>NC_139992.1:58501985-59701985 GCF_964263955.1 Coregonus lavaretus | reverse complement strand
AAATACAAATCACCAATATGTAAAACAATGAGAGCAATACCCTGTTGAGAACCACTAGTATCAGGAGTGTCTTTCGAGTGATTGCGTCATGCTCCTTGAAGGCAGAGCCATACATATACAGAGTAAGGCAAACATGGTTTAAGACTGGGAATTCCAATGGGAGCCATGTTTGCACTAAAAGCTCCATGACAATTATATTCTCCTAAGAATGGAATGCAAATGTTATTGTAATGGAATGCTTGGAGCCATCATGATGGACAGTTTCACAAACTATGTATTTCTATGGCTCTGCTGCATAGGACCTCCAGGACCTGAAAGGGGAGCTCAACCCCAGGCCAGACTAGCTTCGACCAGTTTGGGGGCCTGACCCGGTTCTGTGAGTCTGCTGAGTGATAGGCCCAGCGCAGGTACCAGCAGAGCTCAGAAGAGAAAGGAAACAGCCAGTGGAACCAGGGCTGCAGACAGGAAGTAGGTTACTCGGTATAGATGGAGTGGGGAGAAGGTCACCATGGCAACAGAGAGAGGCAGCAGCAGGCGGGATGTGCTAGGCAGGGTTGTACTGAAATCCAAGCGTGTAATACAAGTTAAAACACACACGTATACACCTGGTGAAAGGACAGGACTGAGGACAGAAAGGTGTGTGACAAACTGAGCAGTATAGTAGAAGCACCTGTAGCTGAGAGTGAGTGTGTTACAGTTGATGAGCAGCACAGAGGCCATGAGGAGAGGCACGGTGTGTGGCCAGCAAGGGTCAGGATCCAATCGAGCAGCAGAATATCTGCAAAGAAGAGAAAAGGCAATTAAGGGGACTACGGAGAAAAATCACACAGTCCTACACACGGACACACACACACTAGAGTTAGGGAACAGTAAAGGATGGATATATGGCCGACAGGGTAAGGGCTACACACGAACACACTCCAGTACCTGAGGTTGCGGGTCCAGTGGATCAGTGATGGCGCACAGAGCATGACTGGAAGAGTGAGGAGAGCAGACAGGCTGAGGTGCAGCTGCAGATCATCTCTCACATCCTGCAGTACTGAGTCCGACAGCAGGGGGGCGCCGTTACATTCTTTAGGTTTGCTGTTCAGGGCCTCACTGTCCCCAGTGCTTTTCTCTTTGTTGCAAGTTCTGTTGTCTTGGTCTCTCTGTTTCTCAGGCGCCTGAAAGGGTAGTGAGGATAATTAATATATGAAGATTTTAGAGAGGGAAAAAATGCAGAATCTTACCAGGTTCAGCATATGACTCAGAGACCTCTCTGTCATCTGTAGCCTCAGAACCTGGACAGAAACATAGTCATACATTAGTAAACCACAGGGAAACCAAAAAGAACAAGGACTAAGTATTTAACAGGGGCCCCAGACTCACTCGGTAGAGATGGAGCAGGAAGGTGGCTGTGATTGACAGGGCTCCACAGGAAGCCCCACCCAACACGCTCAGACACAGGATGAGGAGGAGCTGAGTCCGTCTACGCAGGGTGCCGCAGTCCAGAGACACAGAGGGCCTGAGTGCACACACACACACAATTCAACTTGCTATAGACCACCAAGTGCCTATTCTTTGTTTTTTATTTTTACCCCTTTTTCGTGATATCCAATTGGTAGTTACAGTCTTGTCCCATTGCTCCAACTCCCGTAAGGACTCGGGAGAGGAGAAGGTCGAGAGCCATGCATCCTCCGAAACACGACCCTGCCAAGCTGCACTGCTTCTTGACACACTGCTTGCTTAACCCGGATGCCATCCACACCAATGTGTCGGAGGAAACACTGTACAACCAGCGACTGAAGTCAGCTTGCAGGCACCCGGCCCGCCACAAGGAGCCGATAGAGCGCGATGGGACAAGGATATCCCGGCTGGCCAAACACTCCCCTAACCCGGGCGACGCTGGGCCAATTGTGCGCCGCCTCATGGGTCTCCCGGTCACGGCCGGCTATGACACAGCCTGGGATCGAACCCGGGGCTGTAGTGAGGAATATTTTTATTCTGTACAGGCTTCCTTTTCACTCTGTAATTTAGGTTAGTATTGTGGAGTAACTACAATGTTGATCCATCCTCCATTTTCTCCTATCACAGCCATTAAACTCTGTAACTGTTTTAAAGTCACCATTGGCCTCATGGTGAAATCTCTGAGCGGTTTCCTTCCTCTCCGGCAACTAAGTTAGGAAGGACGCCTGTTTATTTGTAGTGACTGGGTGTATTGATACACCATCCAAAGTCTAATTAATAACTTCACCATGCTCAAAGGGATATTCGATGTCTGCCTCTATTTTTTTTTACCCATCTACCATAAGCGCCCTTATTTGCGAGGCATTGGAAAACCTCCCTGGTCATTGTGGTTGACTATGTTTGAAATTCACTGCTCGACTGAGGGACCTTACAGATAATTGTATGTGTGGGGTACAGATGAGGTAGTCATTAAAAAAATCGTGTTAACCACTAATATTGAACACAGAATGAGTCCACGCAACTTATTGTGACTTGTTAAGCAAATGTTTACTCCTGAACTTATTTAGGCTTGCCATAACAAACAGGTTGAATACTTATTGACTCAAGACATTTAAGCTTTTCATTTTTTATTAACTTGTAAACATTTCTAAAAACATAATTCGACTTTGACATTACGGGGTATTGTGTGTAGGTAGGCCAGTGACACATAATCTCAATTTAATCCATTAAAAAATTCGGGCTGTAACAAAACAATTTGGATAAAGTCGAGGGGCACTGTATGCGATGTCAACAGAGGTATATTTTCTGGGTGACATACACTGAGTGTACAAAATATTAGGAACACCTCTTTCCATGACCAGGTGAATCAGTCACATTTGTTCTTTTAAACTATTGGACAGCACTGAGATCAAACTCACGGCGCTGAGAGCCAGAGCACGCTGCTTAGACCACTGCACCACAGCAGTTCACAATTCTCTAGCAAGCAGGGAAAGTACTTGATGATACTAAATAGTTTTTTTTTTTTATGATTTTGTTTTATGCTTTCCCCAAACCATAGCCCTAACCTTAACCACTCGGAATGAATACCTAAACTTAACCCTTTGAGTCGTTTTTGTTTAAACCCTGTAACCATGCAGAATTAACCCTGTAACCATGCGGAATAAATGGGTCAAGAATTCAACTTTCTTCCACATTACGTCAAATCCCGACTTGAAACTATGAGATCAGGTTGCAGTGTAAAGTGGTTATCCGATAATTGTAAAGGTGGTTATCCGACTTACAATAAGGTGAATGCACCAATTTGTAAGTCGCTCTGGATAAGAGCGTCTGCTAAATGACGTAAATGTAAATGTAAATGTGCCAACTAATTGAGGCTGTTCTGAGGGCAAAAGGGGATGCAACTCAATATTAGGAAGGTGTTCCTAATGTTTTGTACACTCAGTGTAAATATTGAATGGTTTTCATCAAGCTGTACACTCACGAAGAATCTTCAAACTGTAACCAGTGCCTGAAATCTGGTTCAGGTCATCAGTCAACCTACCAGGGTATTTACAAACAGCACAGGAACAAAATCATCCACGTGTATTGATAACATCTTTACTAATGCTGCAGAAATATGTTCTAAAGCAGTATCCACACTTGTCGGATGTAGTGATCAAAATATAGTGCCCATATAAAAAATAAAAAAAAGTTCCAAAGGCTGGGCCTAAAATGGTGTATAACAGATCATACAGTGCCTTGCAAAAGTATTCATCCCCATTGGCGTTTTTCCTATTTTGTTGCATTACAACCTGTAATTGAAATTGATTTTTATTTGGATTTCATGTAATGGACATACACAAAATAGTCCAAATTGGTGAAGTGGAATGAACAAAAATAACTTGTTGCAAAAAATTCTAAAAAATAAATAACGGAAAAGTGGTGCGTGCATATGTATTCACCCCCTTTGCTATGAAGCCCCTAAATAAGATCTGGTGCAACCAATTACCTTCAGAAGTCACATAATTAGTTAAATAAAGTCCACCTGAGTGCAATCTAAGTGTCACATGATCTCAATATATATACACCTGTTCTGAAAGGGCCCAGAGTCTGCAACACCACCAAGCAAGGGGCACCACCAAGCAAGCGGCACCATGAAGACCAAGGAGCTCTCCAAACAGGTCAGGGACAAAGTTGTGGAGAAGTACAGATCAGGGTTGGGTTATAAAACAATATCCGAAACTTTGAACATCCCACGGAGAACCATTAAATCCATTATAAAAAAATTGAAAGAATATGGCACCACAACAAACCTGCCAAAAGAGGGCCGCCCACCAAAACTCACGGACCAGGCAAGGAGGGCATTATTCATAGGCAACAAAGACACCAAAGATAACCCTGAAGGAGCTGCAAAGTTCCACAGTAGAGATTGGAGTATCTGTACATAGGACCACTTTATGCCGTACACTCCACAGAGCTGGGCTTTACGGAAGAGTGGCCAGAAAAAAGCCATTGCTTAAAGAAAAAAAATAAGAAAACACGTTTGGTGTTCGCCAAAAGGCATGTGGGAGGCTCCACAAACATATGGAAGAAGGTACTCTGGTCAGATGAGACTAAAATTGAGCTTTTTGGCAATCAAGGAAAACGCTATGTCTGCCGCAAACCCAACACCTCTCATCACCATCCCTATAGTGAAGCATGGTGGTGGCAGCATCATGCTGTGGGGATGTTTTTCCATCGGCAGACACTGGGAAACTGGTCAGAATTGAAGGAATGATGGATGGCAGTAAATACAGGGAAATTCTTCAGGGAAACCTGTTTCAGTCTTCCAGAGATTTGAGACTGGGACAGAGGTTCACCTTCCAGCAGGACAATCACCCTAAGCATACTGCTAAAGCAACACTCGAGTGGTTTAACGGGAAACATTTAAATGTTTCGGGGGGGTAGTTATGCACGCTCAAGTTCAGTTTTTTTTGTCTTATTTCTTGTTTGATTCACAATAAAAAATATTTTGCATCTTGCAAGTGGCAGGCATGTTGTGTAAATCAAATGATACAAACCCCACAAAAATCCATTTTAATTCCAGGTTGTAAGGCAACAAAATAGGAAAAATGCCAAGGGGGGTGAATACTTTTGCAAGCCACTGTACAAGAGGTTTTGTATAGATTCCCATGTTGAAGATATAATAATAGTAATAATAATATGCCATTTAGCAGACGCTTTTATCCAAAGCGACTTACAGTCATGCGTGCATACATTTTTGTGTATGGGTGGTCCAGGGGATCGAACCCACTACCTTGGCGTTACAAGCGCCGTGCTCTACCAGCTGAGCTACAGAGGACCAAATGATGTAAAGAATATTTGCTGGTCTGTTATGAGGAGCAACCAGACGCCGCACTTGACGCATTTATGAAAGTGCTTCTTCCAGTTTCTGATAAGCATGCACCCATTTAGAAACTGACTGTTGGGCCTCCCGAGTGGCGCAGCGGTCTAAGGCAGTGCTAGAGGCGTTACTACAGACCAGGGTTCATTCCAGGGCTGTGCCACACCAGCCGTGGCCGGGAGTCCCATAGGACGGCACACAATTGGCCCAGCATTGTCCGGGTTAGGGGAGGGTTTGGCTGGAGGGGCTTTACTTGGCTCATCGCGCTCTAGTGACTCCTTGTGGCGGGTTGGGTGCCTGCGGGCACATTTGTGCGGCTGGCTTCCGGGTGTTAAGGAGCGCGGTTAGGCGGGTCATGTTTCGGAGGACGCATGACTTTACCTTTGTCTCTCCCGAGCCCGTTGGGGAGTTGCAGCGATGAGACAAGATCGAAAAAGGGGGTAAAATACAAAAATAAATAAAAATTATAATAATAACTGACTATTAAAAAAACTGCTACATCCCTGTGGATTGAGGAGGAATTGAAAAACTATGGTTGAGAGGGTCGAGGCAAAAGGAACTGCAAATAAGTCTGGCTGCACAGCCGATGGGCAAACGTACTGTGAATTGAGAAGTCATGTGACGAAACTAAACAAAAATAATAAACTGTACTACAAAACAAAGATGAATGATATAAAGGATAATGGTAAAAACCTTTGGAGTACCTTCAATTACATTTTTGACAAAAAAGGCATACTCAACTCCATCCTTCATTGAAGCAGAAGGCTTATTCATCACTAAACCCTCTGATATTGCCCACTACTTTAATGACTTTACATTGGCAAGATTAGCAAATTTAGGCATGAATGCTATTTCACAGCAAACAAATTAACAACAGACTTTCAGCACGCTTATAGGGAAAGGCACTCAACAAGTACGGCACTGACACAAATTACTGATGATTGGCTGAAATTTTTTTATAATAATAAGATTTTGGGAGCTGTTTCGTTACACTTCAGTGCAGCTTTGACATTATCGATCATAATCTGCTGCTGAAAAAAACGTATGTGTTATGGCTTTACATCCTCTGCTATATCATGGATTGACAGTTCCCTATCTAACAGAACACAGAGGGTTTTATTTAATGGAAGCCTCTAACGTAAACCAGGTAGAGTGTGGTATACCTCAAGGCAGCAGTCTTGGTCCTTTACTGTTTTCAATTTTTACTAATGACTTGCCACTAGCAATGAGTAAAGCCTGTGTGTCTATGTACGCTTATGACTCGACATTATACACATCAGCTACCACAGCAAGTGAAATCACTGCAACCATTAAAGAGCTGCAGTCAGTTTTAGAATGGGTGGCTAGCAATAAGCTAGTCCTAAATACAGTGGGGGAAAAAAGTATTTAGTCAGCCACCAATTGTGCAAGTTCTCCCACTTAAAAATATGAGAGAGGCCTGTAATTTTCATCATAGGTACACGTCAACTATGACAGACAAAATGAGAAAAAAAATCCAGAAAATCACATTGTAGGATTTTTAATGAATTTATTTGCAAATTATGGTGGAAAACAAGTATTTGGTCAATAACAAAAGTTTCTCAATACTTTGTTATATACCCTTTGTTGGCAATGACACAGGTCAAACGTTTTATGTATGTCTTCACAAGGTTTTCACACACTGTTGCTGGTATTTTGGCCAATTCCTCCATGCAGATCTCCTCTAGAGCAGTGATGTTTTGGGGCTGTCGCTGGGCAACACGGACTTTCAACTCCCTCCAAAGATTTTCTATGGGGTTGAGATCTGGAGACTGGCTAGGCCACTCCAGGACCTTGAAATGCTTCTTACGAAGCCACTCCTTCGTTGCCCGGGCGGTGTGTTTGGGATCATTGTCATGCTGAAAGACCCAGCCACGTTTCATCTTCAATGCCCTTGCTGATGGAAGGAGGTTTTCACTCAAAATCTCACAATACATGGCCCCATTCATTCTTTCCTTTCCACGGATCAGTCGTCCTGGTCCCTTTGCAGAAAAACAGCCCCAAAGCATGATGTTTCCACCCCCATGCTTCACAGTAGGTATGGTGTTCTTTGGATGCAACTCAGCATTCTTTGTCCTCCAAACACGACGAGTTGAGTTTTTACCAAAAAGTTATATTTTGGTTTCATCTGACCATATGACATTCTCCCAATCCTCTTCTGGATCATCCAAATGCACTCTAGCAAACTTCAGACGGGCCTGGACATGTACTGGCTTAAGCAGGGGGACACGTCTGGCACTGCAGGATTTGAGTCCCTGGCGGCGTAGTGTGTTACTGATGGTAGGCTTTGTTACTTTGGTCCCAGCTCTCTGCAGGTCATTCACTAGGTCCCCCCGTGTGGTTCTGGGATTTTTGCTCACCGTTCTTGTGATCATTTTGACCCCACGGGGTGAGATCTTGCGTGGAGCCCCAGATCGAGGGAGATTATCAGTGGTCTTGTATGTCTTCCATTTCCTAATAATTGCTCCCACAGTTGCTTTCTTCAAACCAAGCTGCTTACCTATTGCAGATTCAGTCTTCCCAGCCTGGTGCAGGTCTACAATTTTGTTTCTGGTGTCCTTTGACAGCTCTTTGGTCTTGGCCATAGTGGAGTTTGGAGTGTGACTGTTTGAGGTTGTGGACAGGTGTCTTTTATACTGATAACAAGTTCAAACAGGTGCCATTAATACAGGTAACGAGTGGAGGACAGAGGAGCCTCTTAAAGAAGAAGTTACAGGTCTGTGAGAGCCAGAAATCTTGCTTGTTTGTAGGTGACCAAATACTTATTTTCCACCATAATTTGCAAATAAATTCATTAATAATCCTACAATGTGATTTTCTGGAGAAAATAAATCTCAATTTGTCTGTCATAGTTGACGTGTACCTATGATGAAAATTACAGGCCTCTCTCATCTTTTTAAAGTGGGAGAACTTACACAATTGGTGGCTGACTAAATACTTTTTTCCCCCACTGTATATCTAAAAACCCTAAACCTCATCTAAATCTTGTAATGAATAATGTGGCAATTGAGCAAGTTGAGGAGACTAATCTGCTTGGTTTAACACTAAATTGTAAACTGACATAGTCAAAACATAATGATGCAATGGTTGCTAAGATGGAGAGAGGTCTGTCCGTGATAAAGCGCTGCTCTGCTTTCACAATCAACAAAACAAGTCCTACAAGACCGTAGTTTTATCACACCTGGACTACTACCCAGTTATATGGTCAAGTGCTGCAAAGAAGGACATAGGCAAATTACACGGAGGGCTAATGTCAAATCTCTCCTGGTCGAAAGTAGAGATTGACTGCATCACTACTCGTCTTTGTGAGAGAAAGCACTGAACTGTCTGTTCAAACTGCTAACATACAGCTCAGACACCAATACATAGCCGACAAAACATGCAACCTGGAGGCTCTTCACAGTTTCTAAGGACAGAACAGAGGCTGGGAAACGCACAGTACTACATAGAGCAATGACTCCACTTCAGGTAACCCAAACTAGCAGTAAAATCAGATTTAAAAAACAGATAACACCTCGCGGCACAACGCGGACTGTGAAGACACACACAAACAACAATACAATATTATTGTGTGTGTGTGTGTGTGTGTGTGTGTGTAAAATTGTACATTTGTAATGGTGGTGCAGTGTGAATTTGTATAGGGCACAATGTCTTGTGTGATGTTTTGCCTTATTTATGATGTAGACCAGGGCTATTCAGCTAGTGGCCCGCACGCCATAACTGGCCCGTTTATCAATTTAGAATGGCCCTTTGATCAATTCTGAACATGAATAAGAAAAATAAGCAAAAAAAGATTAGTGCCAAAAGGATCCCTCGTTCAATATTCTCCAATGTGAGAATCTGTTTGCTGTAGTCCTGTCCATTAAGTGCTGTCAATCAATATCACCCATCATACCAGTTACAGCCAATCAGAGCTGCTAACAGGGGTACAGGGTCTGTCTGCCTGCCTATTGTCGCTTTCATAGCAGATGAGATCCCTACACTGCCTGATACACCAGAGCGTGCTTTGCGCTTAACTCAGTGGGGACTTAAGAAACACCATGGACTCAGTTATGGCTATCAAACTTTATCCGATCAACATCTAGCCTGCAACATTGCTTGTTTCGTAGTCTACTTTTACAAAGGGTTTGGTGGCTAAGCATGGGTAATAATGCTCTCAAGAGAGCAGCTTATGTGAGCTTAGGGAGGAGATACTGTAGTTGCTTTTTTCCGCAATTGCCGCCACAAGAAAGCCAACACACAGTGCATTTGTAAAGTATTCAGACCCCTTGACTTTACGTTACAGCCTTATTCTAAAATTGATTAAATTGTTTTACCCCATCACAAAGCAAAAACAGATTTTTAGAAACGTTTGCAAATTCATTACAAATTAAAAACGGAAATATCACATAAGTTTTCAAGACCCTTTACTCAGTACTTTGTTGAAGCACCTTTGGCAGCGATTACAGCCTTGAGTCTTCTTGGGTATGACGCTACAAGCTTTGCACACCTGTATTTGGGGAGTTTCTTCCATTCTTCTCTGCAGATCCTCTCAAGCTCTGTCAGGTTGGATGGGGAGCGTCGCTGCACAGCTATTTTCAGGTCTCTCCAGAGATGTTCGATCGGGTTCAAGTCTGGGCTCTGGCTGGGCCATTCAAGGACATTCAGAGACTTGTCCTGAAGCCACTCCTGCGTTGTCTTGGCTGTGCACTTAGGGTCATTGTCCTGTTGGAAGGTGAACCTTCGCCCCAGTCTGAGGTTCTGAGCGCTCTGTTGCAGGTTTTCATCAAGGATCTTTGTACTTTGCTCCGTTCATCTTTCCCTCGATCCTGACTAGTCTCCCTGCCATTGAAAAACATCCCCACAGCATGATGCTGCCACCACCATGCTTCACCGTAGGGATGGTGCCAGGTTTCCTCCAGATGTGACGCTTGGCATTCAGGCCAAAGAGTTCAATCTTGGTTTCATCAGACCAGAGAATCTTGTTTCTTATGGTCTGAGAGTCTTTGGGTGCCTTTTGGCAATCTCCAAGCGGGCTGTCATGTGCCTTTTTCTGAGGAGTGGCTTCCGTCTGGCCACTCTACCATAAAGGAATGATTGGTGGAGTGCTGCAGAGATGGGAGAACCTTCCAGAAGGACAACCATCTCCACAGAGGAACTCTTGAGCTCTGTCAGAGTGACCATCTGTTTCTTGGTCACCTCCCTGACCAAGGCCCTTCTCCCCCGATAGCTCAGTTTGGCCGGGCGGCCAGCTCTAGGAAGAGTCTTGGGGGTTCCAAACTTCTTCCATTTAAGAATGATGGAGGCCACTGTGTTCTTGGGGACCTTCAATGCTGCAGACATTTTTTGGTACTCTTCCCTAGATCTGTGCCTCGACACAATCCTGTCTCGGAGCTCTACGGACAATTCCTTCGACCTCATGGCTTTTGCCCTGACATGCACTGTCAACTGTGGGATCTTATATAGACAGGTGTGTGCCTTTCCAAATCATGTCCAATCAATTGAATTTACACAGGTGGACTCTAATCAAGTTGTAGAAATATCTCAAGGATGATCAATGGAAACAGGATGCACCTGAGCTCAATTTCAAGTCTCATAACAAAGGGTCTGAATACTTATGTAAATAAAGTATCAGTTTTTAATTTGTAATCAATTTGCAAAAATTACACAAAAATAACTGTTTTGGCTTTGTCATTATATGTTTTTTAAATATTTGTTAAACCTATTTTATAATAAGGCTGTAACGTAACAAAATGTGGAAAAAGTTAAGGGGTCTGAATACTTTCCGAATGCACTGTATCTATAAGGTCTCTCAATCGAGTAGTGAATTTCAAGCACAGATTCAACCACAAGGACCAGGGAGGTTTTTCAATGCCTCGCAAATTAGGGCACAGATTGGTAGACGTGTAAAAATAAAAAAAAGCAGACGCTGAATATGTCTTTGAGCATGGTGAAGTTATTAATTAGGCTTCGGATGATGTATCACTACACCCAGTCCCTACAAAGATACAGGCGTCCTAACTAACTCAGTTGCCAGAGAGGAAGGAAACTGCTCAGGGATTTCACCATGAGGCCGATGGTGATTTTAAAAGAGTTATAGAGTTTAATGGTTGTGATATGAGAAAACTGAGGATGATCAATAACATTGTAGTTACTTCACAATGCTAACCTAAATTACAGTGAAAAGAAGGAAGCCTGTACAGAATAAAAATATTCCAAAACATGCATCCTGTTGGCAACAAGGCACTTAGGTAATAATGCAAAAAATTTGCCAAAGAAATTAACGTTTTGTCCTAAATACAAAGCAATATGTTTGGGGCAAATCCAATACAACACATCACTGAGTACCACTTTTTCAAGCATGGAGGTGGCTGCATCATGTTATGGGTATGCTTGTCATCGGCAAGGACTAGGGAGTTTGTTTTAGCATAAAAAGAAACGCAAGAAAGCTAAACGCAGGCAAAATCCTAGAGGAAAACCTGGTTCAGTCTGCTTTCAATCAGACACTAGGAGATTAATTCACCTGTCAGCAGGCAAATAACCTAAAACACAAGGCCAAATCTACACTGGAGTTGCTTACCAAGACGACGCTGAATGTTCCTGAGTGGCCTAGTTAGTTGACTTAAATCAGCTTAAATCTATGGCAAGACTTGAAAATGGGTTTCTAGCAATGATCACCAGCCAACTTGACAGAGCTTGAAGAATCTTTAAAAGAATAATGTGCAAATATTGTACAATCCAGGTGTGCAAAAGCTCTTAGCGACTTACCCCAAAAAAACACAGCTGTCATCGCTGCCAAAGGTGATTTATAACATGTATTGTCTCAGGGGGTGAATACTTATCTAATCAAGATACATTAGGGTTTTATTTTTCATCAATGTTTTATAAACGTTAGAATTTTTCTTCCACTTTGACATTAGAGTATTTTGTGTAGATCGTTGACCAAAAATTACAATTAAATCAATTTTAATCCCACTTTGTATAAACAAAATGTGGAAAGAGTCAAGGCACTGTATGTAAAACGGACAGGAAAGTAGAAATGAATTAATGTGATGTATGTCAACTGTGTTATACATTTACATTTTACATTTTAGTCATTTAGCAGACGCTCTTATCCAGAGCGACTTACAGGAGCAATTAGGGTTAAGTGCCTTGCTCAAGGGCACATCGACAGATTTTTCACCTAGTCAGCTCGGGGATTAGAACCAGCGACCTTTCGGTTACTGGCACAACGCTCTTAACCACTAAGCTACCTGCCGCCCGTTATAAGTACAAATGTGTTCTATTATTTAAATAATTTGATGCACTGAATTAGGCTAATCTTAAAACAAATCAAATTAACTTTTAGCAATATTTAACTTTGATAAATGTGCTTTATAAGATTATAATTGTGTTTGTGCATTGTTTTTGATACCGGTTTTAGGAAGTGTAATCCCATGTAGAAGATTTCTGGCCCCGCTGTAAATAACCTTTTTCAAATATGGCCCCTGTAAGAATATAGTTGAATAGCCCTGATGTAGATTATCGTTTTGTTGTGATGTGTTGTTTTTGGTCCCCAGGAAGAGTAGCGGTTACTTTGGCAGCTGCTAATGGGGATCTTAATAAAATGCTAAAAAACTCATTATAATTCAATTAAATGTATTAAACACACACACACACACACACACACACACACACACACACACACACACACACACACACGCATACTAGATTCACCGAATTCCAATTGCATTCAATTTAGTAAAATATAATTCATGAGGGGGCGGGGCATTACCTGTGCAGGGGGGCTAATAACAACGAGAGCAGCTGTAGAGAGAGTCGGAGCAGCGCGCTGCCCCAGAAAGCCACAGCCGCTCCCAAAACATACAGCAGGGGGGACAGGAGGCGTGGCCAGTCTTCATTTGGGGGCACCCCCTCCTGTGTCGTACCATCTGGGGAGGTGGCAGGGAGAGCGTCTAAGGGTGGGAGATGAGTGGACCAACTATCCCGGAACCAGTTACACCTGGATACAAATAAAGGGATGGAGGAAGGAGGGACTTTGTGTGGTTTGATGTAATACGAGTGGTCTTTCACAGTGTGTGAGTGCACATGCATTTGTGTATGAATAATAGTTCTACCTGAGCAGCAGATGCAGCAGGTAGACGGGTAGGTCCACCTTGTGGGGCTGCAGGGCTCTGGCCACGGCCTGGCTCATCTGTAGGGGGTGCCCCGTCCTCACCACAGAGGACATCTGCCCCCCACAGGCCAGTAGGAGCGCTACAGCCGTGTACACAGGCAACACGGGCCCACAGAACCTCAGAACCTGGAAGGACAGCAGGGAAGAAAGTAAGGGCTGGATTCAATCCGTATCGCGGGAGATCCGCGTTATAGCTTGATTGAAATACGGATTGAATCCAGCCCTTTGTTAGTTAGCCAATTAGTAATATTGGTGTGTTTGAATTAAGCACATTTTCCTCTGTTAAACACAAAGCTAAATGACCCTGGACTACTACTACACTAGTAACTCTGTATGAAAGGTTGAGAGCTGAGGGTAGAGAGTATGGGTCTTACCTGTCCCAGCACTCTGGGAAATGATGTTCTCACAGATACCTGGGAGGGATGAGAAAGGGAGATTGAGCCAATTTTTTGAGAAAATGGGAAGTTCAATAAAAATTGCTTTAAAAACCACTTGTTTCAGCATGAAGCCTTTATCGGGGTCCAATGCCTCACACTAATGGGCAATACCATGTAGAGATAACACACATTAACAAAAGTATCCTATCTAATTCTGTGGGCAGTACCTTATACTGGCAGTTGGGGGCAGTGTGGAGCTGCAGCAGGACACCAGAGGTGTTGTCAGGACGACTTGTATGGAGCATGCCCGATATCTCTGTTACCGAGGGAACACTGAAGAGACATGCAGAGGGATAGACCAAATAAAAAGTTTAAGTTTAATACGTTTTCCATTGAGTTACCAGTAAATATATTAAATACTCCTGAGTGGCGCAGTGGTCTAAGGCACTGCATCGCAGTGCTAACTGTGCCACTAGAGATCCTGGTTCGAATCCAGGCTCTGTCGCTGCCGGCCGCGACCAGGAGACTCATGGGCGGCGCACAATTGGCCCAGCGTCGTCCAGGGTAGGGGAGGGAATGGCCGGCAGGGATGTAGCTCAGTTGATAGAGCATGGCGTTTGCAACGCCAGGGTTGTGGGTTCGATTCCCACGGGGGGCCAGTATAAAAAAAATATGTATTCACTAACTGTAAGTCGCTCTGGATAAGAGCGTCTGCTAAATGACTAAAATGTAAATGTAAATGTAAATATAAAAATAGCCAAATGCCATAGGAATGGACAGACAGACAGATAGATGGACGGACAGGGGGTAAGCTCTTACCTGGACGTGGTAACCGAGTCCTCCCTAAACCATGGCACCTTCATTCTGTAGACACTGGGCAGTCTGTCTATACATAGAGACAATGACATCACTAAATCCAACATTACTAGTATGTTTGCATTTTAAACCATTACCAAAATCATACACTATACCAAAATGACATCACTGAGCCTAATGTAAAACAACTATGGAATTTATTGAGGTGATTAAGAGCAGCTGTCAACCAAAACACTACTGTCAAAAACAAACACGCATCCTATCAGTTACTAAAAATGTGCTCCTGCAAAACTGTAGACCTCTGCTTACCTGCTTTGGTTACTTTGCAGTGGCTTACGACTGAGATTCTGAACGCCTGATAGACCTGATGATACAGAGGTCAGTAAGTATTACATTTTTACATTTTAGTCATTTAGCAGACACTCTTATCCAGAGCGACTTACAGTTAGTGAGTGCATACGTTTTTTTTAAGACCAAATATCTTTGTCTTGTTCTGCCAGTACTGTATGTAGGTTGTTGTCGTTGTTCAGGCTCCTGATAGAATGTACTGACTGCAAGTAGTGGATAATTAATTGACCAACCTTATTATATAAACATATAATTCAGATAGGCTTACCTGGTGAAAATGCTGCAGTTCAATGGTGTGCAGAAGTCCGGTGGAGTTGAGAGTGACATCACTAACAGTCATGCCTGAACAAGAGAGGACCCACAGAGTTGAACCATAGGAAGCCAGTGTTGCCCACCGAATAAGAAATATCAACAGATGGATACAAATCTATACTACCCCTCAACAAATTCAGTACACTTAACAAACTAGTTCTTGCTAAATAAACCGACCAAAATACATATTTCCGACACACCAGACTTAGAGAATGATGATAAAGATGCAAAACTTACTTTTTACAGGGAGGAATTAGAGAAAAGGTGGACTCACCAAAGGACAGAACGTGTGGTACTTGCACAGAGATGGTCTGAGACTCCTGTCTCTGCCACTCACACTCCACTGTGAACTGTGGGACACAGAGTAGAAGAGATACACACGAATGGCACTACAAGAGTTTCTCTACCTCTCTTCCCATTTGTTAACCAGTGCTATGCATATGGATGGCGCTACCATTGAGAAAAATCTCTATATAAACACACACAGTATACAGTGGGGAGAACAAGTATTTGATACACTGCCGATTTTGCAGGTTTTCCTACTTACAAAGCATGTAGAGGTCTGTAATTTTTATCATAGGTACACTTCAACTGTGAGAGATGGAATCTAAAACAAAAATCCAGAAAATCACATTGTATGATTTTTAAGTAATTAATTTGCATTTTATTGCATGACATAAGTATTTGATCACCTACCAACCAGTAAGAATTCCGACTCTCACAGACCTGTTAGTTTTTCTTTAAGAAGCCCTCCTGTTCTCCACTCATTACCTCTATTAACTGCACCTGTTTGAACTCGTTACCTGTATAAAAGACACTTGTCCACACACTCAATCAAACAGACTCCAACCTCTCCACAATGGCCAAGACCAGAGAGCTGTGTAAGGACATCAGGGATACAATTGTAGACCTGCACAAGGCTGGGATGGGCTACAGGACAATAGGCAAGCAGCTTGGTGAGAAGGCAACAACTGTTGGCGCAATTATTAGAAAATGGAAGAAGTTCAAGATGACGGTCAATCACCCTCGGTCTGGGGCTCCATGCAAGATCTCACCTTGTGGGGCATCAATGATCATGAGGAAGGTGAGGGATCAGCTCAGAACTACACGGCAGGACCTGGTCAATGACCTGAAGAGAGCTGGGACCACAGTCTCAAAGACAACCATTAGTAACACACTACGCCGTCATGGATTAAAATCCTGCAGCGCACGCAAGGTCCCCCTGCTCAAGCCAGTGCATGTCCAGGCCCGTCTGAAGTTTGCCAATGACCATCTGGATGATCCAGAGGAGGAATGGGAGAAGGTCATGTGGTCTGATCAGACAAAAATATAGTTTTTTGGTCTAAACTCCACTCGCCGTGTTTGGAGGAAGAAGAAGGATGAGTACAACCCCAAGAACACCATCCCAACCGTGAAGCATGGAGGTGGAAACATCATTCTTTGGGGATGCTTTTCTGCAAAGAGGACAGGACGACTGCACCGTATTGAGGGGAGGATGGATGGGGCCATGTATCGTGAGATCTTGGCCATTAACCTCCTTCCCTCAGTAAGAGCATTGAAGATGGGTCGTGGCTGGGTCTTCAAGCATGACAACGACTCGAAACACACAGCCAGGGCAACTAAGGAGTGGCTCCGTAAGAAGCATCTCAAGGTCCTGGAGTGGCCTAGCCAGTCTCCAGACCTGAACCCAATAGAAAATCTTTGGAGGGAGCTGAAAGTCCGTATTACCCAGCGACAGCCCCGAAACCTGAAGGATCTGGAGAAGGTCTGTACGGAGGAGTGGGCCAAAATCCCTGCTGCAGTGTGTGCAAACCTGGTCAAGACCTACAGGAAACGTATGATCTCTGTAATTGCAAACAAAGGTTTCTGAACCAAATATTAGGTTCTGCTTTTCTGATGTATCAAATACTTATGTCATGCAATAAAATGCAAATTAATTACTTAAAAATCATACAATGTGATTTTCTGGATTTTTGTTTTAGATTCCGTATCTCACAGTTGAAGTGTACCTATGATAAAAATTACAGACCTCTACATGCTTTGTAAGTAGGAAAACCTGCAAAATCGGCAGTGTATCAAATACTTGTTCTCCCCACTATATATACACTGCTCAAAAAAATAAAGGGAACACTTAAACAACACAATGTAACTCCAAGTCAATCACACTTCTGTGAAATCAAACTGTCCACTTAGGAAGCAACACTGATTGACAATACATTTCACATGCTGTTGTGCAAATGGAATAGACAACAGGTGGAAATTATAGGCAATTACCAAGACACCCCCAATAAAGGAATGGTTCTGCAGGTGGTGACCACAGACCACTTCTCAGTTCCTATGCTTCCTGGCTGATGTTTTGGTCAATTTTGAATGCTGGTGGTGCTTTCACTCTAGTGGTAGCATGAGACAGAGTCTACAACCCACACAAGTGGCTCAGGTAGTGCAGCTCATCCAGGATGGCACATCAATGCGAGCTGTGGCAAGAAGGTTTGCTGTGTCTGTCAGCGTAGTGTCCAGAGCATGGAGGCGCTACCAGGAGACAGGCCAGTACATCAGGAGACGTGGAGGAGGCCGTAGGAGGGCAACAACCCAGCAGCAGGACCGCTACCTCCGCCTTTGTGCAAGGAGGAGCAGGAGGAGCACTGCCAGAGCCCTGCAAAATGACCTCCAGCAGGCCACAAATGTGCATGTGTCTGCTCAAACGGTCAGAAACAGACTCCATGAGGGCGGTATGAGGGCCCGACGTCCACAGGTGGGGGTTGTGCTTACAGCCCAACACCGTGCAGGACGTTTGGCATTTGCCAGAGAACACCAAGATTGGCAAATTCGCCACTGGCGCCCTTGTGCTCTTCACAGATGAAAGCAGGTTCACACTGAGCACATGTGACAGACGTGACAGAATCTGGAGACGCCGTGGAGAACGTTCTGCTGCCTGCAACATCCTCCAGCATGACCGGTTTGGCGGTGGGTCAGTCATGGTGTGGGGTGGCATTTCTTTGGGGGGCCGCACAGCCCTCCATGTGCTCGCCAGAGGTAGCCTGACTGCCATTAGGTACCGAGATGAGATCCTCAGACCCCTTGTGAGACCATATGCTGGTGCGGTTGGCCCTGGGTTCCTCCTAATGCAAGACAATGCTAGACCTCATGTGGCTGGAGTGTGTCAGCAGTTCCTGCAAGAGGAAGGCATTGATGCTATGGACTGGCCCGCCCGTTCCCCAGACCTGAATCCAATTGAGCACATCTGGGACATCATGTCTCGCTCCATCCACCAACGCCACGTTGCACCACAGACTGTCCAGGAGTTGGTGGATGCTTTAGTCCAGGTCTGGGAGGAGATCCCTCAGGAGACCATCCGCCACCTCATCAGGAGCATGCCCAGGCGTTGTAGGGAGGTCATACAGGCACGTGGAGGCCAAACACACTACTGAGCCTAATTTTGACTTGTTTTAAGGACATTACATAAAAGTTGGATCAGCCTGTAGTGTGGTTTTCCACTTTAATTTTGAGTGTGACTCCAAATCCAAACCTCCATGGGTTGATACATTTGATTTCCATTGATAATTTTTGTGTGATTTTGTTGTCAGCACATTCAACTATGTAAAGAAAAAAGTATTTAATAAGATTATTTCATTCATTCAGATCTAGGATGTGTTGTTTAAGTGTTCCCTTTATTTTTTTGAGCAGTGAATATATATAAAGTGCTAACAAAATTGAAAGTGGTATTTAGGAATGAAACATTGCTTTGGGTTAAATGGGTGCACACAATGTACCTGTCTACCGTTGAGGTTAGAGGCAGCCACAACGAGGTGAGAGACAGAGGACAGCACTCTGAGCCTCAGAGTCAGAACCTGGGAGGAGAGGGAAATACTTATTTATTATTTACACTTATATATTATTTATTTTGTTTTGGTCTACACTGAGTGCAGTGTAAAGTCAAGTCACAATATATTTGAAGTGCATTTCACAAGACTCAACACACTTTACAGAAAAAATTACAATTAATAAAAAACAAGAAACAAATCAAAAACAGAGAAAAAGCAGACATACAGACAGTACATCAACACAAAAAACATGAAGCAAAAGTGGTTCAAAGAACTGACTAACCCATAATATGTTGAGATTGTGTAAATATGAGAAGTGAATGCTTACCTTGTAAGCTGGGAGAAGCTCTGTTCCCAAAGACAGATCCACTGCCTGCACACTGGGGGAAGGAGAGTACAGTCAGAGACAGCGACGGAAGGAGAAAAGATGAAGAGAAGGAGCATGGATAGAGAGCGAGAAAGAGGAAAATAATATTCTGTCAAATGTCAGAAAGAGCAAGCAATAAAAGCTGAAGCAGAGATAAAGAAGACAAAACAGGGGGAAAGAGTGCATGTCTGACATTGCCAGTACTCACCACATGGATCCCTTCATCTGTGTGCAACCATAAACCCAGCTAGTCATTTCCTGTTGGAGATCAGGGGACTGAAAACATTGGCTCGGTAGTCTCACAAATTACATAGTATTATGCTCGCAAGATTCACCTTATACATAAAAAGATGTGTGTTCATAAACTGTGTTCTTAACTTGCGGACTTCATCATTTGATAAGTTTTACTCATGGTGGCAGAAGCGGGATCCATAAACTGTGTTATCACAAGAGCACATATTGTATACTGGTATGAATGCCCTAAAAGCAGCAGAGCTGCCATCTTAGTCTCACCATGTTGTTGCTGCGACAGTAGAAGTGGCTGTAGGCTTTCCTGCGACTGGAGAGGGCAAACAGGAAATACTTGGCTTGTCCATCCTGCAGAGCAAAGGAATAATAACTCAGTCATATTTTCAGAAGGCACAGATCTGTAAATGATGTTATGGTCTATCAAGACCCAGCTCCATCTGGGGCCAGGGGCCGGTTGCACCAGTTGGTCGCAACTCTAAATCCTACCTAAAATGTGCTTTACACCAAACCTACAAAGTATACCCATTACACCACCCATTGCACCACCTAGTAGGGAGCAACCGTAGGGTGTTAAATTGGGACCATCTTCAGCATGATACCCATAGAAAATAATAGTCATCTACATTTTCAAAAGTATGTATGCGAGTCTCGTGTTCATACTTTCACAACCTCCGCAGGCTTTTTGGAGTTGCCTATGCGCAAGTCAATAGCAAAATAATACACTTGATTAATGCTACATTATAGCGAGCTAAATGTGTCTGATCAGTAATAGATCAGCAAACTAATAGATGAGCTACCACCTCCACTTATTTGTCCAGCCAGAGATCAAATAACCAAATATTACTAGCCTACAGAGAGATTCAGTGAAACAAAATCATATTGACTGATTATCAAACAAGTCTACGGCTTTTGGTCAGGATAATGGCTACTAAACGAGTGAAAAGCAATCCACTTGTTATACTAGGCTACATATAACATGCTAGCAAAATATTATTATCAGTGCGAATAGCCTAGATCAGCAAACTAGACTAAAGATTATAATCATGAGCACTCACTAACATTTTCCCAACATAATTGTAACGAAATAGGCTATCCAAACAGAGATTTAGTGAAAACTAAAATCTGACATTGATTGATTCATCAAGACGAGTCCCCACGCTTGTCTCAATCAAACCGTTGCTGAAATTATAGTTGACCACACGCGGCTATCGCTTTCAATTCTTTAAAATGGTTGGATGACTTTGGGAGTTTCAGGAAGCAACAATTTCATACATGTCTTCAATGGCATTAGCCTACTTTATTCTAATAGTTCCATCATTCAGTGATATTAATTCCCACAGTAATTATTTACTGATCCATCCAGTTGTGGTTAAGAAAACATGCATCGCAAAGTTTGGAACTGCCACGAGGATGGTAACAGCCGAGTAATGTGCGCTGCCTAGCAACCATCATTATGATGAAGCATCAAATTTCATGAACGCGCATTGCTTAACCCGGACTTAGGTATGACTAGTCTTATTTTTGGTTGGTGCAACAGGTGTATATTCTGATCACAAAGTCAGACGTAGCTACGCCCAAACCTAGCATTTAAGACCCATTTTATTACGCCGAACTGGAGCAACCGACCCCAGAAGCTCAACTTAGCCTATTGGAAGGCTAGGTGACACAATGGAAGACTAGGTGGCACAATCATCGCATTGTTTACAACTATCCGGTCCTTTTAGGTCTGTGAAGACCAAAGTGATAGGAGCTAAGTGAAGGGTCTGTGGACCAAAATGGACCTCGCCCAGGACGTAATGGTGTACTTTGGGGGCACTGTACGCCAGACGGAGTGTGTTCACCTCACTCCACGCTTCAGGAGATCCTGGAGAATGTGTGGAAGAGGAGGAGAGCGATCACACACACATGTACTGTAAGTGACATACAGCTTAATGGCTTACTTTGGGGGCACTGTATGCCAGACGGAGTGTGTTCACCTCACTCCACGCTTCAGGAGATCCTGGAGAATGTGTGGAAGAGGAGGAGTACGGTCACACACGTACTGTAAGTGACATACAGCCTAAAAAGTGACATATAGTCCCACACAGTCCAGCGCTACTACAAAACACACGCACAAACACACAGTCCAGTCCTCACCCCAAAATACACACAGGCCAGGCACAGACGGACAGGCTGACAGACATCCAGATGATGAAATGGCCTAGCACTTTAACTCGCTGACCTGAGAGGGAGATGGGCATCTTTAGCTGCTCACCCAGCAGACGCACAGGGTGTCTGATAAAGTGATGGTTCAGGACAGCCATTCTCCTCTCTGGATCATCTGAAAACTGGTAAAAAGGCACATCGATATACTTACCAACTTCAATAGACAGACAGGCAGTGTTCCAATTCTCTTACAGGGCCTCCTTTTCTTCACAGCCACTAAGACTTGATAGGGATTGGACAAGATTCTAGACTAATTCTTTCACGTATCAAACTCAGATCAATTAGGAAAGTAAGCTATACACTGTAGGATTTGTTGGAAAAGAGGATACGGCCACAATCCTGGTGTACATTTAGTCTACAAAGGGTTTCTCTCGGTCTCCTTTCCTTCATATGCACTGATGTGAAAGTACTGGATAGTTGGAAGCAAATGCCCAAATGGCATCCAAAATGTTGCCATCCCCTATCCTATGTTTTTGAGATCAGTCATGGAGGCCCTGGTTTCCAGTTTAGTGAGCCAGTGTGATACCTACCTGTCCTATTTCAGGTTCAATGAGGTCAAAGAAAGCCCGCACAGTGGCCAGAACCAGCTCTTTGCACCTGGAACACAAACACAATAAACAAATGACATGTTTACGTACGAAGGTCTTTAGATTACATCAACCAAGCAAAATCAAATTCCTCTACTTACCAAACAATGGACAGGTGGTCCGTGGACACCCAGGTCCTAGGAATAGCTGTAGCCTTCATAAACGAAAAACAGAAAAGTGTATTAACACTATCAGTTTGAAATTGTATACAAGGCTGAAGGACTTGGGGCTGTCTAAGGGCTAGATTCAATGCGTGGCGCGGAAGATCCGTGTTACAGCGTGATTGAAATGTAAAGGTAATTTCCGATTAGCCGACATATGCAGCGTTTACCATGAATGCAGCCTCCACATTCATGGGAAAATTACCTTTAGATTTAAATCGCGCTATAGCGCAGATCTTCCACCCTACAGATTGAATCTAGGCCTAAATGTATCTGGCCGATCAATGAAAATTATATTGTTATTTGGCCTGTGGCTAACTAATTTTGCTTTGAGGCACATTTAAAAATGATTACTTTTTTTGCTTGTGATAGAACAGTTACAGAGCCTATAGCAGTTCACAAGGCTCGACTTGACTAAAACGTCAACAAGATAAATGCACATACATAAAACCTGTAAAATGAGTATGCAGGAGTAACTGACTTAGTTGAGTCTTACCACCAGAGACAGCTTGCTGGGGTCGTCCTGGGGGCAGGGCAGGGCCGTGAGGCCGGAGCGCACCTGGTAGTCACGGTAACCACCCCCCACGGAGAGAAGTGTCACGTTGCGCAGGTCCTCTGCCCGATCCACCCAGCACTGTCTCACAGCAGCGTAGAACTCTACACACACAGAGAAGGAGAGAGAAGAAGAGTTTAATACAGACAGATCAGAGTGCTGGAGGTTACTATACTTTGTAGGCCCTAGTAGAGATACATAAATAATTCATAATAACTTTATAACAGGTACATAATTTGCTTAAACCAAATCAAGGTAAACATGCTCCATACCCAGTAAGTGTGTGTCGAGGGACAGAATGGGGGCCTGATGAGGGGAGGCCTGGGTGATGATGAGGCTGACCAGGCGAGGGCTGAAGCGGGGCAGGGTGAAGAGGGCTCGGGCCACCACTCCCCCCATGGAGTGACCCACCAACACCACACTACGAGGGGGGGCTTCATGGTCCTGTGGAGAAAGAGCGAGGTGTGGGGTTTGGTTTATCAGTCTAATGCCCAATCCCAAATGGATCCTTAGCCCCTACGTACTTTCAGGTATCTGAGAGGATTGGATAGTAAAAGCAATATAACTTCACCTGCCCTCTCAGACAAGTGACTAGGGGGTAGGAGTTGATTTAGAGTTGGGTGTAAATAAGTTGTTAGCCACTTTTGGTTAACACACACATATACATACACACATATATATATATATATACACATACACACACACACACACACACACAGTGGGGAGAACAAGTATTTGATACACTGCCGATTTTCTAGGTTTTCCTACTTACAAAGCATGTAGAGGTCTGTCATTTTTATCATAGATACACTTCAACTGTGAGAGACGGAATCTAAAACAAAAATCCAGAAAATCACATTGTATGATCTTTAAGTAATTCATTTGCATTTTATTGCATGACATAAGTATTTGATACATCAGAAAAGCAGAACTTAATATTTGGTACAGAAACCTTTCTTTGCAATTACAGAGATCATACGTTTCCTGTAGGTCTTGACCAGGTTTGCACACACTTCAGCAAGGATTTTGGCCCACTCCTCCATACAGACCTTCTCCAGATCCTTCAGGTTTCAGGGCTGTCGCTGGGCAATACGGACTTTCAGCTCCCTCCAAATATTTTCTATTGGGTTCAGGTCTGGAGACTGGCTAGGCCACTCCAGGACCTTGAGATGCTTCTTACGGAGCCACTCCTTAGTTGCCCTGGCTGTGTGTTTCGAGTCGTTGTCATGCTGGAAGACCCAGCCACGACCCATCTTCAATGCTCTTACTGAGGGAAGGAGGTTGTTGGCCAAGATCTCGCGATACATGGCCCCATCCATCCTCCCCTCAATACGGTGCAGTCGTCCTGTCCCCTTTGCAGAAAAGCATCCCCAAAGAATGATGTTTCCACCTCCATGCTTCACGGTTGGGATGGTGTTCTTGGGGTTGTACTCATCCTTCTTCTTCCTCCAAACACGGCGAGTGGAGTTTAGACCAAAAAGCTCTATTTTTGTCTCATCAGACCACATGACCTTCTCCCATTCCTCCTCTGGATCATCCAGATGGTCATTGGCAAACTTCAGATGGGCCTGGACATGCGCTGGCTTGAGCAGGGGGACTTGCATGCGCTGCAGGATTTTAATCGATGATGGCGTAGTGTGTTACTAATGGTTTTCTTTGAGACTGTGGTCCCAGCTCTCTTCAGGTCATTGACCAGGTCCTGCCGTGTAGTTCTGGGCTGATCCCTCACCTTCCTCATGATCATTGATGCCCCACAAAGTGAGATCTTGCATGGAGCCCCAGACCGAGGGTGATTGACCGTCATCTTGAACTTCTTCCATTTTCTAATAATTGCGCCAACAGTTGTTGCCTTCTCACCAAGCTGCTTGCCTATTGTCCTGTAGCCCATCCCAACCTTGTGTAGGTCTACAATTTTATCCCTGATGTCCTTACACAGCTCTCTGGTCTTGGTCATTGTGGAGAGGTTGGAGTCTGTTTGACTGAGTGTGTGGACAGGTGTCTTTTATACAGGTAACGAGTTCAAACAGGTGCAGTTAATACAGGTAATGAGTAGAGAACAGGAGGGCTTCTTAAAGAAAAAACTAACAGGTCTGTGAGTCCCGGAATTCTTACTGGTTGGTAGGTGATCAAATACTTATGTCATGCAATAAAATGCTAATTAATTACTTAAAAATCATACAATGTGATTTTCTGGATTATTGTTATAGATTCCGTCTCTCACAGTTGAAGTGTACCTATGATAAAAATTACAGACCTCTACATGCTTTGTAAGTAGGAAAACCTGCAAAATCGGCAGTGTATCAAATACTTGTTCTCCCCACTGTGTGTGTGTGTACACACACACACACACACACACACACACACACACACACACACACACACACACACACACACACACACACACACACACACACACACACACACACACACACACACACACACACACACACACACACACACACACACACACACACACACACACACACACACACACACACACACACACACACACACACACACACCCAGCAGGTAGCTTAGTGGGTAAGAGCGTTGTGCCAGTAACCGAAAGGTCGCTGGTTCTAATCCCCGAGCCGACTAGGTGAAAAATCTGTCGATGTACCCTTAAGCAAGGCACTTAACCCTAATTGCTCCTGTAAGTCGCTCTGGATAAGAGCGTCTGCTAAATGACGTAAATGAAAAATTTACCAGTCAAAAGTTTGGACACACCTACTAATTCCAGGGTTTTTCTTTATTTTTACTATTTTCTACATTGTAGAATAATGGTGAAGACATCAAAACTATGAAATAACACATATGGAATCATGTAGTAACCAAAAAGTAACAACAATATTTGAGATTCTTCAAAGTAGCCATCTTTTGCCTTGATGACAGCTTTGCACACTCTTGACTAGTCAGGATTGAGGGAAAGATGAACGGAGCAAAGTACAGAGAGATCCTTGATGAAAACCTGCTCTCAGGACCTCAGACTGGAGTAAAGGTTTATCTTCCAACAGTATAACGACCCTAAGCACACAGCCAAGACAACCCAGGAGTGGCTTCGGGACAGGTCTGAATGTCTATGAGTGGCCCAGCCAGAGCCCAGACTTGAACCCGATCGAACATCTCTGGAGAGACCTGAAAATAGCTGTGCAGCGACACTCCCCATCCAACCTGACAGAGCTTGAGAGGATCTGCAGAGAAGTATGGGAGAAACTCCCCAAATACAGGTGTGCCAAGCTTGTAGTGTCATACCCAAGAAGACTTGAGGCTGTAATCGCTGCCAAAAGTGCTTCAACAAAGTACTGAGTAAAGGGTCTGAATACTTATGTAAATGTGATATTTCCGTTTTTTTTATAAACCTGTTTTTGCTTTGTCATTATGGGGTAGTGTGTGTATATTGATGAGAATTATTATTATTATTATTATTATTATTATTATTATTAAAATAGATTTTAGAATAAGGCTGTAAAAAGTCAAGGGGTCTGAATACTTTCTGAATGCACTGTACCTTGTAGAGGCGCAGGATGGCCTTGATGCTCTCGTGCAAGAATTGGGTCTGCCGGTGCAGGCTGCCTCCATACAGGGCCACCAGCTCCTCGTTGAAGTCGATGGTAAACACATTGAGGTGGACCCCACCCTCCAGGGCCTCAGCTTTCCGCAGGGCCACCGAACCCAAGGAGCGGGCTGGTGAGATGACATGAGGTCATAGACAGGTTATAGAGACACATAGGTCATAAACAGATTATTAGAAAGCTGAAGTTGGGCAAGGACGGAGACATGCTGTAGGTCAGGGCTATTCAGTTACAGCCCTTGAGGGATTTTGGACTGGAAATAATTAATAGCTTAACTATTCATAGAGGTGTGTAACTAGTGTCACTAAATGGTCATGCTAGCTAGCTACCAAAGTATAGTTGGCTTATGTTAGCTACCCAACGTTGGTGGAAGAACGGATAGATTGGTAGCAGCTATTCTTACAAGCCTAGTAAAATAAAGCAAAGGAGACAAGCGGCTATTGACAACAACAAATACAATTTATTTAATTAGTTTGTGGGACCAGTGGGCCCGCCAGGAGCCGCTTCATGCGAGGGAACGACGCATCACCAAACGAGAGCATGGATTTCCAACAACTCATGGCCAGGCTGAATCAGATGCCGGACTACCACACAGTGGCTGATATGAACGAAAGGCTGACAAGTAGCTCAACTATTCCAACAACAGCAGCAGCTACAGCAGAGCACTCCTCCAGCGCCTGCACCGGAACTGGCGTTCTTCGAGGAAGACGGAATGAGCTATCTGTAAGTTGTATGATGGTTATCTTAGCATTCTCAAATATGTTACATGAAATAGAGGTGTGAATATCATCCATAAACTTAAATGTCATGCATGTCTCAGGAAGAACAGTCCGAACAACACCTGTATACTGGGATTAAGGCACACAGATGGAGAGTAGCGCATGGCAGATTTTGAAGGTGAGTAGTCTCCTAAAGACATGGACTGACTAACATAATTCTACATTTTACAATTTTCTCAAGGATTTTGATGCATATAACCATTGCTAATAAACCACACCGACTCCTCAGATGCAGCTGCAAATTGGTATTGGATTGAAAGAGGCATACGTCGTTGGACACCCCAGACAGAGCAAAGGAACGGACATCAAAAAGCGACGGCGGTGTCGCCAGAGACGGGTTAGTTTATAAATGTAAACCAATTCATACATTTTAAATGCCAGTACTGAATTTTGAAAAGTTGAGGCTTGTTCCACAGCTTTTGGTGTGTGTGTGTGCTTCTTTAGCTTTTTTTTATTCCAGTGTTCAAGACCGTTTGTTTATTGGGCAGAATAACTTAGTCTCCTGTAATTTCACAGGCTCTGGCCCGTTGGTCAAAATAATTCTCTGCTGAAGAAAAGCAGCTATTTGCGGGGGAAACTGAAGACATGATGTCTGATGTGGAGACAGACCCAGAGGACCCCGATGCATTTTTAATAACTGATTGCATCAGTAGACCGGAGAAGAAGGGTCAAGTGTACTTATGGGGAGAAAAGGCTCCGTCAGAACGAAAACCAGAGCAACCATTAATGTCCACTGCAGCCCTACCCAGAACATCTGATTGCAGGTGATTGTCTGTGGTCAATTGCACAAAGTTCCTCAGCGGCCACATCACTAAGGAATTAACATGGTCCACACACACCTACACAGTTGTGAAGAGGGCACAACAGCACCTCTTCCCCATTACGAGGCTGAAAAGATTTGGCATGGGTCCTCAAAGTTCTACAGCTGCACCATTGAGAGCAGTTTGACTGGCTGCACCATCGCTTGGTATGGCAACTGCAAGGCACCCAACCGCAAGGCGCTAAAGGGGGTGGTGAGTACGGCCCAGTACATCACTTCAAGCTCCCTGCCATCCAGGACCTCTATACCAGGCGGTGTCAGAGGAAGGCCCAAAACATTGTCAGAATCCAACCACCCAAGCCATAGACTGTTTTCTCTGCTACTGCACGGCAAGCGGTACCAGTGTCTGGAACCAACAGGACACTGAACAGCTTCTACCCCGAAGCCATAAGACTGCTAAACAAGACTGCTAAATAGCTAATGAAATGGCTACCCGGATTACCTGCATTGACCCTTTTTTGCACTAACTCTCTTGCACCGACTATGCACACACGTTGGACTCCATCCACACATACTTACACTGACACCAACACACACGCTTTCACCACATACGCTGCTGCTACTGTCTATTATCTATCCTGTAGCCTAGTCACTTTACCCCTACTACATGTACATAGCTACCTCAATTACGTCGTACCCCTGCACACCGACTAGGTACTGGTACTACCTGTATATTATATAGCCATGTGTTTTTCCTCATTACTATTATTCACTGTGTATTTATTCCTCGTCACTATTTCATTTTTTTAAATCTTTAACTCTGCATTGTTGGAAAAGGACCTGTAAGTAAGCATTTCACTGTTTCATTGTTTGTGAAGCATGTGACAAATAGTATTTTATTTTACCAGAACTCTTCACACCTGCTTCTAAAATTTCTGCACTGACTCCCACTCACTTACCCACCGTTACATATACAGCTCTGGAAAAAAAATTAAGAGACCACTGCAAGATTATCAGTTTCTCTGGTTTTACTATTTATAGGTATGTGTTTGGGTAAAAAAAAAAAAAAAATGTTTTATTCTATAAACTACTGACAACATTTCACCCAAATTCCAAATAAAAATATTGTCATTTAGAGCATTTATTTGCAGAAAATGACAACTTGTCAAAATAACAAAAAAGATGCAGTGTTGTCAGACCTCGAATAATGCAAAGAAAATAAGTTCATGTTCATTTTAAACAACACAATACTAATGTTTTAACTTAGGAAGAGTTCAGAAATCAATATTTGGTGGAATAACCCTGATTTTCAATCACAGCTTTCATGCGTCTTGGCATGCGCTCCACCAGTCTTTCACATTGATGTTGGGTGACTTTATGCCACTCCTGGCGCAAAAATTAAATCAGCTCGGCTTTGTTTGATGGCTTGTGACCATCCATCTTCCTCTTGATCACATTCCAGAAGTTTTCAATGGGGTTCAGGTCTGGAGATTGGGCTGGCCATGACAGGGTCTTGATCTGGTGGTCCTCCATCCACACCTTGATTGACCTGGCTGTGTGGCATGGTGCATTGTCCTGCTGGGAAAACCAATCCTCAGAGTTGGGGAACAATGTCAGAGCAAAAGGAAGCAAGTTTTCTTCCAGGACAACCTTGTACGTGGCTTGATTCATGCGTCCTTCACAAAGACAAATCTACCCGATTCCAGCCTTGCTGAAGCACCCCCAGATCATCACCGATCCTCCACCAAATTTCACAGTGGGTGCGAGACACTGTGGCTTGTAGGCCTCTCCAGGTCTCCATCTAACCATTAGACGACCAGGTGTTGGGCAAAGCTGAAAATTGGACTCATCAGAGAAGATGACCTTACTCCAGTCCTCTTTGGTCCAATCCTTATGGTCTTTTGCAAACCTCAGCCTGGCTCTTCTTTGCTTCTCATTGATGAAGGGCTTTTTTCTAGCTTTGCGCTACTTTAGCCCTGCCCCTAGGAGCCTGTTTCGAACCGTCCTCGCCGTGCACTTCACCCCAGCTGAGGCCCAGCTGCCATTTTGCCACAACTTTGGAAGTATGCTTGGGGTCATTGTCCATTTGGAAGAACCATTTGTGACCAAGCTTTAACTTCCTGACTGATGTCTTGAGATGTTGCTTCAATATATCCACATAATTTTATTTGCTCATGATGCCATCTATTTTGTGAAGTGCACCAGTCCCTCCTGCAGCAATGCACCCCAACAGCATGATGCTGCCACCCCCGTGCTTCACGGTTGGGATGGTGTTCTTCGGCTTGCAAGCAACCCCCTTTTTCCTCCAAACATAACGATGGTCATTATGGCCAAACAGTTCTATTTTTGTTTCATCAGACCAGAGGACATTTCTCCAAAAAGTACGATCTTTGTCCCCATGTGCAGTTGCAAACTGTAGTCTGGCTTTTTTGGAGCAGTGGCTTCTTCCTTGCTGAGCGGCCTTTCAGGTTATGTCGATATAGGACTCGTTTTACTGTGGATATATATACACGTTTCCTCCAGCATCTTCACAAGGTCCTTTGCTGTTGTTCTGGGATTGATTTGCACTTTTCGCACCAAAGTACGTTCATCTCTAGGAGACAGAACGTGTCTCCTTCCTGAGCGGTATGACAGCTGCATGATCCCATGGTGTTTATACTTGCATACTATTGTTTGTACAGATGAACGTGGTACCTTCAGGCGTTTGGAAATTGCTCCCAAGGATGAGGTCTTGGCTGATTTCTTTTCATTTTCCCATGATGTCAATTAAATAGGTGCTGAGTTTGAAGGTAGGCCTTGAAATACATCCACAGGTACATCTCCAATTGACTCAAATGATGTAAATTAGCCTATCAGAAGCTTCTAAAGCCATGACATCATTTTATGGAATTTTCCAAGCTGTTTAAAGGCACAGTCAACTTAGTGTATGTAAACTTCTGACCAACTGGAATTGTGATACAGTGAATTATAAATGAAATAATCTGTCTGTAAACAATTGTTGGAAAAATTCCTTGTCATGCACAAAGTAGAGTTCCTAACCGACTTGCCAAAACTATAGTTTGTTAACAAGAAATTTGTGGAGTGGTTGAAAAACTAGTTTTAATGACTCCAACCTAAGTGTATGTAAACTTCAGACTTCAACTGTATGTTGAAGTCTGAACAAACAAACAAAAAATAAGACAATAAAACATTAAAATAATACATTACAAAACAAATGCAATGATAGAAAAAATAGAAAAAGGAACAAAATATATATATATATATATATATATATATATATATATTTATTTTTTATTTTTTTATCATTACATTTGTTTGTGTTAATTTATATATATATAAATAAATAAAACAAATACAAATTAAAAATATACTCTAGAAATAAAAAAATTAAACAAAGAAAATAAATAAATAAATTGTAAAGTGGTTGTCCCACTGGCTACCATAAGGTGAATGCACCAATTTGTAAGTCGCTTTGGATAAGAGCGTCTGCTAAATGATGTAAATGTAAATGTAAATTTGGCAGTACGTCCAACCGGCCTCACAACCGCAGACCACGTGTAACCACGCCAGGACCTCCACATCCGGCTTATTCACCTGCGGGATCATCTGAGACCAGCCACCTGGACAGCTGATGAAACTGAGGAGTATTTCTGTCTGTAATAAATCCCTTTTGTGGAGAAAAACGTATTCTGACTGGCTGGGCCTGGCTCCCCAGTGGGTGGGCCTGGCTGAGCCTAATTTATTTATTTCAATTGACTGATTTCCTTAAATGGACTGTAACTCAGTAAAATCTTTGAAATTGTTGCATGTTGCGTTTATATTTTTGTTCAGTATCCAGTGCTTAATTTGAGCCAGATCCTGCCGGAACAGGATCCGGCACCTCTCCGTTTTGGACTGTTTTGTTCCGGAACCTATCTGTCCGGATCCGGTACCTCTCGTGGCATGAAAATTCTAACAAAAGAGATCAACATTTATTTGAGTTGCCTCTTCATTAATTAGTCGGCAACCACAAAAAAACTACGTGAAAAAGTAGATTTTCAGCATGGGCCTAATATTCTAAGAGTTGATTTGGGTTGGGCCGGCCAGGGTTTATGGTTTGCGCAACATTGTAACCTATATTTGAAACCAACACCTGGCCGTGGCTGTGTGAGAAGCGCGCCAGTATCTCTCACATAACTAGAATGAGATTCACTTTATATGATCTCGCTCCCTCTCTGCTGATAGACATGAGCCTGCAATTATCATCTCACCAGCGCTGCACTTCATCATTTATTTCCTTATAGAAACGCCCTGATTAATTTAAATACATTTGCCAAAGTTATATAATTACTGCTGTCTGTTCAGAAATAAATGAAATAATTCAGAATAGCCTACTACACCATGAGAAGGCCTATAATTTAGCCACACAGGATCAATAGCTTATTTTAAAAAATGGCCTAGCTGTGGATTGTAGCCCAAAACAAGGAATAGTCTACAGTTGGAAACGCGTGGCAAATCTGTCAGTGAAAAAACAGCATGAAGACAAAACAGGCCTTTCAAATATTTCAAATAGTTACAATGGAGAGGAGGGGGGATGAATGAGCCATTTGGAAGCTGGGGATGATTAGGTGGCCATGATGGTACGAGGGCCAGATTGGGAATTTAGACAGGACACCGGGGTTAACACCCCTACTCTTACAATAAATGCCTTGGGATCTTTTAGTGACGACAGACAGTCAGGACATCCGTTTAACGTCCCATTGGAAAGACGGCACCCGACACAGGGCAATGTCCCCAATCACTACCCTGGGGCATTCAGTGCATTAGGAAAGTATTCAGACCCCTTGACTTTTTCCACATTTTGTTACGTTACAGCCTTATTCTAAAATTGATTGAAAAAAGTAATTTATTATCAATCTACACACAATATCACATAATGAGAAAGCGAAAACAGGTTTTAAAATGTATTTGCAAATTTAGTAAAAATAAATCAACAGAAATACCTTATTTACATAGTGCTTTGCAAAAGTATTCATCCCCCTTGGCATTTTTCCTATTTTGTCGCATTACAACCTGTAATTTAAATGGATTTTTATTTGGATTTCATGTAATGGACATACACAAAATAGTACAAATTGGTGAAGTGAAATGAAAAAAATAACTTCTAAAAAATAAATAACGGAAAAGTGGTGCGTGCTTATGTATTCACCCCCTTTGCTATGAAGCCACTAAATAAGATCTGGTGCAACCAATTACCTTCAGAAGTCACATACAGTTGAAGTCTGAAGTTTACATACACTTAGGTTGGAGTCATTAAAACTTGTTTTTCAACCACTCCACAAATTTCTTGTTAACAAACTATAGTTTTGGCAAGTCGGTTAGGAACTCTACTTTGTGCATGCCACGGAATTTTTCCAACAATTGTTTACAGACAGATTATTTCATTTATAATTCACTGTATCACAATTCCAGTTGGTCAGAAGTTTACATACACTAAGTTGACTGTGCCTTTAAACAGCTTGGAAAATTCCAGAAAATCATGTCATGGCTTTAGAAGCTTCTGATAGGCTAATTTACATCATTTGAGTCAATTGGAGATGTACCTGTGGATGTATTTCAAGGCCTACCTTCAAACTCAGCGCCTATTTAATTGACATCATGGGAAAATGAAAAGAAATCAGCCAAGACATCATCCTTGGGAGCAATTTCCAAACGCCTGAAGGTACCACGTTCATCTGTACAAACAATAGTATGCAAGTATAAACACCATGGGTCCATGCAGCTGTCATACCGCTCAGGAAGGAGACACGTTCTGTCTCCTAGAGATGAACGTACTTTGGTGCGAAAAGTGCAAATCAATCCCAGAACAACAGCAAAGGACCTTGTGAAGATGCTGGAGGAAACGTATATATATCCACAGTAAAACGAGTCCTAAATCGACATAACCTGAAAGGCCGCTCAGCAAGGAAGAAGCCACTGCTCCAAAACCGCCATAAAAAAGCCAGACTACAGTTTGCAACTGCACATGGGGACAAAGATCGTACTTTTTGGAGAAATGTCCTCTGGTCTGATGAAACAAAAATATAACTGTTTGGCCATAATGACCATCGTTATGTTTGGAGGAAAAAGGGGGTTGCTTGCAAGCCGAAGAACACCATCCCAACCGTGAAGCACGGGGGTGGCAGCATCATGCTGTTGGGGTGCATTGCTGCAGGAGGGACTGGTGCACTTCACAAAATAGATGGCATCATGAGCAAGGAAAATTATGTGGATATATTGAAGCAACATCTCAAGACATCAGTCAGGAAGTTAAAGCTTGGTCGCAAATGGTTCTTCCAAATGGACAATGACCCCAAGCATACTTCCAAAGTTGTGGCAAAATGGCTTAAGGACAACAAAGTCAAGGTATTGGAGTGGCCATCACAAAGCCCTGACCTCAATCCTATAGAACATTTGTGGGCAGAACTGAAAAAGTGTGTGCGAGCAAGGAGGCCTACAAACCTGACTCAGTTACACCAGCTCTGTCAGGAGGAATGGGCCAAAATTCACCCAACTTATTGTGGGAAGCTTGTGGAAGGCTACCCGAAACGTTTGACCCAAGTTAAACAATTTAAAAGGCAATGCTACCAAATACTAATTGAGTGTATGTAAACTTCTGAACCACTTGGAATGTGATGAAAGAAATAAAAGCTGAAATAAATCATTCTCTCTACAATTATTCTGACATTTCACATTCTTAAAATAAAGTGGTGATCCTAACTGACCTAAGACAGGGAATTTTTACTTGGATTAAATGTCAGGAATTGTGAAAAACAGAGTTTAAATGTATTTGGCTAAGGTGTATGTAATTAGTTAAATAAAGTCCACCTGTGTGCAATCTAAGTGTCACATGATCTCAGTATACAGCGAGGGAAAAAGGTATTTGATCCCCTGCTGATTTTGTACGTTTGCCCACTGACAAAGACATGATCAGTCTATAATTGTAATGGTAGGTTTATTTGAACAGTGAGAGACAGAATAACAACAAAAAAATCCAGAAAAATGCATGTAAAAAATGTTATAAATTGATTTGCATTTTAATGTAGCGTCATACCCAAGAAGGCTCGAGACTGTAATCGCTGCCAAAGGTGCTTCAACAAAGTACTGAGTAAAGGGTCTGAATACTTATGTAAATGTAATTTGAGTTTTTAACTTTTAATACATTTGCAAACATTTATAAAAACCTGTTTTTGCTTTGTCATTATGGGGTATTCTGTGTTGATTGATGAGGGGAAAAAGCTATTTAATCCATTTTAGAATAAGGCTGTAACGTAACAAAATGTGGAAAAAGTAAAGGGGTCGGAATACTTTCCGAATGCACTGTATATAATTTTTTTGACCAGAGGAGAAAAAAAAAAGAGTGCCTTCTACTGGTCCTCCAATACCACTTCCAACAGCATTTGGTCTCCCATCCAGGGACCAACCAGGACCTACCCTGCTTAGCTTCAGAGGCAAGCCAGCAGTGTGATGCAGTGTGGTATGGTTCTGGCAGAAGTGGCTAGAGTATTCAGAGGTGTAAGGATAATTAGGAGTCTGAAACTAGGGTCTTTGGTGCAGTTCATGAGATTGGGTTAAACCTACAGAACACCCTACGTCCGTCCTTTTCAGCTTGGCTAGCTAACGATGAGCTCAACCTTAATCTATATTTTGAGCTTGTGTGGCCATCATCTCTGACATTCATCCACCATATCCCTGAACAGTGGCTGTCCCCCACGTGTGAGGATTAGGGTTGACCAAGCTCATGGATATCAACACAAGCTAACCTCTGAATAGACCAGAATTAAAATAAAATAAAACTTTATTTGTCACATGCGCCGAATACAACAGGTGTAGACCTTACCGTGAAATCCTTACTTACAAGCCCTTAACCAACAATGCTGTTCAAGAAAGAGTTATGAAAATATTTACCAAATAAACTAAAGTAAAAAATAATAAAAAGTAACACAAAATAACAATAACGAGGTTATATACAGGGGGTACCGGTTCCGAGTCAATGTTCAGGGGGTACTGGTTAGTCGAGGTAATTTGTACATGCAGGTAGGGGTAAAGTGACTATGCATAGATAATAGACAGCGGGTAGCAGCTGTGTAAAAACAAATGCGGGGGTCAATGTAAATAGTCCGGGTGGCCATTTGATTAATTGTTCAGCAGTCTTATGGCTTGGGGGTAGGAGCTGTTAAGGAGCCTTTTGGACCTAGACTTGGCGCTCCGGTACCGCTTGCCATGTGGTAGCAGAGAGAACAGTCTATGACTTGGGTGACTGGAGTCTTTGACAATTCTTTGGGCTTTCCTCTGACAATGCCTAGTATATAGGTCCTGGATGGCAGGAAGCTTGGCCTCAGTGATATACTGGGCCGTACGCACTACCCTCTGTAGAGCCTTACGGTCAGATGCCGAGCAGTTGCCATACCAGGCAGTGATGCAACTGGTCAGAATGCTCTCGATGGTGCAGCTGTATAATGTTTTGAGGATCTGAGGACCCATGCCAAATGTTTTCAGTCTCCTGAGGGGGAAAAGGTGTTGTCGTGCCCTCTTCATGACAGTCTTGGTGTGTTTGGACCATGATAGTTTGTTGGTGATGTGAACACCAAGGAACTTGAAACTCTCGGCCTGCTCCACTACAGCCCCATCGATGTTAATGGGGGCCTGTTCGGCCGGCCTTTTCCTGTAGTCCACGATCAGCTTCTTTGTCTTGCTCACATTGAGGGAGAGGTTGTTGTCCTGGCACCACACTGCCAGGTCTCTGACCTCCTCCCTATAGGCTGTCTCATCATTGTCGGGGATCAGGCCTACCACTGTTGTGTCATCAGCAAACTTAATGATGGTGTTGGAGTCGTGTTTGGCCACGCAGTCGTAGGTAAACAGGGAGTACAGGAGGGGACTAAGCACTCACCCCTGAGGGGCCCCAGTGTTGAGGATCAGCGTGGCAGACATGTTGTTGCCTACCCTTACCACATGGGGGCGGCCCATCAGGAAGTCCAGCATCCAGTTGCAGAGGGAGGTGTTTAGTCCCAGGGTCCTTGGCTTAGTGATGAGCTTTGTGGGTACTATGGTGTTGAACGCTGAGCTGTAGTCAATGAACAGCATTCTCACATAGGTGTTCCTTTTGTCCAGGTGGGAAAGGGTAGTGTGGAGTGCGATTGAGATTGCGTCATCTGTGGATCTGTTGGGGTGGTATGCGAATTGGAGTGGGTCTATGGTATCCGGGATGATGCCGTTGATGTGAGCCATGACCAGCCTTTCAAAGCACTTCATGGCTACCGACGTGAGTGCTATGGGGCGGTAATCATTTAGGCAGGTTACCTTCGCTTTCTTGGGTACAGGGTCTATGGTGGTCTGCTTGAAACATGTAGGTATTACAAACTCGGTCAGGGAGAAGTTGAACATTTCAGTGAAGACACTTGCCAGTTGGTCCGCGCATGACCTGAGTACACGTCCTCGTAATCAGTCTGGCCCCGCGGCTTTGTGAATGTTAACCTGTTTAAAGGTCTTGCTCACATCGGCTACCGAGAGCGTTTTCACACAGTCGTCCAGAACAGCTGGTGCTCTCATGCATGTTTCAGTGTTGCTTGCCTCGAAGCGAGCATAAAAGGCATTTATCTCGTCTGGTAGGCTCGCGTCACTGGGCAGCTCACGTCTGGGTTTCCCGTAATAGTTTTCAAGCCCTGCCACATCTGACCAGCGTCAGAGCCGGTGTAGTACGATTCAATCTTAATCCTGCATTGACACTTTGCCTGTTTGATGGTTCGTCTGAGGGCGTAGCGGGATTTCTTATAAGCGTCCAGATTAGTGTCCCGCTCCTTGAAAGTGGCAGCTCTAGCATTTAGCTCGATGCGGATGTTGCCTGTAATCCATGGTTTCTGGTTGGGATATGTACATACGGCCACTGTGGGGACGACATCGTCGATGCACTTATTGCTGAAGCCGGTGGTATACTCCTCAATGCCATTGGATGAATACAGGAAAATTTTCCAGCCTTGGCTAGCAAAACAGTCCTGTAGCGTAGCATCTGCGTCATCTGACCACTTCCGTATAGAGCGAGTCACTGGTACTTCCTGCTTTAGTTTTTGCTTGTAAGCAGGAATCAGGAGGATAGAATTGTGGTCAGATTTGCCAAATGGAGGGCGAGGGAGAGCTTTGTATGCGTCTCTGTGTGTAGAGTAAAGGTGGTCTAGAGTAGTTTTTCCACTGGTTGCACGTGACATGCTGGTAGAAATGAGGTAAAACGGATTTAAATGTGCCTGCATTAAAGTCCCCGGCCACTAGGAGCGCTATTTCTGGATGAGCATTTTCTTGCTTATGGCCTTATACAGCTCGTTGAGTGCGGTCTTAGTGGTAGCATCGGTTTGTGGTGGTAAATAGAATAGGCTATGAATAATATAGATGAGAACTCATGGGAGTTAAATTACCATGGGAGTTAAGTAATCTGATTAGCAAAATAGAGGGCAGTGTGTGGATTATGGATTTAAGCATCACTTAAATAGACCTGTGAACCTGGACTGCATTTACATTTTACATTTACATTTTAGTCATTTAGCAGACGCTCTTATCCAGAGCGACTTACAGTTAGTGAGTGCATACATAATTTTTTTATTTTTCATACTGGCCCCCCGTTTCACCTCCCTATCAACAGTAGCACTCCCGTTATCAGGTTGTTAACAGTTTAAGTCAACTCTGACTAAGTCTGTTTAATGTAAAACCAGGTATTAGGCTTTACAGGCTTTAATGTAGCCCAACCATAGCCTACTTAGTGCTAATGTTGAATATAAAACAACGTAAGATCATGCCTGGTTTGCGGTTTGCTTGGTTTGTGGTTGTGATGGCAACTATGGCATGTAAAATAGGCTAATGCAACAGAACCCATAGTGGAAGACACGGAATACCATGCATGAAATGGTAAAAGAGCAATCTATGTGCAGTGCATGTTGCGTGTGTGTGGGCGTATGCATGTGAGAGTGAGAGAAAGAGAGAGTGGGTGTTCTACTCCCACCAGCAGCCACTAGCAAAACCAAACCAGAAGAGGATAGATCTGCATTAGTGGGCATAGGACCTTTCTCAAATAGAAGACTTTCACCTGCCTACATACAATATGTAACCAAAGCAGATATTGTACATCTTAGAGCTACTTAGCTTCCATTGTTAGAGCAATGGAGAGAGCAAGCTTGCGATATTCCCTAACCTGAGCTGAGTGGGTAAGATTGGTTAGGGTAAGTTTGATTAGTGGATGTGTTTGGTTAGTGGTGATAGAAGCTCACCTTGTTTGTAGCTGCCTGCATTTCCAGGTAGGAAGAGAACAGGGGCGCCAGTCAGTTTGAGTTTGCGGGTGTCCTGAGCGTACTGGCCCTCTCCGTACAGGTAGAGTCCATACGCTGGGTACAGGCGGGCCACGCGTCGGGGCAGGGCCACACGCTGTCAACACACACATACAGAAAGTGAGGACACACACCTCCCTACACTCCGGGCCATAAACCAGTGCGACACACTAAGGGCACACACACCTCCCTTGAGGTAGAGCCATATGCTGGGTACAGCTAAGCCACATTTCTCGGCAGAAGAACACATCAGGGCGGAAAAAAAACAGTGCAGTGTGAGAAATGCGCACACACACGGGAGAGGTGTGGCACCATGTGACCGACACTGACTCTTGATTGAGTAAATCAGATCAGAGTAAAATTTTGGGTAATAAATAATAGCTAATTTTTATAGATTGGGCTAATCTTTTCTCAGCACCATCCATCACCATGGTGAGTGCAGACAGTGCCATATGATTGTGCCAGGCACTCAGTGGCTGGAATAATCACCTTATCGTATAGCACTTATCATGGATCAAATGCAGCTTCTTACAACACAAAGTGTGATCTCGTGAGCCCTGATGTAGCATGCAATGATGACACCACACACCCACTCAGCAACCTCAACATACAGTAGCTGTCTAGCTACCATGCCACCTCTCCATTTTGTGATAGTGGAGATAATATCAAATTCCATGGTGAAATATGAAACGAAACGGAGGTGTGCATGACACAGTCCGTTGACATCCTCAACGTGGACATAGCCCTGTGTAGCCTTGTCACTCTGAAAATCATGTGCAACATGCGCGACGTGCAATGTTGAAATTGGAAGCCTGTTGCAAGTGCTAAACAACAACAGGTACTGGTAACTGCCAAAATAAAGGAAACACCAACATAAAGTGTCTTAAAAGGGTGTTGAGCCACCATGAATCAGAACAGCTTCAATGCACCTTGGCATAGATTCTACTACAAATGTCTATGGAGGGATGCCACACCATTCTTCCACAATAAATTCCATAATTTTGTGTTTTGTTCATGGTGGTGGAAAACGCTGTCACAGGCGCCGCTTCAGAATCTCCCATAAGTGTTCAATTGGGTTGAGATCTGGTGACAGACGGCAATGGCTTCATGCACAGAACTGCCAGGACCTAGGATCAATGGAGACACTACAGTTTTTTTCACAAAAAATAGTCATGGCCTCTAAACCTTCCAGCTGCCTACTGGACCATATTCCAACTAAACTACTGAAAGAGCTACTTCCTGTGCTTGGTCCTCCTTATAAACTGCTCCCTATCCCCCAGATGGTACAAAACTCACTAAAAGTGGCAGTAATAAAGCCTCTCCTGAAAAAGCCAAACCTTGACCCAGATTTTTTTTTTTTTACTATCGCCCTATATCAAATCTCCCAATCCTCTCAAAATGTTTTGAAAAAGCTCTTACGCAGCAACTCACTGCCTTCCTGAACACAAATAATGTATACGAAACGCTCCAAGTTCTTGCCTGGTTTAGATCCTATCTGTCGGAAAGATATCAGTTTGTCTCTGTGGATGGTGTGTCCTCTGACTCATCAATGGTATGTTTCAGTGTGCCTCAAGGTTCTGCTTTAGGACCACTATTGTTTTCACTATATATTCTACCTCTTGGTGATGTCATTCGGAAACACAATGTCAAAGGCCCAAAATTGCCTATCCTGGAAGCCTGTGTTTCAGACACAAGGAAGTGGATGGCGGCAAATGTTTTACTTTTAAACTCGTCCCAAAAAACTAAGATCTGCTGTTTGATCTGACAATCTTGATGGTTGTACAGTGGTCTCAAATAAAACTGTGAAGGACCTCGGCGTTACTCTGGACCCTGATCTCTTGACGAACATATCAAGAATAATTCAAGGGCAGCCTTTTTCCATCTTGTTAACATTGCAAAAAATCTGAAACCTTTTATCAAAAAATTATGCAGAAAAGCTAATTGATGCTTTTGTCACTTCTAGATTAGACTACTGCAATGCTCTACTCTCCGGCTACCCGTATAAAGCACTAAATAAACTTCAGTTAGTGTTGAATACAGCTGCTAGAATCTTGACTAGAACCAAAAAAAATGCTCATATTACTCCAGTGCTAGCCTCTCTACTCTGGCTTCCTGTTAAGTCTAGGGCTGATTTCAAGGTTTTACTGCTAACCTACAAAGCATTACATGGGCTTGCTCCTACCCATCTCTCTGATTTGGTCCTGCCGTACATACCTACAGGTACCTTACGGTCACAAGACGCAGGCTTCCTTATTGTCTCTAGAATTTCTAAGCAAACAGCTGGAGGCAGGGCTTTCTTCTATAGAACTCACATTTGATGGAATGGTCTGCCTATCCATCTGAGAGATGCAGACTCGGTCTCAACCTTTAAGTCTTTACAGAAGACTCATCTCTTCAGTAGGTCCTATGATTGAGTGTAGTCTGGCCCAGGGGTGTGAAGGTGAATGGCAAGGCAGTGGAGTGATGAATCGCCCTTGCTGTTTCTGCCTGGCCGGCTCCCCTCTCTCCACTGGGATTCTCTGCCTCAGACCCTACTACGCAGGCTGAATCACTGGCTTACTAGTGCTCTTCCATGGCGTCCCTAGGAGGGGTGTGTCACGTTATGACTGGCTTTTTTCGCTAGACTCGACATGAGTGGGTTAATCACTGACATGATCTTCCTGTCCGGTTTTGCACCCCCTTGGGCTCGTGCGGTGGAGATCTTTCGTGGGCTATACTCAGCCTTGTCTCAGGGTAGTAAGTTGGTTGGCTGTATCTATGCTGCAATAGTCTATGTGCCGGGGGGGGCTAGGGTCAGTCTGTCCTGTCTGGTGAAATTGTCCTTTATGAACTTAAGTATGCGCCCTCTAATTCTCCCATCTCTCTCTCTCTCCTAAGGAGAAAAATGATGCCTTTGCAGCCTGAATGGAGGATGCATTATGTACGATTCGGTCCACCGGGGGCAGGAGTGTATTTGCGGAAATGCACATCAAGCCTAGACGATAGTGCAGATCCTTAGCCCACTATCGGCTGCCTAGGCTAGGTAGGGGCATTGTCATCGTGTGGGGCATTGCCATGGTAGCCAAAATAATGGGCTGCCAAGCATTTTTATACATGACCCTAAATATGATGGAACGTTATTACTTAATTAACTCAGGGACCACACCTGTGTGGAAGCACCTGCTTTCAATTGTATCCTTCATTTACTCAAACGTTTCCATTATATTGGCAGTTACCTGTAGCTTGAGCTTCACAGTTTCATATATCGACCAAGGGCTTAGCCATATCCAAATTATGGCTATCCAAAATGACAGCTAGAACATTAACTAGCTAGCAAGTTGACATTGACGAATTATTACTCCGAATCGCGCGTGGTGCCATTTCATTTAGGTCAATAGGCAAGCTAACTTACTCACCCGGTACTGGGGATGCTCGAACATATAGGTCATGTTACACCTATTCTCTTCGAATCCCAACAACAATTCTCGCAGGCCCATTGCCAGAAGACCCAGAGCACACCCGTAAAAGGCCGCAGTGGCGCCTCTCATGTCTACTGTCGTTAGACTTGTCTATTTACAGCTGTACGGTGCCCATGTTTCAAATTTTCCTTTTGCAAATACTCTCTCTGCCAAACCTAATTTACTGGAGGCATACATAAAGTACCACCACAGATTTTTTTAGACCCAGAGTCGCCACATCGCGAGACTTCCGGGAACGCATGAGAAACAGACCAAGCAGACCAGGCTGGGGTCAATGAGAGAAGTGAAAGATTCTTCCTTAATTGTTAATTTTCTCGAAATCTAAAGGTACAACCTAGATGTCTTATGTAGTTGAACATGTTATTACTCCAACCTCGTGAAAATGACAAACTGACACGTTTTCATTTTCGTCAAAGACAACTTTATATAGGAGTGCCTTTGACGGCCTGCACATGCGCAGTTCGGCGTGAGCCGACCTTCAGACCCGATTACGGGTTTTTACGCATGAGCTTTGCTAGCCAACGTCGCCATGACATCGCCTACAAGTGTGGTCGGGGATTTATTTTCGAGAAGCAGTTTTAGCCTATCTTCATACTGTACTGTCTTTGGTACTATCACCACCCCATCTGAGGAAACGTCACTGATTGACAGATTTATTGGCCAATGAGAAAGGAAACATCGGGGAGACCGACCAATGACAACTTCTAGTGGATTTGCCTCAATAAATGATGTTAACCAAAGATGTTCTATTATATTGACAAGATATTCGAGTGACCGTTCTAACAATGGAAATGTTTGTCCTCAAAGATGGAAGGCAGGCGAGAAGAAGCGAGAGCAGGTGTGACCGTTGTAGCCAATGAGAGGGCAGATACGCGAGTGAACCAGGGGGTTCAGGGTTCCGATTGGAAAGCACGTCACCCCTTGTACACAGAGGAGACCGCAGTTTAACTGACACCGAGCCCAGAACCAAGGCATGGAATTAATTGGGAAATATTTAAATTCAAAGATCTATCGCCATTACACGCAGTAAGGAACTAAAGAAGCAAACATTTTGAAAGAAGATGAGCTTATGAATAAATGGAATGTTCTTTTAGAAAAGGATACCCTTTCAGCAGAGGAAGAAACAGATTTGAATACATCTCGAATAGAACTAGTTCAAATGTACATTGATTTAGTTAAAGGGGCCTTTATTAGATCTAGAGCAAAATGGGTTGAGGAGGGTGAGAAAAACACTAGGCATTTTTTTGCACTTGAAAAAAAGAACATCTCTTTCTGCCTTGAATATTGACAATACCTTTTGTAAAGACCCTTAGATAATCTCTAACTTTGTGTATTCTTTCTATGAAAATCTGTTAAATCTAGTTTTAATGGGATTGAATGTGAACATTTTATGAAACATCTCCATGGTCATTTTCCAATTATTTCTGATGAGTTCAAATCCATATGTGAAAATGTGTTTTCTATAGTAGAGATTAGAGATGCTCTTAAATCTATGAAGAAGGGCAAAGCACCTGGAACACACGGTCTTTCTGTGGAATTTTATTTACACTTTCGGGAACATTTAGAGTAACCAGTAATCAACATGTTCCAAGAATGCCTAGCTAATGGTGAGATGATTACTACCATGAAACAAGGGGTTATTTCCTTAATACCAAAACCTGATAAAGATCCCCTTTTCATAGATAGTTGGAGACCTATGACATTATTACATACATTTTATAAATTGATAACTTTAGCATATGCTAATAGACTTAAAATGGGTCTAAACCACCGTATTAATGAAACCCAAACTGGTTTCATGAAAGGTCGCCACATCAACTGTAACATTAGACTTGTTTTAGACTTGATTGATTACGCTGATTCATAGGACTCCGATGCTATTATTTTATTCCTCGACTTTTGCAATGCATTTGATACAGTAGAACACAAGTTCCCAATACATTTGTTGTACAATTTTGGTTTTGGGACTAGCTTTGTATCTATTATCAATATGTTTTATAAAATAATAATATAATATAATATGCCATTTAGCAGACGCTTTTATCCAAAGCGACTTACAGTCATGCGTGCATACATTTTTTTTTTTTTTATGTGTGTGTATCGAACCCACTACCTTGGCGTTACAAGCGCCGTGCTCTACCAGCTGAGCTACTATTAATCTAGCTACTATTAATCTAAAATATTTAATATTCAACGTAGTGTATGCCAGGTTTGCCCTATTTCAGCTTTCTTATTCCTTTTACAGTAGTTGTATAATTACTATCTATTAGCATTTTAAACAACCCTGAATTACAAGTTATTTCTATATTTTGAAAATAAATTAAAATATCTCAGTAAGCAGATGATACAACTCTGTTTCTAAAAGATAAGGTTCAAGTTGCTATTGCACTTAATACTATCAAATCATTCTCTTCAGCTTATGGTCTGAAACTTAACTTAAATAAATGTGAAATATTGTCCCTGCATAACTCAAATTACCAATCTATTGAGAATATTCCAATGAAAGATAATGTGAAATATTTAGGGGTGCACATGGCGAAAAACCATATTGTCCATCAACCTCTCAATTTTTCTCAGAGATTAAAGAAAACTAAATCCATCTTTAATAACGGTCTCCAGCATGACCTCTCTATTATTGGAAGGTTTCTATTGTCCAAAGCAGAGGGTCTGTCATGTTTTGTCTACCTTGCTTTGTCCCTATTTGTAGCTGATCAAACCAGCAACGATATCAACAAAACTTTCCTAGACTTTATTTGGAAAAATAAACAACACAAACTTAAGAAATCTGTAATATCAAACCAAAGAGCTGATGGTGGGCTTGAAGTAATAGATTTCAATGATATCAACAATACCTTTAAAGTAAACTGAATAAAAATATGTATGCTTAGCTCTGAATCTATATGGTACTTTATTCCTTGTCATATTTTTAAGAAATTGATGTTCTTACATTTTTGTGGAAGTGCAACTATTCTCCAGCAAAATTACCCATCCAACTGTCCAAATTTCACGAACAAGCCCTGCCTTGTTTTGTATGCTTTGTACAAAATAATAAAATGCAGCACGACAGGCTCTTTATAAACTTAGCTCTTTATTAGCTAGCTTAAACTGGCATGTTCATGTGTCTCCGGCCATGATCATCTTGAAGAATGACCTCACCACCTGGGTGGTCTTAACCAATCATAGCGCAGTATGTTATGACGGTAGACTGCATCCAATTACAATTCAGTATACTGACACATAAATAATACATCCCCCTTCTTTAAAAAAAAGAAAAATGTTCTACATATTTTAAGTGCTTCTTTTGAATACATGCTCTGTAGTTTGAACTCGAGGTAAGTAACCATTTATACTGCACCAACTGCATCAACATAACAGACTCTGAAACAATGATTCAGCATACTGTTACTTTTAGAACAAATATTTCTCAGCAACTCAGCTTTTCACTGTAGCAATGACATCAACATTTCAAACAAATACAATACCAAAGCATTTCAAGTTAACTTTTCAATAACAAGTTTACAGTCCGGAACTCTTTTAGGGCAGCGATCCGCCTACAACCTTTGACATTTCACAGGTCTAGGACAGCTCTAGGCTTGACCTCTCTTCCTGACCTTGTGTGATTTGAAGCTGAGCATGCTTCTGTGTCAGTCAACAGTTCTTGTGGTGTTGCAGGCAAGTATGGTGTATGGTGTGTGGTGTGTGTGTTTAGTCCATCCCGTTCTCTTTCAGGGGAACAGTTCATCTCGTCAGTGTGTTGTTCTTTTGTGTTCAGTAGGTGACGACGATTGCGGCGGTACACTGCTCCTTCTGCGGTGCGAACGTGATATGAACGTTCAGTGTTAGCTCGTTGGATGACGACTGCTGGCTTCCAGTAGCCATTATCCTGGATTCTAACTGACTCTCCGTCATTCAGTGGTGGCAGTGGTCTAGCTGACCTGTCGTAGTATCGCTTTTGGTGTTGTCTCTGTGCACGTTTTGCTTGAATTTCCTTGTAGCTGACGACCTCAAGTTGCAGCTGCTAGTTAGTGCTGGGAAGGATTGAGCGAAGTCTGCGGCTCATCAACAGCTGGGCTGGTGATTTGAAGTTGTCAACTGGAGTGTTGTGGTATTCAAGGAGACTGAGGTAGGGGTCTCTCTTGTCTGCTTTTGCTTTGTCCATGAGTGATTTAGCAATCTGCACAGATTTCTCAGCAAGGCCATTACTTTGAGGGTAATGTGGGCTTGTGGTCCGTGTGTGAACTCCCAGGCTTTTGTGAAGGATTCAAACTCATTTGATTAGTAACAGGGCCCATTGTCAGATATTAAAGTATCTACAATGCCATGCCTGGCAAAGGCTGCTTTCAGCTTGTGTATCACAGCTGCAGATGTGGTGTTGTGAAGCTTGTCGAGTTCGAAGTATCTGCTGTAGTAGTCCACTCTTATAATGTAGTCCTCGTTGTTCCAGGTGAACAGATCGGTTGCCACGACCTGCCAGGGTCGGTCTGGGATACGGTGAGGTAACATTGGCTCTTTGGTGTTTGAGGGGCGTCGTTCAAGACAGGTGGGGCATTTACCAACCATGTCCTCTATTTGTTTGCCAAAACAAAATGTCCTGTGCTCTCTGCTCACTTTTCCATGCCCATGTGTCCAGCATGGATCTTTGTCAAAATCTCTTCTCTGAGACTGGTAGGAATTATGATTTTCTCTCCTTTGAAAATGATTCAGTTGATCTGTGATAGTTCGTCAAGATGGTTCCAGAACTCTGAGACGCTCTGAGGGCATTTTCTCCTCTCCTCAGGCCATCCTGACTGTATGACTTTCCTCAGCTGTGTGAGTTGTGTCTTTTTCTGTTTCTGCTCAGATCTCCTTCAGTTTTGTGTCACTAACTGGTAAGTTGCTGTACACAGTGTGCACCTGCATGTCCATGCCTTCACTGAGGCTGCTGTCCTTGTAGGTAAGAAACTTCCTGGAGAGTGTGTCTGCGACAGGGATGTCTTTGCCTGGATGGTGAGTGATTGTGAAGTCATATTTTTGTAGTTGAAGGATCATTCTCTGTAGCCTTGGCGGGGCTGCGGCTAACGGTTTCCTCATGATTGACTCGAGGGGCTTGTGGTCTGATTCCACAATGACTTGTCGTCCATAGACATACTGATGGAAACGCTTACATCCGAACAGAATGGCGTACAGCTCCTTTTCGATTTGATCGTAGTTGATTTCACAGTCTGTGAGAGATTTGGAAGCGTAGCCGATGGGTTTTCCTTCTTGCAGTAGCACTGCACCTAGTCCATACTTTGACGCGTTCACCTGGAGTCTGAGCTCTTTGTTGGGGTCGTAGTAGGCAGGATTGGTCCTGGTTCTCTCGTGATCAAGTCTTTCACTTTTTGGAAAGTCATGTCGTGTTGCTTGTCCCAGAGGAACTCACTGGACTGCTTTAGCAGCTGACGCAGGGGTGCATTAGCATTGGCGAGGCTGGGTGCGAACTTGGCTAAGTAATTGACCATGCCAAGCACTGTTTCCAGCTCTGCGCGGTTCTTTGGTGGCTCCATTTCTTTTATGGCTGAGATCTTCTGCGGATCTGGCTTGATTCCATTCGCTGTGAGAAGATGTCCAAAGTAGCTGACCTCTGTAGCGCCGACTGTGCTCTTCTCGGGGTTGAGCCAGACTCCTCTCTCGCGGGACCTTTGCAGCATCGCTCTGAGGTTTCTGTCGTGTTCCTCTTTTGTTCGACCATAGACAAGGATGTCGTCCACAATTGCCACAACTCCGTCGAGGCCTTCGTACACCTCGTCGATCTTTCACTGAAACTCGTCTTGGACTGAGATAATCCCAAAAGGCAGGCGACAAAACCTGTAGCGTCCAAACGGTGTGTTGAACATTGTGACCTTAGATTACTCTTCTGTGAGCTTGATAGCCCAGTAGCCTGATCTGGCGTCCATGACACTGAAGTAGCGTGCGCCCTCTAGCTTGTGTGTGATGCCATCTAGCGTCGGTAAGAGGTAATGGGGGCGTTTGATAGCCTTGTTCAAGTATTTTGGGTTGAGACATACTCTGAGCTTGCCTGTGCGTGGTTTCTCCACCACCACTAACGCGTTGACCCAATCCGTCTGTTCTGTAACCTTGGTGACAATGTCAGATTGCTCCATGCTCTCCAACTCTTTCTTCAGATGGGCGCGGAGAGCAAGTGGAATCTTTCTAGGTGGGTAGACCACAGGGGTTGCATCTGGGTCAAGGTGAATGGTACATTCTCCTGGGAATAGTCCTATTCCTGTAAAAACATCAGCAAACTCCTCCATTACATTCTCTATCTCTACTGGTGCTGTCACTGATAAAACTAGCTTGATGAGGTCCATGGGCAATTTCCCTGTTCGCCATGCACTTTGTATCCACAATATCCACATGTTTTGGAGCGTTTGGAGTCTGTGTCGCTCTGTTTTGGAGTTCTGTCTCTCTCCGTTCTGAAACATGCTCTCTGAGTACCTGAGTTGTGCTTGGATGTCTGCGTGACTGCGTGCACTGCTTGTTCACATGATGGGCTCGTGCTGCCGCCCGAAATGGTTTTCATCTGAACCTGTGCTAGCTCGTGAGATCTGGCTATGTCGATAGCTTTGTCCAGCGTTAGCTCAGACCCAACATTCAAAAGTTCTCTCTCACTCGCAGTGAGTGTATTCCAAATACAATACGGTCCCTGATCATCTCATCCTTGTTTGCATAACCACAGTCTTTCACAAGCAGACGCAGCTCAGTGAAAAACTGTTCAAACGATTCGCTAGCTCCCTGTACTTTCTCATGGAATTTGTACCTAGCGAAAATTGTATTGGTCTTTGGCACAACATATGCTTAAAAACGATCATGTATGTTTTCAGTACCTTTGATTCAGTCTTGGTAAGCGTCCATGTGTTGTAAATGTCTCTCCCTTTTTCACCGATCCAGAGGAGCAGGTAGCTGCACTTTTCCTCTTCTCCTCTTTCCTTCAGAGCAGTGTTGCCAACTCCTCAGTAAGGAAAGTAGCTAAAAGTCGCTAGAAGTCTCTAAATGACGTCATCACCTCATTTGCATAATTGGCCATGTGCATGTAATTGTGATGGACGCTGTAGGAGAGAGGAATAACGTCGTGGGAGAGACAAAAAAGTGAGTAAAAAACACCCTAAATATGTTTAGAACTACAAATGAACTTTCTTCTGTCGAATCTTTTTTTTTTTTTATGTCACAATTACAACCCTCCTCCATTATCCGGGCTTGGGACCGGCAAAAGTGACCCAAAAGAGACACTCTGGCGGAGTTACTTCGTTTTTTTGTAAGGATTTTATTTATATATTTTTTATGTATTTTAGTTTTCTAAAGTTTGGTTTGGTTTTTAACCTTATGTTCCACTTAGGAGCCTACAACAAGTCACAGTAAAACATGACAATTTTTAGTGGGTCATCGTCATTTTGGTCAAGGGTCTCTATGGCAGGTTCAGTAACTGAGGGAACTGACTTAAATGAGTAAGCAGCTGATGTGCCAAAAAGCTGCAAAACATTATCAGGCAGCTGGTGCTCATAGCAAGCCTCACCAGACAGCTTCAGTCCATATCGAATGTACAGGATGGAGTTAAGGGTCTGCAAGGACATCCGATTTCTAAGTTTGCTTTTTACCACACTCATCTGGCTGAATACTTTCTCGAATTCAGCATTCGAGTGTGGCAAGGACAACACAGACACAGCAGCCATGGCAAGTTCTTGAAACGGGTTGATATCAGCTGCATCCCTGAACTTCCAAATCTCACTCCAGAAGCCCAGTGTGTTTTTTGTCTCATTCCATTTACTAAGACGGATGGCACGCCATTGCTGGACAATCTTGTCTATCTCTGTAGGGGATTAGCCAAGGAGCTTGGCTATTTTTTCTATTTCTCCAGGGCTCTTATTGTGCTTTATAGTTTCCTCCACATTGAAAACTGACATGTACTGCAATGCTTCGATGTTGTCTGGCAGTCTCACCCTCAACTCATTAGTGAGGGAGATGGTGAAGGCTACACACCGCTTTCGGACATTGTTTTCATCCTCAGGCGCAAGGTGGAGCTCAGCTGCCTTTGACTCAAAAAGGTAACCAAGGTACGGTTTGGGACTGATGTATCCATCTATTGGCCCTTTGAGTACATAAACATTTGCCAGTGGATTCAGCACCCTGCTGCTCACAGACTTGATCAGGCTAACCAAGCTGTCAAGTAGTTTAAGAGGATCTACTTGCTCTCCCACAAAAGCCTTGATGGCCAACTGTACCTCACCCAGCACTGACTTCAAAAAAGTCAGATACAATATGTTTTGAGGATCACGGTACATGGAGTATAAAACCTCAGCCATGTAGCAGTGTTCACTGGACTTGGTGACTGCGAAATGCAGCCTAAGCTCCTCCCACTGGTCCAAAATGCGTGAAACCGTGGGTTCAATGGAGAGCCAACGTGTAGCACACACCTTGGTTATCTGTAAAGGTTCTCCCCACAGTTGATGGTCTCATATATGGCCTTGTAGGCCTCCCTGCGCTTTGGAGACACTGAAAACCAGTTATAAGTCTCTCTTACCAAGTACTCCACACTACAAGGGACGGTGTCATTGGAAGCATGACTTACAGCAAGCTTCAGAGAGTGGCACACACAGCGAATTAGAACCAGATCTTTGAGGCCATACTCCTCCTTCAGCACTTTATGGACCCCATTGTTAATCCCCGTCATAACAGAGGCATTGTCAGTCCATATCCCCAGGAGTTTCTCTTTTTTAAGACAACACTTCTCGAGGAAAGCCACAACAGCACGGGCTATAGATTTGGCATCTCCTCCCTCCAACTCAACAAGCCCCAGAAATGTTGATACAATTGTCTGCTTGGTGTCACTAAAGTACCGTATCACAACCCCCAGGTACTTAGAAACATTTACATCCATGGACTCATCGAGGAGGAGGCTGAAACACTGGTCACCCACATCTGCGACCAACTTTTTCAGAAAGTATGGTGCTAGAACACCATTAACCATTTCTGTGCACTTTGTCCTGTGCATTTTGAAGTGGGTAGCAGCAGTGGAGTCTGAGAAAGCAGCTCTACATACTTCTCCAATGTGATCACATGCCAGCATGGAACAGTGTTCAGCGATAGCTAATGCCATGGTGGCCTCAGCCTTTTTTGCAGTCAATTTTTTAAACCATAAATGGCAGCTTGTTTTGGGTGGAACTGTTATAAGGCTGTTATATTAATATTATCTTGCATTTTCCAACGTATATCTGTGGGCTTCCTATGAACGATATTAAGCTAGCCTAGCTAAATATAACTAGGTGGAAACATTATCTAGCTAGCTAGTTGAGCTAGCGAGCTACTTGCATTGACTGTATTGAAATGAGCTAGCTAGCTAGCTAGCTACAGTGGCTTGCAAAAGTATTCACCCCCCTTGGCATTTTTCCTATTTTGTTGCCTTACAACCTGGAATTAAAATGGATTTTTTTGGGGTTTGTATCATTTGATTTACACATCATGCCTACCACTTTGAAGATGTGAAATCTTTTTTATTGTGAAACAAACAACAAATAAGACAAAAAAACAGCAAACTTGAGCGTGCGTAACTATTCACCCCCCCAAAGTCAATACTTTGTAGAGCCACCTTTTGCAGCAATTACAGCTGCAAGTCTCTTGGGGTATGTCTCTATAAGCTTCTACATTTTACATTTTAGTCATTTAGCAGATGCTCTTATCTAGAGTGACTTACAGTTATTGAATGCATACGTTTATTATAAATAAAAAAAATCCAAGACATTTAAATGTTTCCCCTTAAACCACTCAAGTGTTGCTTTAGCAGTATGCTTAGGGTCATTGTCCTGCTGGAAGGTGAACCTCCGTCCCAGTCTCAAATCTCTGTAAGACTGAAACAGGTTTCCCCTCAAGAATTTCCCTGTATTTAGCGCCGTCCATCATTCCTTCAATTCTGACCAGTTTCCCAGTCCCTGCCAATGAAAAACATCCACACAGCATGATGCTGCCACCACCATGCTTCACTGTGGGGATGATGTTCTCGGGGTGATGAGAGGTGTTGGGTTTAACGCCAGACATAGCGTTTTCCTTGATGGCCAAAAAGCTCAATTTTAGTCTCATCTCATCATTGTTGGCTTGCTTTGCATTTGACTGTACGGCAGGGCTCTTCAACCCTGTTCCTGGAGAGCCACTGTCCTGTAGGTTTTCGCTCCAACCATAATCTATCTCACCTGATTCTAATTATTAGCTGGTTGATAACCTAAATCAGGTAAATTAGCACTGGGATTGGATCGAAAACAGAAGGGTAGCTCTCCTGGAACAGGGTTGGAGCGCCCTCCTGTACAGTAACGATGTATTTGTGTATTAATATTCCTCCTTCCTTGCTGTGCAGTGCCTCAGATGGTGGCAGAGATTCCGTAGAGCAAGCCGAGCTGCTGGAGGGCCACCACAAGCTGATGAACCTGGAGTGCTCATGGAATGACCTCATGTATGAGAAGTACCGCATAGACAGCAAGAACACGCACAACATGAACCTCATTCTAAACTACTTTGGCAAGGTGCAGGGCCTGTCGGAGAACCTGGCCAAGCAGCTGTGGATAGAGCACATCGAGGGCACCCAGTCAGTGACACGCGAGTCGGACAAGATGTGGCTGAATCACAAACCTAAAACCTCAGGTTTACAGCAGCACACTGCAACGAATGTGGTTTATAATTAGGGCCTTGTGTTTTGCGCAATCATGTGACATAGCAAGACTTTATCCTGTATATTAAGCAGGGGTGCAACTTTCACTGGGGACGAGGGGGACTATTTTTGTCCCCCCCCCCCCAGTTTTATCATTGGAATGTGATACAAAACGAGGTAACGGTGTGCTTTAGGATCATGCGGACGCCTCCGAGCGGTCGGGTAGGCTGTTTGAAGTGTTTATCCAACTGGATAAAAAATATAAAATAATGCCCCCCCCCCCCCCTACTTCTAAAGTTGCGCCCCTGATTTTAAGCCTTATCTTGAAATTAGAATTGCACTAAAAATGAAAGCAATTATGAGGATGGTGACATAAAAAGATGACAGTTTAATGAAAAATCTTTAATCAAACTGTCCGTGCATTCATCTCCTCCCGACTCCACTACTGCAACCCATTACTCTCCGGCATCAACTCAAGCTCCCTCCATAAGCTGGTTCAGAACTCTGCACCCACTCTAAGTCCTGCCACACATAATAATTTGGTATGTGCAGTGGTGTAAAAAGTACCCAATTGTCATACTTGAGTAAAAGTGAAGACAAGTCAAAGTAAAAGCGAAAGTCACCCAGTAAAATACTACTTGAGTAAAAGTCTAAAAGTATTGTTTTAAATATACTTAAGTATCAAAAGTACATGTAATTGATCACATTTACTTAAGTATCAAAAGTAAAAGTATAAATCATTTCAAATTCCTTATATTAAGCAAACCAGACGGCACCATTTTCTTGTTTTTTAAAATTTACGGATAGCCAGGGGCACACTCCAACACTCAGACATAAATTACAAACAAAGCATTTGTGTTTAGTGAATCCGCCAGATCAGGTAGTAGGGATGACCAGTTATGTTCTCTTGATAAGTGTGTGAATTGGACCATTTTCCTGTCCTGCTAAGCATTCAAAATGTAACGAGTACTTGGGGTGTCAGGGAAAATGTATGGAGTAAAAAGTACATTATTTTCATTAGGAATGTAGTGAAGTAAAAGTAAAAGTTGTCAAAAATAAAAAAGTAAAGATACCAAAAAAATAGACTTAAGTAGTACTTGAAAGTATTTTTTACTCAAGTACTTTACACCACTGGGTATGTGCTTATATTTGTTATATTTCACACATCTACAAGTGTGTATTAATTTGTGTTTGTGGCCAAATGATCACAACTGTTTCTGGCTAGACAAGATTGCTAGTTAGTTGAGTGACTTGACAATGGTAATCTAGGCAGCTAAAGTTAACCTAGCGGCTGTGCACATAAATAAACTTAATTCTATGGATAGCATTTGAAGCTAGTGAGCTAGCTAACGGTTTCCAATAGATAGTACAGCCACAAAGTCAAAATATATTTGGCTATATTGTAAAAATTAATGAAAACTAAAATGAACTTTAAGTTAAGGGTAAGGCATAAGGTTAGCAGTGAGGTTATGGTTATAATCAGATTTTAAAAAGAGACATTTTAGAAATAGGCAGGGTTTATGACTTTGTGGCTGTTATAACTAGTTACGGCCCTAGCTAACGCTACTGTAACGTTACTGTACCGGTAGGCTTTCTACTTGCTATCTAGCCAATGTTAGTAAGGGTTTGTGTGTCTCTGTGAAAAAGATAGTTAGCTAACAGCCTATGAACTAGCTAGCTAACACTACTGTAACATTACTGTACCGGTGGGCTTGCGACTTGCTATTGTGTCTCTGTGAAAAAGATAGCTAGCTAACCATTTATACACAGCCTATTTATTTATAGGCTACTAGCTAATCATGTGATGATGTGTTTGCTTGATAGCTACTTGAACTGAGTGTGTGTGCTCTGTGTAGGAACAGCGGAGGTGCAGTGCAGCACTGCAGTGTGTTTGAAGACTTTCTGTGTCCAGGGAGCAGAGAGCTTGGAGAGTTCAAGGTGACTGTGGGGAGCATACTACTGCATGCACACAGCCATGGAACTATCGATAACACTCCCTGTGGTACAGCCATCACTGGTAAAACAGGGGGAGAAAGAGGGGAGGAGGGAGGAGCACAATTTAGACTATACATTTCAACATTATATTAATTTCACTCAAATGTTTATGATAACAACAATGTGTGACAGTCAGAGTTCTGCATCTGAAAGCTGCCAAAGACAATTGCACAATGGACCGAGTGAGCCGTTTTCTTTTCATTTGTGTTAGTGGGACAACAATTGCACCACTACTAGTCATGTGCACACAGGAGAGTACCCACTGTAAGAAATAACACCAATACTTTGTCGGCAACAGTAATTAGCAATCACTTATTTTCAGCTGATGGACTATTCTGGAGACAAAGCACATCTCAAGAAACAGCACAGTCATTTTTTCCATAGCAGCAGTAATTATTTCCACTAAATAACTTGAGTGTGAAACAAGAGTACAAGTAGGTTAGAGTAAGTTTGCTCAGGGAACGCTTTAAACGTGTTCATATCTGTATCAAAGTGTGACATTTTCTTTAGTCTGTGTGCACCAAAGCGTGGACAGAAGTACATCTAAGACTGACTACAGAATCTCAATACGGACCTTATTCTGTTTTTTTCCACACTTTCTGTATGCCCCTTGTCTACCCTCCCCATTAAACAGAAGGAAGAATCTCAGGCCCTAAAAGCAGAGCTAACAAACAAAGCCTAGTTTTGACCACGGATTGCGGTGCTGCCTGAGACAAGTGGGAAAAACTGGTCTTGCACGGATGTCTGAACAGTAGTAAACTACAAACAGACATGTTTGACTTTTGTACTTTTTCTACAGTGGATAGTATGTGACTTCTGGCAGATAGAAAGTTGGCCTCAAATATTCCCCATGTCTCTCCTTGTCTTGGCTTTGAGAGTCGTTTTTCTCCTGAGGGGCATTGCAAGATTTTAGCAGGTGGGGGGATATTCTGATGTAGGGTCAGCAGGAAGGATGGTCTTCCGTTCCCTGCTTCTCTGCCACTCTCCATCTCCCCTACAATCTCCATTCAATCCAAGTTTAATCCAGCAGCTTGGAGTGCTCTATCCTGGTGATGGTCCAGTCTGGCGACACCCCCTTAGTAAACTCCCTTTGGAATCTGCCAACAGCCATGATAGATAAGAGTTGTTAAACAGGAAGTCTAAACACTAAACACTTGAGACATTTGACAGTCATGCAAAGGAGGTTAATGCAGGTAGTTGTTCCTTGGGAACAGATCTAGGATCTCAGTGGGCTCATCCCTGAGAGACTGTTTGCAGACGTAAGCTGCATTTACACAGACAGTCCAATTCTGATCTTTTTCACAATTATTGGCAAAATATTTGATCTGTTTGGTCAAAACACCAATTCGTGGCAAAAATATCAGAATTGGGTTGCCTGTGTAAACACATCCTCAGTGTTCTCGCTTTGTCAGAGAGATACTAAGTATGAATGCTTTATCACAGCCACCTCCAACTGCAGACCATTAAATCAACTGTGACACATTGCACTTTAGCAAAAAAACTAAAAAGAAAACTCACTCATAGTTGGCTGTGAGCAGTCTCTTAGTCTCTGGCTCACCCTCACCACCTATGGCCACCTGAAAGATACGTGTTCCCTCCAATGATTCCTCAGGCAACCGGGCACTTGTCAGATACCAGTACCTCATCAGAATGCTGGCAAACTTCCGCCCTGAGAGAGGAGAGAAATGTTTTTAGAACAACAATGACAAAACGAATATTCTAGGTCATTCAGTGCTTATGGCAAATAAATGTATGGCACACCAGGCATGCAGGGTCTGGAGAATGAGACTACTGTGATAATTCATTCCCTTCCCTCAACCCTTGGTGAGCTCCCATTTGCCAATCTGAAATGTAATGGCACAGTGGGGGGGGACCAGTGGGGGGTAATGGCACAGTGGGGGGGGACTTATTTAACCAGAACTGAACTGTGCACAAAACTTGGATTGCAGTAACGCCCACCTTGTCTAGCTGGATTTGTCTAAATAACATTACCTTAAGAAATAAAGTACTTCTGTTCTAGCTAGCTTCCACTAGCTAGAGACCACCCATTCTACAGATTGTAACCTACCTACCCGTTTCGATCCCTCTGTGAATTCTTCGATCTTGAATTCCTTGTCAAAATAGACCCGAATCAAAAAGTAGTATATTCGGGTTCTGAACCATATTAAAGGGTTGGGAAAGCCAAGCACAACCACCTTCTGGTTTTGTTTACCTCCACCTCGATCAGAGCTGTAAGCTCGGACTGTAGATACAACACCAACGGACAAAGTAGGAGCCAGGCGGGTGGTCTTGTTGGGCCGGGGAAGTACAACGTGCTCGGGTTTCAAGAAACGACTCAGTACTGAAGGCAGTCTGCTACAGTTGCAACCTCTTAACATGGGCAGCGCCATCTTTTTCCTCCTACAATATCTCTGCTCTTCACTCTGTATCATCCGACAGCGAACATGGGTACGTATTACTTGGTTCCTACTTCATAAAAGCTCTGACATACATTTCAAGAGTATGAGCTAATGCCATATAATTCGTACTTTACTTAACAATGTTCTTGTAGATTCTTATGACCGAAGGTAAGTATAGATGACTAGTGAAGCTCCACTTTAAATAAAAAACAATCAACTTTATTAGTGGACCTCAGATTGCATGTTGAACCAGAGAGGAAGAGGCGAAGTGAGAAGGTTTACTACCTTCAAAATCTGTCCATGATAAGAAGACCGATAGACCAGGGGTATTCAGCCTGGGGTCCACACAATGTTTTTATTTTATTTATGAATGTTGCTAGCAACAACAGAATAAACAAATTTTGAATCACATACCTACTGTACAGAAGATCTTATTTCTCATGATGTCAACTTTATTTCCCAACTCCTATGGAGCAAATTAGACTAATTGGAGCAGTCTGTCATAGATGGTGTAATTCTCCTGTCTTATCTTAGGTATGCTCCCATCTCGCTCTCTCCTCCTGGAGGGCCTGAGCCCTAGGACTACCTGGCCTGACGACTCCTGGCTGTCCGCTGATCCAGTTTGTACGTTTCTGCCCTGTTCGTTCATCTCTCTCTCTCTCTCTCTCTCATCTGCTGTCTTGACCTCGGAACAGTCAGCTATGAAAAGCCAACTGACATTTACTCCTGAGGTGCTGACCTGTTGCACCCTCTATAACCATTGTGATTATTATTTTACATTTTAGTCATTTAGCAGACACTCTTATCCAGAGCAACTTACAGTTAGTGAGTGCATACATTTTCCATACTGGCCCCCCATGGGAATCGAACCCACAACCCTGGCGTTTCAAGCACCATGCTCTACCAACTGAGCTACAGATCACCTATGAACGTTTGAACATCTTGAAGAATGATCTGGCCTTAATGGCCATGTACTCTTTTAATCTCCACCCGGCACAGCCAGAAGAGGACTGGCCACCTCTCAGAGCCTGGTTCCTCTCTAGGTTTCTTCCTAGGTTCCTGCCTTTCTAATGAGTTTTCATAGCCACCTTGCTTCTACATCTGCATTGCTTGCTCTCTGGGGTTTTAGGCTTGGTTTATGGTGGAGCACGACCTTTACCGTCGGCTTACAAGGAAGTCTTTATACCTTACCGTTGGCTTGATTTCTCTGCCACTTCTGGGGCGTATTCATTATGATTCTGTTGCAAAATGTTTCTTAAACGAAAGCAAACGGAATGAAACAGGGAGGGACCTACCTGAATCTATCCAATAGAAACTCTCATTTTAGTTTTGCAACTGTTTGGCTATTGATTACACCCCAGGTGTGTGTGGTGCTTGGTCAAATAAAATAAAATAAAATGGTATTTGTCACATGCGCCGAATACAACAGGTGTAGACCTTACAGTGAAATGCTTACTTACAAGCCCTTAACCAACAATGCAGTTTTAAGAAAGAATACAAAAAAAAATCACTCAAAAAAATATTATATAAAATATTACCACATAAAAATAACGAATAATTAAAGAGCAGCAGTAAAATAACAATAGTGAGGCTATATACACGGGGTACCGAGTCAATGTGCGGGGGCACTGGTTAGAGCTCTGTTCTCACGCTCGTGTTCTGGAACTGTGGTGGATGTGATGTGTGGTTCTTCTTCAGGTAAGTCAGTGTACAAGTTTGTGTTGCTTGGTGTTTTTCTCAGGTGTCTCATTTTGCGTCTGTACTGCTGACTTGATGATGATGATTCGATGCTGTAGGACCGTTGCTTACTTCTCTGGGTCACAAATACAGCTGGACGCCACCCTTGTGGAGTCTCCATGTGCACTGAAGCACCTGGTTGAGTGGTTTTGCACTTCTGTTGCAGTAGTGCTCTTGTCGTTCTTGTAAACTCAGCAAAAAAAGAAACATCCTCTCACTGTCAACTGTGTTTATTTTCAGCAAACTTAACATACAGTGAGGGAAAAAAGTATTTGATCCCCTGCTGATTTTGTAAGTTTGCCCACTGACAAAGAAATGATCAGTCTATAATTTTAATGGTAGGTTTATTTGAACAGTGAGAGACAGAATAACAACAACAAAATCCAGAAAAACGCATGTCAAAAATTTTATAAATTGATTTGCATTTTAATGAGGGAAATAAGTATTTGACCCCCTCTCAATCAGAAAGATTTCTGGCTCCCAGGTGTCTTTTATACAGGTAACGAGCTGAGCAGTGGCGGCTGGCCGATAGAGGGCGCTAGGGCGCCGCCCCCTTAAATAAAATTATTTTAAAAAATAAAATAAAAAATAAATAAAAATAATAATAATAATAATAAAAACATCAGTATGTCAATATTTGTGTGTTTGAAATATGGAATGCACACAGTAATATGTGTAAGATATGATAGAAAATCATATTCGCAACCTTTCCTCTGCCTGTCAAACGCCTCGTCAGCTCTGGGCGATACAGAAAGTGCCCCGAGGAGGCGGGTCTACGTAGCAGTTAAGCCAATTGCTAATTTAAGATATGAATGTATGACATAAAATGTAGCCAATCAGCGATCTTAAACCGAATCCAAGGAGGGCGATTATTTTATCGCCCCAAGCTCGCCCCTGATAAAATAAGGACCGGGCTCCAGTGGCGCCATTTTTACTAGACGACAATGGCGAGCGCAAACGTTACTCCTCCAAGACCCAACCCTAACTCGGTGAAATCTCTCCTCCAAGATCCGTTTGAGAGGAGAACTTTGTCAGAGAAAGTTCGGGTGAAAGAGCTGGGCCCAGATCAACCTGACCTCTCAATCAGACAGCAGGCTAGCGAGAAAGGGAAGCAGTATATGCGCGGCTTCTCCCGTAGCTGGTACACCAGGAAGGCTTGGCTAGCTGGGTGCACTGATGCTAATGCTTTATTTTGCTTTCCGTGCTTGCTTTTTAAAACGACGGGGTCAGATTCAGCATGGACAGGTACCGGAGTGAGGGATATGAAGCACCTGTCAGAGAAGGTAAAGAAACATGAGAACACCAGGGCACACATGGACAACTCTGTAAAGCTAGCTGTATTAGGAAGGGTGAACATTGCTACGCAGCTGGATGACGGCCACAGGATTGCGGTGAGGAAACACAATGAGGAGGTGGATAAAAACAGGCACATTCTATCAAAAATTATCGATTGTGTGAAGTTCTGTGGGGCTTTTGAGTTGGCCTTGCGTGGGCACGAGGAGACTGACTCCTCGGACAACCCCGGCATTTTCCGGGGCTTAGTGGATTTTGTTGCCTCCCTCGACAGTGTGCTGGAGGAGCACCTGAAGACAGCTACCGTTTTTAAGGGCACGTCAAAGACGATACAGAACGAGCTGTTGGACTGTATGCTGTCAGTGCTTAAGGATTACATCCTGGAGGAAGTAAAGAGTGCTGATTTTATCGCCATTCAAGCTGACGAGACGACTGACGTTTCCACCCACTGCCAGTTGGTGCTTGTGATACGCTACATCGATGCTAAAAGTAACGTCCAAGAGCGTTTTTTCGAGTTCATTTTGATCGAGAACGCAACCGCCGACACCATCGCTACAGCGCTGCTGGAGAGGCTCAGCACCATACTCTCACATGGACAAAAGGCCAAACTTATTGCCCAGGCTTACGACGGAGCAAGTGTGATGAGGGGAGCCACCGGCGGAGTGCAGCGTAAAATAGTGGATGTGTACGAAAATGCGCACTACGTCCACTGCTATGCACATCAGCTGAACCTCATCATGCAGCAGGCTACTTCACGCATCCCCAGGATCGGCACTTTCTTTTCCGACCTTGCAGGATTTTCTGCTTTCTTCTCCAGGTCTCCCAAGCGAACCACCGTGCTTGACGAAGTGGTTGCGCATAGACTCCCCAGAGCCTCTACAACACGGTGGAACTTCCACAGTCGCGCTGTAAACACTGTGTACGAGTACAGGGATGACCTCCTAACGTGTTTCCAGACCATCAGAGACTCTGGGAACTTTGATGCCCCGACTGTCAGAGAGGCGGGGGGCTTTGTGAGGATGCTCGAAGACGAGGCTTTCTGTTTTTTCCTGGCACTGTTCCACAAGATCATGCCAAATGTGGACATGCTTTTCAGCCAGCTGCAGAAGAGGAACATCGACCCTGTCTTCATTAAAGCACTTGTCCAGAGGTTCACAGACAGCATGCTAACAATCAGGTAAATAACTATATTTACTATTGGCTGATAAAGATGTTGTTAGAAAGATGAATAGTTCACTTACAACAGTTTAAAAGCCTAAATGTGTCTGGTCATCAAAGTGAGTGATTATCATAGAGCCGTCACAATTATATTTGTTTTAGTATTTTAAAAGGAAAGAGAAACACAATCAGACGTTGATAATAATGCAGGAAAGTACTACACAGTTTGTAATAATTATTCAGGTGTCCACCAGGTCAATTTCTAGAAGAGGCCTAGTTGTTATTGAAGATTAACTTTATTGCTAAGTGCACAGCAGAACAAAATGATGTTGCATCCCTCTCACAAATGTAATAGAAAAAGGCTTTAAAACGTAATAACATCAGTTAATTATGTACATCACAGGTTAAAAGCAGTTACTAGACATAGTTTGTGTGTATATACACACTATCTGTCTGTCTGTCTGTCTGTCTGTCTATATATATATATAAAATTCCTGTACAAATAAGATGACAGACACACACACACAGAGCAGCTCTGGCCGCATGTTTCTTTGTATATAGTTGACCTTAGCATAAAAAATCCAGTTATATATGGTACTCTAGAAAGTCTTAATAGTGTCTTTGCTAATATTACTGTATATATGTTGTTTTGTATCAATTAATTGTTGCAGTTCTGGAGCACATTAACAATTAGTCACATTTAGTATGATCATAAAATACTGTATGCTATTCTTCCAGTCAAAGGTTTGAGTTCATCCACTTGATATCCATTTCTATATTATACATCATTTTATACAGTGTAAGATTTCCTATAAACTTTATAATAATTTCATGTTATTGTCCACTTTCCACTCTGTTCTGACAGCATGCCTGTTGCGTTGCCTGTTTACTACCAATGGTGAAAAGTTCACTTTAAATGCAAATGAAAGGCTTGGGTTTGTGTAATATGTTTTTGTGTAAGAATGCCTCAACTTTTTAATATTGGCATTAAATAATTACTGAATGTTTCACTGAGCACTGCTGTCCTGCAGTTTGTGTTAAAATATATCGCGATGGTTACAGGAAAAAAAAAGTATGGCACAGCCCCACCGAGAATATTTTTCACCAGCCGCCACTGGAGCTGAGATTGGGAGCACACTCTTAAAGGGAGTGCTCCTAATCTCAGCTTGTTACCTGTATAAAAGACACCTGTCCACAGAAGCAATCAATCAATCAGATTCCAAACTTTCCACCATGGCCAAGACCAAAGACCTCTCCAAGGATGTCAGGGACAAGATTGTAGACCTACACAAGGCTGGAATGGGCTACAAGACCATCACCAAGCAGCTTGGTGAGAAGGTGACAACAGTTGGTGCGATTATTCGCAAATAGAAGAAACACAAAAGACCTGTCAATCTCCCTCGGCCTGGGGCTCCATGCAAGATCTCACCTCGTGGAGTTGCAATGATCATGAGAACGGTGAGGAATCAGCCCAGAACTACACGGGAGGATCTTGTCAATGATCTCAAGGCAGCTGGGACCATAGTCACCAATAAAACAATTGGTAACACACTACGCCGTGAAGGACTGAAATACTGCAGGGCCCGCTCAAGAAAGCACATATACAGAGCCGTCTGAAGTTTGCCAATGAACATCTGAATGATTCAGAGGAGAACTGGGTGAAAGTGTTGTGGTCAGATGAGACCAAAATCGAGCTCTTTGGCATCAACTCAACTCGCCGTGTTTGGAGGAGGAGGAATGCTGCCTATGACCCCAAGAACACCATCCCCAAACATGGAGGTGGAAACATTATGCTTTGGGGGTGTTTTTCTGCTAAGGGGACAGGACAACTTCACCGCATCAAAGGGACCGCATTTGTACTGTCAAATCTTGGGTGAGAACCTCCTTCCCTCAGCCAGGGCATTGAAAATGGGTCGTGGATGGGTATTCCAGCATGACAATGACCCAAAACACACGGCCAAGGCAACAAAGGAGTGGCTCAAGAAGAAGCACATTAAGGTCTTGGAGTGGCCTAGCCTGTCTCCAGACCTTAATCACATAGAAAATCTGTGGAGGGAGCTGAAGGTTCGAGTTGCCAAACGTCAGCCTCGAAACCTTAATGACTTGGAGAAGATCTGCAAAGAGGAGTGGAACAAAATCCCTCCTGAGATGTGTGCAAACCTGGTGGCCAACTACAAGAAACGTCTGACCTCTGTGATTGCCAACAAGGGTTTTGCCACCAAGTACTAAGTCATGTTTTGCAGAGGGGTCAAATACTTATTTCCCTCATTAAAATGCAAATCAATTCATAACATGTTTGACATGCTTTTTTCTTGATTTTTTTGTTGTTATTCTGTCTCTCACTGTTCAAATAAACATACCATTAAAATTATAGACTGATCATGTCTTTGTCAGTGGGCAAACGTACAAAATCAGCAGGGGATCAAATACTTTTTTCCCTCACTGTATATATTTATATGAACATAACAAGATTCAACAACTGAGACATAAACTGAACAAGTTCCACAGACATGTGACTAACAGAAATTGAATAATGGTGTCCCTGAACAAAGGGGGGGTCAAAATCAAAAGTAACAGTCAGTATCTGGTGTGGCCACCAGCTGCATTAAGAACTGCAGTGCATCTTCTCCTCATGGACTGCACCAGATTTGCCAGTTCTTGCTGTGAGATGTTACCCCACTCTTCCACCAAGGCACCTGCAAGTTCCCAGACATTTCTGGGGGGAATGGCCCTAGCCCTCACCCTCCAATCCAACAGGTCCCAGACGTGCTCAATGGGATTGAGATCTGGGCTCTTCGCTGGACATGGAAGAACATTGACATTCCTGTCTTGCAGGAAATCACGCACAGAATGAGCAGTATGGCTGGTGGCATTGTCATGCTGGAGGGTCATGTCAGGATGAGCCTGCAGGAAGGGTACCACATGAGGGAGGAGGATGTCTTCCCTGTAATGCACAGCATTGAGATTGCCTGCAATGACAACAAGCTCAGTCCGATGATGCTGTGACACACCGCTCCAGACCATGACGGACCCTCCACCTCCAAATCGATCCCGCTTCAGAGTACAGGCCAAGGTGTAACGCTCATTCCTTCGACGATAAACGCGAATCCGACCATTACCCCTGGTGAGACAAAACCGCGACTCGTCAGTGAAGAGCACTTTTTGCCAATCCTGTCTGGTCCAGCGACGGTGGGTTTGTGCCCATAGGCGACGTTGTTGCTGGTGATGTCTGGTGAGGACCTGCCTTACAACAGGCCTACAAGCCCTCAGTCCAGCCTTTCTCAGCCTATTGCGGACAGCATGAGCACTGATGGAGGGATTGTGCGTTCCTGGTGTAACTCGGGCAGTTGTTGTTGACATCCTGTACTTTTTTTGCTGAGTTTTAGTTGCTGCAGCGTTGTGTGGACACCTTGTGGTATTGCAGGTTGGAGGCCTGTGCTGGAGCTTGGAAGACTGCTCCTGAGTACTCTGCCCATGAGGATCTGTGCTAGAGAGAAATCCATACCTATTAGAGATGTGTTTATCACCATTACGACAGCTGCTACGCAAAGATATGACCTGGTAATGGCAGCACGTGCACGAGAAAGCTCTGAAGAAGCTCAAAACAGCTCTGATCCATTCTCCCTGAACTTTGAGTGTTCATGACATAGCCCCTCTGATAATTTAATAGGATCTCTATGGCTATAACATCTTGCTTGTTTCAGCAAGGAGCAACAAAGTTTCATCACGTTGTTAAGAGTCCATGTTACCGCAGAAACAGAGTCAACCTCACTAATTCCCGGCTGTCCCGTCTTCAGTCAGCTGTTAATTCCCCCCAAAATTAAAAATTAAAACTGATTTTTTTCCAACAGTTATGACAGTTATTATATTTTCATGACGGTCATCATCCATAACTGTCGGTTACATGGTTAAATGGTAATATTGCCAGCCCTAGCAATGACGCTGTCAGTCTGTCACAGTCGTTGAGAGACGGGTCAGACCAAGTTGCAGCGTGGTACGCATAAATGTTTATTAAGACGAATAAACACTTGACAAAATAACAAAACAACGAAAGCGTGAAGTCCTATGGGCTATACACACAACAAGCCTAACAGGAACACAAACAATATCCCACAACTAAGGTAGGCAACCAGGCTGCCTAAGTATGATCCCCAATCAGAGACAACGATCGACAGCTGCCTCTGATTGGGAACCACACCCGGCCAACATAGATATACAAAACTAGATATACACATAGAAATTCACACCCTGACCAAACCAACTAAAGTCAACCGGGCTCTCAAGGCCAGGGCGTGACAGTGCCCCCCCCCACCAAAGGTGCGTACTCCGGCCGCACCAACCTGACTCATTAGGGGAGGGTCCGGGTGGGCATTCAGCCTCGGAGGCCCGGCTCCGGGCGTGACGAACTCTCCCTCTCTGCCTCCCCATTGCGCCCCTGGTCTGGTCTGGACCTCGGCACGATGCTTCCCCTCTCCTTCCTCCCACGATGCACCGAGCCCTGTCTGGACCCTGGTGTGGGAGACCCCGAACCTGGAGAGGGGCTGACGTCTGGGCCTGGATCGGCAATCCTCCCGCGATGCACCAAGCCCTGTCTGGACCCTGGTGTGGGAGGCCCCGACCCTGGAGAGGGGCTGACGTCTGGGCCTGGAGTGGAGCCGCTGACCGGAGCTGAACTGGACCCCGGTGGAGCGGACTGCTCCGGCTCCGGAGTGGAGCCGCTGACCAGAGCTGGACTGGGCACCGGTGGAGCGGACTGCTCCGGCTCCGGAGTGGAGCCATTGACCGGAGCTGGACTGGGCACCGGTGGAGCGGACTGCTCTGGCTCCGGAGTGGAGCAGCTGACCGGAGCTGGATTGGGCACCGGTGGAGCGGACTGTTCTGGCTCCGGAGTGGAACCGCTGACCGGAGCTGGACTGGGCACCGGTGGAGCGGACTGCTCTGGCTCAGGAGTGGAGCAGTTGACCGGAGCTGGACTTGGCACCGGTGGAGCGGACTGCTCTGGCTCCGGAGTGGAGCAGCTGACCGGACCCGTATCCATCCCCATCTCTGGAACAGGACTAAACGCTGTGCCCAGCCTGGGCACCGACGCAGAGGAAAATTCCAGCCCTGTAGTAGGACTGGTTGCCGGCCCCAGACTGGGCACCGACATGTTTAGGAGCTCCTGCTCCAAAACGGGGCTGTACGTCGTGCCCACCCTGGGCACCGACGCAGAGGTGGTTTCCAACCCTGTAGTTGGGCTGGTTGCCGGCCCCAGACTGGGCACCGACACGCTAAAGTGCTCCCTGCAGTGGACCGTCGCTGGAGGTCAGGTGAGTTGTGTGGTTGGAGGAGGTGTAGAAACACCACCTCTCTCCCATTGCTCCAATCTACTCACCACACGCTCCATTGCGCTGCCGAGAGCCTGGATCCTGCTCGCCTGCCGTTGGATACGTTCCTCCAAAGATCTGGACGGACCGACTGTACCTGCTGACTCCATTTTAGGTGCGTGTTTCTGTCCTGGAACGGGCCGTGCCGGACTGGGAACACGCAACACTGGCTTAGTGCGAGGAGCAGGCACGGGCCGTGCCGGACTGGGAACACGCACCACCGGCTTGGTGCGAGGAGCAGGCACGGGCCGTGCCGGACTGGGAACACGCGCCACTGGCTTGGTGCGAGAAGCAGGCACGGGGCATACCGGGCTGGGAACTGGCGTTGGAGATCCACGACTGTTCCAGTCCTTATCTCTCCACCGCCAATCCCCCTCCAGTGAGGACTCCTCCGGGAGCCCCCACGAGTGAGGGAACAGAAATTCATTGTCGTCGTCTTCCTCCGACTCCTCTGTGTAAAACTGCTCCCATTCCTGCTTCCATGGTTGTAGGGAATCCACCTGGAACCCCCACGGGTGCAATGGTCGGGGCTCTTCTCTCTCGATCCCCAACCACCCCTTTATCCCCCCCAAACATTTTTATTGGGGCTGCCTCTCGGGCTTCCTCTTCGGCCGGCACCGTTGATGTCGCCGTTGATCCTCTCCTACCCGGGCTTCTTCCTTCGCCCAGGGTCCTTTATCGGCTACACTCTCTTTCATTGCCTCCCGGTAACGGACGGCCTCCTCCTCAGTAATTTTCCCCCATCCGAGGAGGACATCTACCAAGGTTACCTCCTGTTGAGTCCCAGGCGTTTTCTCCTTCTGGGCACGGTGCTTGGTCCTTTTACGGTGGGATCTTCTGTCACGGTCGTTGAGAGACGGGTCAGACCAAGGTGCAGCGTGGTATGCAAACATGTTTATTAAGACGAATAAACACTTGACAAAATAACAAAACAACGAAAACGTGAAGTCCTATGGGTTATACACACAACAAGCCTAACAGGAACACAAACAAGATCCCACAACTAAGGTAGGCAACCAGGCTGCCTAAGTATGATCCCCAATCAGAGACAGAGAAATTCACACCCTGACCAAACCAACTAAAGACAACCGGGCTCTCAAGGCCAGGGCGTGACACAGTCTGATCCAGGCGTCATACAACTATTCCTTCATTGAATATTAAAACATACAATATATTTGCAGTGAAGCCGCATAACATCTACATCGCATTCAGTCCTCTAACAGACTCCCATCCAGAGCGACCCACAGAAACAACCAGGGTCAACGCCCTGCTCAAGGGCACGTCGACAGATCTCCCACAAGGTCAAAAACGGGGACCCGAACCAGCGACCTATCAGCCACCGGCCCAAGCTCCCAACCGCCAGGCCACCAGCCCTCCAAGATACCCCCCACAATTCCCCAAGAGCTGCCGCTAAACCACCAGAGACCCACCCCGAGAAAAATAAAATAATTTCATTCCCCACCCAAAAGACACACCGTCCCCAAGCCCCCGTCCCCCAATGCACCAACAACCAACAAAATGAACATAAGACAAAAAAGAGAAAGACAAACGAAAGCAGAAAATAACATTTCAAAGAACAAAAGACATCAAGGACAACAAATATCTCAACAGCAAGGCCAACTGAATATGTTTGAGTGCATGTATGGCACTATTTGTGTGTGTGTGTGTGTGTCCGTGTGTTTGTCCGTGTGTGTGTCCGTGTGTGTGTCCGTGTCCGTGTCCGTGTCCGTGTCCGGGTACAGGTGTGGTCCCCTTAGCTCAGTTGGTAGAGCATAGAGCTTGCAACGCCAGGGTTGTGGGTTCATTTCCCAAGGGGGGCCAGTATGAAAATGTATGCACTCACTAACTGTAAGTCGCTCTGGATAAGAGTGTCTGCTAAATGACTAAAAATGTAAATGTAAGTGCACGTGTGTGCATTTGAATGAGACTGTATATGCATGTGTGCAAACACCTGCGCGGCATCAGCCTCAGGCAAACAGGCATTTACTGTAACAACACTGCCCCTCAGTGTCATTCAAACAAACGTTTTGTTTATTTTTACTTTATTTTTTTACTTTTATCTTTGACCGTCATTCTATCCCCTGCCCACTTGTCTCCAATTCCACATCCCAACCCTCAGCTTCCCTCAGCCCATCCCAACTATCTCTGCTGCCCACCCTCTTTGGATTTCTACGCACCATACAGTACCAGTCAAAAGTTTGGACACACCTACTCATTCAAGAGTTTTTCTTTATTTTTACTATTATCTTCATTGTAGAATAATAGTGAAGACATCAAAACTATGAAATAACACATATGGAATCATGTAGTAACCAAAAATAAGTGTTAAATAGCCACCCTTTGCCTTGATGACAGCTTTGCACACTCTTGGCATTCTCTCAGTTCCCACATATGCTGAGCACTTGTTGGTTTCTTTTCCTTCACTCTGCGGTCCGACTCATCCCAAACCATCTCAATTGGGTTGAGGTCGGGGGATTGTGGAGGCCAGGTCATCTGATGCCTGAGTGGCGCAGTGGTCTAAGGCACTGCATCGCAGTGTTAACTGTGCCACTAGAGATCCTGGTTCGAATCCAGGCTCTGTCGCAGCCGGCCGCGACCGGGAGACTCATGGGCGGCGCACAATTGGCCCAGCGTCGTCCAGGGTAGGGGAGGGAATGGCCGGCAGGGATGTAGCTCAGTTGGTAGAGCATGGCGTTTGCAACGCCAGGGTTGTGGGTTCGATTCTCACGGGGGGCCAGTATAAAAAAAAAAAGATGTATTCACTAACTGTAAGTCGCTCTGGATAAGAGCGTCTGCTAAATGACTAAAATGTAAATGTAATGTAAAATGATGCAGCACTCCATCACTCCTTCTTGGTAAAATAGCCCTTACACAGCCTGGAGGTGTGTTGGGTCATTGTCCTGTTGAAAACAAATGATAGTCCCACTAAGCCCAAACCAGACGGGATGGCGTATCGCTGCAGAATGCTGTGGTAGCCATGCTGGTTAAGTGTGTCTTGAATTCTAAATAAATCACAGACAGTGTCACCAGAAAAGCACCCCCACACCATAACACCTCCTCCTCCATGCTTTACGGTGGGAACTACACATGCAGAGATCATCCGTTCACCCACACAGCGACTCACAAAGACACGGTTGGAACCAGAAATCTCCAATTTGGACTCTTCTTCTTATTGGTGTCCTTTAGTAATGGTTTCTTTGCAGCAATTCGACCAAGAAGGCCTGATTCACACAGTCCCCTATGAATAGTTGATGTTGAGATGTGTCTGTGACTTGAACTCTGTGAAGCATTTATTTGGGCTGCAATTTCTGAGGCTGTAAACTCTAATGAACGTATCCTCTGCAGCAGAGGTAACTCTGGGTCTTCCATTCCTGTGGTGGTCCTCATGAGGGCCAGTTTCATCATAGTGCTTGATGGTTTTTGAGACTGCACTTGAAGAAACTTTAAAAGTTCTTGAAATGTTCCATATTGACTGACCTTCATTTCTTAAAGTAATGATGGACTGTCGTTTCTCTTTGCTTATTTGAGCTGTTCTTGCCATAATATGGACTTGGTCTTTGACCAAATAGGGCTATATATTTTTTTCAGTATAATTATTAGATGATGCTTACCCAGACACAGTTATCTAAATTGATGGGTCATGTGAAATAAATGCTATAACCACCCCCCAGCCACATCTAGCTAAGTGGATGGGTCACTATTGTCTAGACATGTACACATGTTCATGAAATACAATAGAGGGCCATAATCACCCCCAGACACATGGCTAACTTGATGGGTCATGTAATCATCTGGCGAAGTGGAGTATTTTATTTAGACAAGTAGCTAGCTAGCTAGCTAGCTAAACAATGAACCATAATCCCAGCCCATACAGCACAAAGAGATTGTCATAGCTATTATTCTGACATTTCACATTCTTAAAATAAAGTGGTGATCCTAACTGACCTAAAACCATTTTTACTAGGATTAAATGTCAGGAATTGTGAAAAACTGAGTTTAAATGTATTTGGCTAAGGTGTATGTAAACTTCTGTGGGGCGGCAGGTAGCTTAGTGGTTAAGAGCGTTGTGCCAGTAACCGAAAGGTCGCTGGTTCTAATCCCAGAGCCGACTAGGTGAAAAATCTGTCGATGTGCCCTTGAGCAAGGCACTTAACCCTAATTGCTCATGTAAGTCGCTCTGGATAAGAGCGTCTGCTAAATGACAAAAAATAAATAATAATAATAATAATAATAATAATAATAATAATAATAGCTAGCCACCATGCATGAAATGATGTAGTATGAATCTGCAGGTAGCTAAAGCTAACCAACTAGGTTCAATGCTAACATTAGGCTATAACTAGCAATGCAAATGTTTTCTGAGCTACTAATAATATTATTACAAAGATCATACACGTAACGAGCCAGCAAGCTAACTTTTGCTAGCTAGCTAACAGTACACTTTAACTTGCAATGAAAAGGACTTTCTGACTAAATTAGAAACATATATCTGAAAATGTAGCTAGACTCTTACCCATATATATGGATGAATGCTTCACGGCAGACTGGAACCCCAGTTTAACTTAGTAAGACATCCTGTGTCGTTTCCGTTTTGTTTGTAGCTACACCTTGTTAGTCCCATTGTGTCAAGTCACTGCTTTCTGCACGCAGTTAGTGTGAACTGTAGTCCAACACAACCTTTTCCCACTGATCTTTGTTGATAGTGCCTGTTAAATTCAGGGCAGCAATATTGAGAGCAGTAGCAACACCTGTCTTTTTCCATGGCTAAACCAACTAGGCTCGTAATTTAACAATTTTATTTGGCATACACATTTGTTATTAAGGCACATGAAAGTTCACATGTTCCAGATGGCATTTCTTCCAAAAAATGCATTTGGATTAAAAAATATATGTTTAAATGCCTCTCCTGTGAAGTAGTGACGTGCGACATATGCCTAGCTTCCTGAAACGGGTCACGTGTAACATTTCTTCTAAACAAATCAGCACAACTATGCGAGTCACTCAGCAGGTCAGCATTCGGCCGGGACTTGGGCAGGTGCCCATATCTTCCCGTATCTCGGTGTGCACCATTGGGTCTAACGCTCGGTTAGCTTTTCATGTTAATCACGCATATATCTTACGGTATGTATGGATGGGTAGACGTACACGCAGACATCTCTTTTCGACCATACACATTGCACTATTTTCTTTCTGTGCTCAGCGCGCTTGCATTAATAAACATTCCATATGATACTTTCCATTACAACTTAATTGCAGTTTTGTTCTATTCTTCGCATGCATCTCTTTTACATCTATTTATCTTGTCTTCAATCTTTAGATACAACCATTGCTCCGCTGTGTCCCTTCTCCCTGTTGAGTAACTTATTTATTTGGGGGTGGGTTTCGATGCCAGATGCCCAGCATAGGGCTACCTGTCATCAGCATCTGGCTCTGTGGAGCATTCCTCGGAGGCGAGGCCTACCCCAAACAATTTAATAAAATTCCATATTCTATTCTGTCTATGTTGTCATTCAGTTAAGCCTGTACTCGATTGAACTGCAGCTGACTGGATGTTTGTTGTTTGCCGCACCATTCTCAGTAAACCCTAGACACTGTCGTGTGTGAAAAGTCCAGGAGGCCTTTTCTGAGATACTGGAATCGGCACGCCAGGCACTGACGATCATACCACGCTCAAAGTCGTTTAGGTCACTCATTTTGCCCATTCTAACCTTGAATCGAACAGTAACTGAATGCCTCAATGCATATCTGCCTGCTTCATATAGCAAGCCATGGCCACGACTCACTGTCTTTTGGAGCGAACCATTTTCATGAATGGGGTGGTGTACCTAATAATGCCCTTTTAGTGTAAGAGCTGTTTGAAAAGACCGCCTGAAATTTCAGCCTGCATTGATGGGATGGAGTTTTGGCCTGCCTGGTGACATCACCATGCTGTAAATTAGTTAACAGAACAATACGAAAGAGTTCCAAACATCTCTGCCAATAACAGCTAGTTCCCCTCTCCACTCAGACCACTCCCAGACAGTCCTAGCAAAGTTATTGCTTGAGCAATTGCTCTTTGCTAAGAAGCAATTTGTTTCTTTTTGACCTTGTTTTCAATAAAATAAATCACAGTAAGGTACTTAATTGTTACCCAGAAATGATTTGACATTGCGATAAAAACGGCTGCATTCGACCTTTAACTTGAATTCAATTGAAATACAGTTTTGAATTGCGTCTGCCTGTATGACGAGTTGTTTCTGTGGAATTTGAGTGTTGGGAGCATGGATCAGAGCTGTCTTGAGCTTCTTCCGAGCATTCTTGTGCTCCTGCTGCAATTGCCAGGCTACGTCTTTGCGTAGCAGCTGTCATAGTAGTGCTGTGAGTGATGCCTCACCAGGGATGTACTTTCAGTTACTTTGTCATGCCCAGCAGTCGTTGTGGCGCTGCATTGTGAGCAGGTGGCGGTATTTCAGCTATTGCTCGCACCTTCCCTTCATCTGCTTTCAGTCCGTCTTGTGTGATCACGTGGCGCATGAACTTGACAGTGCTCACCTTGTATTGTATCTTCTCCTTGTTGAACTTCACGTTGACCTGCTCAGGTCTTTCTATCACCTTTTGTAGTACTGTATCTTGTCGTGTTCCATCTTTATGGCGGCAGCGACGATCATGTCATCTGCAATGATGTGAACCCCTTTGACGTCTCTGAAGTTGCTGTAACACTTTGCTTGCTGATTTGAACCCGAAGGGTAGGTGTTTTGAACATGTATCTTCCCCATGGAGTGTTGAATGTACACAGCAGTGATGACTCCTTGTCTAGCTTCACTTGCCAGTAGCCATCCTTTTCATCCAAGATGGTGAATATATTCTTTCCAGCACGTCCTCTGGTTGCCTCATTACACCAAACATGGTTGTTAAAAACCTTGGTGTTACCTTTGACCCCAGCCTAAGACTGCTAAACAGTTAATCAAACGGCTACCCGGACTATTTGCATTGACCCCCTTTTTTACGCTGCTGCTGCTACTCGCTGTTTATTATCTATGCATAGTCACTTTACCCTTACCTACACTATATATACAAAAGTATGTGGACACCCCTTCAAATTAGTGGATTAGGCTATTTCAGCCACACCCATTGCTGACAGGTGTATAAATTCGAGCACACAGCCATGCAATCTCCATAGACAAACATTGCCAGTAGAATCGCCTTACAGATGTGCTCAGTGACTTTCAACCTGGCACCGTCATTGGATGCCACCTTTCCAACAAGTCAGTTCGTCAAATTTCTGCCCTGCTAGAGCTGCCCCGGTCAACTGTAAGTGCTGTTATTGTGAAGTGGAAATGTCTAGGAGCGACAACGGCTCAGCCACAAAGTGGTAGGCCACACAAGCTCACAGAACGGGACTGCCGAAAGGTGAAGCGTGTAGCGCGTAAAAATCATCTGTCCTCGGTTGCAACACTCACTACCGAGTTTCAAACTGCCTCTGGAAGCAACGTCAGCACAATAACTGTTCGTCGGGAGCTTCATGAAATGGGCTTCCATGGCCGAGCAGCCGCACACAAGCCTAAGATCACCATGCGCAATGCCAATCGTCGGCTGGAGTGGTGTAAAGCTCGCCGCCATTGGACTCTGGAGCAGTGGAAAGGCGTTGTCTGGAGTGATGAATCATGCTTCACCATCTGGCAGTCCGACGGACGAATCTGGGTTTGGCGTATGCCAGGAGAATGTTACCTACCCGAATGCATAGTGCCAACTGTAAAGTTTATTGTTCGGGCTAGGCCCCTTAGTTCTAGTGAAGGGAAATCTTAACACTACAGCATACAATTACATTCTAGATGATTCTGTGCTTACAACTTTGTGGCAACAGTTATGGGAAGGCACTTTCCTGTTTCAGCATGTCAATGCCCTCGTGCACAAAGCGAGGTACATACAGAAATGGTTTGTCGAGATCGGTGTGGAAGAACTTGACTGACCTGCACATAGCCCTGACCTCAACCCCATCGAACACCTTTGGGATTAATTGGAACGCGGACTGTGAGCAAGGCCTAATCGCCCAATATCAGTGCCTGACCTCACTAATGCTCTTGTGGCTGAATGGAAGCAAGTCCCCTCAGCAATGTTCCAACATCTAGTGGAAAGCCTTCCCAGAAGAGTGAAGGCTGTTATAGCAGCAAAGGGGGGACCAACTCCATATTAATGCCCATGATTTTGGGATGAGATGTTCGAAGAGCAGGTGTCCACATACTTTTGGCCATGTAGTGTATTACCTCAATTACCTCGCGCATTGACTAGGTACCGGTACCCCTGTATATAGCCTTGCTATTGTTATTTTATTGTGTAACTTTTTTTCTTACTTTAGTTTATTTTATTAGCAAATATATTCTTACTTTTTAAAAATATTCTGCATTGTTGGTTAAGGGCTTGTAAGTAAGCATTTCACGGTAACTGTGATGAGGTGATATCGAAGGAGTCAGGCGCAGGAGGGTAAATCACAGAATAACAGGCTTTATTCCACAAAGACAGAGTTACGGAGAAATGCGTCAAAAACACTCACTGGAACATACAAGGCACACAGGGAAATATCCCGGCGATACAAAATACACAGAGCTCCACCGAGCTTCACTATCCTCCACAATCACACACAAAGACAAGGGGGCAGAGGGAACACTTATACAGGTACTGATGAGGGGATATGAACCAAGTGTGTGTAATAAACAAGACAAAACAAATGGAATGATGAGATGAGGAGCGGCAGTGGCTAGAAGGCTGGTGACGACAAACGCCGAAGCCTGCCCGAAAAAGAGAGGTGGCAGCTTCGGAGGAAGTCGTGACAGTAACGTCTACACTTGTTGTATTCGGCACATTTGACAAATAACATTTGAATTGATTTTAAAACAGCATACTTCCATCTCAGGAACATTTCCTGAATTAAACACGTCATCTCTCAGCTAGATGCCGAAGAATTGGTCCCTGCATTTGTTTAATCTAGGCTCGAGTACTGTAATGCCCAGTGAAGGGCACTCCACTCCCAAGGAGCCGGTCTGCTTATGGTTCCTAGATGCAGAACCACGGCGGGGTGCGGACCATTCTCTATTAAAGCACCTCAGTTGTGGAACAGCTTGCTCTGTCAGGTAGGAGGGGCAGACACATTGAGGTTTTTAAATCACTTTTAAAAACCCAACTTTTTACAGATCCTGTCTTTTATGTTATTTTATTATTGTTTTAATGTAAAGTGTGTTGCGATTTTAAATGCACTTTAAATAAAGTTTGATTTGAATCATTTAGTCATTAGTTGTTTTACACTTCAGACAATTTGTGAATTTTGTGTCTTGTATAATACATTCTATACATACATTTATACTGGATTAAGCGTACATTTTTGTTAACTGTAATCTCGTTAGTTATGTTCCAACATAATCTCCACCTTGTGCCAATATCAGTTATTTTAAAACTGTGTAAAACTACTAATGACTCAATAATTCATGTCTTCTGGGAATATTACAAAATAATTCAAAAATTATTGGCGTAGTTGGAAAGATGTCAGAGGTATTGCAATGTAAATTTACCTTTAATTCATCTGTCCTGACATATGAGGGTGCATTGAGTTACCCGATGGGTTGGACAATACTATTCTCATCAATTATCTTTAAAAAATGTATACTCAAAAAAAGGAAATCAGCCAATCCTCCGTCGTTCACGCAATGGAAAGGTCAAATGCTTTATTATAAAAAAATTGAAAGAGCGTGGGCGATGGAGAGAAAACAAATCATGCAGTGAGAGCATGTGGCAGAAAGTGATAAGGGTGCTGGAGATTGGGGCGAGCTCTGTCACACGTTAGACGACATCAGCCTCCAGTAGCCGATTCAGTTAGCTTTTCAGTCTGTCCATTACTGCAAATGGAATCTTTCTGCAGTCTCACGTCAGATAGCGTGACGGCCGTCTGCTCTGATCTGTCTGATAACTCGCAAAACACTCATGGGATAGCTCAAATTAAGTTATGCTACAATATGCTGTCCTAACATTCGAAAATGTTACCAAGGTGACATCGTCCGCTGAACCCCCTTTCATCTTCAAAAGAGTCAGAGTTAATCTTACCAAAAACGGTAAACCTGTAACTAATATTGACAGGGGTTTTTCATGAGAAAGTCTTCACTACCTAATTCTACATCTAGCTAAGGTGTTTAGTGGTGGTAAAATCAGTATTTATGAAATTCTCTTATGGCACAAATGTGTCTCTGCTTGCTGGCTGAACCAGTCTGAAATCAACCCATATGAAACGAAAGGCAGGGATGCTAACAACGCAAGTTCACACATTCAATGCTGAATATTCCCTCTAGTTAGTCCAGGATCCAGTTGCAGAGGGAGGTGTTTAGTCCCAGGGTCCTTAGCTTAGTGATGTGCTTTGAGGGCACTATGGTGTTGAACGCTGAGCTGTAGTCAATGAATAGCATTCTCACGTAGGTGTTCCTTTTGTCCAGGTGGGAAAGGGCAGTGTGGAGTGCAATAGGGATTGCATCATCTGTGGATCTGTTGGGGCGGTATGCAAATTGAGTGGGTCTAGGGTTTCTGGGATAATGGTGTTGATGTGAGCCATGACCAGCCTTTCAAAGCATTTCATGGCTACAGGCGTGAGTGCTACGGGTTGGTAATCATTTAGGCAGGTTACCTTAGTGTTCTTGGGCACAGGGACTATGGTGGTCTGCTTGAAACATGTTGGTATTACAGACTCAGTCAGGGACAGGTTGAAAATGTCAGTGAAGACACTTGCCAGTTGGTCAGCGCATGCTCGGAGTACACGTCCTGGTAATCCGTCTGGCCCTGCGGCCTTGTGAATGTTGACCTGTTTAAAGGTCTGACTCACATCGGCTACGGAGAGTGTGATCACACAGACATCCGGAACAGCTGATGCTCTCATGCTTGCTTGAGTGTTGCTTGCCTCGAAGCGAGCATAGAAGTGATTTAGCTTGTCTGGTAGCCTCGTGTCACTGGGCAGCTCGCGGCAGTGCTTCCCTTTGTAGTCTGTAATAGTTTAAAAGCCCTGCCACATCCGACGAGCGTCGGAGCCGGTGTAGTACGATTCAATCTTAGTCCTGTATTGACGCTTTGCTTGTTTGATGGTTCGTCGGAGGGCATAGCGGGATTTCTTATAAGCTTCTTGGTTAGTCCCGCTCCTTGAAAGCGGCAGTTCTACCCTTTAGCTCAGTGCGGATGTTGCCTGTAATCCATGGCTTCTGGTTGGGATATGTATGTACGGTCACTGTGGGGACGACGTCATCAATGCACTTATTGATGAAGCCAGTGACTGATGTGGTGTACTCCTCAATGCCATCGTAAGAATCCTGGAATATATTCCAGTCTGTGCTAGCAAAACAGTCCTGTAGCTTAGCATCTGCGTCATCTGACCACTTCTTTATTGACCGAGTCACTGATGCTTCCTGCTTTAGTTTTTGCGTGTAAGGAGGAATCAGGAGGATAGAGTTATGGTCAGATTTGCCAAATGGAGGGCAAGGGAGAGCTTTGTACGCATCTCTGTGTGGAGTAAAGGTGGTCTAGAGTTTTTTTCCCCTCTGGTTGCACATTTAACATGCTGGTAGAAATGAGGTAAAACAGATTTAAATTTCCCTGCATTAAAGTCCCCGGCCACTAGGTGTGCCGCCTCTGGATGAGCGTTTTCCTGTTTGCTTATGTCCTTATACAGCTCATTGAGTGTGCCAGCATCAGTGTGTGGTGGTAAATAGACAGCTACGAAAAATATAGATGAAAACTCTCTTGGTAAATAGTGTGGTCTTGTCACGGATTCTGCCGAGGCTGCCCCTCCTCCTTGCTCGGGCAGGCTGCGGCGTTCGTCGTCACCGGAATACTAGCTACTGCCGATCTATGTTATATGTGTCTATGTTGCACCTGTTGTCTATGTCACACACCTGTTTCCCATTTGTGTAATCACGCCTACCCTATTTAACCCAGGTGCTCCCAATGTGTCTTGTGCGTGGTTGTTTTTCGCACGGAGCGCGCTTCTTCACGAAATTGGATCTCAGGAGCGCGTACAATCTGGTGCGTATTCGGGAGGGAGATGAGTGGAAGACGGCTTTCAGCACTACCTCAGGACACTATGAGTACCTCGTCATGCCATACGGGTTGATGAATGCTCCATCAGTCTTCCAAGCCTTCGTCAATGAGATTTTCAGGGATCTGCACGGACAGGGTGTAGTGGTGTATATTGATGACCTCCTCATATACTCCGCTACATGGGCCGAGCATGTGTCCCTGGTGCGTAAGGTTCTTGGACGACTGTTGAAGCATGACCTGTATGCCAAGGCGGAGAAATGCTTGTTCTTTCAGGAGTCCATCTCCTTCCTAGGGTACCACATGTCCGCGTCTGGGGTGAAAATGGAGAGTGACAGTATTCTGGCCGTGCGTAATTGGCCGACTCCAACCACGGTGAGGGAGGTGCAGCAATGTTTGGGATTTGCCAATTACTACCGGAGGTTTATCCGGGGCTTTGGTCAGGTAGCGGCCCACATTACCTCATTGCTGAAGGGGGGACCGGTGCGTTTGTGGTGGTCAGCTGTGGCGGACAGGGCTTTCAATCGTCTGAAGAGCCTGTTTACCTCGGCTCCAGTGCTGGCTCATCCGGATCCCTCCTTGGCCTTCACGGTTGAGGTGGACGCGTCGGAGGCTGGAATAGGTGCTGTACTTTCCCAGCGCTCGGGCATACCACCCAAGCTCCGCCCCTGTGCGTTCTTTTCTAAGAAGCTCAGTCCGGCGGAGCGCAACTATGATGTGGGGGACCGAGAGCTGTTGGCCGTGGTCCAAGCCCTGAAATCGTGGAGACATTGGCTTGAGGGGGCTAACCACCCTTTTCTCATTTTGACTGACCACCGCAATCTGGAGTACATCCGGGCGGCAAAGAGATTAAACCCTCGCCAGGCAAGGTGGTCAATGTTTCTCACCCATTTTTGTTTCACCCTTTCGTACAGACCAGGCTCCCAGAATACTAAGGCAGATGCTCTGTCCCGACTGTATGACACGGAGGAGAGTTCCGTGGAGCCCACTCCCATACTTCCGGCGTCGTGTCTGGTGGCACCGGTGATGTGGGAAGTGGACGCGGACAACGAGCGGGCGTTGCGTAATGAACCCACTCCTCCCCAGTGTCCAGAGGGTTGTGTGTACGTTCCGCTGGAGGTCCGTGATCGGTTGTTCTATTGGGCTCACACGTCACCCTCCTCTGGTCATCCTGGTATCGGTGCATTGTCTTAGTGGGAAGTACTGGTGGCCACCTTAGCTAAGGACGTGAGGGTTTATGTTTCTTCCTGCTCGGTGTGCGCCCAGTGTAAGGCTCCTAGACACCTGCCCAGAGGGAAATTGCAACCCCTACCCGTTCCACAACGACCGTGGTGCCACCTATCGGTGGATTTCATGACGGATCTTCCTCCCACACCAGGGAAAACCACGATCCTGGTCGTTGTGGATCAGTTTTCTAAGTCCTGCTGCCTCATTCCTTTGCCCGGTCTCCCTACGGCCCTACAGACTGCTGAGGCCCTATTTACACACGTCTTCCGGCACTATGGGATACCTGAGGATATAGTGTCTGATCAGGGTTCCCAGTTCACCTCGAGGGTTTGGAGGGCGTTAATGGAACGTCTGGGAGTCTCGGTCAGCCTTACCTCAGGGTTTCACCCCGAAAGTAACGGGCAGGTGGAGAGAGTCAACCAGGAGGTGGGTAGGTTTCTGAGGTCGTATTGCCAGGACCGGCGGGGGGAGTGGTCGGCGTTCCTCCCCTGGGCAGAGATAGCCCAAAACTCACTCCGCCACTCCTCCACTAACCTTACTTCTTTCCAGTGTGTATTAGGTTATCAGCCGGTTCTGGCACCTTGGCATCAGAGCCAGATCGAGGCACCTGTGTCGACGCACGGCTGGAGCCGCGCGTCGGGGGCGGGGGGGGGGGGGTACTGTCAAGGATTCTGCCGAGGCTGCCCCTCCTCCTTGCTCGGGCAGGCTGCGGGTTCGTCGTCACTGGAATACTAGCTACTGCCGATCTATGTTATATGTGTCTATGTTGCACTGTGTAATCACGCCTACCCTATTTAACCCAGGTGCTCCCAATGTGTCTTGTGCATGGTTGTTTTTCGTTTCGTGTGTGTCGTTTGGTGAGCGGGTTAGTTCCTTCCTGCATGAAGGTATTGCTGTGTTGTTTTCTTTACTCAAGTTCAGTAAAGTACGTTTCCTCGAGTTCTGTGTCCTGCGCCTGACTTCGATCCACCGCATTACACTGACACTCGTTACAGGTCTACAGCTTATCATGAGCTACTCTCCCTCAGGCGAGCGAAACCTCGAGACTTCCTTAATATTAGATTTTGTGCACCAGCTGTTGTTTACAAATATACACAGACCGCCACCCCTTGTCTTACCGGAGGCAGCTGTTCTATCTTGCCGATGCAGCGTATATCCCGCAAGCTATATGTTATCCATTTCGTCGTTCAGCCACGACTCTCTGAAACATAAGATATTCCAGTTTTTAATGTCCCGTTGGTAGGATATCCGTGATCTAAGTTTGTCTATTTTGTTGTCCAATGATTGTACGTTGGCTAATAGGACTGATGGTTGAGACAGATTACGCACTCACCGTCGGATCCTTACAAGGCACCCGACCTACGTCCCTGATATCTCCGTCTCTTTCTCATGCGAATGACGGGGATTTGGGCCTTGTCGGGTGTCTGAAGAAAATCCTTTGCGTCCGACTCGTTAAAGAAAAAAATCTTCATCCAGTTCGAGGTGAGTAATCGCTGTCCTGATATCCAGAAGCGCTTTTTGGGTCATAAGAGATGGTGACAGAAACATTATGTACAAAATAAGTTACAAATAACGCAAAGAAACACACACAATAGCACAATTGGTTAGGAGCCCGTAAAACGGCAGCCATCTCCTCCGGTGCCATTCTGTCAAGTGAGAACTGACATTAACTATGGTTTTGAAAGGAAAGAGGAGAAAGAAAACTTAGGCTATAGCACTGCTATAATATGAATGACATAGCTGTATAGGCTAGCACAGGTAACTGCAAGGGCTATACACTACAGCAGGCATAAGGCCTAATCACATGGCAATAGACTAAACAGACTATTGGACTTGTACACATGAAACTCAGGCAAATGCGCTCAAATAAACATTACAGTAATGTTGAAATGTATACATAATATAATTACAATGAGCATGAGTGATATATATATATATAGAATAGAAAATAGCCTAGCACTATAAATGAGCAATGCTAATTAATGACTAATCACTAAGTCATGCTAAAATGCTCATGCATTCCAATGCAAAATGCTAACGGTGGTGCTAACTCTAGTGGGAGTGCGAGCTATCTAACAAACTCAACACATGGTAATTATACACAATAGACCACAAAACTAATCTCCACATAATATGACACAGATCTCAAGGCACTTAGGTTTATATGCACGCACAATTAAACATCAGACATACAGGGATTCAGTCCACAGGAGGGAAAGTTCAGCAGGAGGGAAACTGTGGAAGTGCTCATCAGAATGGGGAAAGCACGTTTCTAACCACACAGCGTGCTGGGGTCATAGACTAACTGAAACTGAAGTCCCGGGAACCAAGGCCATTGATAGGCTATAGGAGATGTGGTGATACATTTTTGGCGTGACCTTGACCAATAAGACACTAACAAAAGTGGGGGTCCTCTGAATGGGAGACTAACCTGCCCGACTAGAACTTACCAGAAGGGATGGCTAAAATCACCTGACAGAAGCTGGCCATTTTAACAAGTAGTTAACTTCTAGCTAATAAACAAATTATTTTTCATTATCTGTTCTGCCGTGATTAGTGCGCTGAGTTCTACAGCACAGCTGACTGCTCTCTGTGACGTTATTGCATTGGCCAAATGTTACAAAGTAGCGAGGCACAGACTCAGATACATTTTGATTTCTGAGAACAGTCTCATAACTTTGGTGCCATACAACTTCATCAACATCAACAAGCTGGCAAACTAGCTACCATATGGCCATTCAAACAAGCTTGCGCTAGGCTGCTAGCTGGAGCAATTTTGCTCAGCTGATCAAGCATGGTTTGCCACAGTTTGCCATAGTAGCCATAGCTACAGAGAGTGGAGTGATTTTCAGAATTATTTATCTATTGTGTGTGTCATTGAAGCAAGGTCTTATTTATTTCATGTAGATGTGTTGATAAGGGTTAGGGTTAATTGACGACAAGATTGAACCTGCATCTTACCGATGTGCCACCCCGATACATGCAGCGTCAGAATGCGCTGTCTATTCTAAGGAGAGGGATGCGTGAATCAAGTGAAAAAGCATAGAATGACTTTGCATGAAAGTTAGCTAATGAATGTGAAAACCTTTACCTGAATAAACATTTCGGGATATATTGGAACTATTGCCACTTTTGATAGCAGCAGTATTGACGATTGGGCAACCTATACTGAACAAAAATATAAACGCAACATGTGTTGGTCCCATGTATCATGAGCTGAAATAAAATATCCCCAAAATGTTCCATTCGCACAAAAGCTTATTTCTCTTAAATTTTGAGCACAAATTTGTTTACATCCCTGTTAGTGAGCATTTTATCCTTTGTCAAGATAATCCATCCACCTGACAGGTGTGGCATATCAAGAAGATGATTAAACAGCATGATCATTACACAGATGCACCTTGTGCTGGGGACAATAAAAGGCCACTCTAAAATGTGCAGTTTTGTCACACAACCCAATGCCACAGATGTCTGAAGTTTTGAGGGAGCATGCAATTTATTTATTTTATTTTACCTTTATTTAACTAGGCAAGTCAGTTAAGAACACATTCTTATTTACAATGACGGCCTACACCGACCAAACCTAAAATCTGTTCATATACACCCCCAGGATGAATATGACACTTTAAAAAAAAAAGTTTTACATTTCCTGACAAGCAAGCACTTAGATATGGTAATTTTCACTTTTTCATAAACCCACAGAATGTTTGGGAATTACATATAGTAAGGCATTTCTGAAAATTCTTTAGCAATATAGAGTAGGAAAGCGGCCGTGCGTTTGGACAGTAAATAAAACCTAATAAAAACATTTATTGTCCAGGACCTGAGTCTACACAGACCGGTGCGCCATAGCCAATCAGAGCTACAGTAGGCCTATATGCAAATAAGTCATTTGCCACACGGGCCTGCCATCATTCTCTTTGAACTGGACTGTGTGTTTACAGGCAGTAGCAACAGCGCAACTTTAGATAATTAGGATGCATTAGCCAAAAGCCACCTGAATGGATTTCTGCAAATATAATCATTTATTATATTTCTATAGCGCTTTTCATAGAATCTCAAAGCGCTTCAAGACCAAAAAACAAACAAGCAATATATCATGACAGGTCAACTAATAGAGATGATGTCTTTGAAAGCTGCATCCTCCGAAGATGGAGAGGGTCCGTTCATGGCTTGAGCAGAGAGAGCTGGTCAGAGGATGGTAGATGATGGTGATAGAGTCCGCAGATGATCTTGTAGAGTAAATATATAAATACCACAGGAGTCCTCTTACACTTGAGAACATCACAGTCCTATTGATCAAACAACCATGAAAAGGTAGGCTCTCTCTCCCTCAGTTGCCTAGGCACACCAACAACGACAAGATCAACAACTAATGTGAGCCAGAGTGAGATAAGCTAAACATCTAATGAGGGAAGAATTGATAAACCCTCTCAAACTTTTTAAGCTAGTTGCTCGTCAAAATTGCAATGAAACGATGGGGAATAAATAGCAAGTAGCCTGCTCGCCCTTCTGCAGTTTACCTGCCAATGCATGCTTGTCCCAACCGACGTTTTGACAACTGAATGGGAACTAGCCTGCCTTCCCACCCATTTGATCGATGCCAAATACATTTGATTGACAACTAATAGATATGCTAATTTAGGATAACAGTCGTTCCAAGTTCAGCATAGCTAGTTAGTAGCTAGCAAGCGATTCCCATGTATTGCTAGATGACACCTGCATCTCTAGCTGTAGCAAATGAAAAACGGGGGGAAAGTCGGTCATTCACCCACTCCTCCAATGACATGACATCCTCCCAGCAGCTAGCTAGCTAATGAAAAACGGGGGGAAAGTCGGTCATTCACCCACTCCTCCAATGACATGACATCCTCCCAGCAGCTAGCTAGCTAACGTTAGGCTCCATGTTTTTAGCTTGCTAAATAAATAGCTAGCTACATAAATACAAGACCAGGGGTGTCAAACTCAATCAGCGCACGGGCCATATTGAAAAGACACATTGAATTCGCATGCCAGACATAGCAACTGCGACTCAAACTGGCCATTGTTTTATTTGAAAAATATGGCCCTTTATAATGTCCACTTATGTACATAGGATGCTGTATATAGCATTTTAACATATTAAAATAAAATAGATACATCTTATTTGTCCAGCCTTTGCTGCTATGCTTGCAGATGTGCATAATATGCTACGACCCTAATCAAAAAGTATTTAATAACTCCAAATAACAAAAATGTAGCTATAGGTTGTTGTAAAATGTGAACTTAAAACATGTTATAAATTTTTTTGCACTGCATGGATCACCACCAGTGCGGTTGAATGCAGCATTGCTGTATGGTGCACTCAATATGTAGCTATTGTAGTTGAGTAGCCAATCTAGGCTACTGCTCAAATGTTGCTGCAATAGGCCTACGTTAATCTTTTGTATGGTGTTTTGTTTTGGTTATTCATTGTCAAGCTTTAAAAACTGAAGCCAGACTGCAACATTTTAGTACTAGCTAGGACTGTGGCATGTCTGTACATTTTCCCTCCGATGCGCCCTGTAAAAGGGACACAAGAAGTTGAATTCATTGACGCAAGAGCACCAGGCTGTAATTTCATTAAGTAGATGTGCGCTAGCCTATTAGCCACGTTATGACTGACTTGTGATCATTGCCCTTGCTAGTTTGATTGTATTGACATTCCAAGCCTTAGTTAGTCGTCCATTTTTGTTCAAAATATTGAGTCATTGAAACTGAAATGGTGTATCCCGAATGCGTTGTGGCAGCAAACAATGTTCCAGGCCAGCTGTGATTTACAACCTGATAGCAATAATTTTTGGACTACCAAGAAATGTATTGGTGAATGATATGAACTGCATATATCTATTCTGCCAACAATCCCTAACTGTATGTCATGGAATTTGTAGTCAAATAGTTGGTTTTGAAGCATAAACTGGGAATTTGATATTTTTGATTATTATGATTGTCTGTTTGTTTCATATCTGCAAAGTAGTTAAAACACTGTCAGTTCCCCTTTCATAGGATGATCCCTAATAGGATACTTCAAAGCTACTCAATCATTACCTCTGGGTCCTTTCCGCTCTCTGTTCTGTGGTGTCCTCCTGTCTATCCTCGTGGTCAGGTGATGGACAAGCTGCTGGCCCAGGCGATGGGGAGGAAGCGTGTGGTGCTCTACAGCCCCACAGGATGCATTGCACCTCTACCTGTCGGGTGAGTCCCCTGGAGGGAGATTGCAGCTCCTTGTGTCAGGAAAATGAGCTCCTTCTGTCAGGAAAATGGTATAATAGTTCCACAGTAACTAAAGCAAATTTTCTACGTGTACATACCTGTCTATTTCTTTCACATCTAACTTTGTATCAGGTGACAAATCTGAGGTTCTGGTCATAGACTCTCCAGACCTGGGGTGGTTCCCAGAGTTTGTGAAGGCTCGGTGGTACGAGTATACTGGAACCTGGAGACTTGCTTTTCATCCCTGGTATGGGCAGACTGGATGAGGAAATTAAGGGCTCTATTCAATCTGTAAAGCTGAAGAGTTACACACCCCACACTAGAAATGTAAAGGTAATTTACGATTGAGCAGACATATGCAGCGTTTACCGTGAATGCTGTCTCCACTAAAGCGAGAACATTGCCTTTAAATTTCAATCACGTTGTAAAGCTGAACTTCCGCAATGCGGATTGAATAGAGCCCTAAATTCTGATTACACACAAGTCAAACAAATTGAATTAAATTTGGCCCCAATACTAAATAGTATGGAATGTCCTGGGTAACAGTGTAATTACCAGAATCTACACTGTAAACAGCAGTGTGCATTTACTGTACATGAGTTACATCAGTTCAATATTGTCCCCGTTTCTCCCTCAGACCTGTGGTTTCATAAGACCCTGGCGTTACAGATTGGTGTGGGTGTCAACATCTTCTGGTGCCACCTGCTTGCAGAAGGTTACAACAAGAAGGACCCCTATGGTAAGAACAAGGACCCCGTGGCAGCTTTTTGCCACAGGGTGTAGAGAAAATATTGCAGTTTTACAGCTAATTTCCTGCAATTCTAACATTTTGCCATAGGGTGGTGAGAAATGTTTGCAGTTATATCTGACCGGCTTTAATAGATATGTAAGTGGTAGGAGCTAGGGGTTGTTTCTGGACATGGCCTTGGAGTACAAAACCGAAACATGAAATTCCCACTTTTATTTCCAAATCGGAGGCTCACATGAATACCACAAGTGACTTCAAAATATGAATTGGAGGCACCATGGACTTTGAATTAAAGAAGCCTCTGTGAATGTGTGTGTAAGTGAGCTAGCTTATCATAAATTCTATTTCACATTCCTTCATGTTGAATATGGGAAGAATAGATTTGGCCCTTGTACTTGTTGAAAACAATACATTGAAAGTGGGCACAGCGATCACTCATCTATTGGAGGTCCATGATTTAAACACACAACTGCCAGTACAGCATGGTTGGACATTTTATTGCACAAATATTATAATTCCTTAAGTCTCCTTACAAACATTTTAAAGCTTTGTAAACAGTGAAGCAGCGTCTCCCCAGAGTGTGTGTGTTTGAGGGGGTATCCTATCAACATTCCCTCCCTATTTGTGTAGTCTTCTTCATCACCATAAGCGTCATCATCAGCAGCATGTCTCAACAAGCAAGAGTATGTGAGGTTGAAGGCCAACCAGTGGCCTTTCTACATTATTGCTTGAGACAGACAAACATCAGTGAGGCTCTACCTGATTGGAAGGGGGGGGGGGGAGATACGCAGGCTGCTCTGAGTCTACATGTCATTGGCTGCTTTGAGTCTCACTCATAGCTGTGGCTGTAGCAGATTGGTTAATTAGTTTAGGCAGGCTGTTTAGGACCTAACAACTGGGTCGTGTTCATTAGGGCACCTGCACACTGTAGCAAAACGTTTCAAACCGATGGCAACAGAAAACTAAAATAAGCGTATCTTATTGGACAATTCCAGGTAGTCCCTCCCTGTTTGACAATTTTCTTCTGTTTGGCGCCTAATGAACGTGATCTAGGTACATTCAAAGACAAATATTTATTTCAATTAGATTATTTTGTCCCCCCCCCAAAAAAACGTAGAAAGCGGGTGAAATCACAGGTGAAGTTAAATACTGTACATTCTGTTTGTGTGACAATGATTATATCAATTGTGGTAAGAGAGAAGGTGTAGCTTGGGAAGGTGGTATGCACACACAATCTCCTGTGGCCTATCGACTACACAAGCCCTTGGATTTAAAGGGCAAATCCACCACAGTTTAACCTCAAATTCATAATTTCCAGCACCAAACCAGTGTCTACGTATGTGAAAACAGCACGTTTCTATGACCTGTGGTCCTAAAATAATGTTTCTATGTGACATTACAGGGTAGGATTAAAAGTAAAAATTGATTTTCAAAACCTCAGAGTTTCTAACGAAAGGTAGGGTATTTTCTTGCTCCCCGCGTCATCGCGACTGTTTGAAAATCACTGTTTTTAAAATGTTCTAACTTGTCACCTTTTAACTTTATTTTAAATTGTTTAACTAAATGTACAAATGCACCATTTTCACATATGTTGACACTGGTATTGTGCTGGAGATAATGAAAACGAGGTTGAAAAGTGGTGGAGTTGCCCTTTAAGAGACAACAGGTAAACATACACACCCAACCATGGTAAAATGTACTCATACTTTGGCTTTAGGACACAGATAAGAGAAATGCAGGGTATAAGAGAAAAAATGTAAATACACACACAAAAATGCTCTCACATCCACAGCACACCATGTTAACCCAGTTCAGTTCAGTCCACTGAGACTTGGGGCCATGTCCTAGTAAAGGTGAACATAGGGGGTTGAGTGAGGCGGCGGATGGTTCCGGACAGAGGGACATTCAGTGTTAGTCTGTACACTGGGGATGGGGGGTGGACAGGAAAGTTATGTAGCCAGTCGCGGTCCAAAAAAACCCATCTAGTCCCAAGTCGCCCCCAGTCGCACCGCATTTCCCACAATTCTCTGGTGCAGAGCAGCACCATCCCCTGGTAGCAGAAAATGAGACATATAGACTTACTCTTCCCCGCCAATTAGTGCTTGGTAGGGGCTTTCTGGGTGTCATTTACTGTGTCATATATACACCTATGAAGAATTCTCATAATTGGAAAAACAAACAAAAACAAAAGACATTAAGAAAATGGCACATTGCGCGTGTTTCTGTTCTGTGCGCTAGCGATTAGGATAACTCAAGTTTCTTAAAGTTTTTTTCATATGGTTGCGAAGCAGATGGAAAGGCAAGCCCAATGCAAGGCGGGACACTCCCTCCAACGTGGGCAGCCATTGGTGGACAGACAGGATAGGGGTGGAGTTATGCTGCCAGGTCATCGTTAGGGAGTCGTTGCCGTGGAGCGATTGGCCTTAATCTTGTCCAACCGTTTGGAGAGGTGGCTGTTGTTCGACTCAAGTTCATCTATCTTGTCCAGCGCTGACCGCAACTGCCGTCAAGGAAGGAACAGAAAGAACAAAGATCAATCATTAGACTTTATTCAGAATTCAGAAAATCAACAATGAATCAAAAACACAACAAATTGTGTACATTATAACCCAAGTGTGCACTTGTTCACTCCCCTTAAGATTTTAAAGGATTAGTCCATTCCTTTTAAATCCATGCAGGGAAGTATATTAGTGTACAGTTCAGGTAAATGAGGGAGAAACTATTCCATTCTATTCTCTTCCACATGACCATGGAATTCTATCTATTTCAATTATATCAGAAGCAATGTTCTGAACATTGCAGACCCCTGACATCTGGTCTCTGCATAGGAGCTTGATTCAAGCCACATAACTGACAGCTGGGGGCCATACCTCCCTCTGCAGCTTGCGTTTCTCAGCCTTCAACTCGTCCTCCACTTTCTCTGCGTTCTCTGACACACCCTTGTAGCGGGTCACCTGACCCTCTAGCCTAGTAACCTGCAGATTGGTGATTGGATAGAGTACATGAGAATCTCAGCCAATAACGAGTCAAATTAGCAGTAATTGGATCTGTGATAATTATCTCTTTCCAATCAACCTGGTTAATGACAGTACGCTTACATTCTGTTCCAAAGCTGTCACATCCTGCTCCGATTTGACAAGTTTGAACTTTAGGTCACTAAGTTGCCTGCTGGCATCTCCTGCAAATGTGGGAAAAAAGAAAACAAGGTCTGATGTGCCAATGCAGTAGATACTGAATATGAATCATATTAAAATAACATTGCTAGAACTAACATTCATTTTTGTCTTGAGTTATTAATTTCATAGTCAAAACACGTTACAGTATCTGTGGATCTTACTCTGCAGGTCTTGTATGTGTGGGTATGTGCCGTTCTCCAGAACCTCGCCCTCCGGGCTGGAGTCCTCCTCAGTCCCGTTCCTCTGTTTCTTCTGCTCTACTTGGGCCTTCAGTTTCTTCACCTATAAGGAGGATCACATTCAGGACATAGTTAAAACATCTGTCTGTATGTAAGTGAGTGACTTCACAATTCGGTCCAGTCACCCATGCAATCTAGGCTTATCGGCTTATCATTTGAGTCAAGCATTATCAGTTAATCTCTACACAATTTAGCAGCAAGTTCATTTTAGGTCATACATATTCAAATTGCAGTTGTATGAAACAGCAACACGAACATACAGGTAACTGCCAAAATAAAGGAAACACCAACATTAAGTGTGTTAATAGGGCGTTGGGCCACCACGAGCCGCCAGAACAGCTTTAGTGCGCCTTGGCATAGATTCTACAAGTGTCTGGAACTCTTTTGGAGGGTTGCGACGCCATTCTTCCACGAGATATTCCATAATTTGGTGTTTTGTTGATTGTGGTAGAAAACGCAGTCACAGGCAAGTGTTCAATTGGGTTGAGATCTGGTGACAGATGGCTATGGCATACATCGTTTTCATGCTCATCAAACCGTTCAGTGACCACTCGTTTCCTGTGGATGGGGGCATTGTCATCATGGAAGAGACCACACCGATCAGGATATAAATTATTCACCATAGGTTGAAGGTGATCACTCAGAATGGCTGTGTATTTATTGGCGTTTATCTTGCCCTCTAAGGCGTTGAGTAGACCTAAACCATGCCAGGAAAATGCACCCCACACCATAACAGAGCCACTAGAACCCTCATCTCAATCGCACTCCACACTGCCCTTTCTCATCTGGACAAAAGGAACACTTATGTGAGAATGCTGTTCATTGGTCCTCTGTAGCTCAATTGGTAGAGCAGCCAGGTTAGTGGGTTCGAACCCTGGGACAACCAATACGTAAAAATATATGCACACATGACTGTAAGTCGCTTTGGATAAAAGCGTCTGCTAAATGGTATATTATTTATATTATATTATTTATTGACTACAGCTCAGCGTTTAACACCATAGTGCCCACAAAGCTCATCACTAAGCTAAGGACCCTGGGACTAAACACCTCCCTCTGCAAATGGATCCTGGACTTCCTGGCGGGCCGCCCCCAGGTGGTAAGGGTAGGCAACAACACATTGCCACGCTGATCCTCAACACGGGGGCCCCTCAGGGGTGCGTGCTTAGTCCCCTCCTGTACTCCCTGTTCACCCACGACTGCGTGGCCAAGCATGACTCCAACACCATCATTAAGTTTGCTGACGACACAACGGTGGTAGGCCTGATCACCGACAACCATGAGACAGCCTATAGGGAGGAGGTCAGAGACCTGGCAGTGTGGTCCCAGGACAACAACCTCTCCCTCAACGTCAGCAAGACAAAGGAGATGATCGTGGACTACAGGAAAAAGATGGCCGAACACGCCCCCATTCACATCGACGGGGCTGTAGTGGAGCGGGTCGAGAGTTTAAAGTTCCTTGGTGTCCACATCACCAACAAACTATCATGGTCCAAACACACCAAGAAAGTCGTGAAGAGGGCACGACAATGCCTTTTCCCCCTCAGGAGACTGAAAAGATTTGGCATGGGTCCCCAGATCCTCAAAAAGTTCCACAGCTGCACCATCAAGAGCATCCTGACCGGTTGCATCACCGTCTGGTATGGTAACTACTCTGCATCTGACCGTAAGGCGCTACAGAGGGTAGTGCGTACGGCCCAGTACATCACTGGGGCCAAGTTTCCTGCCATCCAGGATCTATATACTAGGCGGTGTCAGAGGAAGGCCCAAAAAATTGTCAAAGACTCCAGTCACCTAAGTCATAGACTGTTCCCTCTGCTAACACACGGCAAGCGGTACCCGAGCGCCAAGTCTAGGTCCAAAAGGCTCCTTAACAGCTTCTACCCCCAAGCCATAAGACTGCTAAACAATTAATCAAATGGCCACCCGGACTATTTGCATTGACCCCCCCCCCCCATAATTACTAATTAAACTAATTAGTTTAATTAGTAAATATTTTCTTAACCATTTTCTTAACTGGATTGTTGGTTAAGGGCTTGTAAGTAAGCATTTCATGGTAAGGTCTACACCTGTTATATTTGGCGGATGTCACATTTTTCTATTGATTTTATGTGATTTACCTGTAGGTCTATGGCCAATTCAGTGAGTTCAGCTAGCGTAATGGGTGACAGACTATGGATGGATGTCCTTACTCACCTGTCCTATCAAGTTCTCCCGCTCGTCAACCAGCTTCCTCAGACGGATCTCTGAAAGAAAAACTGGCTTTAGAGCTGATCTGCTGCATTTCAGTATTGCTGAGAATGTTTGCAACAAGTTTGGACAACTGCTTACAGTATTAAATGTCTCACATAACTTCTCAGCATTATCTGTATAACTTTGAGTAAGCATCTATAACTCAATCAATACACACTTTCATTACGTTCATGCAAGAACAATCATAAAAACTTGAGCATACAGTAAAACCAATGTTAACATACCAGGGGTTGGAGGAGCCAAGTACATGGACGGGGAGGGGCTGAGTCAGGGTGGGAGGCGTTTAGTCACTAGATGCATGCAATGGAGCAGGTGTCCATTGGGAGAGTGTAGGTGAGGGGTGGGGTTATGGTTAGCATGCAGAAACTGTGAAGAGGAGGGTACACAGCCTCTAGGGCTAAACAGCTAATGGATGAGAGAAGTTGAGCCTAAGATATTATGTTTGTGAGTCAATGAGACTTCTATTGACAGGCAGACAACACTTATAATATAACACTACATAATTAGTATTATACTGTGATACATTACTAAAGATTCTTTCTCAAAGTTGGTAATGACTTATTTTATTCAATCATGAAAAGGGTCACAAGGTATTTCCTTACAAAAAGTGCACATGAATAAACATTTAGACCAGTGATTAACAAGGGAGTCATATTCTTACACTGTATACAATTTGTCTAGCAGTCATATCATATGAATTCAGGAGCCATGGCATATACTGAACACAAAGCAATTGTACAGTGTGCACATGACAGCCTAGGGCTTGGATTTGACCTGATATCATAGCCTACATGGAATTGACTTGTAACATGGAGGATCTTTCTGCCAATTATTTTAATGGCATGAGAGACTTAATCCCAATCGGTTCGTTTTTCTCTTCATCAAAAGCCACCAAGCTAGAATATATTTTTAGTTCTGGGCAAACTTTTGACTAGGTTTGGGCGGTATACCGTATTTGGAAATAGCCAGGGGATGGTTTTTCAATACAGTCAATACCATTGAAACTATTTCTTTGAAGTTTTTCAAATAATCATAATATTTGTAGCTACACCTGCAGTCCACTTGTGCAATACGTTAGCAGATAAAGCAGATCACGTTCTTCATTTCACTCGTCACATTATTTTACATTATGAAGCTTACCGTAGTTCCCCCAGAACAGTTGAGCCAGTTTATTTTTATTAATTTAAACCTTATTTTACCAGGTAAGTTGACTGAGAACACATTCTCATTTAAAGCAACGTCCTGGGGATGAATGAGCCAATTGGAAGCTGGGGCTGATTAGGTGGCCATGATGGTATGAGGGCCAGATTGGGAATTTAGCAAGGACACCGGGGTTAACACCCCTACTCTTAATATGTTTGTTTGTAAATAGCACAATGGGAGAAAGCGGGAGCAGTCCAGCTGTGTATTGACAAGGGTCGCGTTTTATTTGGAAAGTCAAGTGTTTTTTTTGCTTCAAGAGTGATCAGGGAGGTGCAACTATAGTTTTCCTTCACAGAAAATACAGAATTCTCATCTGAGTGGAGAAGTGAAACTGAAGCACAAAAGTAGTCTGATGCTGAGCAGAAATTATAATAAGCATTTTAGATCTGTGTTTACAAAATGCAGCAAGATATGTCTTATGTGTTTTATATTTTTTTCCTGCATGAAAAACACAGAATTCAGCGTTAACACGACACCTAAGTTTAACTTGTTAGTTATCTAAGTAAGTGGCTGAATTAGTAAGGTGACGGGGCAACGTATGGCGTTAGCTTTCTGCCGTGCATGCAACAAAACGTTATTCATTTGCACAATGTCGGTCGTTCACATTCGCTTGTAAATGTCCAAACTCACCAAGAATGACATTTGGTAGCTCCTACCGATATATGTATAACTTTGTAAGCTGGATTGCCTGTCTTTGCAATTAGTTTATTTTCGTTTGGGCTTGTTAACATATTTATCTAGCAGCCTCCATGGAAATTCACTATTACTTGTGCTAATTTTGTTAGCATTCTGGTAAGACGCCCAACAGGCATTTTTTTTTGTTTTTTTTGGCACCCCCTTGTGTACTAGGCAAGTAATTCCGTAAATCACGGGATGAGAGAAGGACGGTATGACAATATGAAAATCTGAATATCATGCATTGTAATGTAAACATCGTGCCTTGAATAAATGCAAAAAAAAAAAAAAAAAGGCAATCAATCAATATTATATTATTACAGTATAGGTATATAGGTGCTGCAGATTTATATGAGAGTATGGGCAATGTACCCTACCAGGGCCAATGCGTTCCAGGCAAGTAGTAACACATTTGATTGATTCTACTTATGAACTACTACTAGTCTTAAGTCAAGGTTCTTAGTTGAATCAGGTGTGTTACTGCTTGTTTGGGGAAAGAAGCCTGCCTGGTAATTATTCACCCCTTATGGCAAACTTCCCTAAAAATGAGCTAAAATACCCACATGCAGTGAAGTCAAAGTATTTGGACAGTGGCATATTTGTTGTTGCATGGCCATCATATTTCTAATGTTCATCATAGTCAGCTTTAATTTGAGGCTTTTTCATCCAGATCGGGGTACCTTTTTAAAAATGCCTGCACTTTTTGTACATTGTCCCCCCATTTTAGGGAACCAAAAGTATTTGGACAAATTGACTTGTGTGAATTAAAGTAGTCAAAAGTGTAGTATTTGGTCCCATATTCCAAGCAATGACTACATCAAGCTTATGCCCAATAGAAATGTATGGTAAATAATGTATTGTGTCATTTACTTTTGTTGTAAATAAGAATATAATATTTCTAAACACTTTTACATTAATGTGGATGCTACCATGATAATGGATATGGATTAGAGGCATAAATATAATCCCTCCCAGAAATGCTAACCTCTCCTGTTATTGGTAATGGTGAGAGGTTAGCATGTTTTGGGGTTATGGTCTTTGTGCCTCTAACTTTCTCACTCATCATTATTCACGATTATCCGTAATCATGGTAGCATCCATGTGTTTAGAAACATATTCTATTAAAAGTGACATACATTATTTACAATTTTTAATTTCTATTGGGCACAACATAATCTGAAACACAACCAAAACAAACTGCAAATGCATCCAACAAGTTTATAGAGTCACAAGCTTGGTGTAGTCATTGCGTGCTAGGAATATGGGCCCAAATACTACACTTTTGACTACTTTAACACACAAATGAATTTGTCCAAATACTTTTGGTTCCCTAAAATGGGGGGACTACAGTATGTACAAAAAGTGCTGAACAAAAAGTACCCTCAAATTAAAGCTGACAGTCTGCACTTTACCTCATATTCATTGTATCATTTCAAATCCAAAGTGCTGGAATACAAAGCCAAAACAAAAAATATGTCACAAATACTTTTGGACCTCACTATATAGTACATTGAATAATACTTTTGGAAGGAATTTGAATGGTTCTTGCTTTGGCTGTAGTAGTTGAGACTCTGCACTTACTTTCATAAATATTTGCTGTTGTTTATATTGAGGGCAGACCTAAAAACTAGGCCATCCGGCAGTCCTCTTTCCCCTTGCCTTTTCCTTTCTTGCTGCCCTTTTTCAAGCCTGTCCTAGATTGCTCATTGTCGCCCCCTGCTGAATCCTCTGTACTTTGACTACTTTCTCTTCTACCCTGCTGTGACCCATACTGGATTGCCTCTTCCCCCTCCTCTAGTGGCCAAGCCTCTACCTCTGTTGCATTCTGCTGCCTCTCGCTCTCTTCTACACCATGCTGTTCAACAGTCACACTCACTCCCTCCTGTGCAATGTCTTTCTGTTCATATGTTACACTAACCCCTTCCTCTACAGTGATTAGCTGTTGTTCTTCATTCACGTTCTGGCCCTCAACTATGGTTTGTGCTTTTTCTTCAGGGCTTTGGAGCTCCTCTGGTGCACTATCTGACCACCCTTCAATTGATTGCTGTGCCACTATCGTGCTAACTCCCTCTACTGTGTGCTGCGGTTTGTCGTCCTCCTCTTCATTGTTAGCCTTCGCTCTACCTGGCTCTACCTCTATTTTGTATCCTACCGACATCGTTCTCACCTCCTGGCTGACCTCCTCTTGGGATATTATTGGGAATACATTTGCAGGAACCACCGAATATATGTCAGAAAAGTCAAACGATTGACCCTTCTCATTTTCATCACCGTCCTTCTCCTCGTCATTCCCCTGCTCACTGGGTCCAGGTACCTTGTTACTCTCCAGCTTGGCCTCAATGGGATCATCTTGCTCTTTTGCTTTGGCCACCATAGTGCATGGTCCACTTTCATTGTGGCTCTGTTCCCTAAAAGAGTCAATTGTCACCAGAGTTTCTTTTAAAGGGTCCTGTGGTCGTGTTTCTGTATAATTCAGCTCAGTCTCTGTAGAGATCCCTCCATTTGATGCCTCTTCTGCATCAAGTGTTTCTAGCTTGTTGTTTTCATGCAAGTGCTTGTCAGTGACTGGACAACCAGGTAGATCCACCAATTGTTCAGGCCGTCTTATGGTCTCAGCAGCAGGGCAGTTGCTGTCGAGCGATGTGCTACAACATTTCTCATCTGATGAATTGTTGCATTTCTCTACATTTGCCATGTCTTCATGTTCAAGTGCATTTGTACACTCTTCTGGGCTCCCAATTTGTTTATCCTGACCTGCCTCTTTTAGGTCTTGTGTCGCATTTTCGCTAGCATGGTCTGGGTGAGTAGTGACACCATCATGGAAGATAAGGTCTTCAGGTTCCACACTCTTCTCGAGCTCCAGTCTTAGAACGATGGGACTGTGAAAGTTATTCCCCTGTTCCTTTGTGTCTTGGATTGTTTGAGCCTCTTTAACTGAGACCTTGATTACATCTTCTTCTTTGACATTGTTTGAATTCCCAGCTGTGGACTGTTTCGAGTCCAATTGACATTTTGGGTCAGCTGAAGAGTTCAAGCAGTCTATAAAGTTATCAGGGTTGGTTGTGTACCCTGACTCGTCCTTTTGGGTACCAGTATTTGTTGTCGATTCTAATTCCTCCATAGGGTTTTCAGCGCTGGTTATACACTTGGAGTGGTCAACAGGATCAGCAATACCAATGTTGGACTCAAGGCATACTACTGATATCTTGCCTTCTGATTTCTCTGATTCCATGGTAGGTTTTTGTTTGTCCTTTTTAATTTTCTTCTTTTTCTTCTTCGTGACAACTTCCTCACTCTTAGCTTGGTCAGTCAGAGATACTTCAATGGTAGGCTCCTCGCTTTTAACCTCTACTCGTTCTTCTGCTAGTTGTTCTTCTTCTTCTTGTGCTTTTTCTTCAGGGCTTTGGAGCTCTCGTTCTGGTGATCTACTGGTCCCCTCTAGAAGCTGCTGTGTCTCTATTGTGATAACCCCCTCTCCTAGCTCCTCTACTGGCTCCTTATCTGTTGGGGTGGAGACCATATCCTTTTCTGTTTTGCTCATCTTATCTCTGTGTGTTTCATCACCTTGTTTCTCTCCCTTCCTCTTGCCTTTCTTTTTCTTCTTGCCTCCTTGGGCCTGTGGCTGCGTGTCAGTGGTCTCTGGTAATACACACACCTTTTTTGTTTTCTGAGGCTCAGGTTGAGGATCAGGGTTTGATTCGACTGGGCTCTTACTAGTATCAAGGTCTGTCCCTAGGCTAATCTGTGTGCTATTTGTCATGGAGACTACACACGTTTCTGTTGTGCTCTTCTTATGGTCTTCCTGCTTTTCATCGCTTTGTGTCTCTCCCTTCTTCTTCTTGCCTTTCTTCTTCTTGTTGCCTGCTTGGGCCTGTGGCTGCAGGTCAGTTATCTCTGGTAACGCTTCAGCCTTTTTTGTTTTCTGAGGCTCAGGGTTTGATTTGATTGGGCTCTTACTAGTATCAAGGTCGGTCCCTTGGCTAATCTGTGTGCCATTTTTCATGGTGTCCTCAATGGTTTCCCTAGGCGGAGGACATGAATCTATACTTTTCACAACCTCTTTACTCAATTCGATTTTCTCTTGTTCAGCTGCTACACCATATTCTGAGGTAGGCTCTTTTGAGGACGTCTCTTTGGTGTCATCACTACTCTTGGCAACTTTGGTCTCTGCATCATCTGCCTTGTCATTTTTTATTCCCATTTCCCCTTCAATTGCGACCTCTACTCTGCCTTGCCCTGTCTCCTTTATACTTGCTGCTTCGTACCCCTCCCCCGCTCCTGTAACCTCTTCCTCAGGACCTGTTACAAGCCCAAGTACCTCAGAATCACAGACCGGTCCACGTTTGACCTCTACTACTGGTATGCCATTGTCAGAGTCTTTGTTGACATCACTGCCTTCAATCTCAACCTCTTCCCCCAATGTGGGCGAGAATGGCTGAGCCTCCCTTGATGTTTCTGTTTCAGAAACACCAGCAAGGCTACAGGGGGTGGGCGAGATCAGATGGTTCTCTTGAGCCTCCTCCTCGTATGTATCCTCTTGCTGCCTGGACCTTCCTGGATCCACCACCTTATCTCCTCTACTTTCCAACTCCATCTCCTGAGCTCTGCCTAGGAGACCATGAGGGGATACCATGAGGGTGATATAGGCCAAACAGTGTGACCTGGAGTTTCAAGTGTTGACATTTTTCTGATGATCAAGATCTCTCAGTTGAACCTGGGCCAATTAGCGCAAAGCGGAATTTGAAAGAATTGGGTAAAATCAAACCAGCATGGAAGAGGAGGTGGAAAATGAAGAAGAAGAACAGGAGGAGAGCACCAAACAAAGCCCTTGATCCCAGATTAATCGTCAAGGCAGATGAGCAGGTCAGAGGTACCTTAGCAAGCTGCAAATCTTAAACTCTGAAAATGTCTGCTGTGGTGTTATATTGCTTTGGGACTGGCCAGAAATGGACAGGTTCGTGACTTTCAACACAAACAAAAATAATTGATAACCTACATTGAATAGCCCAATTCATGGATTTATTCATTGTGATCCATGTAATGATCTGGTGTAAACACCAACCAACTATAACACCACAGCAAACACTTTTGACATTTATCAGGTTGAAGCAAAGAGTTTATAATAAACACAAGGTCAACATAATTTCACCAAAGCAATCAGCCTAATGACCCTGGACTTACCTCAATATTAAACCACTATGTAGGATACACATTTTGGCACCAAAACAAGGGTGTTTACACCATCTGCTTTAATCATGGTTCAGATACATGGATTAGTTTAAATGCATCAGGTGCAAGGGTTGCAATGGGTTGGGAGGAGAATCAGTGGTGAAAGCTTAGAAGTTAGTCGCAGAAGAAGTCCAAAACCTATGTCAGTCAACCAAACTCAGGTTAAGTCTACAGGTTTGCATTAGGCATGATTTAAGCTTACAAGTTAGGTGTAATTTGGAAACGCTATGAGGTAAGCAGGAGATTACAACATGTAGCGATCTTTGTCCAGTAATGGTGCTTACCAAGCATGCTGTTTCCCCCTTCCATGGGCGACGTCTGGGAGTCCTGAACCAATTGAGAAGCTGGATCTCCACTGGCTGACCCTTCAGTTCCCAACTCCAGCGTTTCCCCATTGGTGGTCAGGTCAGGTCTGAGGACAATTCCATGTTTCTGGGCAGGACATGAACACAAACTGATGACAGGCTTAAGAATCTCACAACAGTACATTTTAGCCACATAACTACAATAGAGAAACCCTGTTTCAGGGGCCACTGTTGCATATTCCGAGCTCCGACTCCCATGAGATGACAAAGTACCTTCAGAATATCTTTTAGCTGGACCACCTCATCCCTGAGCTCATCCCGCTCATTTCGGATGGCATCCGAATACTCCTTCTGCCGCTCTAAGGCCTGAGCAGCGCCCCCAGTGGGGGAGGAGGAAGTGCAGGTGAAGAACAAAGGAAGATATGGGTGAAGTAAGTGAAAGTGAGCATAGAGAAAGTGAGGGAAGGTACAGTATACAGTATCAAGCATTCATGCACTTAGCTAGCATCAACTTCTCTGCCTAAGTAAATAAGTGTATTTTAACACCACAAAGCAGGTGAACATATCACAATGTGTGGGGGTTTACACTTGCATACATACACCAAATGCTACCAAATTGAACATGTACTAACAAAACTAATGGATTAGAGTTCACAGGGCATACCCCAATCTTTTTATCCTTCCACTCCACGGTTTCCTGCAGGTCAGAGATTTCCCTAACAAAGCTGTCCTGCTTGAGACGCATCTGACGGATCTCCTGGACAGCGGAAACGCAGCAAGATGTGATGGAATAAACAGGAGAGAAGGAAGTGTGTTTGAAAGGAGTGAGAACAATAGATGATCAGCATGGAGGTGAGGAGACAGGGAAGTTCAGAAATAAGAAAACTGAAAGGTGACAGGTAAAGTCATTTTGGCTGTCCTGACAAGCTTGGGGGTTTAATTTCGAGGATGCCCCCAGACTCACTGTTAGTAACTCCTCGCTCTGTTTTAGCATCTCCTTCATCTCGTTGAACTGGAACTGCAGCACGCCGTGGGCATGTTTCTCACGCTCAAAGTCCTGGGAGAAATGACAGATGTTTGAATGGATTTGCATAATATACATTTGCACATTTTGTTACGTTACAGCCTTATTCTAAAATGGATTAAATATATATTTTTCTCATCAATCTACACACAATACCCCATAATGACAAAGCGAAAACTGGTTTCTATAAATATTTGCAAATGTATTACAAATAAAAAACAGAAATACCTTATTTACATAGGTATTCAGACCCTTTGCTATGACACTCGAAATTGAGCTCAGGTTTCCATTGATCATCCTTGAGATGTTTCTACAACTTGATTGGAGTCCACCTGTGGTAAATTCAATTGATTGGACATGATTTGGAAAGGCACACACCTGTCTATATAAGGTCCCACAGTTGACAGTGCATGTTAGAGCAAAAACCAAGCCATGAGGTCGAAGGAATTGTCCGTAGAGCTCCGAGACAGGATTTTGTAGACGCACAGATCTGGGGAAGGGTACCAAAAAATTCCTGCAGCATTGAAGGTCCCCAGGAACACAGTGGCCTCCATCATTCTTAAATGGAATAATTTTTGAACCAGCAAGTCTCTTCCTAGAGCTGGCCGCCCAGCCAAACTGAGCAATCAAGGGGGAGAAGGGCCTTGGTCAGGGAGGTGACCAAAAACCCGATGGTCACTCTGACTGCAGCACTCCACCAATCAGGCCTTTATGGTAGAGTGGCCAGACGGAAACCACTCCTCAGTAAAAGGCACATGCCCGCTTGGAGTTTGCCAAAAGGCACCTAAAGGACTCTCAGACCTTGAGAAATAAGATTCTCTGGTCTGATGAAACCAAGATTGAACTCCTTGGCCTGAATTCCAAGCGTCACGTCTGGAGGAAACCTGGAACCATCCCTACCGTGAAGAATGGTGGGGGCAGCATCATGCTGTGGGGATGTTTTTCAGCGGCAGGGACTGGGAGACTAGTCAGGATCGAGGGTAAGATGAACGGCGCAAAGTACAGAGAGATCCTTGATAAAAACCTGCTCCAGAGCGCTCAGAACCTCAGACTGGGGTGAAGGTTCAACTTCCAACAGGACAGCGGCCCTAAGCAAACAGCCAAGACAACGCAGGAGTGGCTTCGGGACAAGTCTCTGAATGTCCGTGAGTGGCCCAGCCAGAGCCCGGACTTCAACCCAATCGAACATCTCTGGAGAGACCTGAAAATAGCTGTGCAGCGACACTCCCCATCCAACCTTACAGAGCTTGAGAGGATCTGCAGAGAAGAATGGGAGAAACTTCCCAAATACAGGTGTGCCAAGCTTGTAGCGTCATACCCAAGAAGACTTGAGGCTGTAATCGCTGCCAAAGGGGCTTCAACAAAGTACTGAGTAAAGGGTCTGAAAACGTATGTAAATGTAATATTTTATTTATTTATTTTTAATACATTTGCAAAAAATTCAAAAACGTTTTTTGCTTTGGCATTATAGGGTATTGTGTGTAAATTGATGAGGGGGAAAAAACTATTTAATCCATTTTAGAATAAGGCTGAACCGTAACAAAATGTGGAAAAAGTGATGGGAGTCTGAATACTTTCCGAATGCACTGTATATACAGTTCATGTTTATAATCATCCATTATTGCATTACTATAGGCACCTATAGTTTCCAAAAGGTACCATCTGGCTAATGTCAATCCCAGTTTCCACCTAATATCGCCCTCCTCAATACCCCTTTCTCTTTCTATCCTAACTTTCCCCTTCATCTTACTGTAATTGTATATTTCTCTAGATCTGGCCCTATCCTTTCTCTCCCTCTCCATCTCTCCTTCCCTCTGATCTATCCCATACCTTGCTCTTCCCCTCGTACTCGCGGCGTGACTCGGACAGCAGCTCCTCTAGCTCCATGAGCGAGTCCTTCAGCGTGTCCACCTGGTACATCAGGTTGTTCTTCTCGTTGTCCAGTTGGGCGTTGGACACCATGGCCTTGCGGTACTTCTCCTCCACCTCCACTAGGGTATCCTATAGGAAGACATGCCCATTGGTGTATGCACATGGGAACACAGACACATAGACAGACAGACTGAAAGACACACAGACCCTCACACAGACCAATATCCAAGGAGGTATTGTAACATCGCTGCCACTTCCATTCTCTATACTCCGTTCTGATGGTTTCAACTGGGAGGAACGATCAGAAACATGGAGAATGGAGGGCATGGATAGAATTCCATGGACATAATTCGTATTCAGAGGGAAATTATGTGATGATGTTAGGACACAAGCAACAGTTGCCTACTACATGCCTGTGGGGTTATTGAATTTGACATCAGGACAGCTTAACTTGTTGACTGCTTTGAAAGTAAGCTGAAAAATGCATAGGAAAAGACAAGCAAGCCATCTAGCCTGAAGGGATACGTAAGAAAATAATTCTAAAACATTCATTAAATATTAGTCAGGAGGACTAATCATTGCTTAATAGGAGGCTCTCAGGTACTTTAACACTGACAACTAAAACTACCATTGGTTAATTCTGAGGAAGTGCAAAACTATTAATGGTTAATTGTAGGGTAGTCTAAAGTTTAGACTAAACCTATCATTGGTCAACTCAAAAGCTAGGGAAGGGAAGACTAAAATCATATGAATATTAACAGGGCCTCAGACTGGGTTGCGTTGGGTCAGTCCAGTAATGTACCTTGACTTCTTTGAGGCTCTGCATGTACTTGGACTCCACATCTTGGATCTGATCCTTCAGCTCATGAATCTCCTGGGGTGAAGAGCGTGGCAGGGTTGAGGAGAGAGACAGAAGCATGCTGCGACAGGGTTCGATAGGTGATGTGACAAGCACAATGATAGGTAGAGAATGACGTGCAGAGCAGTGTGTGCTGTACAGTGATGGGCTCTTAAAGAGTGGAAGTGATGGAAAATGGTGCTAGGACCCCCATGTTTTTGTAACCTTTACCTTGATCTCTCGTATGGAGGTTTCTGTGTCGCCAGTGATGGACGTTTCGCCACTTCCTCTCCGAGAGGAAGACCCGCCCAGCGAGGCGAGGGTGGCTGCTGATAGGGTGGAAGCGGCTCGAGATCCCTTTTCCAGGTAATCTCTGTCCTCCACCTGGGAATAACGGGGAGATACTGTTAGAACAGGGGCCACATCATGACTTTAGGGCCTAGAATAGCGGCCGGAAGGCCTTGGATTCACACTCAATGTCCCCATCACTGTTTTACCTTACTCCACTTTGTCTAATCACATTATCCCTCACAAGCTGTAGGGGGAAGTCAGTAATCTTTTCATTCAATCATAAACCATGAGCAGTTTAAATGTTGTTATAACACACCAATTACTGGGTAAGTTAAGAGTGCATGCCTAATTATATATATTTTTTTACAGCTGTCTGAATTTCAATGCCTTGCAATGTTCATTGTTATGTTCCGTCACATATGACAACTGCAACATATTACAATCAAACTGTACCTGAGTATTCAGCATGCTATGTTAGGTATGGGAAATGAACAATATGAGTATCAATCAGCATCAATACTGGTTACAGGAGTTCCTACATTCTAAAATAGTTCATGGTAGTTCTAGTCCACAACACAGACCATACTGTTGTTAGTACCATTCTACAAAGACTCTCGTTTCATCTACAAGACACCATCCAACTGCATGCTATAGAACAGCAATTCATCTTTTTTATTCACTAGTGCCCCTGTTGATGAAATCTCTTCAGTTCTAAAAGCACTTTCTAAGGTCTCCTCTCACCCATCTTCCAGGTGTGACAACGACCATACAGTTGGAGTTGACAGCACAATCCAGGCTACCAGTTCACACAGCAAGTCAGACAGTAATTAGTCTCTTTAGGTCTACCCTCCACTCCACACAGAAGCAGCCAGTCTTTCTATGTAAGTTGAGACCACACAGCCATGCCCTGGCATGACTCTGGGCGGGCAGGGCTGCCCCACTCACGTTGGATAAATTGGGGATGGTCATGTGATCCAGGTCTCTGGGCAGGCCACTGCTGGTGGCCACGCTGCGCAGGAAGCTGGCCACAGAGTTGCAGTCATCATCCTAGTGGCCCACCAGGGAGTGCAATAGGACAAAGTATATTCAGGTAGGGCACTGTATGAATCCCTATCTCTCACACTGCCTCTTTCCAACCAAAACTTCTGTATGAATGAACACACAATCATGGCCAAATGGAGAATCTGTGTCAAACGGAACAAGGATCGGCCTACAGCTGTATAGAATAATGAGCATACTAAACAGTAGACACAGTAGCCCACATGCAAATTAATTCCTGTAAAGAAATACTTTAAAGTTAGATTACTTGTTAAGGGAGGATGACCCAGCATACCAGATGTCAACTAGTCTTCATATTCTTGCCACTGGTTAATAAAATATCTGCCCAGAGTTGACTATTCAAACCAGAGGCTTTTCTGGGCAACCTCTCAACACAAATGAGGTACAGCAAGAAGTTGTACTGGGTCTCAGATATCACCTTGTCTGTTACAATAATAATCTCAGTCTGAAAGATGCCAGTTATGTATTTATTAGGGCTGGCACAATTACTGTATAACCGCGTAACCGATAGTTATGGAAAATAAAATAACCGTCATAACCGTTTAAATTGTATATATACTTTTTTTTTTTGTGGAACGAACAGCTGACTGAAGACGGGACGGCCAGTTATTTGAGTGGTTGAGTCCATTTCTGCGGTAATATGGACTCTTATCAACATGATTAAACTTTGTTGCTCCTTTCTGAAACAAGCAAGATGCTGTAGCAAACATTCTACATTCCACGGTAACGTAGAATGTTAATTCAAATGATGTTAACTACTGTGGCTCTGTAATGTCAGTTGAGTTGAATAACATGTTGATGAGTACTTTTCCTGCTTTTGCTCCCTGCTTTGCTCCTATGGGTACACTCACAATGGCCGCCAGTCCACCCATTACACCACTATTGACTTGAACGCGGACACCTGTTCTATTAATTGTATTTCTATGGCAGCACATGCAGTCACGAACGGAGAGGAGAAAAATCTGTATTTTTGTTATTACGGTGACTGCAGTCAATTGGCTGGCCAGTAACCATCCTAAATTCCATGACCGTCACAGCTCTAGTATTTATCTAAAGTTATGTATTTCTATCCCTGTTGTCTAACAAAACACAAATCCCAAAGCACAGGGCAAATCCAATATTTATTTTGGCATGACGCAGCATCCTGTTTCCATTGATCATCCATGAGATGTTTCTACAACTTCATTGGAGTCCACCTGTGGTAAATTAAATTGATTGGACATGATTTGGAAAGGCAAACACTTGTCTATATAAGGTCCCACAGTTGACGGTGCATGTCAGAGCAAAAACCAAGCCATGAGGTCGAAGGAATTGTCCGTAGAGCTCCGAGACAGGATTGTGTCGAGGCACAAATCTGGGGAAGGGTACCAAAACATTTCTGCAGCATTGAAAGTCCTCAAGAACACAGTGGCCTCCATCATTCTTAAATGGAAGAAGTTTGGAACCACCAAGAGTCTTCCAAAAGCTGGCCGCCCGGGCCAAACTGAGCAATCAAGGGGGAGAAGGGCCTTGGTCAGGGAGGTGACCAAGAACCCGATGGTCACTCTGACAGAGCTTTAGAGTTCCTCTGTGGAGATGGGAGAACCTTCCAGAAGGACAACCATCTCTGCAGCACTCCACCAATCAGGCCTTTATGGTAGAGTGGCCAGACGGAAGCCACTCCTCAGAAAAAGGCACATGACAGCCCGCTTGGAGTTTGCCATGAGGCACTGTAAGGACTCTCAGACCTTGAGAAACAAGATTCTCTGGTCTGATGAAACGAAGATTGAACTCTTTTGCCTGGATGCCAAGCGTCACGTCTGGAGAAAACCTGGCACCATCCCTACGGTGAAGCATGGTGGTGGCAGCATCATGCTGTGGGGATGTTTTTCAGCGGCATGGACTGGGAGACTAGTCAGGATCGAGGCAAGGATCAACGGAGCAAAGTACAGAGAGCTCCTTGATGAAAACCTGTTCCAGAGCGCTCAGGACCTCAGACTGGGGTGAAGGTTCACCTTCCAACAGGACAACGACCCTAAGCACACAGCCAAGACAACGCAGGAGTGGCTTCGGGACAAGTCTCTGAATGTCCTTGAGTGGCCCAGCCAGAGCCCGGACTTGAAACCGATCTAACATCTCTGGAGAAACCTGAAAATAGCTGTGCAGCGACGCTCCCCATCCAACTTGACAGAGCTTGAGAGGATCTGCAGAGAAGAATGGGAGAAACTCCCCAAATACAGGTGTGCCAAGCTTGTAGCGTCATACCCAAGAAGAGTCGAGGCTGTAATCGCTGCCAAAGGTGCTACAACAAAGTACTGAGTAAAGGGTCTGAATACTTATGTAAAGTTGATATTTCAGTTTTTTAGTTTTAATACATTTGCAAGAAATTCTAAAAACCTGTTTTTGCTTTGTCATTATGGGGTATTGTGTGTAGATTGATGAGGATATATCTTTTTTTAAATCCATTTTAGAATGAGGCTGTAACGTAACAATGTGGAAAAAGACAAAGACTTTCAGAATGCACCGTATAACACCATACATAAAACAAACAAAAACGATGAAGGTTTACTTTAAAGGTAGACTCAGCGATATGACGTAGATGCAAAAAGTGAACAGCATAATGGGTCAATTTCTGCAACTACTAAGAGCGTTGAAGCGCGAGTCTTAACTTCTCTGCTGTTTTGGTGCCCTGGCTACCACGCTTTACACAGCGTGAAGCGAAACATACACATACGCAGATCCTGTGTGTAACTGTGTGAGAGCGAAATGTTGCATCTCGCTCATCTCAATATCTCCATCGTTGCTCATGGCAACGTCATTTCGCTGAGTCTACCTTTAAATCTTAAGACAATATAACTAGTCCACTGTAAAAGAAAACTCTGTTTGTGATTAAATGCTCGTGCCACTCTAATGCTCCATGGCTGGACAGTGTGACTGAGGAGGGGAGCTCACCACTGGGCTGGCACGGGCTGAGCTGGCCCTGGAGGAGGCCCTTGAACTGCTGCCGCGATAACTACTGTACTCCGAATGCTGGGGAGGGCACATACACACCATCATCAGTGTGCACGCACACAACGCACACAACACACACGTGCACGTCTGCAGTACCCACTCACATACGCACACCAGGCGACAAGTAGAGAACTCCTAAGCCCAACAGAGTTATTCAGTGCACTACATTAACATTCACAGGGAACTGAACCCACAACCTGCAAGCACCATGCTCCAACCAACTGAAATGTAGCGCCAAAGTTAATGTGTGTCATATCAACAGCACAAACACAGACTTTCACCAGAGCTAAACACACTCTGGAAACTAAAACTCATGACTGAAAAACAGAACACATCATACAAATGCTAATAAAATAACCATGAACAGAACACACCTGTCATACATTCCAGTTACTCACAGACATGCCCTACACACACATACAGTGAGGGAAAAAAGTATTTGATCCCCTGCTGATTTTGTACGTTTGCCCACTGACAAAGAAAGGATCAGTCTATAATTTTAATGGTAGGTTTATTTGAACAGTGAGAGACAGAATAACAACAAAAAAATCCAGAAAAACACATGTCAAAAATGTTATAAATTGATTTGCATTTTAATGAGGGAAATAAGTATTTGACCCCCTCTCAATCAGAAAGATTTCTGGCTCCCAGGTGTCTTTTATACAGGTAACGAGCTGAGATTAGGAGCACACTCTTAAAGGAAGTGCTCCTAATCTCAGCTTGTTACCTGTATAAAAGACACCTGTCCACAGAAGCAATCAATCAGATTCCAAACTCTCCACCATGGCCAAGACCAAAGAGCTCTCCAAGGATGTCAAGGACAAGATTGTAGACCTACACAAGGCTGGAATGGGCTACAAGACCATCGCCAAGCAGCTTGGTAAAAAGGTGACAACAGTTGGTGCGATTATTCGCAAATGGAAGAAACACAAAAGAACTGTCAATCTCCCTCGGCCTGGGGCTCCATGCAAGATCTCACCTAGTGGAGTTGCAATGATCATGTGAACAGTGAGGAATCAGCCCAGAACTACACGGGAGGATCTTGTCAATGATCTCAAGGCAGATGGGACCATAGTCACCAAGAAAACAATTGGTAACACACTATGCCGTGAAGGACTAAAATCCTGCAGCGCCAGCAAGGTCCCCCTGCTCAAGAAAGCACATATACAGGCCCGTCTGAAGTTTGCCAATGAACATCTGAATGATTCAGAGGAGAACTGGGTGAAAGTGTTGTGGTCAGATGAGACCAAAATCGAGCTCTTTGGCATCAACTCAACTCGCCGTGTTTGGAGGAGGAGGAATGCTGCCTATGACCCCAAGAACACCATCCCCACCGTCAAACATGGAGGTGGAAACATTATGCTTTGGGGGTGTTTTTCACAAGTTGTCACCTTTGGGGGTGACAACTTCACCGCATCAAAGGGACGATGGACAGGGCCATGTACCGTCAAATCTTGGGTGAGAACCTCCTTCCCTCAGTCAGGGCATTGAAAATGGGTCGTGAATGGGTATTCCAGCATGACAATTACCCAAAACACACAGCCAAGGCAACAAAGGAGTGGCTCAAGAAGAAGCACATTAAGGTCCTGGAGTGGCCTAGCCAGTCTCCAGACCTTAATCCCATAGAAAATCTGTGGAGGGAGCTGAAGGTTCGAGTTGCCAAACGTCAGCCTCGAAACCTTAATGAGTTGGAGAAGATCTGCAAAGAGGAGTGGGACAAAATCCCTCCTGAGATGTGTGCAAACCTGGTGGCCAACTACAAGAAACATCTGACCTCTGTGATTGCCAACAAGGGTTTTTCCACCAAGTACTAAGTCATGTTTTGCAGAGGGGTCAAATACTTATTTCCCTCATTAAAATGCAAATCAATTCATAACATTTTTGACATGCGTTTCTCTGGATTTCTTTGTTGTTATTCTGTCTCTCACTGTTCAAATAAACCTACCATTAAAATTATAGACTGATCATGTCTTTGTCAGTGGGCAAATGTACAAAATCAGTAGGGGATCAAATACTTTTTTCCCCTCACTGTATTAACCCAATTCAAACACTTGCTTTGCAATTAGTGAAGCAATTTCCTCAACTCTATCTCAAATTATAGGCCCGGAAGAAAATATTCCTATCAATCTTTCGGTTGAGTACTCAAACGGAAAGGTTAGTGACCTATTAGTCATCTATTAGGTGCAGAGGGGATATAAGATGTTACAAGGTAAGGACACGTGGGTTTACTGCCACACACACAAACACAATCCCACAATGCATTGGGAGGCTTACACGAGAGCTGGAGCCGGTGACCCGTCGAGCCCCACTGTACAGACTGTCCTCATATAAAGAGCCCTGCAGGGGTGGGATCGGACGTCACACACACACACACACACACGCAGGCGCACACACACACACGCAGGCGCACACACACACACAAACACACACACAGGATTGAAACAACATAACGATATTCGCAGCAGTGCTCTCAGAGACATATTTGCTAGTCCACACGACACAGTGACATAATCATAGCCGCTTCTTCAGTGCACAGTAACTTCTCCAGTAAAATCCAAACACCCAAAAGTAAATTGTTGCTACTATAAGTGCGATCAGAACTTCTTGATAATTACAGAATGGCTCCTATAGCCATTGGTTACACTATGAAACTAAAAAAGTACTAGAGTGCTTATTTTCAAGATGATCTTGTGATAAAAACCGTGTCTTTCAGGTGACAATAGGCACATTGGTGAGCAACGCATGTGTTACAGGTAGCATATTAAGTATCATAATGGGTGGGGTCAAATGTCACACTAATGAATGGCATCACAAACCCTGTGATGGCGCCGGTAGGAGATCTGGCTGAGTAGCCCGGATGACTAAATGGAGTGTGGGTATAGTAGGGAGGGGGTAAGAATACTTGTCACAACATGTATTCACACTGTAGTTAGTGCCTGGGTAACAACAATGTTAAGACCATGTGATCTAGCCTGGTCCAAGATCTGTATGTGCCGCCTTGCCAACTACAACGGTAATTGTCACGCCCAACATGTTGGCAAGACTGCAAAAACTGATCTGGGAGCAGTTCTGGGAGTGCACGCCTCAGGAGAGGTAATATTGCCTTGATATAGGATTTTAAGTATATGTGTGTGGGTGTGTGCCCATGCATGCGTGTGTGTGAACAGACCTCGTAGGAAGAAAGCCGTTGCCTAGAAGAGGACAGACCATTGTTGCTGTTAAGGTCAGAGGAAGCATAGGATGCCTAAGATGAGGGAAAGAGGGAGAGGGGGAGGGATTGAAAGAGAAACAAGCAACACAGCAAGAGAGAGGAAACAGAAATGACTAAGAAACCTTAGTCGATATGTGTTTTGATGTAAAGGCAAACGGCCAATGACAATACCATTCAGTGGCACTCCACACAACAACACTACAGAACGTACACGGAATGTACAAAACATTAGGAACACCCTCTTGCCCCCAGTTGCACCCTCTTTTGCCCTCAGAACAGCCTCAATTCGCCAGGGCATGGACTCTATAAGATGTCGAAAGATTTCGACAGGGATGCTGGCCCATGTTGACTCCAATGCTCCCACAGTTGTGTCAAGTTGGCTGGATGTCCTTTGGGTGGTGGACCATTCTTGATACACATGGGAAACTGTTGAGCGTGAAAAAACAAGCAGCGTTTCAATTCTTGACACACTCAAACCGGTGCGCCTGGCACATACTACCATACCCCGTTCAAAGCCACTTAAATCTTTTGTCTTGCCCATTCACCCTCTGAATGGCACACATACGCAATCCATGCCACAACTGTCAAGGCTTAAAAATGTAACAAGTGACATCAATAAGGGATCATAGCTTTCACCTGGTCAATCTATGTTGTGGAAAGAGCAGATGTTCATAATGTTTTGTACACTCAGTGTATATAATGAATTCAAAGGGTGTCTCTGTCCATGACCATTATTTTTGCAGCTGTAATTTCACATTCACACAAATTTATAGTGTCTTTCCAAAGTTTCAATAGTGATAAATGAAACCATGCCGACTCATACTAAGCCAAATTCATGTCAAACACACTTTTGGCATAAATACATTTGGCATAAATACTGAACAAGAGAACATATCTCCATTTAAAGCTAAAGGCTGCTACTCTAAAGAGAGTGTTACAGCAACAAAAAACACCCAGATGAACTGGAAGAAAAAAACAACACACTGGGTGAGAGGAGTCAGACTTGCAGATATCACTTGAGTCAATGGCTAGTGGACAAGCCATGCGGAGAAAGAGAGAAGAAGAGGGAGGAGTGAGTATAAAGTAAGATACACATATCGCTCAATACATTTGGGGTCAGAAGTGGAATCTAGCATTCAGTAGTTAACACCAAAGTGTTAATGCATAGTCAGTCACACAACACCCACTGGCTGCAGGTCCAGTCTGGAGGAGCGAGAGACCCTGCTAATGCTCTCATCACTGAGTCTGGAGCTCTGAGAGTGGGTGAGGAGGAGAGGGAGAGATAACCCCTGGTGTCTACAACAACATTAAAGAAAAGACTGCTACCAAACACTCCACATTTCTGCCTCAATTCATGCCCTTAGAAAGCGGAACTTGCGGAGTTAACTCTATCTTATACAGTTCAAATGATTGAATTCAAATGGTTCCTTATTGGCAGTAGGGCTATTGCCAGAACTCTAAAAGAAAGAAAGAGGGAGAGGGAAAGAGGAAGAGAGGGAACCCACCGGCTGCAGATCTAGTCTGGAGGAGCGAGAGACCCTGCTAGTGCTCTCATCAACGAGTCTGGAGCTCTGAGAGTGGGTGAAGAGGAGAGAGAGAGAGATAAAGCCTAATTAACTGCAGGGCTCTTAACTACAGCACACCATGCTACACGGCACCCCTCTGCCTGCAAAATAATAACCAGAACTACCCTAACTGAAGCCGAATTTGAACAAAACGAAACAGTCAAGAAACTGCAAGTATCTTGGGAATAGTTCAGTGTGGTCAAGAATGACCTTTTTGTCAATATAAACAGTCTACTGATGGAATAAGGAATACGGAAACAAACAGTATGGAATTGGGTGGTATGGAAACCCCAGTATCGTGAAAATCCCTCAATGCGTACGTAGTAAACACACACATTTCGTCAGCAATCATTTAACTGAAGTCAACTTTAAACATGTCCACTTGAACCTATTGGCATTCATCCATTTACCCTGCTGGAGACTAGCCAGGTACTACAGGTTAAAGACACACTACTAACCCGACTGGATATAGCACTGTACTCATTGTCATAGCCGTTGCTCTGTAAGGGACAAAAGACATGCAAATGAGCAAAAAAACAGCAATCATTTTTCAATTTGGGCTACTCGTAACGGTCATAGTCTTTACATACGTCTCGATCTTTGTGTTTGTGTTTCTTCTTTTTCTTGGACTTCTTGTCCTTCTCCTGTGAAAGGGAGGAGGAGCCCTGATAGAGGGGGATTGAGGAGAGGAGGGTAAAGGTGTGTGTCAGGACGCCTCTCCGCCCATGGGAAAAGCCATCATGGAAACAGCATACATGGAGCCACACCCACGAATTACTGATATGTCAAATTAATGTCACAGAAAAAATACAACACATGCGCAAGACAGGATGGGGCAACAGATTTTAATGTGAATATTCTAAAATCCGCATAAAGAAAATATGCAAATTTTCCCACCAGTGGTGTGTTTCCACAAAACGGACTTAAATGTTCATGTACTGAATAAAAATAAACTCTACCAATAGTTTTATCACAAAAACTTTTGCTTTAAATAGCAAAATGTGCCTACTCTGGTCTTGGCACGTGCGCTCTAGCCAACAGCAGATACAGTGCGGGTAGGCTAGTCTACATGATGATATTTTTTTTTGTCAAACGGCAGTCAAGCGTCGATCATCATGTCACCAGAATAAGACCCTCAATATTTATTGGAAAGGAGCATGAAGATCACTGTGCACTTTCACCACCCTGTGATGTTCATCATAATTAATTTAATCTGTAGCCTAATAAACTGCATGGTTTCCCGAGTCGTAGTGGGAGGACTATACACTATGTGACTCCACTGCCATTTCTTGCATAATACATTTTAAGGACACAAAAAGATCCCACCATGTCAAACGAACAAATGATCTGTTGGCATTTATAAAATTGTACCGAAACTTCCTGTTTCCATCACAGCTGTCCTCATTTTCTTTATACGGTATGACTTTACTCGCATAAAAACGTGGTTATTGATTCCCATCATCACCAAACAACTGATAAAGACATTAGCCACACGTTACTTTCTGGTTTGGGTCAAACAAGCAAACCATTGCATCAGCCAAGAAAACCCCAAACTGACAACTAGGCCTAGACCTTTTTCGGTTTTAAAAACGTGCGTCTCCCTTTATGGATTTATGTATCACTCAACTACAGTTCTTTAACACTACAATATTTTCCATGATTACCCACCATAAAACAATTCTCTATGAGAACTCAGACAACAGTGCCTAAAAGAGTGCAGAGTCTGTGTTAAGTCCCAAATGGCACCCTATTCACTATATAGTGCACTATTTTTGACCAGAGCCCTATGTGTCCTGGTCAAAAGTAGTCACTATAAAGGGAATAGGGTGCCATTTAGGATGCTAATTGTGTTTGTGTTGGAACAGACAGTTGGCAGTCAGGCTAGCCAGCTCTATAACAGTCGATTTACTCCATCACACTAGCCAGGGACAAACATAGTAGTCCACTGAAGAAATTAACCATACTAACACCCAAGATGACTAAATAATGTAACCGAACAAGCTAATTATGGTTTGATTAAATAAACATCTAAGGCAAGTGCTTGTTTAGGGTTATTAAGCTTTGAAGCACATGCCTCAGAAGGGCAATCATTAGTGGTTCAGATGGTAAATAGTATTATAAACTGGGTGGTTCGAGGCCTGTATGCTGATTGGCTGACAGCCGTTGTATATCAGACTGTATACCACGGGTATGACAAAACAGTTATTTGTACTGCTCTGATTATGTTGGTAACCAGTTTATAATAGCAATAAGGCACCTCTGGGGTTTGTGGTATATGGCCAATATACCACACCCCCTCTGGCCTTATTGCTTAAATAGAACATGCAACACAACTTTAGAACACAAACGTCAATTAGTCAGACTTTGTGTCATCACACATTCATGCCAACTTTCTCCACTGAGTACACACCATGTCTGAACAACACGCTACAATAAGTTGTCCATGCAAATGTTTGTGACACACACAGACACACAAACCAAAGACTGGATAGGTAAAGAATGCATTGCAATCTTCCCAACACACATTAAACCACGATTCGTAACTATCACGTCTGCAGTTAATCAAATCGATGAGTTAACAATGTAAATAATGAGCCAACATCTACCCAACAATTTGTAGGCTTTCCTGTGAAACTATTTTGCTGTCGCTAAGGGACAAAACTACATGGTTGGTGCCTGATCCTGGTATACTTGATTTTCTCCTAAGAGGACTGTCATGTTTTGGTACTCCATCATTGCCTTGCTCTGAATAGAGTTTAAATGGTAAACTAACAACTAAATGTTTTTACTAAAAACTGACAAAGACCATTATGGCATGCAGTAGGGTTAGATAATCACTCCAGGTTAATCTCATAACTCTTACCCCTCTTCCGTAGGCCCCTATTGCATCAAGATCCGACTGCCCAAAGACATAAGAGCATTGTCACCAAGGGTTTAAGTACCAAATGATGGTTGTACATGTTACCCCCTTCTGAGCAGCTATGGAAACACTCATGCTTACCTCTTTACACAAGTTGGTAGAAATTGCCCTAACCACTACTGGTTTACTGTCCCTAATGGTTACAGTTAGGATTTGTAACTGGAAAATCTGATCCTAGATCTGTGTTTAGGGGCAACTTCTACCTCAAGCCTCTTTACCAATAGTCAGAAATTCTGCAATTGGATTGAAAACAAAGATGGCGGCGTTTGAGTGATACTGACCCTCACACTGCCTCGGCTGCCCACAGACATCCGCTCATCATCGTCTGAGATCTGTGTGGGAAACAAAAAAATCTAAGAATAAGTAGTTGTTCTTCGATTGTCCAGTACAACATCTGTACTTGGGGAAAAAAGGTTTAATATTCACATGTGGTTTAACAGTCAATTTAAGAAATAAACTGAAATTCAAATACATTTTTTGAAACACAATGAGGAAAATTGAATTTCAGTTTACTCCCTGAATTGAAATGTAATTTCACCCCAACCCTGGTGTTTAACATGGTTCACTGAACCACTGCAGAAATTATTTTCTCTCTCCTCCATCTGTAAATGACTTGACTGTGACCTTTGACCTCTTTCTCTGTGCTCCCCAACTGGCTGTACAGCCCAGATAATGTGCCTGAGCACACAGCTCAATGGCCCAGGGCAGTGGAGTCAGAGTGGGCACTGAATTACTTGTGAATGACAGTGGGGTCTGAAATGATTGGCACCCTTGATAAAGATGAGCAAAAATGATTAATGATAAATAATTACTGAGCTATATTGTATGCTCAAAAAGATTGGGAAATTATACTATTTATACTAATATAATTGCTCAGAGAAAGAGATGTTGTTTAAAGAGATTCTCCGGTACTTTTGTATACTTTTTAGCCAGTAGTTCTGAAAGTAGCGCTCACGAGCCAAAAGTGGTCCCCGACAATTGCGTAATATGTCACTTGTGCAGATATGTGCACCACATCATTGGTCTTTCTTTCGCTCTGCTGTGGGTGCATGATGTGCCTCTTGCTAGATGTCACTCAAATGGCGAAGGGCTGAACCGCATTGGCTACAACTGGAATTGCTAGGGGGCTGGCCCACGCGGGGGAAAATGGAGCAGCACACCTTCTAGAAAAACATTTGCTTTCAAACTAGGGATTTCGTGGCTAATTGAGTCAAGACAGTAATTCTGCTTATAGATGATGCATGTATGAACTACACATTCACACATCCAGCCCAAAGCGTGAGGTTTGAAAAATACTTAGTCGTCGCCAAAGTTCCGGAGCATGTCTTTAACGAGTATTGTTTTTTTTCTCTCAAAAAGTTAGTGGTCAAAATTATTGACACCTCTGTTTCCAATACTTCACCTTGAGGATAACGGCACAGCCTCTTTCTAAAATGTTTCATGAGTTGGAGAACATATTGGGAGGGATCTTAGACCATTCCTCCATACAGAATCCTTCCAGATCCTTGATATCCTTTGTCTGCGCTTATAGACTGCCCTCTTCAATTCAAACCACAGGTTTTCAACGGGTTTCTATTTTCATGTCATCTGACCTAAGCACCAGTTCCAATCCAAGTGCCAAAGCTATTTAGCAAACTCCAGGATTTACATTTGTTGGATGACATGAAAATAGAGCTCTTTGGCCACTCACTCCTGCGGTGGATTTGGCGTCAAAATGAGAATGCATGAGCAGAAAAGAACCCCATACCTACCGTTAAAATATGGTGGTGGATCTTTGACGTTATGGGGCTATTTTTCTTCCACTGGTCCCGGGCCCTTGTTAAGGTCATGAAGTTTACCCAGTTTGCCTCTGTCAGAAGTCTGAAACTAGGTTCAAGTGAATCTTCCAGCAAGACAATAACCCCAAGCACACATCAACATCCACAAATAAATTGTTAATTGTCCACAAAATCCACAATTTGCAATGGCCATCTCAGTCTCCGGCCTTGAAACCCATTGAAAACCTTTTTGAATTAAAGAGGGCAGTCCATAAGCGCAGACAAAATGTATCAAGGATCTGGAAGGATTCTGTATGGAGAAATGGTCCCAATGTGTTCTCCAACTCATAAAACATTTTAGGAAAAGGCTCAGTGCCGTTATCCTCGCAAGGTAAGGTATTGAAAACCGGAGTGGCAATAATTTTGACCCTTATCTTTTTGAGAAAAAAAGTATTACTTGTTAAACAAAATCTCTTTCTCTGAGCAATTGTATTAGTATAAAATAACTTCCCTATTTTTTTGAGCATACAATATAGCTCAGTATTTGAATTATTTATTTAATACAGTAATTTTTGCTCATCTTTATCAAGGGTGTCAATAATTTCGGACCCCACTGTATATCCCAACAAGCATACTATATGATATAAGGGAAAATATTGCCAATCAACCCATACTAAATAGTATGCTAGTATGGATTGGATATTGGAACTTGGAGTGTATTGACTGATAGGAGACTAATATCATCATCACTTGAATCAAGTGGATCAGTTTCTGACCGGAACAAAAGCCTTTTGACATTGTGACTCTCCAGCACCTGAGTTTCCAAGGTATCAAGTCACTGTTCAAAGAAATGAAAGCTGCTTTTTTTTCAGATGATGGAGAGAGGAAGGTGTAAAGAGAGATGGTGGATAGGGGGAGAGGAATACACACCGAGGTATGTCTCTGTGAGGGGCGAGAGTACCTCTCACTGTCCTCCTGGAGGAATGAAAAAGGAAAATAGGACACAGGTAGAGATGTCAAGGTTCAAATGACAGGGGGGAGAGGGAAGGATGAAACACATAGGACAAGGTCAACATAGATGTTCATATAGGCATGTCAGAGAGGGGTTTCAGCAAGCACCCAAACACACCCAAATTCAAACTCACACAAGGGCACACTTACATGCAAAAACTCATACACACAATTATTCCAAAGGAGGACTTCTAGCATGTACAGTGAGGGAAAAAAGTATTTGATCCCCTGCTAATTTTGTACGTTTTCCCACTGACAAAGAAATGATCCGTCTATAATTTTAATGGTAGTTTTATTTGAACAGTGAGAGTGTCACGCTCTGGCTCCGGGACTTTGTATGTTGAGCCAGGGTGTGTTCGTTTCGTTGTGTTCTGTTTGGTTGGGTTGTCTATGTGGTTGTTTCCTTGTTTGGTCGTGTGACTCCCAATCAGTGGTAACGAGTGTCAGCTGTCGGCTCGTTATCTCTGATTGGGAGCCATATTTAAACTGTGTGTTTTCACCTTGTGTTTGTGGGTTTTTGTTCCGTGTCGGTATGTTTAACCGTTGGACTTCACGAGTCGTGTTTTTGTTTGTATTTAGTAACTTTAATTAAATAAAGTCATGTTTATTTCACACGCTGCGCCTTGGTCTACTACTCCTTTTGAAGACGATCGTGACAGAAAAACCCACCAAAAAAGGGACCAAGCAGCGTGTCCAGGAGCAAGGAGACTGGACATGGGAGGAAGCGCCGGGTAAGGAGATCGAGAGGCTGGCGATGGCCCAGGTGGGCAAATCGTGGTCCTGGGAGGACATGCTCGGGGGCAAGGGACCTTGGGGGAGGATCAAGGCCCTGGCGAGAGAGGAGCAACGGCGTCAGCAGGGCCATCGTCGGAAGGACGAGAGGCAACCCCAATACATTTTTTTGGGGGGGCACATGGCTTGGGCGGCTGGGCAGCAGGAGGCTGCCACAGGGCAATTTGGAGAGGAGGCCACCGGGTTTTGGGGGCCAGAAGGCAGGTTGGCGAGGCCGGGATGGAGAGCGGAACCAACTTCCCGTACTCAGGCATGGCAGCATGGGACGGGGCAGGTTCCGCGGTATGCGGAGCAGCGTACGGTGCCACGAGTGGTCCGGCACAGTCCTGTACGTCCTGTGCGAGCACCCCGCACGTGTCGTGCGAAGGGGGGTATGCAGCCAGGACGGAGTGTGCCGGCTCAACGCTCGTGGTCTCCTATGCCTCTCCGCGGTCCCGGATATCCTGCTCCAGTATCACGTGCTGTCATGTCGGTACGGGTACACAGCCCTGTACGTCCTGTGCGGATGCCTCACACAGAGTGTGTGAAGGTAGGCATTCAGCCGGGACGGGTTGTGGCCGCTCTTCATTCCAGGTCTCCTATCCGTCTCCACAGTCCGGTGAGGCCTGTCCCTGCTCCACGCACTAAGTTAATGGTGCGCGTTGCCAGCCCAGCCCGGCCTGTCCCTGCTCTACGCACAAAGCCTACGGTGTGCGTCGCCAGCCCAGCCCGGCCTGTTCCTGCTCCACGCACAAAACCTACGGTGTGCGTCGCCAGCCCAGCCCGGCCTGTTCCTGCTCTACGCACAAAGCCTACGGGGTGCGTCGCCAGCCCAGCCCGGCCTGTCCCTGCTCTACGCACAAAGCCTACGGTGTGCGTCGCCAGCCCAGCCCGGCCTGTTCCTGCCCCACGCACAAAACCTACGGTGTGCGTCGCCAGCCCAGCCCGGCCTGTTCCTGCTCTACGCACAAAGCCTACGGGGTGCGTCGCCAGCCCAGCCCGGCCTGTTCCTGCTCCACGCACAGAACCTACGGTGTGCGTCGTCAGCCCAGCCCGGCCTGTTCCTGCTCCACGCACAGAGCCTACGGTGTGCGTCGCCAGCCCAGCCCGGCCTGTTCCTGCTACTCGCACCAAGCCAAGGGTGCGAGTCGTCAGCCGGATCCAGCCTGTTCCTGCTACTCGCACCAAGCCAAGGGTGCGAGTCGTCAGCCTGGTTCAGCCCGTTCCTGCTACTCGCACCAAGCCAGGGGTACGAGTCGTCGGCCTGGTCCAGCCCGTTCCTGCTACTCGCACCAAGCCAAGGGTGCGAGTCGTCAGCCTGGTTCAGCCCGTTCCTGCTACTCGCACCAAGCCAAGGGTGCGAGTCGTCAGCCTGGTTCAGCTCGTCCCTGCTACTCGCACCAAGCCAGGGAGGCGAGTCGTCAGCCTGGTGAGGCCCGTTCCGAATCCACGCATCAAGCCTAGGGTGCGTATCGTCGGCCAGGTCCGGTCCGTTCCTGCCTCACGCGCCAAGCCAGGGGTGCGCGTCGTCAGTCCAGATCCTACCAGCTGGGTCAGATCGGACCGGGGGCGCTACGGGGGGATTGAAGAAGGGTGGTGGTCAAGCCCGGAGCCGGAGCCGCCTCCGAGGAGTAATGCCCACCCAGCCCTCCCCTGTCCGCGCCTTTAGGGGGGGGTACTGTCACGCTCTGGCTCCGGGACTTTGTATGTTGAGCCAGGGTGTGTTCGTTTCGTTGTGTTCTGTTTGGTTGGGTTGTCTATGTGGTTGTTTCCTTGTTTGGTCGTGTGACTCCCAATCAGTGGTAACGAGTGTCAGCTGTCGGCTCGTTATCTCTGATTGGGAGCCATATTTAAACTGTGTGTTTTCACCTTGTGTTTGTGGGTTTTTGTTCCGTGTCGGTATGTTTAACCGTTGGACTTCACGAGTCGTGTTTTTGTTTGTATTTAGTAACTTTAATTAAATAAAGTCATGTTTATTTCACACGCTGCGCCTTGGTCTACTACTCCTTTTGAAGACGATCGTGACAGAGAGACAGAATAACAACAAAAAAATCCAGAAAAACGCATGTTAAAAATTGATTTACATTTTAATGAGGGAAATAAGTATTTGACCCCTCTGCAAAACATGACTTAGTACTTGGTGGCAAAACCCTTGTTGGCAATCAAAGGTCAGACGTTTCTTGTAGTTGGCCACAAGGTTTGCACACATCTCAGGAGGGATTTAGTCCCACTCCTCTTTGCAGATCTTCTCCAAGTCATTAAGGATTCGAGGCTGACGTTTGGCAACTCGAACCTTCAGCTCCCTCCACAGATTTTCTATGGGATTAAGGTCTGGAGACTGGCTAGGCCACTCCAGGACCTTAATGTGCTTCTTCTTGAGCCACTCCTTTGTTGCCTTGGCCGTGTGTTTTGGGTCATTGTCATGCTGGAATACCCATCCACAACCCATTTTCAATGCCCTGGCTGAGGGAAGGAGTTTCTCACCCAAGATTTGACGGTGCATGGCCCCGTCCATCGTCCCTTTGATGCGGTGAAGTTGTCCTGTCCCCTTAACAGAAAAACACCCCCAAAGCATAATGTTTCCACCTCCATGTTTGAAGGTGGGGATGGTGTTCTTGGGGTCATAGGCAGCATTCCTCCTCCTCCAAACACAGCGAGTTGAGTTAATGCCAAAGAGCTCCATTTTGGTCTCATCTGACCACAACACTTTCACCCAGTTCTCCTCTGAATCATTCAGATGTTCATTGGCAAACTTCAGACGGGCATGTATATGTGCTTTCTTGAGCAGGTGGACCTTGCGGGCGCTGCAGGATTTCAGTCCTTCACGGCGTAGTGTGTTACCAATTGTTTTCTTGGTGACTATGGTCCCAGCTGCCTTGAGATCATTGACAAGATCCTCCCGTGTAGTTCTGGGCTGATTCCTCACCGTTCTCACGGTCATTGCAACTCCACGAGGTGAGATCTTGCATGGAGCCCCAGGCCGAGGGAGATTCACAGTTCTTTTGTGTTTCTTCCATTTGCGAATAATCGCACCAACTGTTGTCACCTTCTCACCAAGCTGCTTGGTGATGGTCTTGTAGCCCATTCCAGCCTTGTGTAGGTCTACAATCTTGTCCCTGACATCCTTGGAGAGCTCTTTGGTCTTGGCCATGGTGGAGAGTTTGGAATCTGATTGATTGATTGCTTCTGTGGACAGGTGTCTTTTATACAGGTAACAAACTGAGATTAGGAGCACTCCCTTTAAGAGTGTGCTCCTAATCTCAGCTCGTTACCTGTATAAAAAAGACACCTGGGAGCCAGAAATCTTTCTGATTGAGAGGGGGTCAAATACTTATTTCCCTCATTAAAATGCAAATCAATTTATAACATTTTTGACATGCTTTTTTCTGGATTTTTTTGTTGTTATTCTGTCTCTCACTGTTCAAATAAACCTACCATTAAAATTATAGACTGATCATTTCTTTGTCAGTGGGCAAACGTACAAAATCAGCAGGGGATCAAATACTTTTTTCCCCTCACTGTATGCACACCTTTTCCAATTCAACTGTGGCTATTAAACTGAGGAGAATTGAAAGTGAAGGGTAATTGCCTGCTAACCTTTGAAAGTGAACAATTATCAATGGTCAAGTGCACTGCATCCATTCCCTTAGCAGCCATGCATCCAGTTCAACACATCACTGTGGCCATAGATACTGATCCTGTCACCCAACCACTCAGGCAGACATGGTTACACGCACACACAGGTACGCACACACACACACACACACAGCGATTAGCTCCTGTCCTGCAACTGTAGCTCTCATCACTGCTACATGCTGTGGTTGGTTACTTGGTATTGTTATCCAATACCTTCACATAATTCAGCATTTGTCTTTTAAAAACACAATGACAGGAGAGACCTATGTTACACAGTGTCCAGTCTTGTGAATCTGAAGCATCCAGGAAAACTGCAAGAATAAGACTGCCGCTTGGCAGTCAAGGGGATCATCACAATCCATGCAGTCTACACGAAAGGGATAGAAGGACATGCAGTTCCAAACCCATTCAACATGCACATCAATTATGTGGATTATCATTAGATATGCGGCCTAATAAATCAACAATACACTCTAGAATTCGTAAGCTAAAGGTATATTGCACACAAAAGTCTCTCAAATAAAGACGAAAAGAAAATGCCATATAGGTTTTAAATCTCAGCTATTCCTCGTGGCTAAGAACATTCACAACATACCGCGGCCTCGCTGGCATTATTAACAGCTTTGAATATTGAAAAAGAGTGATAGTGAATTACCTTCATGCATTATTCAAAACAAGCTATTATTCCACAACTGTTAGTACAGCTAATTCATTAACGATGCTTAGTTTGTCAAAGATTCATTCTTGTTATTGACTCCCATAACTAGGGGGTGACTGTACCATCCATTGTTCGATGTGTCCCCATTCACTGTCTACTTTGTCTGATTTGTTGTCCAAGCCGTAATATTTCTGAGGAAAGAGCGTGAGAGGAGAGGAAGGAAGGGTGGAGATTCACAGCTCATCGAACAATCATTATTATCTAGCTATATGTACTAAGTAGTCTAAACCATGGTCTAAACCATGGTGACTTTATATTGCATATAAATTGCTGTAACAAATAACTAACAAATTTATACTGGAATGCATGTCTAAACTAAAGAAAAAAAAACTGACAATAATGTTTACTACTGACAAGATGATAATGAAAGTAGAAAAACAGTACAGAAAATGTGTGTGTGTGTGTGGGGGGGGGACAAGAAGCAAGAAGCCTACCTTCTGAACCTGATAGATCTATATATTAACACCACAGGAGGAGCAGCCAGCGCAATGGAGGAGAGGAGAGGAACCAGGAATCAGGGACAGAAAGGTAAAGAATAAAATAAATAGGAGTGACATTGGGAAACAGAGCGATAAAACATGATAGACCACCGCAAAGAGAGAGGGAGAGAGAGAATGTAAAGCTGTATACAGTATGTAAAGCTACATACAAAGCGAGAGAACAGTACAATAATTAGGGTGGTGTCCACACAGAGGCAGGTTATTGCTTATGACAGGGACATGGCTGTGGAATGTGGAATGTGCCATGGACATAGTGTGGCAGGCCAACAGTAACCGATCCCAGGAGCGTCTCAAGAGTTCACATGATGGTCTCGGGAGGGAACATGTAATTGGAGTCGCCAGGGTAAGCAGGATTCTTTCCGACCGTGGCTCCTTCAGGTTAGTGAGAGCGTGTTGGCATCGCAACAGTAGCATGACCCGTGTCACCTGGCTCGTGAGGCAATCAGCCAAAATCCTGTACACTTTTCTCAAGTCATGTTTTGACAAGATCCAAAACATGGCCTGTTTCTTTCTAGGAGGGGATGTTTCTCAGCGACAGTGTCAACACATTATTCTATGATTCACCAATATTGCCTTACTATAAATCTCAATTACCTTTGAAGAAAGAGATCCTAAAAAACGACATGCATTTCAGTCAGTGCTGCTGTACAAATTGGTAGCAGTCAAAACTCCAGTAACTAGACTTTCATAGCCAGATTTCCTAAAGAACGAAGGGGTATACTACGACACTAGCTAGATCTACTCAGGATTTTCTAAAGCTAGCCAGCTTCAGTTAGCTTCACATTCCAACTCATGTCACGAAGGTGGATATTGATCCCACACTTGTTGCTAACTCAAGCCAAGCTAGTAACTGCGTGTAAGAAAAGTTATCCTGCAAATTCAGGCTATGGTGAGACAAAGGCTATTAGACGTGCTGTCTTTCTTTTATTACGTGTTAATGCAGCCTTTGTGCTTATCGATGAACAAGGACCCTTTTTACCCCACTATTGATAAAATAATTGTATTAAGTCATACGAAGGTTTTACTACACGTGAAGTTTCAAATGCATCCTGACATTACTAAATATGTAGTGTGACAGGTCTTTGAATATTACTTACTTTTACATAAAATATTATCCAGATGAAGGGATGACAATGCAGTCTTTGTGAGAGGGAGGGAATCTGATTTAATTGGTCCTCAACTCGCAGTCCAGTGACTTCATTCAGGATAAAGTGGAGTTAACAGGTTAGAGCTGAAGTATTCGTTGCCATAGAAATTGGCCTGGCTAAAAGGTGAGCCACCTTTGTGTCAACGGTTATCCCAAGTTGAACTCAGAACTGAGCAAAGTTAGCTCCTCAATCCCGCTACGTAGTATACCCCTGTGAACATCTTAAGCACTGGGATATTTATAGCTTATACAGTTGAAGTCGGAAGTTTACATACACCTTAGCCAAATACATTTAAACTCAGTTTTTCACAATTCCTGACATTTAATCCTAGTAAAAATTCCCTGTCTTAGGTCAGTTAGGATCACCACTTTATTTTAAGAATGTGAAATGTCAGAATAATAGTAGAGAGAATTATTTATTTCAGCTTTTATTTCTTTCATCACATTCCAAGTGGGTCAGAAGTTTACATACACTCAATTAGTATTTGGTAGCATTGCCTTTAAATTGTTTAACTTGGGTCAAACGTTTCGGGTAGCCTTCCACAAACTTCCCACAATAAGTTGGGTGAATTTTGGCCCATTCCTCCTGACAGAGCTGGTGTCACTGAGTCAGGTTTGTAGGCCTCCTTGCTCGCACACGCCTTTTCAGTTCTGCCCACAAATGTTCTATAGGATTGAGGTCAGGGCTTTGTGGTGGCCAATCCAATACCTTGACTTTGTTGTCCTTAAGCCATTTTGCCACAACTTTGGAAGTATACTTGTGGTCATTGTCCATTTGGAAGACCCATTTGTGACCAAGCTTTAACTTCCTGACTGATGTCTTGAGATGTTGCTTCAATATATCCACATAATTTTCCTTCCTCTTGATGCCATCTATTTTGTGAAGTGCACCAGTCCCTCCTGCAGCAAAGCACCTCCACAGCATGATGCTGCCACCCCCGTGCTTCACGGTTGGGATGGTGTTCTTTGGCTTGCAAGCCACCCCCTTTTTCCAAACAGTTCTATTTTTGTTTCATCAGACCAGAGGGCATTTCTCCAAAAAGTACGATCTTTGTCCCCATGTACGGTTGCAAACCGTAGTCTGGCTTTTTTATGGCGGTTTTGGAGCAGTGGCTTCTTCCTTGCTGAGCGGCCTTTCAGGTTATGTCGATATAGGACTCGTTTTACTGTGGATATAGATACTTTTGTACCCGTTTCCTCCAGCATCCTCACAAGGTCATTTGCTGTTGTTCTGGGATTGATTTGCACTTTTCGCACCAAAGTACGTTCATCTCTAGGAGACAGAACGCGTCTCCTTCCTGAGCTGTATGACGGCTGCGTGGTCCCATGGTGTTTATACTTGCGTACTATGTTTGTACAGATGAACGTGGTACCTTCAGGCGTTTGGAAATTGCTCCCAAGGATGAACCAGACTTGTGGAGGTCTACAATATTTTTTCTGAGGCCTTGGCTGATTTATTTTGATTTTCCCATGATGTCAAGCAAAGAGGCACTGACTTATAATAATAATAATAATAATAATATGCCATTTAGCAGACGCTTTTATCCAAAGCGACTTACAGTCATGCGTGCATACATTTTTGTGTATGGGTGGTCCCGGGGATCGAACCCACTACCTTGGCGTTACAAGCGCCGTGCTCTACCAGCTGAGCTACAGAGGACCACTCCCCAAGCGAAGTCTGATACACTTCTTATAATCCAGATCCAGACTTTGAAGGTAGGCCTTGAAATACATCCACAGGTACACCTCCAATTGACTAAAATGATGTCAATTAGCCTATCAGAAGCTTCTAAAGCCATGACATCATTTTCTGGAATTTTCCAAGCTGTTGAAAGGCACAGTCAACCTAGTGTATGTAAACTTCTGACCCACTGGAATTGTGATACAGTGAATTATAAGTGAAATAATCTGTCTGTAAACAATTGTTGGAAAAATTACTTGTGTCATGCACAAAGTAGATGGCCTAACCGACTTGCCAAAACTATAGTTTGTTAAAAAGAAATTTGTGGAGTGGTTGAAAAACGGGTTTTAATGACTCCAACCTAAGTGTATGTAAACTTCCGACTTCAACTGTACATAGACAAAAACAGTTTTCACTCAGAACGGCACCAGCCATCTTTGTTAGCAGGTACACGCAGTAAAAAAATAAAGAAAAGGCAACTACAGCGTTAAATTGTCCAAAACAGACCCCAAAGACAAAGATGGAGACCAAACCTTCCCACCACACTATGAGATGCATTCACTTCATACAAGCTTACAAATTTATTTATCATGAAATGCATTAGTGATTGCACTCCCCAAGCGAAGTCTGATGCACTTCTTATGAGTGGTTCCTTAAAGTACTTGAAGAGTTCCTTAAAGTATTTGAAATTGTATGATCTGGTCCCAGTGGAGATCCACTTGAGCAAACAAGCTAACTCTTTCCGATTTTGTTAAACAACATGTTTCAATGTTTTATATGCTGTACCTTTGAGCTCAGTCTAGAAGCTGTGGTTGATGAACCAAAATCGCTCTACGAACTACATGAAAAATGTGCCACCTCTTCTATACAGTCCCCCAATCCCCAAGCCAACAATGCTTCTCCTGGTTTTAAAGACACCATACCCCTCCAGTTTCACTGGCCTGTCAGTGGACCACTAATCCAGATTTAACAGTACTCTCTCGCTTTCAGCCCTGCACAGTCCATGCTTTGGCTGGTGTGTGATTATCAGTTCTACAGCTCCATCATCAGTTTTGCTGACCCTTTGTCCACTGTTACTCTTCATTCATTAACTAACAGTGCTGTTCAGACAAAGTCCTACCACTTCTTGACCCCACCAGTCCATCAGTCTCAATTAATGCTTTTTCTGACTGTCTATGTCCGTGCTTGCTCCATCGGTCTGGCCAAAAGATCTTACCCCAACCTTGGGAAACTCCCCTCACGGCAGATTCACTGACCCTTTGTTATGGGTAATGCCTGAGATCTGTCGGAAAAGCACTTATTGTTAGAGTTAGCCTTTGTGTCAGCGATTCTCTTTTGAAGTTGGTCACCTTCAAGGACCTGAGAGCTGAACAAATGCGTTTGCCATTTCATCTCCAAAATATATTGAAGGAACATGTGTACTTACAGTACATAAACTGATGTCCCATTGCTACAGGTATGCCACATTTTATGATAAAAACATTACGAAACAAAGGTGATACTGGAACCTCTTTTTCCAAGCTTGACCAAGCTTTGACAGCTGAGCTCGCTTTGACCTCAGAGCAAAAGCAAAAGCAAAAGCTTCTACCAAAAAAAACGTGACAATCAGCTTTTCTGCTCTGCGTCTGTGAGGCACGTTGGAGTCAGCATTCTAGAAAAGTTGTTCTGAGAACCAGCATGCTTAAAGTGCCTCACAGCAACATGTCAATCAAGAATACAGATTGTTCTGGTGATTCCATTACAAAAATTGTTTTGGATTTAAGATGATTTCAAAGCAGAGATTATTGCAAATTAAGGTAACACTTCATATCGAGGTCCGACCAAAGTATTTGATAAATGGTCAAGAACTAAAAGCATCACTATACATTTTTTAAGTGTAAATAAACACGTAAACAATTAACTTGCCTCGTTCAGTGCAAGACCATTCATCGGATGAGTTATAGTTACACAATCAGCTTAGGTACTGTACCTCCCGCTTCCTGTCCCAACTATCTTCAAACATACCATCTCACCTTTCTATTTGGAGGGGTCCCCGGACGCCCTTTAAGGGCAGCCCGAAACCCCCTCTCCGCCAACCACCGCCCGGCCGTCCTGCTGCGGTCTCGATGCAAACTTAGGGTGTCCCATACAGATGTCGCCAATGACGATGGCCTGCCATGCAGACAGGATCAAGGAGGTTAAAAGTTCCCAATTCAGAGGCTCAGACGATGCTACGAAGACAACCTGATGGTTTAGGTTAGCGCTACTGTAGATATACAGCTAGCAATCCACTCTTCTGGCTTGAGTGTTTCTTCAATTGAAGAGGATATCTCCTAAAGTTATCATCCGGACAGTAGTGGAAAGCATAGCCACCTGCTGCTCGTGTTGTCCAGACGTAACATCGTTGGAACAGCAAAACAAACCACTGTTAGTCAACTAGAGGCTTCACTAAGGAGGACAGCCCGCTAAGCTACTTTGGGACTTGGGTTGAGGGTTTAAGCCGCGCACACACATACACATTCACATACACACACACCAAACACACCTCCTGACTAGACTAATCTGAACACTGACTGTTAATCTGGTGAGTATGACACGAGGGGGTGTGCCTGCTCATGCATGTCTACCATAACACAGGGATGGTGCAATGTTTGCTCAACCACATGTGTTTTAAATGTGTGAGCATATGTCATGTGTCTCATTGCTGGCAAATGTCACATCTAAAATGGGACAAATGCTAAATATAAATGAGAAACTCACATCATTGTACACTAAACAACACGCTAAAATACTATCACATAGTGATCATTCTGTACGTTAAGGCAAGAACATATGGTTTCTTAGTGCAGGGTAGCAATGTTGGAGTGAGAGTGAGCAGTGACTGTAAAGCTCTCTGTAGGATTATTGTTGTCTAAGAATAGTGACCCGAGAAAGGTGAGGCTCCCTTAGGTAGGGATCAGAGGTGCTAAACCACAGCAAGACACATTCACCCCATGTAACACATCAGAACACACACACGTCAAAATCTAGAGATTAGAGCCTCTATCAGCAGAGAGCGAGCCCAATCGTGATTTAATGAATCTAAAAAGGTGCTTGAGTCTGCAGAACCAAGAGGGAGGCAAAGCTAGCAGGGAGCATTTAGCATAATGCAATGCTTTAGTCCCTCACAGGTAATACATCACTCTGATTTACAGAACTTTAATGAACTGAAAATTACCCAATATTTTCTAATAGGAAATGTCCCATTCAAGTATTGAATTTTGACTGAAATGGAATTGACCACAGCCCTGCTTAATGGAGTACTTACTGAGACTCTGAGGGATTTACAATATCCTATGGTCCAATCAGAGCCATTACTTAATCTCACAGCTGGAAACTAACCTAGAGATGTTACAAATACAAATCTCAGCCAATAAAAAAAAAACACTCCAAATACATCCCCAGCCCAAACAACAGCTGAACACAATGTAAACATCTAGTGGACCAAAGCAACATGCTTTAGAGTACCTCGTTACATTAAGAAAATAATACACAATCACTGATATGTACTTGGTCATAAACTCAGGAAAAAAAGAAACTTCCCTTTTTCAGGATCCTGTCTTTTATATCTATTCTCGGTAATACCAATTACCCTACCGATGACATTCTTTTAAAAAGTATACTCGGTCATAACAAACTTTATATGGGCAAATAAAACTCAAAGTCTGAGGGTGGTTTTAACCTTCCAGACTTGGAACTGTATCAACTTGCCACCCAAGGCTTTTATTTACATATAAACTCAGCAAAAAAAGAAATGTTCCTTTTTCAGGACCCTGTCTTTCAAAGATAATTCGTAAAAATCCAAATAATTTCACAGATCTTCATTGTAAAGGGTTTAAACACTGTTTCCCATGCTTGTTGAATTAACCATAAACAATTAATGAACATGCACCTGTGGAATGGTCGTTAAGACACTAACAGCTTACAGACGGTAGGCAATTAAGGTCACAGTTATGAAAACTTAGGACACTAAAGAGGCCTTTCTACTGACTCTGAAAAACACCAAAAGAAAGATGTCTAGGGTCCCTGCTCATCTGCGTGAACGTGCCTTAGGCATGCTGCAAGGAGGCATGAGGACTGCAGATGTGGCCAGGGCAATAAATTGCAATGTCCGTACTGTGAGACGCCTAAGACAGCGCTACAGGGAGACAGGACGGACAGCTGATCCTCCTCGCAGTGGCAGACCATGTGTAACAACACCTGCAAAGGATCGGTACATCCGAACATCACACCTGTGGGACAGGTACAGGATGGCAACAACAACTGCCCGAGTTACACCAGGAACGCACAATCCCTCCATCAGTGCTCAGACTGTCTGCAATAGGCTGAGAGAGGCTGGACTGAGGGCTTGTAGGACAGTTGTAAGGCAGGTCCTCACCAGACATCACTGGCAACAACATCGCCTATGGGCACAAACCCACCATCGCTGGACCAGACAGGACTGGCAAAAAGTGCTCTTCACTGACGAGTCGCGGTTTTGTCTCACCAGGGGTGATGGTCGGATTCGTGTTTATCAAATCAAATCAAATTTTATTGGTCACATGCGCCGAATACAACAGGTGCAGACATTACAGTGAAATGCTTACTTACAGCCCTTAACCAACAGTGCATTTATTTTAAACAAAAAAGTAAGAATAAAACAACAACAAAAAAGTGTTGAGAAAAAAAGAGCAGAAGTAAAATAAAGTGACAGTAGGGAGGCTATATATACAGTAAAATAAAGTGACAGTAGGGAGGCTATATATACAGGGGGGTACCGTTGCATAGTCAATGTGCGGGGGCACCGGCTAGTTGAGGTAGTTGAGGTAATATGTACATGTGGGTAGAGTTAAAGTGACTATGCATAAATACTTAACAGAGTAGCAGCAGCGTAAAAAGGATGGGGTGGGGGGGCAGTGCAAATAGTCCGGGTAGCCATGATTAGCTGTTCAGGAGTCTTATGGCTTGGGGGTAGAAGCTGTTGAGAAGTCTTTTGGACCTAGACTTGGCACTCCGGTACCGCTTGCCGTGCGGTAGCAGAGAGAACAGTCTATGACTAGGGTGGCTGGAGTCTTTGACAATTTTGAGGGCCTTCCTCTGACACCGCCTGGTATAGAGGTCCTGGATGGCAGGGAGCTTTGCCCCAGTGATGTACTGGGCCGTACGCACTACCCTCTGTAGTGCCTTGCGGTCAGAGGCCAAGCAGTTGCCATACCAGGCGGTCGAAGGAATGAGCGTTACACCTTGGCCTGTACTCTGAAGCGGGATCGATTTGGAGGTGGAGGGTCCGTCATGGTCTGGGGCGGTGTGTCACAGCATCATCGGACTGAGTTTGTTGTCATTGCAGGCAATCTCAACGCTATGCGTTACAGGGAAGACATCCTCCTCCCTCATGTGGTACCCTTCCTGCAGGCTCATCCTGACATGACCCTCCAGCATGACAATGCCACCAGCCATACTGCTCGTTCTGTGTGTTCTGCCATGGCCAGCGAAGAGCCCGGATCTCAATCCCATTGAGCACGTCTGGGACCTGTTGGATCGGAGGGTGAGGCCTAGGGCCATCCCCACCCAGAAATGTCCAGGAACTTGCAGGTGCCTTGGTAGAAGACTGGGGTAACATCTCACAGCAAGAACTGGCAAATCTGGTGCAGTCCATGAGGAGGAGATGCACTGCAGTACTTAATGCAGCTGTTGGCCACACCAGATACTGACTGTTACTTTTGATTTTGACCCCCCCCCCTTTGTTCTGGGACACATTATTCAATTTCTGTTAGTCACATGTCTGTGGAACTTGTTCAGTTTATATCTCAGTTGTTGAATCTTGTTATGTTCATACAAATATTTACACATGTTAAGTTTGCTGAAAATAAACGCAGTTGACAGTGAGAGGACGTTTCTTTTTTTGCTGAGTTTATGACAACTGAACAAGAGGGTCAATTAGCGACGCTAATTGGTGAGTTCAGCCAGTACAGGTACTGGTCAAGCACTGGTCAAGCTCAGGTGGGGGTTAAGTGCTTAAGACATCCAGGTCAACTGGATTTCATCATGCTCTCTCACTGGGTCAAAGAGTATAAGCAGCCCTATTTCCCACCAATTTGACAGCTTCTGCTACCGTACGTACAAAGGGTAAACCAAAATCAGGGTTGGCAACTAGCTAGCACCATGTGTTCCAGAATATTCTAGATGTAAAGATTGCATAACTTCAAGATCACTTTTTAAGATTAGAATCATCTTATTAAGAAAATACTATTCCCTGGATCTCTAATGACAATGTTTTTGCTTGTTGTTAATACTCATGATGTTAAGAGTGTATGCTAATTTGTTTGGTAGAAATCCCCAGCTGTGCACTCATAGTGCTGGGCTGTGCTATGGTGATAACGGTACACCATTAACACTGGTGACCTCTGTCCCCACCCTGGCACAGGATGAAAGGCCCCTCAGCTTAAGAATGAAACACTGTGTTCACAGGAAATGCCTTCGTCTTTAAAGACCAACCCTGACCCCGTGCCTAAAGCTTGGTGTATTTTTTGGACCAAGTCTTTGTAAGGTACATTATTGCACCTGGTCTGTTATGTCTGTCATTTGGAACTGTAGTTGTATTGAAGTTCTGAAGGTATGGATACTATTTTGCATGCATGTCTGTGTGGATGTGGTCTATGTGCTGTATAAGGTAAGTGTGTACATTATGTGTGTATTGGGAATATAGTGCCCTCTAGTTGTACCTCTTTCTGTTGTCTCTCCAGCTCCTTCATACGGATTTCTCGGGCCTCTGCCCTGGCTGCCCTCTTCGCTGCCAGCCTGGCCTCTGCCTAAGTTAGAGAGAAAGATGAAAACAGAGGGAGAGATGGGATGAACAGAAAGCAAAGGAGAATGAGAGAGAGAGATTGTTAGTTTAGCATCAACTCCAACATCTATTAATGGAGAGGATGTGACCAGACATTATTTTCCTAGATAGGGTTCATGTTCCCTAGGGCTGGGACAATTAATGTATAACGTGTAACCGGCGGTTATGGATGAAGACCGTCATGAAAATAAAACAACTGTCCTAACCGTTTAATTAAAATTAAAATTAAACATTTGAAACGAACAGCTGACTGAAGACAGGACGGCGGGGCATTCGTGCAGTTGATTTAGTTTCTGCGGTAACAGACTTTTCACAACGTGATGAAACTTTGTTCCTCCTTCCTGAAATGTAGAATGTTCATTAGAATTATGTTAACTGATGTGGCTCATGCAATGGAATGCATTTTTTGTAATGTCAGTTGAGTTGAATCAACAAATCACAGTACATACTGATGGGTACACATCCTGCTTTTACTTCCTGCTCTGCTCCTATGGGTTCACTCGCAATGGCCGCCTGTCCGCCCAACATGCCACCATTGACTTGAATGGTGACGCCCGTTCTATTCATATGGTGGGACATTCAGTCAGGAGCAGATGAGAGGAGAAAATCGATTTGAACGATTATTACGGAGACCTCGGCCATTTGGCTGGCCAATTACCGTCATCCCATGACCATCACAGCCCTACATGAAACCCTTGATTTTAAAAAATCTATATGCAGTCCTCCACATTTATATTGTGTATTCCTGTTTGTATATGTACGTGAAAGCATTACTTTGGGTGTGGCCATGCTTTATGTTTGTGTGTCTGTGTGTGTGTTTACGCAAGCAGTGTGTACTTGTGTGTGTTGACTTGGCTCCACTTGAGTGAGAGTAGGGCTTTTTCCTTAAAAGGCTCTGTCTCAGAGGGTGAGAGAGTGACAGAGAGAGAGAGAGAGAGAGAGAGAGAGAGAGAGAGAGAGAGAGAGAGAGAGAGAGAGAGAGAGAGAGAGAGAGAGAGAGAGAGAGGAGTCTGCGTGTGTGTAAGAGAGAGTGAGTAAGCACTTCCTTCCTGCCCCTGAGGCTGTCAGAATGTGGCCAGGGACATGTTGCCTCTAGGCGGGGTCACTGTGCAAGCTAGACATGCACAGAGTGCTGTAACCCCTCCTCCCTCGCCCTTCTGCGTTTCCCCAACTCCGGCCCATTTGCCCAAGTAACAGGAAAAACCCCACAAAGCAACAGTCTGGTACACACAAAAACACACTCCCACATACACTGAAACAGAAATATATTACTTATGCCCTGCATTTTATATATACATTTCAATGTGTTTAAAAGGTCCTCCTTATTTATTTTGTTAGCATAATTTTTTATGGGTGTGACATACAGGCCAGAGTGAAAGAGAACTCCCTGTCGTTGTGACACATACCAGACCAGTTTACGCTCCACTGCCTTGAACTGTCAACTCCACACTGCAGATTTAGGCCCTGTTGAAATTAGTTCTGCCTTTCCGTTTCCTTGACGTAATCACTGATCTCACATGTTTAGATAGATGAAAGCTAGCCCTGCCTTCACCTATTCAACCGTGTGAGATCAGGGATTACTGTAAGGAAGCAGGATGCATTTACGATAGGATTCGAACGGGGCCTTTGTTTCTGTACCAGCATACACCACTGGCAGAGGACACAGAGTCCAATTGAGGAAAGGTGGATGACGTAGTAGTAGTTAGCGGATGTGTAAATGTCAGCTCAGGGGGTTTAAATAGGACTCTGACAAGCCCATCCGCCTTAGTCTGCGCTTGGAAGCGTCTGGCACAGAATCATTTTCCAGAGAAGTGGAAAGCTGCCTAGTGCCTGCCAAGAGAGACCCACTTCTGGGAAAGTGGTAAACCTCCATGAACAACCGGTAGCGATGCTAAGTGGCTAGAAGGTATTCATTCAGATCATTGGTGGTCATTAATTGAATAGTACTGACTATTTTTATGTTTTTTTTATGGTTTAATTGTTGGTCCCTCAGTTAATCATTGGTCAGTGTACTTGTAATTCTAAAGCAGAGTGTGGGAGTGTGTTATGTCTGTGTGTGTGCGTGCGCGCTCAGTTCAAGGAAGAAGATTGGTGGATCTCTTCCTCTTTGGCATTCTCCAATCTCCAGTAAGCTATACTGTAGGTATTTAGGGTTGGGCGGTATCCCGCTTTTCATACAGTTTCTGTACCATACCGGGGTATACGTTATTACTGGAAGGGGCGATATAAAAAAAAAAAAAATGTGTGGGGTGTACACTACATGATTTTGACCACAATTTAGCTGTCCCGGACAAGTTTTTGATCACCAGCCGCACACAAGCCTAAGATCACCATGCGCAATGCCAAGCTGTTATAGCAGAAAATGGGGGACAAACTCCATATTAATGTCCATGATTTTGGAATGAGATGTTCGACAAGCAGGTGTTCACATACTTTTGGTCATGCAGTGTATGTAGTTGTATCACCTAGCCATCTTAAGATGAATGCACTAACTAAGTCGCTCTGGATAAGAGTGTCTGCTAAATTACTAAAATGTAAATGTGAAACATGTTGGTTAACATCTAGTTGATATATTCTGTGTAGACCTATAGCATTATACTTGGTGTGTTTAAGTGCGGGTCTAGAGTCTTTCTATTGCTAGAGGACTCCTGATATCTCCAGGAGTAATAAGTATAATTTTTGTCTATCAGTTTTCTAGTACTGTCTTTTTAATTGCTAGGGCCATCTCCTTTAAGTGCTGCTTGTCTTCCCAGCATCCTACTTGGTGTGTGAACTGCTGACTGCTCATAACTTGCAGATGATTGTTGACACATCAACCAGGATTAAGGGGCAGAGCAATTTGTGACTTGTTTTGGTAATCATTGGCTCTATTGGAGGGGGAGTGGTTTCTCATCTCTTAGGCAATCAGCAATTAGTACAGTCTCCCCTGGTTTCACAGCGGCAGCACAAGGATTTCAAGAACGGCAGCTGTGGTGCTCGTGTCAGTAGCTATCTCGTTGGCAAAACTGAGACCGTTGCTGAAACAAAGACGGTTCTGCAGAGTTATTCTGCAGAGTTCTTCAAGGAAGGCTCCACACCACTCTCTCATTTGCAGCTTTGGCAACTTATCTGTGTTTTCTATACCTGTTCGCTCCTCTCCCTGTAGGCTTTACAGACGCTCCCCACCCCTTAACCTGCAACCCTTCTAAATTTAGTGTACCCTGCGTGCACAACCAATGTGGAATTCCTGGTCTCTGGCAGCGTTTGGAACTGCCGATCTACGGTTAAGAACGCAGAATTCATTTCAACCTCTGCTGCCCTTCGGTCCCTTGCTGCTCTTTTTGGCCCTGATGGAGACATGGATCACCCCAGAGAACACTGCTACAGCAGCTGCTCTCTCTTCATCTGACTACCGCATCTGGTCATCGCGGTGGTGGCACTGGGCTACTCATTTCTTATAACTGGAGATCTTCTATTTTCTCACTCTCTCACCTGTCCATCTCCACATTTGAATGTCATGCTGTCACTGACACTTCAACTCAAGCTTAATGTTGTCATCTATCGCCTACCAGGTGCCCTTGGAGAGTTCCTCAATTAGCTTGACAAGCTTATTTCCTGACAATGGCTCATCGCTCTTCGTACTTGGCGACTTCAACCTCCTGATGTCTGCCTTCGATTAATTTCTTTCCAACTCTTGCCCCTCCTTGTCTCTTGACCTCACCCGTTCCCAATCCCTTCCAACTCACAAGGCAGGCAATACGCTTGACCTCATCTTCACTAAAGGCTGTTTGCCTTCTAATCTCACTGCAAGCCCCCCTCCAGGTCTCTGATCACTACTTTCTTTCCTTTTCTGTCTCCCTTTCCTCCAACCCTAGACACTCAGCCCCTACCCAGATGGTCATGTGCCGTCGCAATCTTCTCTCTCTCTCCCACTACTCTTTTCTTATATATCTCTCCCTCCTGCCTCCTGATTCTGCCTCTTCGTCCCTACTCTCCTCCCTTTCCGCATCCTATGACTCGCACTGTCCCCTTTCCTCCCGGCCGGCTCGGCCCTCCCCTCCTGCTCCGTGGCAGAGGGACTCATTGCGAGCTTACAGAACAGGGCTGCGCCTCGACCTCTTTCTCCCCTCATTCTCCAGATGAAATCCTGCGACTAGTAAGGTCTGGCCACCCGACAACCAGCCCGCTCGACCCCATCCCCTCCTCCAGACCATCTCTGGAGACCTTCTACCATTCCTCACTTCCGTCATCAGCTCATCCTTGACCACTGCCCTCAAGAAACCAACACTCATGGCCTCCCAAGTGGCGCAGCAGTCTAAGGCACTGCATCGCAGTGTTGAGACATCACTACAGGCTGGGGTTTGATCCCAGGCTGTGTCACAGCCGGCCGTGACCGGTAGTCCCATAGGGCGGTGCACAATTGGCCCAGCGTTGTCCGGGTTAGGGGAGGGTTTGGCCGGGGGGCTTTCCTTTGCTCATCGCACTCTAGCGACTCCTTGTGGCGGGCCAGGCACCTGAAAGCTGAATTCAATCCTCAGTTGAGCGAGCAGGTGTTAAGAAGCAGTGCGGCTTGGCGGGTCACGTTTCGGAGGACTCATGACTTGACCTTCACCTCTCCCAAGCCTGTTGGGGAGTTGCAGTGAGAAGACAAGATCGTAACTACCAGTTGGATATCATGAAATTGGGGAGAAAATGGGGTACAATCACATAAAAAAATAAACACTTCTGTCAAAAACTATAGACATGTATCCCTTTTCTTTCCAAAACACTGATCCACTCTCGTTATCTCTCTCAGAACGATCTTTTTGACCCTAACCAGTCAGGCTTCAAGACAGGTCACTCTTTTCTCTGTGTAAAGGAGGCTCTCTGCACTGCCAAAGCAGACTCACTCTCCTCTCTGTTCTCATCCTCCTAGAGCTATCTGCTGCCTTCGACACTGTGTACCATCAAATCCTCCTCTCCACCCTCTCAAGGCTGGGCGTCTCAGGCTCTGCACACTCTTGGATTGCATTCTACCTGGCAGGCCGGTCCTACCAGGTGACGTGGAGAGGATCTGTGTGTGCAGCATGTACTCTCACTACTGGTGTCCCCCAGGACTCTGTTCTTGGCCCTTCTCTCTCTACACCAAGTCACTCGGCTCCGTCATATCCTCACATGGTCTCACCTATCATTGCTATGCAGATGGCACAACTACTTTTCTCCTCCCCCCCTTTCTGACACCCAGGTGGCGACACGGATCTCTGCGTGCCTGGCAGATATCTCAGCTTGGTTGTTGGCCCACCACCTCAAGCTCAACAAGACGGAGCTGCTCTTCCTCCCAGGGAAGCCTGCCTCCTCAAAGACCTCTCCATCACAGTTGCCAACTCCCAGAGTGCAAAGAATCTTGGCGTGACCCTGGACAACACCCTGTCATTCTCTGCAAACATCAAGGCAGTAACTCGCTCCTGCAGGTTCATGCTCTACAACATCCGTAGAGTACGACCCTAACCTCACACAAGAAGCGGCGCAGGTAGTAATCCAGGCACTTGTCATCTCCCGTCTGGACTACTGCAACTCGCTGTTGGCTGGGCTCCCCTTTTGTGCCAGCAAACCCCTGCAACTTATCCAGAACGCTGCAGCCCGCCTGGTTTTCAACCTTCCCAAGTTCTACCATGTCAGACCAGTCCAAGCTCTTCTCTGTACTGGCACCCCAATGGTGGAACCAGCTTCCCCCTGAAGCTAGGAGAGCAGAGTCCCATCTTCCGAAAGCACCTGAAACCCTACCTCTTCAAAGAGTATCTTAAATAATCCCCCTCCTCACCTCGACCCCCCCCCAAAAAAAATTATAAAATAAAATGAAAATAAACTATACTTGCACTTCACTCCCCCAAGTATCATTTTGCCGAACACTTGTTTCTTGGTCCTGCTGGCAGAAAACCATTGTTTATTCAAGTACTGTAACCATTAGAAGGAAGTTAGAAAGCTGACACATACAGTGGTCAGGTCTCGCAACCAGTCACACTAACACACCCTTTCCTATACTATTTAGAGAGAACAACATGCTAACAGTAGTCTCCCACCCCATCTTTCTATTAGGGTTTCACGTTTTATGCAAAAACAATGTAGACCCACAGACACTAGTGTTGCACAGTATACTGAAACGTTTGTACTTTTTTGATACTAGAACAAACTCGGTACTAGAATTTGTTACTTTCGGTAATTCTGTAAAATGTGTCTGCTTTCTACTGGTTGAGAGAGGATCAAGTCTGTTTATCAGCGCGGCTGATGTCCCCTTCTAGTGTGAGGGCACCATCCCTGCTCCACTCATTGCTAGCTCTAGCCTGTCCTAAGGAACCAATGCACTCACTGAGAGTCTGGGCTGCATCACCACTTGATTATAACCTCTACCCCCAGAGGTACGCGCAATGACGTCGGGGGTACGCCAAATAAAAATGTGATTCACATTTTCAAACAGTCCATTTAGATTTTCCAACGGGGCTATACATTTGGGTGATGTTTTTTTCTCGCCTGAGTAGCCTCGTTTCACTGCCAAAAACAAAATTAAACCATCTACTGTTCAGCGAAATAACAACACAATGTCAAATACAGGTAGCCTAGTCAAATAATTAACATCCAATCACATTAACCGTTACTCTCTCGCGGTAATTCCACTAACGGTCCGTATGTAGCCAAACGTAGCTGCTGCTCATTCCGTTTGCTCGAAAATTGATAAATGGTTATAAAAAGTAAGGCCCGCGTCCATAGAGACACATACCAGCTCTACTTGTAGTACTGCTACTACCAGCAGTACTACACCTGCACCTGTCGACGACACAAGTTGGTCTGCTTCCACGAGCACATCCAATGCTAGCATCAGTAATTCTACATTTGTTGCTAGCCCAGCTAGCATGGACACTGACAGTTGTGAATCTGATTCAGCCGAAGAGCTACTGCCCCCTTACCCAGGAAAGCACCGAACAACAGACAGGGACGTTGGATTATCGAAGAGGGGTAAATATGATGAGAACTACATTGATTTGGGATTCACTTATATTGGGAGTAGTGCCTTTCCTCAGCCACAGTGTGTTATATGTGCAAAAGTACAACTCCATGAAACCTTCCCTCTTGCGCAGACATTTAGATACGAAACATGCCAATTTGAAAAATAAGCCACTGGAGTTTTTTGAGCGAGAATTAAGATGACTTTCGAGAAGTAAGACATCTATAAAAGCAACAGATACCATTAATAAAAAGGGGCTAGAAGCGTCTTATATGGTGAGCTACCGAGTAGCTAGGACAGGCAAGCCCCATACTATTGTGGAGGACTTAATTCTTCCTGCTGTCGCGGATATGGTTGGGACAATGCTGGGGGCAAAAGGCCAAAAAAACTATAGACAATGCCTTCATTAAACAACACTGTTTCACGATGCATCAGTGACATGGCAGGAGATGTTTTGAAACAATTACTGCTTTGCATACAAGCCAGTGAAATCTATGCATTACAGCTGTATGAGTCAACAGCCGTGGCGGGCCTGGCACAGCTCCTGGTATATGTCCGTTACGTTTATGTGGGGTAAATTAAGGAAGACATCCTCTTCTGCAAACCACTGGAAACCAGGACAACAGGAGAGGATATTTCTAAAGTACTGGACAGCTTTGTGACATCAAATGGACTTTGGTGGTCAAGAGGTGTTGGTATCTGTACTGATGGTGCAAAAGCCATGACAGGGAGACATAGTGGAGTGGTAACGCGCGTGCAAGCAGTTGCTCCTGATGCCACTTGGGTACACTGCAGCATCCACCGAGAGGCTCTTGCTACCAAGGGAATGCCTGACAGATTGAAAGACGTTTTGGACACTACAGTGAAAATGGTTAACTTTGTTAAAGCAAGGCCCCTGAACTCTTGTGTATTTTCTGCATTATGCAATGATATGGGCAGCGACCATGTAATGTTTTTACAACGTACAGAAGTGCACTGGTTATCAAGGGGCAAAGAATTGACACGTTTTGTTTTTATTGAGAGACGAGCTTAAAGTTTTCTTTACTGACATAGTTTTCATTTGTCTGACTGCTTGCATGATGACGAGTTTCTCACACGACTGGCCTATCTGGGTGAAAATTGAATTCAAATCAGAAGCCACTGCCAGATTTCTGGATAGGGCTGCGGTCAGAGTATCCTGCCTTGGCAAATCGCGCTGTTAAGACACTGATGCCCTTTGCAACCACGTACCTATGTGAGAGTGGATTCTCGGCCCTCACTAGCATGAAAACTAAATAAAGGCACAGACTATGTGTGGAAAATTATTTAAGACTCTCTCCAATACAACCCAACATTGCAGAGTTATGTGCATCCTTTCAAGCACACCCTTCTCATTAACCTGTGGTGAGTTATTCACAATTGTTGATGAACAAATAAGGTTTTATATGTAAGATGGCTAAATAAAGAGCAAAGTTATTGATTATTATTATACACTGCTCAAAAAAATAAAGGGAACACTAAAATAACACATCCTAGATCTGAATGAATGAAATAATCTTATTAAATACTTTTTTCTTTACATAGTTGAATGTGCTGACAACAAAATCACACAAAAATTATCAATGGAAATCAAATGTATCAACCCATGGAGGTCTGGATTTGGAGTCACCCTCAAAATTAAAGTGGAAAACCACACTACAGGCTGATCCAACTTTGATGTAATGTCCTTAAAACAAGTCAAAATGAGGCTCAGTAGTGTGTGTGGCCTCCACGTGCCTGTATGACCTCCCTACAACGCCTGGGCATGCTCCTGATGAGGTGGCGGATGGTCTCCTGAGGGATCTCCTCCCAGACCTGGACTAAAGCATCCGCCAACTCCTGGACAGTCTGTGGTGCAACGTGGCGTTGGTGGATGGAGCGAGACATGATGTCCCAGATGTGCTCAATTGGATTCAGGTCTGGGGAACGGGCGGGCCAGTCCATAGCATCAATGCCTTTCTCTTGCAGGAACTGCTGACACACTCCAGCCACATGAGGTCTAGCATTGTCTTGCATTAGGAGGAACCCAGGGCCAACCGCACCAGCATATGGTCTCACAAGGGGTCTGAGGATCTCATCTTGGTACCTAATGGCAGTCAGGCTACCTCTGGCGAGCACATGGAGGGCTGTGCGGCCCCCCAAAGAAATGCCACCCCACAACATGACTGACCCACCGCCAAACCGGTCATGGAGGATGTTGCAGGCAGCAGAACGTTCTCCACGGCGTCTCCAGACTCTGTCACGTCTGTCACATGTGCTCAGTGTGAACCTGCTTTCATCTGTGAAGAGCACAGGGCGCCAGTGGCGAATTTGCCAATCTTGGTGTTCTCTGGCAAATGCCAAACGTCCTGCACGGTGTTGGGCTGTAAGCACAACCCCCACCTGTGGACGTCGGGCCCTCATACCACCCTCATGGAGTCTGTTTCTGACCATTTGAGCAGACACATGCACATTTGTGGCCTGCTGGAGGTCATTTTGCAGGGCTCTGGCAGTGCTCCTCCTGCTCCTCCTTGCACAAAGGCGGAGGTAGCTGTCCTGCTGCTGGGTTGTTGCCCTCCTACGGCCTCCTCCACGTCTCCTGATGTACTGGCCTGTCTCCTGGTAGCGCCTCCATGCTCTGGACACTACGCTGACAGACACAGCAAACCTTCTTGCCACAGCTCGCATTGATGTGCCATCCTGGATGAGCTGCACTACCTGAGCCACTTGTGTGGGTTGTAGACTCCGTCTCATGCTACCACTAGAGTGAAAGCACCGCCAGCATTCAAAAGTGACCAAAACATCAGCCAGGAAGCATAGGAACTGAGAAGTGGTCTGTGGTCACCACCTGCAAAACCAGTTCTTTATTGGGGGTGTCTTGCTAATTGCCTATAATTTCCACCTGTTGTCTATTCCATTTGCACAACAGCATGTGACATTTATTGTCAATCAGTGTTGCTTCCTAAGTGGACAGTTTGATTTCACAGAAGTGTGATTGACTTGGAGTTACTTTGTGTTGTTTAAGTGTTCCCTTTATTTTTTTGAGCAGTGTATTATTATTTTGCCCTGGTCCTGTAAGAGCTCTTCGTCACTTCCCACGAGCCGTGTGGGGACAAAAACTCACACTCATTCTTATGTTTAATAAATGTATCGTATAGTGTGTGTGTGGCAGGCTTCCAATGGTGTCAAAAAACAACATTTGAGAGTGCGGTGACCCTGGTGCTAGAGGGGGTACGGGACTATAAAAAGTTTGCGAACCACTGCTCTACAGGATTGCTGCTCAATATGCGATATGTGACTAGAATGGAGTTGTAAACAACAGCCAACTTTCCGGGACATAGACATGTCTTATATGGGCAGAAAGCTTACATTCTTAATCTAACTGCAGTGTCCAATACAGAGTAGCTTTTACAGCTAAAAAATACCATGCTATTGTTTGAGGATAGTGCACAACAAAACACTTGTCACGGCAACTGGTACATTCACCTCTGAAGGTAAATAACGTACTTACATTCAGTAATCTTGCTCTGATTTGTCATCCTGAGGGTCCCAGAGATAAAATGTAGCATAGTTTTGTTTGATAAAATCCATTGTGTAGGAACTTGGTTTTACAGTTTGACCCCCTGCTGTCTCTGGCTCCAAAGAGACAGGGTTCAGACAATGAATATCACTTTGAGCATGGTGAAGTTATTAATTACACTTTGGATGGTGTATCAATACACCCAGTCACTACAAAGATACAGGCATCCTTCCTAACTCAGTTGCCGGTGAGGAAGGAAACCGCTCCCCGATTTCACCATGAGGACAATGGTGATTTTAAAATAGTTAGAGTTTAATGGCTGTGATAGGAGAAAATTGAGGATGGATCAATAACATTGTACTTACTCCACAATACTAACCTAATCGCAGTGCTAGCTGTGCCACTAGAGATCCTGGTTCGAATCCAGGCTCTGTCGTAGCCGGCCGTGACCGGGAGACCCATGGGGCGGCGCACAATTGGCCCAGCATCGTCTAGGGTAGGGGAGGGAATGGCCGGCAGGGATGTAGCTCGGTTGGTAGAGCATGGCGTTTGCAACGCCAGGGTTGTGGGTTCGATTCCCAAGGGGGGCCAGTATGAAAAAAAATAAACTAACTGTAAGTCGCTCTGGATAAGAGCGTCTGCTAAATGACTAAAATGTAAATGTAATTGACAGAGTGAAAAGAAGGAAGCCTGTACAGAATAAAAATATTCCAAAACATGCATCCTGTTTGCAATAAGTTACTAATGTAAAACTGCAAAAAAATGTGCCTAAGAAACAAACTTTATGTCCTGAATACAAAGTGTTATTGGGACAAATCCAACACAGCACTGAGTACCACTTCATATTTTCAAGCATGGTGGTGGCTGCATCATGTTATGGGTATTATGGTGATCTGCAAGGACTAGGGAGTCTTTTAGAATAAAAACAAACAGAATAGCTAAGCGCAGGCAAAATCCTAGAGGAAAACCTGGTTCAGTCTACTTTCCAACAGACACTGGGAGACAAATTCACCTTTCAGCAGGACAATAACCTAAAACACAAGGCCAAATATGCACTGTCGTTGCTTACCAAGATGACATTGAATGTTCCTGAGTGGCCTAGTTACAGTTTTGACTTAAAATAGGCTTGAGAATCTATAGCAAGACTGGCTGTCTGGCAATGATCAACAACCACCTTGACAGAGCTTGAAGAATTTAAAGAACAATGTGCAAATATTGTACAATCTAGGTGTGCAAAGAGACTTACCCAGAAAGACTCTGCTGTAATCGCTGCCAAAGGTGATTCTAACATGTATTGACTCAGGGGGTTGAATAATGATCTAATCTTGATATATTAGTGTTATTTTCCCTTTTTTTATGTTAGAAATTTTCTTCCACTTTAACATGAGTATTTTGTGTAGTTTGTTGATATAAAATGACAATTAAATCCATTTTAATTCCACTTTGTAACAACAAAATGTGGAAAAAATCAAGGGGTGTGAATACTTTCTGAAGGCACTGTATATAATTATGGATATTTTTTATATGGTCATAGCTGCATACTTGGTAGATGGTCTTTAGTACTAATTTGCCATTTTGTACTTCTTATTAGTGAACCTTGTTTCCATTTATTTGATTTGTATGGATCAAATACCTGCTCCGGTCATATGCATTATCCTGCTCCTATCCTTTTTCCATAGGGGCAATTTTTGGAAAAACATTTTAATAATAAAAAATAAACAAAAATACTTCATTAATGCAACATGGCATGTAGAAATGTTGAAACTGTTAAAAGGTGCACTATGCACTATCGCTCCGCCATTTCCTGGTTGCTAAAATTCTAATAGTTTGCCGTATAGTGTAGAGAATCATTGTATCTAAACTGTTGTAAAATATATTTTCCATAAATATTGTATTTTCAGCTGGTGTACAAAATCGAAAGTAAAAGACACAAAAATGGGAAGCATTGACATAGCGCACATAGAACAGATCTAACGCTTCTTAGACTTGCTTTCAATGGGAATGACAGATCTATAACTGATATTTCTATGTGAATTTGGTTGGGTCGCCCAAAAAGTTACATATTGCAGCTTTAATTCATGTTTGCAAAACAATGTCCATTACAGGCTAGATCACTTTACAATGCAATAAGATACCGGTTCCAGCTTTGTAGGCCAACTTTCCTTTCTAGCTTACAGCTGAAGCTAAAATCAATTCACTACCCTAGCATCTTGTTTGTGATACAATGCAAAATATTGCTGATTTCAAAGCTGATTGTCACCAAAAGCTTTATTCATTCACTTAGTTTCCCCCGACTCACGTCTCTCCCAGTCAAGATCATCTTTGCTCCAGCCCAAGGGTCCAGGGTTTTGGTCTAGAAGCACAGCTTCAAATGCTCCTACACTTTGGCGTCGGTACTGCAGTTTAACTGACGTCCGGCCCAGAACAATGTCTATCTGCAGACTGCAGTTACTACATGCCGCGCCCATTACGAATGAGGCTGCTGGCACTGTCTCTGGCCCACACTCCAGCACAGTAGATGACGGTAATGCACCAACGGTGGATGCCAACTGTCGAAAAACCCCAACGAAGAAGGAGGCTGCTAGCTAGGTAGGGGACACCAGTACACAGTGTCCTTCGCCCCCGCCTGCCGGTGTCCTAGCTAGCTAGCAGCCTTAATGGCAGTGGGCACGGCCTGTAGTAAGTGACGCGTAGTGGCATGTAGTAAACACAGTCTGCAGATAGACCCTTCTCGCCCAGAAAGACAATTTCCATAGACGGCCATAGACGGCCATATAGACAAGTCAGATTAGAAAACTCCTAATAAGACCCTTTAGTCATCACCTTTGTGCACAAAACATCCAGTGAATTATTAAAATAATTGTTGCTGAGGCCAATTCTTTTTCCATCACTCACAGCCGAAGATATTACAAGTATGGGTAGCTGCAGCCCAATATGGTGACCGGAGTACGCGAGTGGGTGTGTCGAAAGGAGTGGGTGTATGGAAAGCGAAACAACTAATTGGGCAGATTTGTTGCCAATCAAGAAGTTTTGCGTTGCTGATTGGGCTGCACGACGAGTCGATAAGCCGCCGACCAGTGCACCGGTGTTGTATCGGCCTGCCTGCCGATTCGAAGTGCTTCCTACTGGGTATCACGGTCGTGTCTTGGTAGCTAACGTGGCATTTTCTTCTCTCAGACAATTTTATTTAAAGTAGGATAGCAGCCTATACAAAAAATTACTAATATCTAGATGTCACTTTGATACATAGCCTACAGTCTACTTCTCAATGGAGAGGGCATGAACGGCAACACCGGGACACAGTGCCTTTCGTTCCCACTTGACAAGCACTACTGTCAGGCAACGGCGTGGGAAGTAGCTACCTAATAGCCAATATCGGGGTGACAGTCACAGTAAACACATGCATACAATGCATGAAGTAACAGTATAACATCAAACTTTTAATCCGAAAAATTAACAATCGTCAATTTTATAACAAAACATACAATTATTTGTGAAAAACTAACAGTGAAATTCGACTAAGTCCAAACTCTGACGATACGCTAGCTAAATGTACGGTAGTTGCGTGGCAAGAAACTGAAAGAAAAAAACCCACTGCTCAATCAAAACTGTAACCTATAGCAGAGCACTTGACACACCCACTCCTTTCCACATGCCCACTACTTTCATTTCGACCCACCTACTCGCCCATACTCCGGTCGCCATATTAGGATGTAGCTTCCCCCTTCTCAGATATTAACGGTTTAAATTCATCCAATGTCTGCGCATGTGATGTTGGTCTGCATAAACCGAATGCAACCTGGATATAGACAGTCCATGAATCGGCGTATGCGAACGTGAGTAGATTATCTTAAACGATGGTCGGACATCTTGGACGCATGCTCCAGTTCTTATTATACCTTAGTGCTTGAGCCTCGAACTGACTCTGTGGGTGAATGACATCATGGGTTTTAAAGAGACGGCGCACACTAAAAAAAGAGATTGCATTTTCTATGCAAATTTTGTTGATCAGTTCAATAAAATAAGTCCCAAATGGAAGGGAAACAGATTGGTTGTCATCTGTAGCCCCATGAAATCAGCCAGAACAAGCTCAATAATGCATGCACACACTCCCATTGAGTATGCATTCACCTGCATTATGAATAGGCCTAGGCTACATCTTGATTTACCCAGTTTATCAATAGACTAGAGATTTACCATTCAAATAAAGAATTACCATTGCTTTTTACCAATCTAACTCCATAAAAACATGAAGACAAATTTATTGTATAATTGATTATTTAATGCATACATTTAAAAATCTCAAAAAGGTAATGATATTGAACTCAAAAGATTTGTCTGGATCATGTGCCATTCTGTGACTGGCTAATACGCTTTTTTTGCCGTGGTATCGTTTTGGTATCGAGTATCAAGTAAAAATTCTGGTATTGTAACAACACCTATCCAACAAAACCTGCATCACACAGCAGGTATGATAACATAAACAAGTCTCTTAATGGCTGCTACTTAGTACAAACGCCACATCTAACTGGGCCGGAGAAGAGCGACAGAGAGAAATAATCTCTTTCTCCCCCTCCCACTGCTCCCCTTCTGCACAGCTATTTTTAATGACCTACATGGACCTGAGTTCCATAAAAAACGCTCTAATTCAGTTGGATTTCATTAGCGTGACTGTCCTCTGGAGACCCAGCGTTAGTTCACTGCATCAAAAATGGGTGATGCTGACACACCTCGGTGCCATTTCACGAAGTGCTGCAGGAACCGTAACCTCACCTGTCCCTCAATTATCTAAGTTTGGTGTGAGATCCAAAGTGCATGCCAAAGGTATTGTCGATGGGTTCAAGGATGCATGGAGAACATCTAAGATAGGATGCGCATAAACATGCTGCACTTGAGATGGGACCTTGGAAAAAAAACATGGTCGAGAAGGTGGGCGTTGTGAGTATGTGCGGAGGGTAGGGCTGGGCGGTATCCAGATATTTTCATACCTACATACCGTTCCTGTACAATACTGGGGTATACGGTATTACCGTACCGGCACACAAGGGGCGCTTTCTTTCCAAAAAAAAATTATCAAAAAACTTTAGGCAGGGATCCTGATCCTGGAGGGAATTGTCTCTACTGTAAACAAGAAACTTGATCTTTTTCTTTTTTGTACAGTATTGAAAATCATACCATCAGTATTTCCAAATACCCTGTATACGGTATATACAGCATACCGCCCAAGCGTAGTATATACTGCATACCGGGGTATTTAAAAATACAGACGGTATGATTTTCAATAACTTCTTGTCAAAAAAAACACTGGTTTTCTCAATACCTTCAATACCATTGAAGTTAATTAAATATTTGTAGCTACTTTTTAAGTAAATACCTGCAGTCAACTTGTGCAATACGTTAGGAGAAAATGCAGATTGCGTTCTTCATTTCACCCGTCACATTGTTTTTCATTATGAAGCTTACCAGTAGTCCCCAGTCACGTTGTTTGTTTACATGCACACAACAACAAGAGACAGCAAGCGCCAGGTGATCTAGTTACAGCATGGAATTCAAAAGTAAATATTTGCCAGCTAGATATCTTAACTATTAAGTTAACTGTCTAAAATGTGCTAAATGCTCTGCAGTTGTGCATTTGGTTTGCTAACTTAGTAACTAGTTATCTAGCTAGATAGCTTCAAGCTTTTCTTGGTAACAGCAGAGAATCCCCTCCTGGATGAAGAGCCTTGCTGTCTAATATTTGTTTTGTGTGTGAAGCAAACTGTGAGTAGCATTTTTTTGTTACTTTTATAACTTTATGAGCTGGGATGTCTGTCCTGCAAATAGTTTGTCAGAGACTGTATAAAATGTTTGCATGCACTCGTTAGCATTTAGCTAGCATTCACATTTACATATACTTGTTAGCATTGCTAACCTTCGGATTACAGAGGCTCAGTGGCGTTTGAAAATAGTGCCCTTTGTGTTCAGTGTCGGTATTACCGAATATACCGGGAAGGCACAAGGTCGGTATGAAGGTATGACAATCTGGATACCGCCCAAGCCTAGTACACTGCTCAAAAGAATTAAGGGAACACTAAAATAACACATCCTAGATCTGAATGAATGAAATAATCTTATTAAATACTTTTTTCTTTACATAGTTGAATGTGCTGACAACAAAATCACACAAAAATGATTAATGGAAATCAAATGTATCAACCCATGGAGGTCTGGATTTGGAGTCACCCTCAAAATTAAAGTGGAAAACCACACTACAGGCTGATCCAACTTTGATGTAATGTCCTTAAAACAAGTCAAAATGAGGCTCAGTAGTGTGTGTGGCCTCCACGTGCCTGTATGACCTCCCTACAATGCCTGGGCATGCTCCTGATGAGGTGGCGGATGGTCTCCTGAGGGATCTCCTCCCAGACCTGGACTAAAGCATCCACCAACTCCTGGACAGTCTGTGGTGCAACGTGGCGTTGGTGGATGGAGCGAGACATGATGTCCCAGATGTGCTCAATTGGATTCAGGTCTGGGGAACGGGCGGGCCAGTCCATAGCATCAATGCCTTCCTCTTGCAGGAACTGCTGACACACTCCAGCCACATGAGGTCTAGCATTGTCTTGCATTAGGAGGAACCCAGGGCCAACCGCACCAGCATATGGTCTCACAAGGGGTCTGAGGATCTCATCTCGGTACCTAATGGCAGTCAGGCTACCTCTGGCGAGCACATGGAGGGCTGTGCGGACCCCCAAAGAAATGCCACCCCACACCATGACTGACCCACCGCCAAACCGGTCATGCTGGAGGATGTTGCAGGCAGCAGAACGTTCTCCACGGCGTCTCCAGATTCTGTCACGTCTGTCACATGTGCTCAGTGTGAACCTGCTTTCATCTGTGAAGAGCACAGGGCGCCAGTGGCGAATTTGCCAATCTTGGTGTTCTCTGGCAAATGCCAAATGTCCTGCACGGTGTTGGGCTGTAAGCACAACCCCCACCTGTGGACGTTGGGCCCTCATACCACCCTCATGGATTCTGTTTCTGACCGTTTGAGCAGACACATGCACATTTGTGGCCTGCTGGAGGTCATTTTGCAGGGCTCTGGCAGTGCTCCTCCTGCTCCTCCTTGCACAAAGGCGGAGGTAGCAGTCCTGCTGCTGGGTTGTTGCCCTCCTACGGCCTCCTCCATGTCTCCTGATGTACTGGCCTGTCTCCTGGTAGCGCCTCCATGCTCTGGACACTACGCTGACAGACACAGCAAACCTTCTTGCCACAGCTCGCATTGATGTGCCATCCTGGATGAGCTGCACTACCTGAGCCACTTGTGTGGGTTGTAGACTCCGTCTCATGCTACCACTAGAGTGAAAGCACCGCCAGCATTCAAAAGTGACCAAAACATCAGCCAGGAAGCATAGGAACTGAGAAGTGGTCTAGGGTCACCACTTGCAAAACCAGTCCTTTATTGGGGGTGTCTTGCTAATTGCCTATAATTTCCACCTGTTGTCTATTCCATTTGCACAACAGCATGTGAAATGTATTGTCAATCAGTGTTGCTTCCTAAGTGGACAGTTTGATTTCACAGAAGTGTGATTGACTTGGAGTTACATTGTGTTGTTTAATTTTTTTGAGCAGTGTATATATGGTATACCGCCCAAGCCTAGCAGAGGGCGGTATACCATATATACACTGCTCAAAAAAATATATATATTTCACCTTTATTTAACCAGGTAAGCCAGTTGAGAACAAGTTCTCATTTACAACTGCGACCTGGCCAAGATAAAGCAAAGCAGTGCGATAAAAACAACAACACAGAGTTACATATGGGGTAAAACAAAACATAAAGTCAAAAATACAACAGAAAACATATATACAGTGTGTGCAAATGTAGCAAGTTATGGAGGTAAGGCAATAAATAGGCTATAGTGCAAAATAATTACAATTAGTATTAACACTGGAATGATAGATGTGCAAGAGATTATGTGCAAATAGAGATACTGGGGTGCAAATGAGCAAAATAAATAACAATATAGGGATGAGGTAGTTGGGTGGGCTAATTTCAGATGGGCTGTGTACAGGTGCAGTGATCGGTAAGGTGCTCTGACAACTGATGCTTAAAGTTAGTGAGGGAGATAAGAGTCTCCAGCTTCAGAGATTTTTGCAATTCGTTCCAGTCATTGGCAGCAGAGAACTGGAAGGAATGGCGGCCAAAGGAGGTGTTGGCTTTGGGGATGACCAGTGAGATATACCTGCTGGAGCGCATACTACGGGTGGGTGTTGCTATGGTGACCAATGAGCTAAGATAAGGCGGGGATTTGCCTAGCAGTGATTTATAGATGGCCTGGAGCCAGTGGGTTTGACGACGAACATGTAATGAGGACCAGCCAACAAGAGCGTACAGGTCACAGTGGTGGGTAGTGTATGAGGCTTTGGAGACAAAACGGATGGCACTGTGATAGACTACATCCAATTTGCTGAGTAGAGTGTTGGAGGCTATTTTGTAAATGACATCGCCGAAGTCAAGGATCGGTAGGATAGTCAGTTTTACGAGGGCATGTTTGGCAGCATGAGTGAAGGAGGCTTTGTTGCGAAATAGGAAGCCGATTCTGGATTTAACTTTGGATTGGAGATTCTTAATGTGAGTCTGGAAGGAGAGTTTACAGTCTAACCAGACACCTAGGTATTTGTAGTTGTCCACATACTCTAGGTCAGACCCGTCGAGAGTAGTGATTCTAGTCGGGTGGGCGGGTGCCAGCAGCGTTCGATTGAAGAGCATGCATTTAGTTTTACTAGAGTTTAAGAGCAGTTGGAGGCTACTGAAGGAGTGTTGTACGGCATTGAAGCTCGTTTGGAGGTTTGTTAACACAGTGTCCAATGAAGGGCCAGATGTATACAAAATGGTGTCGTCTGCGTAGAGGTGGATCTGAGAGTCACCAGCAGCAAGAGCGACATCATTGATATACACGGAGAAAAGAGTCGGCCCAAGAATTGATCCCTGTGGCACCCCCATAGAGACTGCCATAGGTCCAGACAACAGGCCCTCCGATTTGACACATTGAACTCTATCTGAGAAGTAGTTGGTGAACCAGGCGAGGCAGTCATTTGAGAAACCAAGGCTATTTAGCCTGCCAATAAGAATGCGGTGGTTGACAGAGTCGAAAGCCTTGGCCAGGTCGATGAAGACGGCTGCACAGTACTGTCTATTATCGATCGCGGTTATAATATCGTTTATGACCTTGAGCGTGGCTGAAGTGCACCCATGACCAGCTCGGAAACCGGATTGCATAGCGGAGAAGGTACGGTGGGATTCGAAATGGTCGGTGATCTGTTTGTTAAAAACTTTCGAAAGGCAGGGCAGGATGGATATAGGTCTGTAACAGTTTGGATCTAGAGTGTCACCCCCTTTGAAGAGGGGGATGACCACGGCAGCTTTCCAATCTCTGGGGATCTCAGATGTTACGAAAGAGAGGTTGAACAGGGTAGTAATAGGGGTTTGTCTCCCGAGTGGCGCAGTGGTCTAAGGCACTGCATCGCAGTACTAGCTGTGCCACTAGAGATCCTGGTTCGAATCCAGGCTCTGTCGTAGCCGGCCGCGACTGGGAGACCCATGGGGCGGCGCACAATTGGCCCAGCGTCGTCCAGGGTATGGGAGGGAATGGCCGGCAGGGATGTGGCTCAGAGCATGGCGTTTGCAACGCCAGGGTTGTGGGTAAAATAAAATAAAAATAATGTATGCACTCACTAACTGTAAGTCGCTCTGGATAAGAGCGTCTGCTAAATGACTAAAATGTCAAATGTAATGTAATGGGTTGCGACAATTTCGGCGGCTAGTTTTAGAAAGAAAGGGTCCAGATTGTCTAGCCCAGCTGATTTGTAGGGGTCCAGATTGTGCAGCTCTTTCAGAACATCAGCTGTCTGAATTTGTGTGAAGGAGAAGCGGAGGGGGCATGGGCAAGTTGCAGCGGAGGGTGCAGAGCTGTTGGCCGGGGTAGTGGTAGCCAGGTGGAACGCATGGCCAGCCGTAGCAAAATGCTTGTTGAAATTCTCGATTATTGTAGATTTATCGGTGGTGATAGTGTTTCCTAGCCTCAGTGCAGTGGGCAGCTGGGAGGAAGTGCTCTTATTCTCCATGGACTTTACAGTGTCCCAAAACTTTTTGGAGTTAGTGCTACAGGATGCAAATTTCTGTTTGAAAAAGTTAGCCTTTGTTTTCCTAACTGCTTGTGTATATTGGTTCCTAACTTCCCTGAAAAGTTGCATATCGCGGGGGCTATTTGATGCTAATGCAGTACGCCACAGGATGTTTTTGTGCTGGTCAAGGGCAGTGAAGTCTGAGGAGAACCAGGGGCTATATCTGTTCTTAGTTCTGTATTTTTTGAATGGGGCATGTTTATTTAAGATTGAGAGGAAATTACTTTTAAAGGACAACCAGGCATCCTTTACTGACGGAATGAGATCTATATCCATCCAGGATACCTGGGCCAGGTCAATTAGGAAGGCCTGCTCGCTAAAGTGTTTTAGGGAGCGTTTGACAGTGATGAGGGGTGGTCGTTTGACCGCGGACCCGTTACGGACGCAGGCAATAAGGCAGTGGTAGCTGATATCCTGGTTGAAGACAGCGGAGGTGTATTTAGAGGGTAAGTTAGTCAGGATGATATCTATGAGGGTACCCATGTTTACGGATTTAGGGTTGTACCTGGTAGGTTCGTTGATAACTAGGTTTAATTCTTAACTTTGATCAACAATTAATAACCTGGTGGTGGGTGACCCCACACCAAATCAATACTAGAGTGCCAAGGAGGATCAGCAAAACCAGAAGACACCATGGCTCTCAAATGAGGCCCTGCTGCCTTCAGTGCCTTGCATCTGGTTCTAGGGGCAGGGGTGTTGACCTGGGTCCCGTCACTCTGATCCCGTCGCTGACCGTTCTCAGGGAGTGCAGAGCCCTTATCGCAGGTCTCAGTGCCACCACAGTTGAATGCCAGTCTGGCCTGTGTCCCCAGTGAGGCTCACTCCCAAGCCCCTCCACCCTGACTGCCAGCCTACCAACATGTCCGGGCATTTTAAAGGGAGAGGGCGCTGACAGACTGGACAAAGGGAGGACACAGAAACGACTCCGATATTCGATTAAGTGGAGGTTAAAATAACTTGGAAAATGAGGTCAAACCACAAAATGGATTCAAGCAGCAGAGTATCTTGATTGGCACAGTCAAGAGTATAATTATAACCTGCTTTAGGGCCTATTTGTAAGACCCACAGAGGCTGAAACACTGCTCCGACACGGTTGTCTATAATATAACATTGATTACCAAGTATAGATGTACTGGTAATGCTACAAACTTGCACAAGCTCTGTTGCTTTCCAACAGGTTGTGGGCGCTGAGCAGGCACTAGCGATGACCTAGCAATAGCTGCCCAGTAGAGCCAAGTCCCAGCCTATTCTATGCCCACAGACATAGTGACTCAAGGTTCTATACCAGACACTAACCAAGAGACGGTGTCACACCCAGACAAGGAGCAATATTGGCTAAAACAACTCCTTGTTTTGACAAGCTAACCTTTTTAAATGACCAAAATATGGCTGCGTAGGGACGTGGACAGGTAAGAGAGCCAGCCTGCCTGGACAAACAGAGCCAGGGTACACAACACAATTGGATTCTGGGACATCCAAAACAAAGTGCCAGTCCCTGAGCGCAGAGGTTTAAAAAACGATTATCTCACATGGTTTCGTCACGGTCAAATAATTCATTCTGTGGATGAGAAAAGAGCTTTGTAGCGGAACCCACTTGACACATGCATTGTTGAACATGAACAGCATGCCGATCAGCCTAATAGTTAGGCATGGCTGGTATTATGATGGTTAGGCCTGGTCTAGGGTAGGATAGGATAGAATGTGCAAAAGTTCTGTACAGGCCCATGGGTCAGAGGAAACGGAAAATAAACTGTCAGCTGCCCCCCTGATCTTCAATGACAGAACGTGTCACCCGAGGCCTTACCACACACACACACACACCAGCTGCCGCTTTCTCAGCTCTTCAGAAGAACTAGTCAGAAACTGTGTGCGCGAGTGCACCAGGGTAAATTAAATAGTAGGCTTCAGGCTTCCGTCAAGGGGGCAGTGTAATTCAATCTGTGAAATAGTCCAGTGCAATTTACAAAACTAGACAGCAGTGAAAGTTTTTGATGTATTTTGATGAGGTTCAGTGGAACACTGAAGTGTGCTCTGGCATCCAAGCATGGTCACAAGACTGTGCTTACAAAAATAGCTCACCTGTTTTCCCAATTTGATAGCACATTCACCCGCAGACAATGGAGCTTATTTTGGAAAATTCTTCAATGCGTGGTATAATACAGAGTCGTAACATGAAGCTGGCATGTTAGTATTTGGCAGAAAAGCAGTTGCGGCTACTGCGGAAGGTACTGCAACCAAGGCGAGCATCACCAAGCTAAAAATAGTTCTGGGAAGGTTGTCCAGATGTTTCTCATTGGTTCACACAGTACGGGCCTCCCTGTTGTCCAGGAGGAGAAACTACATAATTCAGTCTGGCCTTTCATTTCAGGGTAGGGAGGAAAGACAGAGTGGCATTAGATTTAAGGCAGTAGCGGTTTATATTGCAACACTCCCTACAACCAGGACCTCTGTACCAGGCGGTGTCAGAGGAAGGCCCTCAAAAATTGTCAAAGACCACTAGGGATGTAACGATTCACAGATACACATCGGTCCCAATTCAAATGTTTAAAATACGACTACATTGGTCCACGGACCCCAAACCGATCCAAATGTAGCATGCATTGATCAGAAAATCTATTCAAACGTTACGAAATCGCTCATATTACTTTTTCTACCTTCCGAAAAAAACTATTTTATTAAAATAACTGATGCATCCTCTCCTTCAGTGTCAAACTAAGCAAATAACTATGTTGACAGTCATTGATCAGCATGCAAAATGACTTGTAGAACAACCCTAAGGAATATCAGTAGCCTAGTCAAACTGCGCACTCTGCCCAGCTTCGCGCACTGACCGACGCAGGGTAGGCGGCCTGTTCCTGATCTTGCACATCTGCGAGGCACCTTAAGCATTCAAATGCTAAAATGGCTTGCGCAATATTAGGCTTTATTAGTTTATTGACAACTGAACAAAAATATAAACGCAACATGTAAAGTGTTGGTCCCATGTTTCATGAGCTGAAATAAAAGATCCCAGAAATGTTCCTTATGCACAAAAAGTGTATTTCTCTCAAATTCTTTGCATGAATTTGTTTACATCCCTGTTAGTGAGCATTTCTCCTTTGCCAATGTAATCCATCCACCTGACAGGTGTGGCATATCAAGAAGATGATTAAACAGCATGATCATTATACAGGTGCACCTTTTGCTGGGGACAAAACAGCAACTCTAAAATGTGCAGTTTTGTCACACAACACAATGCCACAGATGTCTCAAGTTGAGGGAGCGTGCAATTGGCATGATGACTGCAGGAATGTCCACCAGAGCTGTTGCCAGATAATTGAATGTTCATTTATCTACCATAAGCCGCCTCCAACGTCGTTTTAGAGAATTTGGCAGTACGTCCAACCAGCCTCACAACCGCAGACCATGTGTTACCATTTCAATTGACTGATTTCCTTATGAGCTGTAAGTCGTTGAAATTGTTGCATGTTGCATTTATATTGTTGTTCAGTATAATTTGCTAGGTTAATGTTATCTATACGCTGTTGAAAATTGTGTTTTACCGGAATAAAAGTAAGCTACCAGATACAACTCTCATCTGGCTATACCTGCTGAACGGGGCTTACAATAGATTTTATTTTGATTGTTCAGGTTCACCATCAGCAATAGGTTTGGTAGTTTTACTTTAAACAATCATAGTATATGGACATTTTTAGATATACAGGGTAAAGTTGATAATTTCATAACGAGGAATAACTTTTACTAGTCACACTCATGGCCAAAGCGGGAGGAGAAAAGAATCTCACTAAAAACTTCAAAAACGGTCAAAAGCATTCAATTTTGAGATGGGGGTGAAATCCAAAGTTGTACTATATGTTCATTGGCATATAGCTCAAACACTTAATCTGCAAAAATGAAAAGTTAATTAGTGGGCGATGGTAATTTCAGAACCAAAGTAGTGGGGGGACTGCTAAAAAGGACTGCTAAATAGCTAATGAAATGGCTACACGGATTACCTGCATTTACCCTTTTTTGCACACCAACTCTTGCACTGACTATGCACACATGCTGGACTCTACCAGCACACTCACAAATACTTACACTGACACCCCAACACACATGCTGCTGCTACTGTCTATTATCTATCCTGTTGCCTAGTCGCTTTACCCCTACCTATATGTACATAGCTACCTCATACCCCTGCACATCGATTTGGTACTGGTACTCCCTGTATATAGCCATGCTATTTTTACTTGTTATTGTTATTCATTATTCACTGTGTATTTATTCCTTGTGCAACTATTTCTATTTTTTATTTTATATTTATCTTTAACTCTGCATTGGTGGAAAAGGAATCGTAAGTAAGCATTTCACTGTTAGTCTATCTACACGAAGCATGTGACAAATCAAATTTGATTTGATTGATTTTAACCGATGTTGGGGTAAGTCGCCAAAGCATTAGTATCAATCCACACAGGAAGTTACTCAAACGTGGTACTAAAAGCTATGGTGGAAAAACAGGAGATTGGTAAGAGGAAGCAATTTGAGAGTGGATTTTTGGGGGGCATTTTTGTTTTCCTCACTGTAATCACTGTGCACAGTGCTGTAGTGTGCAACTGTGCACAGTGCTGTAGTGTGCAACTGTGCACAGAGGTACTCAGTGTTGTGTTGGATTTGCCCCCAAACATAACGCTTTGTATTCAGGACTAAGTTAATTTATTTTCCAAATGTTTTGCCATTTTACATTAGTTCCTTATTGCAAACAGGATGCATGTTTTGGAATATTTTTATTCTGTAAGGGCTTCTGTCTTTTCACTCTGTCAATTAGGTTAGTATTGTGAAGTAAGTACAATGTTGTTGATCCATCCTCAATTTTCTCCTGAGTGGTTTCCTTCCTCTCCAGCAACTGAGTTAGGAAGGACGCCTGTATCTTTGTAGTGACTGGGTGTATTGATACACCATCCAAAGTTTAATTAATAACTTCACCATGCTCAAAGGGATATTCAAGGTCTGCTTTTTAAAAACATTTTTACCCATCTACCAATAGGTGCCCTTCTTTGCGAGTCATTGGAAAGCCTCCCTGGTCTTTGTGGTTGAATCTGTGTTTGAAATTCACTGCTCAACTGAGGGACCTTACAGATAATTGTGTGTGGGGGGTACAGAGATGAAGTAGTCATTCAAAAATCATGTTAAACACCATTATTGCACACAGAGTGAGTCCATGCAAAATGTTTACTCCTGAACGTATTTAGGCTTGCCTTAAAGGGGTTGAATACCTATTGACTCAAGACATTTCAGCTTTATATTTTGAATTAATTTGCACAAATGTTGAGAAACATTATTCCACTATTCCACTTCAAGGGGTGTGAATACTTTCTGAAGGCACTGTGTCTGATATTGGGGAACCCAAGGTTAGAGATGCATAAAGGGACATAAGAGGAAATATGATTTTAGGAGGGGTGGGATGATCCGTGACATTGTCCAGTTATAGGCTTTCCCCTCACTGGTGCTTTGCTTCTTCTTATAATTTGTTTTGTGCAACTTGATGGAGAGAAGCGTGCTTATTAAAATAACAAAACAAGACAGAAATGCATTCCACTTACCAGAAAAACAGGCTTATCACCAAGGCAACTGACAATGTGACCTTGAACATTGAATCCATTAAATGGTCCTTTGGAGCAAGGATTGTTGACATATATTTGACATTTGTAGTCGGGGTCTCAACTTACTATTGAGAGTAAGAATAGTAGGAAACACCAAGTGCAATTTCGAAATAATAGTTTTTCAGTCACTGACAATCACTCAATTAGCCATGTCACCTAACATTATTTTGATTGGTAGTTAGTCTAGCCAGCTATCTGAACTTGTAGTAATCATGGCCGAATACCGACCGGCACACAGGGCACCTGTGCAGGGCACCTGACCTCCAGAGAGCCCCCATTGATTTTGTTAGTCGTTCTCACTCAGATATCATATTAACATGGCATAAGTCATTACAAAATGTGTAGAATTGCAGGAAATGTGCTTTAAAACTGCAAAAATGTATCTCAAAACCATGGCAAAATGAGTAGAATGGCAGGAAATGTGTTCTAAAACTGCAACATTTCAAATCAAATCAAAGTTTATTGGTTATGTACACAGATTTGCAGATGCTATCGCTGGTGCAGCGAAATGCTTGTGTTTCTAGCTTCAACTGTGCAGCAATACCTAGCAATAAAAAAAAATATGAAAAACACACATAATCCAGAAAAATTAAGAAATATCAGAACAGACCGGAATATTAATACAGTGCATTTGGAAAGTATTCAAACCCCTGGATTTATTTTTATCATCAGTCTACACACAGTACCCCATAATAACAAAGCAAAAACAGGTTTAAAATAAAATAAATATCAGTAGCCTAACCAAACTGAGCACTCTGCTCAGCTTCGCACGCTAACCAACGCGGGGTAGGCGGCCTGTTCCTGATCTTGCACATCTGCGAGGCACCTTCAGCATTCAAATGCTCAAATGGCTTGCACAATATTAGGTTTAAAAAATATATTTACATAAAAGTATTCATACCCTTTACTGCACATTTGGCAGCGATTACAGCCTGGAGTCTTCTTGGGTATGACGCTACAAGCTTGGCACAACTGTATTTGGGGTGTTTCTCCCATTCTTCTCTGCAGATCCTCTCAAGCTCTGTCAGGTTGGATGGGGAGTGTCACTGCACAGCTACTTTCAGGTCTCTCCAGAGATGTTGTATCAGGTTCAAGTCCGGGCTCTGGCTGGGCCACTCAAGGACATTCAGAGACATGTCCTGAAGCCACTCCTGCATTGTCTTGGCTGTGTGCTTAGGGTCATTGTCCAGTTGGAAGGTGAACCTTCGCCCCAGTCTGAGGTCCTGAGCGCTCTGGAGCAGATCATCATCAAGGATCTCTCTGTACTTCATCTTTCCCTCGATCCTGACTAGTTTCCCAGTCCCTGCCGCTGAAAAACATCCCCACAGCATGATGCTGCCACCACCATGCTTCACCGTAGGGATGGTGCCAGGTTTCCTCCAGACGTGATGCTTGGCATTCAGGCCAAAGAGTTCAATCTTGGTTTCATCAGACCAGAGAATCTTGTTTCTCAAGGTCTGAGAGTCCTTTTTTTGAGGAGTGGTTTCCGTCTGGCCACTCTACCATAAAGGCCTGATTGGTGGAGTGCTGCAGTCAGAGTGACCATCGGGTTTTTGGTCACCTCCCTGACCAAGGCCCTTCTCCCCCGATTGCTCAGTTTGGCCGGGCGGCCAGCACAAGGAATGATTTTGGTGGTTCCAAACGTCTTCCATTTAGGAATGATGGAGGCCACTGTTCTTGGGGACCTTCAATGCTGCAGAAATTTTTTGGTACCCTTCCCCAGATCTGTGCCTCGACACAATCCTGTCTCGGAGATCTACAGACAATTCCTTTGACCTCATGGCTTGGTTATTGCTCTGATATGCACTGTCAACTGTGGGACCTTATATAGACAAGTGTGTGCCTTTCCAAATCATGTCCAATCAATTGAATTTACCACAGGTGGAGTCCAATCAAGTTGTAGAAACATCAAGGATGATCAATGGAAACAGGATGCACCTGAGCTCAATTTCGAGTCACATAGCAAAGGGTTTGAATACTTACGTAAAAAATGTTTTATACATTTGCAAACATTTGTAAAAACCTGTTTTCAATTTGTCATCATTGGGTATTGTGTGTAGATTGATGAGACAAAAAAACAATTTAATCAACTTTAACCAAATTTCTTCAGCCTCCTGAGGTTGAATAGGCGCTGTTGCGCCTTCTTCACCACGCTGTCTGTGTGAAGGGACCATTTCAGGTTGTTAGTGATCTGCACGCCAAGGAACTTGAAGCTTTAGACCCACTGCGGCCCCGTCGATGTGGATGGGGGCGTGCTCTCTCTGCGTGCGGTCTTCTGTAGTCCATGATCAGCTGCTTCGTTTTGTTGACGTTGAGGGAGAAGTTATTTTCATGGCACCACTCCGCCAGGGCTCGCACCTCCTCCCTGTAGGATGTCTCACCGTTGTTGGTAATCAGGCCTACCACTGTTGTGTCATCAGCAAACTTGATGACTGACTTTAGGCTTGGGTGGAATCCAGATTGTCATATAGTACCTTCATACCGACCTTGTGCCATCCCGGGATATCCGGTAATAACGGCACTGAAGGGGTGCCATTTTCAGAACCCACTGAGCCGCTAATCCGAAGATTAGCAATGGTAACAAGTATACTGAACAAAAATATTATTAACGCAAAAATGTCAAAGATTTTACTGAGTTACAGTTCATATAAGGATGTATCTATGGATTTCACGACTGGGAATATAGATATGCATCTGGGCCTCACAATGGGCCTCAGGATCTCGTCATGGTATCTCTGTGCATTCAAATTGCCATCGATAAAATGCAATTGTGTTCGTTGTCTGTAGCTTTGCCTGCCCATACCATAACCCCACCGCCACCATGGGGCACTCTGTTCACAACGTTGACATCAGCAAACCTCTTGCCCACACGTGGTCTGTGGTTATGAAGCCGGTTGGACGTACTGCCAAATTCTCTAAAACGACGTTGAAGGTGGCTTATGGTAGAGAAAATAACATTCAATTCTCTGGCAAAAGCTCTGGTGGACATCCCTGCAGTCTGCATGCCAATTGCACGCTCCCTGAAAACTTCTGTGGCATTGTGTTGTGTGACAAAACTGCATCTTTTAGAGTGGCCTTTCATTGTCCCAGCACAAGGTGCACCTTTGTAATGATCATGCTGTTTAATCAGCTTCTTGATAAGCCACACCTGTCAGGTGGATGGATTATCTTGGCAAAGAAGAAATGCACACTAACAGGGATGTAAACAAATTTGTTCACAAAATTTGAGAGAAATAAGCTTTTTGTGCGTATGGAAAATGTCTAGTATCTTATTTCAGCTCATGAAACATGGGACCAACACTTTCCATGTTGCGTTTATATATGTTTTCAGTGTACACGTAAAACCCCATAGCGAATGCCAACTAAATGCAAACGAGCACATGCAAACATTTTATACAGTCTCTGACAAACTGCCAGTAAGCTTCTTCATTAAAAATACTGTGACAGGAGAAATGAAGAACGCAATCTGCTTTATCTCCTAACGTATTGCACACTTGATGTTGACTGCAGGCATTTACTTAAAAAGTATAAATCTAGCAGAGATCCCGCTCTGGAAATTTGATATGCCCGTAGAGTATATTTTCACTGGGGGGGGGGGGGGGGGCATGAACCCCCCGCAAACTACGCTCCTGTCTACGCCCCAAGGCGATTAACTTTAAAATGTACATTTCTCTCCACCATCAAGAGGGGGGCTACTAAAGGCTGGAGCCGGCCCTGCAAAAGGCTGGAGCCGGCCCTGCAATCCCAGCCTCCCTCCTACTTGTATAATTACACATACTACAAATTACCAGCAGAGGGAGACCATTTTGAATCTATTTTCACATTCACTCTGTTGTTAATGCTTACAAATTGGATCATAACGCTAAAAGTAGCAGAGATCCCACTCAAACTTTGATATGCCCGTAGAGTACATTATGTTCAGCAATATATTTAAACATTTGCCAAATCAAAAAAATAATATTCTCAATATTCATGTTTAAATTGTTCAATGTTCATAAGTTAATATAAGAAAATTGTTATTGAAATCAAAATACTACTCATATTACAGAGCAAGCGGTAAAGCTTCATATGATGCCAATTGTTTTGCTTTGTAGCACCTACATATGAAACATTATGGAGCCTTAAAAGAGGCCTGGTTAAGGCCAAAATGTCACAAATATTCCAACTTCTATTCATAATTTCTCAATTATGCTTTAAAAATACAAATGTCAAATATACAGTGCATTCGGAAAGTATTCAGACCCCTTGACTTCTTACACATTGTTACATTACAGCCTTATTCTAAAATGGATTAAATAAAAACATTTCCTCAATCTACACACAATACCCCATCTTTACAAAGCGAAAGGTTTTTGAAATTTTTGCAAATTTATTACAAATAAAATACAGAACCTTATTTACATAAGTATTCAGACCCTTTGCTATGAGACTCGAAATTGAGCTCAGGTGCAACCTGTTTCCATTGATCATCCTTGAGCTGTTTCTACAACTTGGAGTCCACCTGTGGTAAATTCAATTGATTGGACATGATTTGGAAAGGCACACACCTGTCTATATAAAAGGTCCCAAAGTTGACAGTGCATGTCAGAGCAAAAACCAAGCCATGAGGTCGAAGGAATTGCCCGTAGAGCTCCGAGACAGGATTGTGTCGAGACACAGATCTGGAGAAGGGTAAACATTTCTGCAGCATTGAAGGTCTCCAAGAACACAGTAGCTTCCATCATTCTTAAATGGAAGAACTTTGGAACCACCAAGACTCTTCCTCGAGCTGGCCGCCCGGCCAAACTGAGCAATCGGGGGAGAAGGGCCTTGGTCTGGGAGGTGACCAAGAACTCGATGGTCACTCTGACAAAGCTCCAGAGTTCCTCTGTGGAGATGGGAGAACCTTCCAGAAGGACAACCATCTCTGCAGCACTCCACCAATCAGGCCTTTATGGTAGAGTGGCCAGACGGAAGTCACTCCTCTGTAAAAGGCACGACAGCCCGCTTAAAGTTTGCCAAAGGCACCTAAAGGACTCTCAGAACATGAGAAACAAGATTCTCTGGTCTGATGAAATCAAGATTGAACTCTTTGGCCTGAATGTCAAGCATCACCTGGTCTGGAGGAAACCTGGCACCATCCCTACGGTGAAGCATGGTGGTGGCAGCATCATGCTGTGGGGATGTTTTTCAGCGGCAGGGACTGGGAGAGTAGTCAGGATCGAGGGTAAGATGAACGGTGCAAAGTACAGAGAGATCCTTGATAAAAACCTGCTCCAGAGCGCTCAGGACCTCAGACTGGGGCGAAGGTTCACCTTCCAACAGGACAACAACCCTAAGCGCACAGCCAAGACAACGCAGGAGTGGCTTCGGAACAAGTCTCTGAATGTCCTTGAGTGGCCCAGCCAGAACCCAGACTTGAACCCGATCGAACATCTCTGGAGACCTGAAAATAACTGTGCAGCGACGCTCCCCATCCAACCTGACAGAGCTTGAGAGGATCTGCAGAGAAGAATGGGTGAAACTCCCAAAATACAGGTGTGCCAAGCTTGTAGCATCATACCCAAGAAGACTCGAGGTTGTAATCGCTGCAAAAGGTGCTTCAACATAGTACTGAGTAAAGGGTCCGAATACTTACGTAAATGTGATATCAGTTTTTTTTTTTTTATACATTTGCAAACATATCTAAAAACCTGTTTTGCTTTGTCATCATGGGGTAGTGATGAGGGGGGAAAAAACGATTGAATACATTTTAGAATAAGGCTGTAACGTAACACCTTTACAAAAAAAAAATCACTTTTTACTTTTACACTTTTAACATAGGCCAGGCCCTGTTGTTATCTCATATCCCAGCCATAATGCCTCGCATTAGCATTACGCCTGGGAAGAAAACACTTTAATTTGCTCATCTTGCCATTGGCTCAACTTACCCCATGGCCAATACCTCAACTTACACCAAGGCAAACATTGACTATATAAGCCCACAGAGCTACAAGGATGCACTTTCATGCTAGGATTCAACTATATTGAAGCTTATAGAGACCCCAACTGATGTATAGAACAATCTTAAAATTATATACTTTGCATCATGACTTGGTGAAAATCAGTTTTTTGTACCTAACTTGCTTACCACCTTTTCCATGTGGTTTCTTGCTTCACAGACTCCATGAAATGATGACCTGATCTTCCTAAATATATTTGGTAAGCTAATTTTGGGTAAGGTTTCTTAGAAACAAGGGTGTCTCAACTTACCCCACCCTCCCCTACTGTCAATTCTTGACATGTCCTTTCTTCCTTCTTACCAACCAATCAAGCATGCACATATTTTGACCAATGAACAGTGCTCCCTGGGTTTAGAAGTGAATAAACAGGAAGGCGTGTGATAACTATCTCTACGGGCCCTGTGTGTGATGTCATCAAGAGAAGGCAAAAGCACAGTGCCTCCACATCCTTTTATGGAAACGTCCCTTTTTGGAGGTCAGAGCTGGCTAGGCTAACCGAACCCACTCGTCCATGTCTAAACATATGAAGAAATATGGAGGAAATGTTTAGAGAATTAATGTTTGCATCTGCATGTTTGTGTAAACCTCAGTTTGCTTCTTTATTTGGCATACTTTTTAGCTGAGCTAATGGATTTGGAAATGCTGAAGTTGAAACAGGAGTGAAATTACAGCTCATTGTTCCATTAAATTTTTTTATACATTTTTTATAATCAAGTAGTTTAGAAACATGGCCTACTTGTAATTGGTGCATGCATGCATTTGTGTCTCTGTGACACAATGTAGCCTAGATGTCTGTATGTATGCAGTTTTAAAATGAATCTCTGCATTTATCTGTGTTTATGTTTGTGCCTGTGTGCGTGACTGCGTACGCACGTGTGTTTAGGACTTTCAAATGTGCCAACTATCTGGCCTGTCCCATTGATGACAGTGACATTAAGGAAGATGGGGGTTGTGCCCCTCCTTGCTTCAGAGTCCCAGACTAATCCTCTAAACACTTGATTCTCCCTTGATTCTCTACTCCCCCTTGGTCTGTCACCTAACGCCGACCTGGCAACTTAATCCACGGCTTACGTTGTCTCCCGACCGCACTGAGACAACACACACCAATGTCAACAGAATCCTCTACAGATAATGCGAGACTGGCGGGAGATTGCCAAGTACCTCAATTCCACGAGGATTTCATCCACGGATGTTGAGAGCAGAGTAGAGTTTTTTTTATTAACCTCCGACTCCGAGTCACTATGCAGTCAATACGTCAAAGAAAGGCACTGTTGTTGAGTGCCTTTCTTTGCTGAAATCCATACTTTTTAATAAAACTTTCCTTGTTGAGATTCAATTGGCACATGCACATTCACGCTAAGTTGCCATCTTAGAGCAACAGCAATGAGGAAACAGTCAGTGTTGTATTTGATTCACGTTTTATTAAAAAGTATGGATTTCAGCAAACAAAGAAAGGCATGCAACAACAGGACAAGCATAGGTACATGGCAGTGGCGGTCGGTGACATTTAAGATGAGGGAGGACCATTTTTTTTATGAGCATGGCCTTATTTCTATTACAGCATATTGGATGACTGTCATTCATATTCCATTCACTCAGCTCAATGTAACATCGATAGGTTTAGGCTACTACATGATACAAATATCTATACCCATCATGAGGTTGCTACAATCTAGCCTACGAATTAAGGTTTACAACGTAGGTGCACTGGTCGAGAGAAACATTTTAGTAAATGTGAGTGTCTATTGGACAAATGCAGGTATCCCTGTTTTGTTCCGTTTGCTTCCATTTAAGAAACATTTTTCAACAGAATCAGTGGAATGAATACACCCCTGATGACCGCACAGTTCACTTTCATAGTAGCCACATACAAACAGCATGATCATTTGCTCGTTGTATAATTCCTTCTCGCATCTATCTATGTGCTCTCCTCCTCTCACCTTTTCCCTTCGCTTGTGGACTTCAGAGTACAATACAAAAGCTGTCAAAAGCTGTCTGTGAACAGGTGAAAAAAACCTTTCCAAGCCAAACCTTCATACCATAACCGCTAACCTCTACACAGAGCCTACATCATTGTCACCATATTAGCTAACGTCATATTCAACTTAGCTAGCTACTAGAACTTATGCATTAATAAACCCGCTACAATCATGCAGTACAGAGTACAGCAAGCAGTTTAGCAGTTACACCGGCGGGCCCCGGAGGCAATAAACGAATAAAACCAAAAGCTTACCTTGACTTGGAAGAGTTCCAGTGTTGGATAGCCATAGCAAGCTAGCTATCATAGCATCGCTCTCTGTTTGAGCCGGGTGTTTGAGGAAGCTAAACTAGCTAGCTGCATTCCCTAGCTAGGTAAGTGAAAAAAAATACAACTAGCTCTCCCTCTCGCTTCTCCTTCATTTTTGAAGAAATGAATTTGTTCAAAACTGTTCAACTATTGTTTTTCTCTCTCTTTGAGTCTACTCACCACATTGTATGCACTGCAGCGCTAGCTAGCTTTAGCTTTCAGTACAAGATTCATTCTCTGATCCTTTGACTGGGTCGACAGTTCATACTGCTAGAGCTCTAATAGGTTGGAGGATGTCCTCCGGAAGTTATCATAATTACTGTGTAAGTCTATGGAAGGGGGTAAGAACCATGAGCCTCCTAGGTTTTGTATTGAAGTCAATGTACCCAGAGGATGAAAGAAACTAGCTGTCCTCCGGCTACACCATGGTGCTACCCCAGAGAGTGCTGTTGAGGCTACTGTAGACCTACTGTAGACAGTGTGTTTTAATCAATTATTTGGTGACATATATATTTAGTATAGTTTTATCTAAAAAGGACACCTTTATTAATGTTTTTTTTTTATTCACTGAGGATGATGGTCCTCCCCTTTCTCATCTGAGGAGCCTCCACTGGTACACAGTATGGTTTTAAGAATTCAAATTGTTAAAGTATCGACTGCATTGAGACTCAGTTGGAGGTTCATAAAAAAAAAACTGTGGTCTGCGCTCAACTCTGTGGATAAAATCATTGTGTAGTTGAGGTACTTGGCAAGGTGGGAGGATGCCCTGCCCTGAGGATGCCCGTCCACCACTCTCGTGAATGGTAGCCTAATCCAGCAAAGAAGATACCGCAATCCAAGACATGCCGGTTTGTAAAGAAAGTGTCACGCGGGTGCAGCAGGACGAATGGGAACTTATTTTAACACCATTCAAACCCAGAGAAAGGTTATCTTCCCTCACCATCACTGAGAAAGACATCCCCAGTAGAGTGTGGGGACTGCTGCGGTCAATCAACCTCAACCACTGTAAAGCTTTCACCCTCTACAGACATAATCCAGTAGGAGGACAGGTACTCAATATACATGCTTTCGTGTTCACACTTTTCACTATTTAACTCCAACTGCAGAATGTAAGACACCTATACAGACAGATAAAAACAAGGTCACAATGTGACTAATTTTAACTTTTGCTAAAATCCCTCATTTAGGACATTCAATTCAGGGTCTGAACACTGGAAACAAATCAAATTAGGTTAGCATTTGATGTCTAACCAAGGTTGCTATGTCAGTTTTACAGGCTGGGGCCTCCCGAGTGGCGCAGCGGTCTAAGGCTCTGCATCGGTTCGATCCCAGGCTGTGTCGCAGCCGGCCGCGACCGGGAGACCCATGAGGCAGCGCACAATTGGTACAGAGAATTGCCAGGGACCTCACGTTACGATATCATGATACTTAGGTGCCGATACGATATGTATTGTGATTCTCATGATTCTATATGTAGTGACTCTATACTGTGATTTTATTGTGATTTGATGTTCCAAACATATTGCTCACCATGTCTGCTGCCGAGGGACAATAGTGAGTTTTGATCAGTCATGGAAATAAAAGTGCTGAAAACAAATCGTCTCTCTTATTAAAAATAAGATGGAGAACAAGTTATGAAGGAAAAATACTAGCGTTTTGGTGCAGGTACAGCCAACTACGATATATCGTCAATTTATATCCCGATATGTAACTGTATCAAATTTTCCCCCACCACTAATGTTCATGTGGATACGTTTTGAATGGTTAATATGAGTAACTCTGGTGTAGCCATAAGATCCCTATCATTAATGGCATACAAATATAAGTTTAATTCAGATCAACTGCCTCTTGGTGTTAGTTTATAAGAATAACGTGAAAAGTTGGATTGATGCAGCCTTAGAGCCATGGTTAATCTTTCAAATGCACCATTGAATTAAACGCATTTCAAAATATTCTAAGAACTTTTACCTTGGCTAGATTCATTATGGTGACGTGCCAGAAATCCTTGTTTGAATTATTATATAAAAGTGTTTGACATTGTAAAGAAAAGATTGGCAAAAAGTACAGAATTACAAGTGTGCAAGCTTCCTGAGCCAGAACATTCCTTCCTACTGTGTGGTCTCCTCTCCCTTGTCCATACTAAGTAAAGGATACACATTATATTATAACCATACATTTTAACTTTTCCTGAGCCTAATACTGCTCTGCACAACAACCCGTATAGAAACAAGATACAGTTGAACCACCACAACAGCTCAAGCTACTGATGCCTCGAAGCCTGCACTTAAAAAGGCTCCATTACCGAAGAGTCATTTGCCATGCCTTTTCCATGGAGTGGCCATTTCATGTGGACCAGTTAACTATCGGCATGCGCCATTGGACCCCCACCCCCCGCGACAGACGCAATCTGAACACAGGGTGCAGTAACAGCTGATCTTTAAGGGGCTTTCTATTTTTAAAGTCTGTGTTGCAGAATTGGCCTGCTCATCAGGACTGACATACCATACTGCCATTGTGGGACTCGACCCAGCCTGCCCTTAAAGGCACAGTATTTCTCTACTGTCTGTGTATAGCAGTTACAGTATACTGCCTTTAAAATTAACTGTCCTGAAGCTACAGCAAGCTACCTTTCTATGACAACAGCAAACTGTCCACTGACAAAGATTGTTTAACCACTCAGGAAATGTGCAAGGGCAGCTGTGGGGAACTGCCCCTTGACAAACTGTCCTTATCAAACCCTAAAACCGACTAGCAGACATCACCAACTACAGCATGTTCTGCCCACTGCACATGGTCTACAGCAAGCAACAATGACTAAACTGCAGGAAAGTGTAACCCCAGACAAATACCCCCAGCCTGTAAAGTAAATAGCAGTCTGCTAACTTGATACCAGAAAATGATAACATTCAAATAGCCAACTGCTACCGACTTGGCAAGGGTAATGATGAAGCAACAGTCACCAGTGAGAGTCTGTGTGTGAGGTGATATGCAAATGTAATGCAACATCCGGTATGAGTCTGAACAGACTGCACTTCCTTCCATTCAACAGTGGTGTTCCTACCCTGGAAGCACACTGGTAAAGTAAAGTACACCCTCTAGACATGTGGTCCTCTGTAGCTCAGCTGGTAGAGCACAGCGCTTGTAACGCCAAGGTAGTGGGTTCGATCCCCGGGACCACCCATACACAAAAAATGTATGCACGCATGACTGTAAGTCGCTTTGGATAAAAGTGTCTGCTAAATGGCTTATTATTATTATTATTATTATGTACTTCTAAAAAAACTGCCTGAGCTGTATTACCTGTAAGACAGTGACTCAATATGATTGGCTTGTACAGCATGATATGACTGTTTAACAACAAGAACTATAAAGATTGTGTGTTGGCACTCTCAGGAAGTCACCATATGGGACTGCATTTCAAGTGCTACATTCAGCCTGTGTTCTTCACACTTCAAACAGGGAGGTCTCGAAGACCCAGAGTTTATAGTTGAAATGTGAAAGCAGTGCCCTTTCACCTCACAAATGAGTGGCATGAGGCATCACACTTCATGAAATCCTGTAGCCAATGCAGTGTAAGTCAGTAGTTCTTAAAGTGGCGCTCACGAGCCAAAAGTGGTCCCCTTCTTTCACTGTGCAACCCAACGGTGCCAACGTAACGGTGCCAAAAGCGCTGGTCTGCCCTAGAATGCCTACGTAAATGACGATCGCCAAAACGGCCAAACCCCCAAAAAATGTACGGATGTTTTGGCCTCTAAAATTAGTTTATTATGATCAAGTTCGATCCCCCACTGTGAATTATTTTGAAGTTTGCTACAAATTGAGATATTTAATTAAATAGTGATCCATTCTGACAACTACATTTGTCGTTACACAGGACCACGTGCTGAGAGAGACCAATCACGGGTCGGCAGGCTATGAGGAGGTTCCGGTTGACTCTCTCAGGCAGGATGAAAACGACTACATTGACCATGATCCTTTACTAGTTACGGCCACTTTGACCATGATCCTTAGCGATTTTTTGGTGTCATTCAGCAAAATGGCTCCCTTCAAATTAAAATACTTCCTGCTTCATGCGCCACCGGGAGTTTTCCATAGGAATACGTGGATGACGTCAGCGCTAATCACTATCTACTGGTTTTAACCTTTTCACATGTGAGTTCCAAATATCTCTAACGGTCGCCCCAGCGTGAGTTGTTTTATGCACGTGATGTCAGAATGCACTCACTGTTCCAAAATGTGATTGTTACGCAACAGGACAGTTAACACGTGCTGCCTGCTAATTATCTACAGGCTATGTTTCAACTTGTCAAGTTCAAATTATTCTCTAACAAGTTGTATTTTCTAACAACAGTTTGAATTGAGGTGTGTTCTACCTCCTCATTAATTCACATATAAGTAGCATTTTAGTGTTGCAGCCAATTTATGTTTGAGGCTTTACTGAGCCGGACAAACTTCCCTCTTCGAGGAGAGCCCTTCCACATTTTTCCCACACATCAAGTATGCAGACATTTGCGCAGTCTTGCACGAACTGGCACATTTTCTGGCTAGAGCTCACATTGCTGCATTGTTGTTTTCCTTACAAATAATAACTTTAGACATGTGTGCGTTCCTATCAAAGTAAGTGCCTTATTTGCTGTATATCGTGTTGTCGTTTCTACTGTAGCATATGCATGGAGCATAACGTACTTAAAGTTTTATTCACGTTTTCAAATACTGGTGACAAATAATGCATTCCGATTATTGCCTAGATTGTAATGAACACCTATGATGTGTGTAAAATACTTTTTTGAAGGTTGTACTGATTATAATGCGCTAATGCTAAGCTATTTGCCAGCTATGTGTGGCGCCATGTTTGTTGACATTATACAATGCATTCTGGGTGTCACGTAAACGTCTGTCAGACCAAAGATGTTATAATGGTTCACTCATCTTTCGAATAAACTTCCGGAAATGAATGATCGTAGACGACATACCCCCTTCCACTTGCATACTGCAAACAGACCAACTTATTTTGTCTCCTCTTATTATCTTTGGTCGACGTGAAAAAACAAACATGACGGCGCGCACAAACTACCTATCGTCGGATTACTTTCGATTTCTAGAAAGTGTTTTACTCAATTATTTCTATCAATGTTCAGCTCACCCGTGATGTGATGAACTATAAATAGTAATTCATATTGTGGTTTCTGTCAGCCGAGAGTTCTCTAAATATGACCGCTTGTGTTACGTCAATCTTTCCTCAGTTAGCGCTAGGACTAACGTAGCCTACATTTTCCGGTTTGGAGGATTGTGTATGCTGTCACTACTTCTGTGAATGTCTGAACATTGCATCCAAAAATAAACTGCTCACATTCAGGACATAACTTTGTAAGAACTGTGTTTGTGCAAAATGTTTGTGAAAAAACAGTGTGGCTAGCTCAAATGCTGACTGCTGCGTCAATCGAAACTGGACGTTCTAAATCAGCGTTCTAAGCACACCGGTTTGAGCGTACGCTGCAGGGACCACTATAGAATGATCACACCCGTTTGTTGGTACATGTAAAAGGTTAATGTCTATGGTGCAACTTCATTGGAACTGATCACATGATTGTGACTTCTCCAGGGAAGAAAAGTTAATACACTACATATCCAAAAGTATGTGGACACCCCTTCAAATTAGTGGATTCGGCTATTTCAGCCACACCCGTTGCTGAAAGGTGTATAAAATCGAGCACACAGCCATGCAACCTCCAGACAGACATTGGCAGTAGAATGGCCTTACTGAAGAACTCAGTGACATTCAACGTGGCACAGTGATAGTTAGTCAAATTTCTCCCCTTTTAGAGCTGCCCTGGTCAACTGTAAGTGCTGTTATTGTGAAATGGAAAATTCTAGGCACAACAACGGCTCAGCCGCGAAGTGGTAGGCCACACAAGCTCACAGAACGGGACCGCCGAGTGCTGAAGCGCAAACAAATAGTCTGTCCTTGGTTGCAACACTCACTACCGAGTTCCAAACTGCCACTGGAAGCAACGTCAGCACAATAACTGTTAATCGGGAGCTTCATGAAATGGTTTTCCATGGCCGAGCAGCCGCACACAAGCCTAAGATCACCATGCGCAATGCCAAGCATCGGCTGGAGTGGTGTAAAGCCTGCCGCCATTGGACTCTGGAGCAGTGGGAACGCGTTCTCTGGAGTGATAAATCACCCTTCACCATTTGGCAGTCCGACGGACAAATCTGGGTTTGGCGGATGCCAGGAGAACGCTACCTGTCCGAATGTATAGTGCCAACTGTAAAGTTTGGTGGAGGAGGAATAATGGTCTGGGGCTGTTTTTCATGGTTCAGGCTAGGCCCCTTAGTTCCAGTGAAGGGAAATCTTAACGCTACAGCATACAATTACATTCTAGACGATTCTGTGCTTCCAACTTTGTGGCAACAGTTTGGGGAAGGCCCTTTCCTGTTTCAGCATGACAATGCCCCCGTGCACAAAGCGAGGTACATACAGAAAATGGTTTGTCGAGATCGGTGTGGAAGGACTTGACTGGCCTGCACAGAGCCCTGACCTCAACCCCATCGAACACCTTTGGGATGAATTGGAACGCAGACTGCGAGCTAGGCCTAATCACCCAACATCAGTGCCCGATGTTGGGTGATTATTCTAGCTGCGCTCGGCGGTTCATATAGTTTGACACATCTGAGTTTCTGCCATAGGATAACATTGGTTTACAGGTAATGCTGTAACTCTGCTTCCGTGCATGTGATTTCGTGGCTAATTGAGGTAAAACAGTAATTCTGCTCATAGATTATGCATGCACAAACTACACATTGACACATCCAGCCCAAAGCGGGAGGTTTAAAAAAATACTGACATAGTTTAGCACAATTCGGCAAAGTCCCGGAGCATGTCTTTAAGAAATAAAAATGTACATTTAAAATTAACAAAGAGTTGAGATATGACAACACAGGGACTGATTAAAAAAACGTAGGCCTGTAGATCGCACACCTACCCTATTACCGTGCACAGAGAAAATGTTCTGTTAAATTGAAAAGAAATTCCAGCACACTAGAGATCTTGATGCTCCACAGATCTAATGGATCTATTACCAACGTGTTGGTCTCAATAGACCTTCATCAGGGTTTAATCTGTGAAGCATCAAGATCACCAGTGTGCGGGATCCGGTTTCTTTTGAATTTAACAAAGAGACTTGAATTGCGGGTCCACCAGGAAGAGTGAGTGAGCCAGTCACAACATGACTTCAGCACCTGTCAGAGAACCAACAGCATATGACCGCATGTCACTGCTGCCAAGACTAAACCATACTGGGAAGGGATTCTTGGAGGTTAGCACATGTAGCACTACCTTCTTATTTCACTTTCATTTTGCATTAAACATGGCCACAAATAGGATAGGTGTGATCATTGCCACCTGCTCCTAGAACATGTAGCCTAGTCTACATTCATCAAAGGGAATTTATACATCTCAGTGCTTTTGTGCACATAAAGTAGGATTAAAACTATAGTTATGAGTTAGCCAATGAATTAGTCATTAATACACACAATTTGTTCTTTATGTTGGGCACGTCTGGGACTGGACAGGCACTTTTAAATGTGTACCCAAGGCAACCCTGAACTGTGAATTTACAAACCAATAATTTGGCTAGACTGCTAGAGAAAAGCAAACCAATGTAGTATGAGGAGGAAATGTTCACTTTTGGGGTGCAGTGTAGGCTATACTTTATTTCCTCGTGCGCACATTGTGTCAATAAAGCCAAAATATATATTCCTGCCGCTGGGTGAAAGGAAGGGAACAAGATGAGGGTGAAATTATACAAATACAGAGTAGTGGAAGTTGCATGGAAGTGCAAAGTATCTTTCGTATAGTTCTCATCTAAAAGACGTACCTCTCTTGCTATGAGATTAAGGGCATCATCCTCGGCCGTCGACCTGTCCTTATTGGGATTTCTTTTTCGTCCCGTGCCCTGAGTCCCCATGTCTTGGTTTCTGCCCGATAATTAGGCTACTGGTCCAATTCGTTGAACGTAGAAAATAAATTCAAAGCACGTCTCGAGGAAAGTACTACTGTCACAATGTTGGGAGCAACATTTGTCAAATCACAAATGAGTGGGCAAACCGTTCGTTACCGAGCGCAACATTGGTCATGGAGTTACATCCGTCTTCAATACCTCTTCCTGTGTTGTTTCTATCCAAAACAAATTTTTGCCTTCGTTTGTATTGAATCCGCACATTTGTAACACCTGTGCTTCCCAGAGGAATTCACAAATAGTTGAGTAACGTTACTTCGTAAACACGTTTCATAAAGATACATTGACTGGCAATACATCTATTCAGATATGGAATCAAAATAACTTTATAGTCTATGTAACATTTTTTTTAAACATAAAAATACAATTAAAAAAAAATAATACACTTGGTGAACACGCTTGGAAGGAGCCACGATGCTGTCAAAGTATCCTAAAGTTGAGTCAGTCCCGGATGAGGACATGAGCGAAATACATGTTCCGGGGCTCATGCAGCCTTCTCCGGCCACCAAATTGCCATAGAGGGCGGCGAGGCTATGCTGCTATCGCACTCTCTCACACCCTCTCCGCTATTTTTAATGATGAGTGGTGAGAGCTAAAAACAGAAACCTTATCTTGTAGGCTACTTCTTAAAGGCATAGACTATGACTGATGGCTATGCATATTTAACAACAATAACATTATATTTGATCCACTTATATGTTAAAAGTGCCCATAATATATGTTCTGTAGAATGTTATTAATATCCTTTCCCTCCATGTTCATTCTATTAATTTCCTATGAAGTATCTCAACGTGATTGGGGTATTTGTATTTATTTGGAATTATATCATGTGCTTTCCAAGTAGTTGCCTATGCAGATTGTAGACTAGCAATAAACTACCAAATATGGTAGGTAATATTGTGGTAACTTAAATTCTATTGAGTCATGGTTGTTGCTCCATAAGCCAAACTGTTGCCTAATTGTTGATCCGTGTTGCCTAATTTGACTCTGATCACTATAGGAAGTCCGATAAACTCATTGACTTGATCATAGACGTGATAAAACCCAGACAATAACATATTGAGAAGTGTAGTTAAAGTTATTGGAACCCGGAACATTAACCATGTTTCCACCCACAGTTTTTATGCCCATAATAATCATACATACCATGCCTTTTCATCATACCTACATTTCATGACAGCTGTGATGGAAACAGGAAGTTTCGGTACAATTTGATCAATGCCGACAGATAATTTGTTCGTTCGACAAGACCAGAGTAGGCACATTTGCTATGTAACGCAACAGTATTTGTGACAAAACTATCCATAGAGTTGAAAATGCGATGGAAACACATTGACCTTTTGATTTTTATTCGGTACACTTAAGCGAAAAAGTAAATGTTGTGTGCACTGTCATCACGCACTGATTTATATCCGCAATAAATTAGTTTGGTGGAAACACCACTGGTGAGAAAATTCACATATTTTCTTTATGCACATTTTTGAATATTCGCATGAAAATCTGTCGTCAATTGTTTGGAAACCTAGCTACTGGCCTGGGTGTCCTCAAACTTGGAAACCTCTCAATAAATGTCTCATAAATCTACTTGGCCTATAAGCAATGCCTCCCTCTGGTGTTAGTCATATGTCTTGCAAGGAACCGGAGAGATATCTAGACTAGACAGACCACAGGGTTGACCATTCAAAAACGTTTTGCAATAAACAAAAAACAGTAATTTTTATAGTGAAATGGTTTTGATGTTCCAATTGTGACGGAAAAGGTGTAGCCGCTACACTACCTTGTTTAACGAGGTTGTTTAACGAGGTCCTCGGATAAATAACTGAATAGGGCTCAGTTGGTAGAGCATGGCGCTTGCAACGCCAGGGTTGTGGGTTTGATTCCCACGGGGGGCCAGTATGGAAAATGTATGCACTCACTGAAACTGTAAGTCGCTCTGGATAAGAGCGTCTGCTAAATGACTAAAATGTCAATGTAAATACAACCAGTGGTATAAAGTACTTAAGTAAAAATACTATAAGGTACTACTTAAGTAATTTTTTGGGGTTTCTATTTTTGACAACTTTTACTTTTACTTCACTATATTCCTAAAGATAAATGTACTTTTTACTCCATACATTTTCCCTGACACCCAAAAGTACTTGTTACATTTTGAATGCTTAGCAGGACATGAACATTGTCAAATTCACACACCTATCAAGAGAACATCCCTGCTCATCCATTTACATTTACATTTACATCATTTAGCAGACGCTCTTATCCAGAGCGACTTACAAATTGGTGCATTCAACTTATGATAGCCAGTGGCACAAGCACTTTTTTTTTTATGGGGGGGTGGGGGAAGAAGGATTACTTTATCCCTACTACCTCTGATTTGGCGGACTCACTAAACACAAATGCTTCTTTTGTAAATGATGTCTGAGTGTTGGAGTGCGCCTCTGGCTATCCAAAAAATGTATATATGAAATTTGAAATTATTTATACTTTGACTTTGACACTTAAGTTTATTTTTGAAATTACATTTACTTTCGATACTTAAGTATATTTAAAACCAAATACTTTTAGACTTTTACTCAAGTAGTATTTTACTGGGTCATTTTCTATTAAGTTATCTTTACTTTTACTCAAGTGTGACAATTGGGTACTTTTTCCACCACTGAATACAACTAAACCTGTCGTTTCCAACGAGAGCAAATTAATCATAGTGGGCAGAATAAGCAAGGAGGTGGGCAGAGCCAATCACGAGCTAGCGAGATCCTATTGGTGCGTTCTAGCATTATTTGCATATTTCCGTTAGGGAACGCCTACTCTGAAGTGTTGGTATGCAATAACTCAATTCACCCTTGCACTCCGGAACAAAGCACTTTTTAGAAACTTTGGCAAAGGTTAAAGTCTATCAAACTTAGTCCACTCTGTGCGTAACAGATTCTTGGTTTTGGGAACAGAAAACTTTAATGAGATCAAATGTTTCATAATGAGAAAATGAGCAGAATGTCGTTTTGTCCAGGGATACAAGAAAAATGTGTACTGTTGGTAGTACTCGAGGACCAGGATTGGGAAACACTGTGGTAGGCTATAGGTAACGTAACCTAAAGTAGCTAAAGTTAGCTTGCAAAGTCACAAATCACGTCGCCAGATAGCAGCTCGCTAATTACATTGATTTGCTTTGGAATGTCTAGCGACCATATTACGAAAGCTAGCTATCTAGATTTTGGTTTAGATAAACAAACATAGTTCGCTAGCTAGCTAAGTAAGCTACATTCTCTGCCCGACTTCTTAGTAAGGTAACTGATTAAATGTTACCCCAGCAGCCTATGCTTGCACGTACAATAGTTTGCACATCCAGGTACTGAGCACCACACCATGACTAAACTTTAAAGTTGTTGTCCACACAAAAATAAATAGCTATTTGCAAGCTGATGTTCTATGAACAAGTGGCTGGTCCAGTGAGTAACGTTAGCTACTTGTTGACACCCATTCTTAAACGGATCCACCTCGACCGGCGGTACCACGCCCTGAACATCTCTAGGAATTCTGGCTATTGTGGTTTGCTTACAACCAGGAAATGTAGATGGCCCGTTTCTACCGGTGAGATGCAGAAACGCTTGTATTTGCGTGTAGTGAGGAAATTCGCTATTTTTATGACATACGTTAATAACATATATAGTGAAAGAGCAGGTTATATGAAAACACAGGTTCGAAATATCAGGGGCGGAGCTATCAAGATTGTAGTTTTTATGTCGTTTGTCATCTTACATCCAACTTTAACTGCTCCGCCAGCAATACCCTTATGTCTCCCATGGACCGGTTCGTACTTAAAACATCCTCCATTCTGTCTGCAAAGGATCCGGTATCCTCCTTAACTCGATTGAATGTATCATCGGTGGCAAAAAATATGCTGTACTGTCTTTATACAGTCCCAAAATGTTTTGCATGTCAGCAATCAAGTTCAGATATAACTCACACAATGCAGCCGGTATGATGCATATGATGCTGACATGCAAAACATTTTGGGACTGTATAAACAATGGACTAATGAAACATACCAAAATATAGTTTTAGGGTGGAATTTTCCTTGAAATCGAGTTAAGGAGGAAACCGATGCCTTTGCAGCCTGAATATAGGATGTTTTATGGAAGAGCCGATCAATGGGGGGACACGAGTGTATTGCCGGCTGAGCACGTTAAAGTCGGACGTAAGATGACAAACGCTGTAAAAGGAATAATAGCGCCATCTTGCGGCCAGTTGGCTAGGGTGGAGCATGTAAATAACAAGACAGAGCTTGTTTTATTTACTGCAGCAACGAAAACCATCAATGTTATCACCATTCAATCATCAATAAATAATGGAGCGCTCTACACACACTATCCAATAATAATATTCAATGTTAGTTTCGCAATAAAATTAATAGCAATAATTACAACAAATGCAACCAGTTGAGGGCTTGCCCAGGGCGGAGGAGAATGGATCCTGGAGATATAGGCACACTTTGCCAAAATACTCACAATACCAGGACTGCCACTATTGGATTTTAGACATTCACCACTCCCGTCCTCCTGAGGCACACCAACCTTCACAAGTAATAGGGATCTGCTGGACACTTCTTCTTCCATGATATCATAGCAGTCCGCAAACAAACGTTCAAAGTGCATGCCGCCACCTACTGTGCTGGAATGTACGATCAATCATGATCTGCCCAATTCTGTTCTACCATGAAAATAAATTCAAAACCAAATAAATCCCTAACTTCTACCACACCCTCCCCAACCCCATTAAACATGATCTATATCATACTGAAACACTCCACACTTAGGATTGTTCAGCATGTCAACAACCATTTCAACAGTAACATCTGTTACCCCCAATATCTCTTTTGCCTTCTCCACAATAACCTTCAACCTGGCATTTCTGTTTTCCACTACCCGAGTCGTATTGATAACCTTACCAATAAAAGATATGAAGTCAACGTTATTAATTATCAAAGTGTCCTTTGACACCGCACATTCATGAGCATAAGATTTCTGAACAGGCCTCGAAACCATGCCAAGACAATCATAAGCACTAGCCCTGAAAGTAGGTCCACTTACTACAGGTACGTCCATGTAAGCTCCACCAGTCCGCACTGTAGTTCTACCAATCTGATCCTATATCTCTGAGCCTCTCTAGCCTCTCTCTGTACCTGGCATCCACCAAATGCTGCACTGTGTTCTTCCCCACAATTACAGCACTTAACCTTCACAATGCTTCCACATTCACCGTAATCATGTGCCAAATGTGGAGGGGCAAATATTTTATTTCCTTTACACTGAGCAGCTGCATGTCCCATTCTTTAGCATTTAAAACACCGCAGTGCATATGGGCCAAATTCTCTAACATTGAAACTAAGGAATCCTATCTGTACTTTTCCCGGCAATACTTTCTCAAACCTCAGCATCACTGATAAGCTTTCACTTCTTTGACCCTCTTTCCTACTGATCAACCTTTTGGCCTCAATCACTCTGCCTCCCTTCACATTTTCTTTAAAATCATCCGCGGACATAGATATTGGGACCCCAGTGATGATTCCCTTCAATCTAGCATAAGTACCAGGGACACAGCTTTTAATCTTCTTCCCATTAAGCATTTCCATTTTCTGAATCTTCTCTTGCTGAGCCTGGCTACCACACAATATTAACAATCTACCATTTCAAGTGAACCAAGCTAATTTCACTTACCTCTTTCTCTACAGCATTAGTTCGTCGGATAGGGTGTAAGTAAGGCCCTGTGGTCTCAAACACTATCACCACTTTCCACTCCAAAACATCATTACTCTTGCTTCCTACTTTGGCCCTCTTCATGCTTTCTTTACTAGACACTCCACTGCTTTCTGTATCATGATCGCTCTTCTTCCTATGTCTTTCCACTACCGACAATTCCGGTCCTTGACCCTCATCCTCCCGCTTCATACCATCAGAACTGACTCCCATATTGTTCTCATTACAGCACAGCTGTTCCTTCACCACATTTTTCTAAATTTCCTCCATTTAGTTCACATTACTCCCCGCCATTTCTGACCTACATGCCTCTCTCACACTCCCCTTCTCGCCATCTTGACCGATCAATAGACTGTCCGACCACCCAGCAAGGACCCCCAACTCGACCATCTGCTGGACACAGGGAAACACAAGGCATTTACTCACAACACCCTGCCCCTCACTAACCAGCAGCACCTGGAATTAATCACAATTAAGTAACACGTCACACAATGCAATATCACCTTATCAGCGTAACATGCTGACTAGACCAGGCACGCTTGCGTCCGCCATCGCGCATGTTGATTTTGTTCATCCACACCAGACGCACTCAGGACGCGCAGGTTGGAATATCAAAACGAACTCTGAACCACCTATATTAATTTGGGGACAGGTCAAAAAGCATGAAACATTCATGACCATTTAGCTAGCTAGCTTGCTGTTGCTAGCTAATTTGTCCTGGGATATAAACATTGGGTTGTTATTTTACCTGAAATGCACAAGGTCCTCTACGTCAACAATTAATCCACAGATAAAATGGTAGACCTAGTTAGTGTCTAGTAATCTCTCCTCCTTCAGTCTTCTTCTTCTTCTGACTTTATATGGTGGTGTCACGAAGGAGATGAGGGCGGAAACGCTCTCGTATCCCGAGGGCGCCGGGTGTATGATGGCACCGCAGCCGGGTGTCAGGGGTTCCTCCTTCAGGTGGAACTCTACCTGGCCACCATACACCCGGCGCCCTCGGGATACGAGAGCGTTTCCGCCCTCATCTCCTGTCTCTCCGGCAAGGCGTTGGAGTGGGCCAACGCCGAATGGAGGGGAATAGACGCCGCCACCATCAGCTACGCGGAGTTCTCACGCCGCTTCAGGGCAGTTTTCGATCACCCTCCTGAGGGTAAAGCGGCGGGGGAGCGTCTGTTCCACCTCCGACAGGGGAAGAGGAGCGCACAGGAGTTCGCCCTGGATTTCCGGACTCTAGCGGCGGATGCGGGGTGGAATGAGAGGGCCCTCATCGATCACTATCGGTGTAGCCTGCGTGAGGACGTTCGTCGAGAGATGGCCTGCAGGGACACACATCTGTCCTTCGACCAGCTAGTGGACATGTCCATCCGACTGGATACCATGCTGGAAACCCGCGGACGTCCCGAGATGGGGCCGTCCATTCCATCCCCCAGCACCTCCGAGCCGAGCCCAATGGAGCTCGGGGGTGCTGGCGCTAGAGAAAGAAGGAGAGAGAACCCGAGGGGGGCCGTCCCCTGCACCAGCTGTGGCCGTGGAGGACACACTGCGGCTAGGTGCTGGGGAGGGTCTCCAAGGAATCGAGGCAACAGGTCGCGCACTGGGGAGTCATTTCAGGTGAGTTGGCGCCCCACTCACCCAGAGCTCTCTGTTGTTCACTTGTGTATACCTGTGGTATTTCCTCAGGTTGCATCTCATTTCCATTTCCAGCAACTGGCTTACCTGGTTAAATAAAGGTGAAATAAAAAAAATAAAAAATAAAATAAGGCGCTAGTCGATTCAGGCTCAGCTGGGAATTTTATTGATCGGATATTTTGCTCTAAGTTAGGGATTCCCCTCCTGCCCGTTGATGCACCCTTTCCTGTCCATGCCCTAGATAGCCGCCCGTTGGGATCTGGGTTGATTAGGGAGGTCACAGCGCCACTAAAGATGAAGACGCAGGGGGGTCATGAGGAGATTATTCAGTTGTACCTCATTGACTCTCCTGCGTATCCCGTGGTGCTGGGGCTTCCTTGGTTAATCACCCATGACCCCACCATTTCGTGGCAACAGAGGGCTCTCAAGGAATGGTCTGGCCAGTGTGTTGGGCGATGTTTAGGTGTTTCCGTTGGGGCGACCACGGTGGAGAGTCCGAACCAAGTGCCCGCAATGCACATTCCCCCTGAGTATGAGGATTTGGCACTCGTGTTCAGCAAGACGAGGGCGACGTGATTGCCACCTCATAGACAGGGAGATTGTGCGATAAACCTCCAGACAGGTGCGGCACTTCCGCGGAGCCATGTGTATCCTCTGTCTCAAGAGGAGACGGCGGTTATGGAAACATACATAGCTGAGTCCCTGAGACAAGGATACATACGGCCCTCCACTTCCCCTGCGTCCTCAAGTTTATTTTTTGTGAAGAAGAAGGATGGAGGTTTGCGCCCGTGTATTGATTATCGTAGTCTCAATCAGATCACTGTGAAATACAGTTACCCTCTACCTCTGATTGCGAGTATGACTGAATCATTACGCGGAGCGCGTTTCTTCACAAAACTGGATCTCAGGAGCGCTTATAACTTGGTGCGCATTAGGGAGGGAGATGAATGGAAGACGGCATTTAGTACCACCTCAGGTCATTATGAGTATCTTGTCATGCCATACGGGTTAATGAATGCTCCTTCAGTCTTCCAATCATTTGTAGACGAGATCTTCCGGGACCTGCATGGGCAGGGAGTGGTAGTGTCGACATCCTAGTGTACTCTGCTACACGAGCCGAGCATGTAGCCCTGGTACGCCGAGTGTTGGGTAGGTTGTTGGAGCATGACTTGTATGTCAAGGCAGAGAAATGTCTGTTTTTCCAGGAGTCCATCTCCTTCTTGGGTCATCGGTTGTCCGCGTCAGGGGTGAAGATGGAGATTGACCGGGTGTCAGCCGTGCGTAACTGGCAAACCCCAACCACTGTTAAAGAGGTGCAGCAGTTTTTGGGTTTTGCCAATTACTACCGGAGGTTTATCCGGGGTTTTGGACAGGTAGCAGCTCCCATTACTTCCCTGCTGAAGGGGGGCCCGGTGCGTTTGCAGTGGTCGGCTGAAGCGGACAGGGCGTTTCGTAAACGGAAGGACCTGTTCACTTCGGCTCCGGTGCTGGCGCACCCGGACCCCACTTTAGCGTTCCAGGTAGAGGTGGACGCGTCAGAGGCCGGTATTGGGGCAGTACTGTCGCAACGCTCCGGCACGCCTCCTAAGCTCCGTCCCTGCGCCTTTTATTCTAAGAAGCTCAGCCCGGCGGAGCGTAATTATGACGTAGGGGACAGGGAGCTGTTAGCCGTGGTTCAAGCCCTAAAGGTGTGGAGGCATTGGCTTGAGGGGGCTCAACACCCTTTTCTCATTCTGACTGACCATCGTAACCTGGAGTACATGCGGGCAGCGAGGAGATTGAACCCTCGTCAGGCTAGGTGGAACATGTTCCTGACCCGGTTCGTTTTTAAGATCACTTACATCCCAGGGTCCCAGAACGGTAAGGCAGACGCCCTGTCCCGGCGGTATGACACAGAGGAGAGGTCCATTGAGCCCACTCCCATACTGCCGGATCTTGTCTGGTGGCACCGGTGGTATGGGAGGTCGATGCGGAAATTGAGCGGGCGTTACGCACCAACCCTACTCCCCCAGAGTGTCCCGTGGGTCGGACGTACGTGCCGCTCGAGGTCCGTGATCGTCTCATCTATTGGGCTCATACGTCACCCTCCTCTGGACATCCAGGTATTGGCCGGACAGTGCACTGCCTTAGTGTTAAGTACTGGTGGCCAACATTGGCTAGGGACGTGAGGGTTTATGTCTCCTCCTGCTCGGTGTGTGCGCAGTGTAAGGCGCCTAGACACCTGCCCAGGGGGAAGTTACAACCCCTGCCCGTTCCACAGCGGCCGTGGTCTCACCTCTCGGTGGACTTTGTCACGGACCTTCCGCCCTCTCAGGGGAATACCACTATTCTGGTCGTTGTGGATTGGTTCTCTAAGGCCTGTCATCTCATTCGAATGCCGGGTCTCCCTACTGCCCTACAGACCGCTGAGGCCTTGTTCACCCACGTCTTCCGGCACTACGGGGTTCCCGAGGATATAGTGTCTGATCGGGGTCCCCAATTCACCTCTAGAGTCTGGAGGGCGTTCATGGAACGCTTGGGGGTCTCGGTTAGCCTTACCTCGGGTTACCACCCTGAGAGTAATGGGCAGGTGGAGAGAGTGAACCAGGATGTGGGTAGGTTTCTGAGATCCTATTGCCAGGGCCGGCCGGAGGAGTGGTCGGGGTATATCCCCTGGGCAGAGATGGCTCAGAACTCTCTCCGCCACTCCTCTACTAACCTGACCCCCTTTCAGTGTGTGTTAGGTTATCAGCCGGTTCTGGCACCATGGCATCAGAGCCAGATCGAGGCTCCGGCGGTGGATGAGTGGTTTCGGCGCTCGGAGGAGACGTGAAACGCTGCCCACGTACATCTGCAGCGAGCTATCCGCAGGCAGAAGGCGAGCGCCGACCACCACTGCAGTGAGGGTCCAGTCTACGCCCCTGGAGATCGAGTCTGGCTCTCGACTCGAAACCTGCCCCTTCGCCTGCCCTGCCGGAAGCCTGCCCCTTCGCCTGCCCTGCCGGTTTGTGGGGCCATTTAAAGTCCTGAGGAGATTGAATGAGGTGTGTTACAGGTTGCAACTGCCTAATGACTATCACATTAACCCCTCATTCCATCTATCTCTCCTCAGGCCGGTGGTAGCTGGTCCACTCCAGGAGAATGAGTTAAGAGAGACCCCTCCGCCCCCACTGGACATCGAGGGGGCTCCGGCGTACTCAGTCCGGTCCATCGTGGATTCGAGACGTCGGATGGGGGGTCTACAATATCTCGTGGAGTGGGAGGGGTACGGTCCGGAGGAACGGTGCTGGGTGCCTAGGAGGGACATTCTAGATCCATCCCTCCTGACGGAGTTCCATCGTAGTCATCCTACGCGCCCTGCTCCACGTCCTCCTGGCCGTCCCCGAGGCCGGGATCTGCGCACGGCTGGAGCCGCGCGTCAAGGGGGGGGGGGGGTACTGTCACGAATTCCGCCGAGGCTGCTCCTCCTCCTTGTTCGGGCAGGCTTCGGCGTTCGTCGTCCCTGGAGTACTAGCTGCCACCGTTTGATGTTATCTATGTTTGTTTGGTTTTGTCTGATTAGTGCACCTGTTCCATATCACGTATTGATTATGTCACCTATACGTTTCCTTTGGTTTTGTTTGTAGTTGTGTGTTGTTGTCCGCCTGTCCGTTGGTGATGTGTATTTGCTCTCGTGTATTTAGTGTTTTGACGCACTGTATGCGTCATCTCTTGTATTTTGTGTATTGACGCACAGTATGCGTAATCGCTCGCCTCCGTTGTGTTGAGGCCCGTTATTTTTGTATTGTCGTGTTTTGACAAGTAAAGTCTGTTGGACTAAGCTTCTGTGTCCTGCGCCTGACTCCAACACCACATCCACATCAGCCCTTGACAGGTGGTTGGCAATCAACTTTAAGGTGCATTGCCACCACCGACTGGAGTGTGGACCTCAGTTTCAATCACCCACGTGGGTATATGCGCCTAAAAACCAATGAGGAGATGGGAGAGGCCGGACTTGCAGCGCATCAAGCGTCACAAATAGAACCAAGTTCTATTTAGCGCCTGGCTACGCAGACGCTCGTGAGCAATGTGGGTGCAATGATTGAATAACATGTATGTGTACATTTATTTTGCAATGCTCGCGCACGCGACGCGGGCGGTGTGGTCAGCATACCAAACATGGTCCTTCAGGCCAAGATATTATTAGGTTTTACATAAATCTTAAATAATAATAAAAAATCAGGCCATGCATTCCTGCAGGACATGCAAGTGTATGATGGTTGTGTTAAAGTTGTTTTATTATAATCAACAATAAAGTAATAGCCAGGGAAATTACTCACTTGTTTTTTGTATTTCTCATTGAAATAAACTTTATTGTCAAGCTATATATGTACAGTTGAAGTAATACGTTTACATACACCTTAGCCAAATACATTTCAACTCAGTTTTTCACAATTCCTGACATTTAATCCTAGTAAAAATTCCGTCTTAGGTCAGTTAGGATCACCACTTTATTTTAAGAACGTGAAATGTCAGAATAATAATAGAGAGAATGATTTATTTCAGCTTTTATTTCTTTTTTTACATTTTAGTCATTTAGCAGACGCTCTTATCCAGAGCGACTTACAGTTAGTGAGTGCATACATTTTCATACTGGCCCCCCGTGGGATATATATATTTTTAATTGTACCTTTATTTAACTAAGCAAGTCAGTTAAGAACAAATTCTTATTTACAAGACGGCCTACACCGGCCAAACCCGGACAACGCTGGGCCAATTGTGCGCCGCCCTATCGAACTCCCAATCACGGCTGGTTGTGATACAGCCTGGAATCGAACCAGGGGGTCTGTAGTGACGCCTCAAGCACTGAGATGCAGTGCCTTAGACCACTGCGCCACTCGGGAGCAAAACTGCTCCAGCTCAATGACCGTAAGCATACTGCTAAAGCAACACTCGAGTGGTTTAAGGGGCAACATTTAAATGTTCAAAGTGCATCTTCAAAGTGGTAGGCATGTTGTGTAAATCAAATGATACAAAATCCTGTAAAGAAAACATGTTTTTAACAGAGACGGGAAGTGCAACAAAATAGCCTCCAACAAGTTTTCAACCAATTTAGAATGTGAAATTGTCCTACCAGATGAGGTGGGGAACCCACGTTGCTTCCAGAACGTACCGAAGTCATGCACAACCCCAAATGCATACCTGCTGTCAATATAAATCGTAACAGTTTTATTCTTAGCCAAAATAAATGCTCTAGTAAGAGCAAACAATTCTGCAGCATGAGCTGACAGATTGGGTGGTATTTTAGCACTTTCTATGTTAGTGGCAGCTGTGGTTACCTCATAAGCCACTAATGGTTTTTCTTGAGGTGTTTTTTGACAGCAGGTATTCTGGTAATGGAGCAGCCTTGCTGGGGTGAGGTGAGCAGTACGTGCCTGTGAAATGAGAGCATGAACAGTGTGAGGAACTTTAAAGGTTAAAGGGCACATTGACATTGCTACAGCTCTGAGGCAACATCCCAACCTTCTTACTACACTGTCAAGTCTCTTAGAGTAGTATGCAATGGGCCGCTGCTTCCCACTGTTAAATGCTTTTCAAGCAGTATATTTCCCTTACAAATCTAAAACAACCTTAAACAACTATAAACCGCTAACAGCAGAAAATGCTTTTCAAGCAGTACATTTCCCTTACAAAACAATCATCAAAAGAAATCACATCTAAAGCAACCTTAAATACAGTGGGGAAAAAATGTATTTAGTCAGCCACCAATTGTGCAAGTTCTCCCACTTAAAAAGATGAGAGAGGCCTGTCATTTTCATCATAGGTACACGTCAACTATGACAGACAAATTGAGGAAAAAAAATCCAGAAAATCACATTGTAGGATTTTTAATGAATTTATTTGCAAATTATGGTGGAAAATAAGTATTTGGTCACCTACAAACAAGCAAGATTTCTGGCTCTCACAGACCTGTAACTTCTTCTTTAAGAGTTTTCTCTGTCCTCCACTCGTTACCTGTATTAATGGCACCTGTTTGAACTTGTTATCAGTATAAAAGACACCTGTCCACAACCTCAAACAGTCACACTCCAAACTCCACTATGGCCAAGACCAAAGAGCTGTCAAAGGACACCAGAAACAAAATTGTAGACCTGCACCAGGCTGGGAAGACTGAATCTGCAATAGGTAAGCAGCTTGGTTTGAAGAAATCAACTGTGGGAGCAATTATTAGGAAATGGAAGACATACAAGACCACTTATAATCTCCCTCGATCTGGGGCTCCACGCAAGATCTCACCCCGTGGGGTCAAAATGATCCCAAGAACGGTGAGCAAAAATCCCAGAACCACATGGGGGGACCTAGTGAATGACCTGCAGAGAGCTGAGACCAAAGTAACAAAGCCTACCATCAGTAACACACTACGCCGCCAGGGACTCAAATCCTGCAGTGCAGACGTGACCCCCTGCTTAAGCCAGTACATGTCCAGGCCCGTCTGAAGTTTGCTAGAGTGCATTTGGATGATCCAGAAGAGGATTGGGAGAATGTCATATGTCATATGGTCAGATGAAACCAAAATAGAACTTGTCGTGTTTGGAGGACAAAGAATGCTGAGTTGCATCCAAAGAACACCATACCTACTGTGAAGCATGGGGGTGGAAACATCATGCTTTGGGGCTGTTTTTCTGCAAAGGGACCAGGACGACTGATCCGTGTAAAGGAAAGAATGAATGGGGCCATGTATCATGTGATTTTGAGTGAAAACCTCCTTCCATCAGCAAGGGCATTTGAGATGAAACGTGGCTGGGTCTTTCAGCATGACAATGATCCCAAACACACCGCCCGGGCAACGAAGGAGTGGCTTCGTAAGAAGCATTTCAAGGTCCTGGAATGGCCTAGCCAGTCTCCAGATCTCAACCCCATAGAAAATCTTTGGAGGGAGTTGAAAGTCCGTGTTGCCCAGCGACAGCCCCAAAACATCACTGCTCTAGAGGAGATCTGCATGGAGGAATGGGCCAAAATCCCAGCAACAGTGTGTGAAAACCTTGTGAAGACTTACAGAAAACGTTTGACCTGTGTCATTGCCAACAAAGGGTATGTAACAAGGTATTGAGAAACTTTTGTTATTGACCAAATACTTATTTTCCACCATAATTTGCAAATAAATTCATAAAAAATCCTACAATGTGATTTTCTGGATTTTTTTTCCTCATTTTGTCTGTCATAGTTGACGTGTACCTATGATGAAAATTATAGGCCTCTCTCATCTTTTTAAGTGGGAGAACTTGCACAATTGGTGGCTGACTAAATACTTTTTTTCCCCACTGTAACTATAACCCAATAATTTAACCCACAAATAATTTTCCCGCCGCAGGCATTACTGCAGCAAGCTGTTGATGGTAATTTTTCTACATACCTTTGCCATTTATTTTTCAGTCAGGAACTTGGGGAAGAATGGTCACAATGCCCACACGCTTTTTGCGTTTCTTAAACTTCACTTAATCCAGCCAATTCAGTCTGTCATCTTGTAATTGTAAATGGAAGTCCACACGTAAGCCCAGTTAATGAGATATCTGTCTTCAGCTTTCAGCCTCATGTCCTTGTCTCGTCAATAATTCCAAGTTAATCTCTCTCTCGGCAACTTCCACTGCCGGCGACCCCGTGCAGTTCCTTCTTTTCCATGTATTAGGCTACCCAGCCCTCTTCCTCGCTCATCATGCAACAGTATAGCCCAAATAATTATATCTTAGGCAAATCCATGCTGTCTATATTATTTTCTTGTTCCGCGCGTTCCACTCCCAGAGTAGTTTTAGATTTCTGTTAGAATCTCCTTCAACCAATTTCTGCGTATCATCGATGTCATTTTTCATTCTTCCATTAGTTTTCAGGCTTTGTATTGTAAGAGTTCAGTTATCCTTCCCCTTTCCTTCCTTTACAATCATTCAATTTATTTAATTTTTTGTATTTTAACAATGTTGTTCAAACCTATTTTAACGTCTTACTTAAATCTTATCTACTTTTTTCTATGAAAACAAAATACTTCACTCAGTCACCAGCCTATCTCAATTTACACATAATTATTGGATTTTTTATTTTTTATTTTTTACTTAGTTGCCCTCCTATTTCCACCTAATCTGTCACGGTTCTCTCTTCAATACACACACACACTCAGGAAACAGAACTAACACACAAAACAAATATTATATGGTCAGGAACGTCTTCCTTTCTTATAATTCAAAAGGAGTCATTTTTCTCCATCAAATTATTTTTTATTTTTTGAATGACTATGTAATTTTTTATATTGTACCCACATGGTAGTTCCTCCTATGCAAATTTACGTGTAGGGTTTAAATTAATAGCTGGTTTCCCAATCCTAACCAAATGTTTTACCAGTCCACTGATTAATTAATTTTCTTTTACAATATTCTTTCTAACCTGCAGGAATATTTTCTAACTTTAATAAGTGGTTGAGGATTAAAACATTCACACGTACATCTCACTATTTTATACCATATCATTGTAATGCATTCTCTAAATTTCTATAGTGCTTTTGAGTCCACACAGGTCTCTAGCCCACACAGGACTTTAACCCACACAGGGTTTTTGCTTTAAAGTCTTAACTAGTCCACACAGGTTCTAGTTTCCATCCACACAGGTTTGGATGGTTATCTGGCCCACACAAGTTTGGAAGCTAACGTTAAATGATCTTAACTAGTTCACACAGGTCTGGATGTTAACGTTAGATGGCAGTTCCCTCAGAGCTCAATTTTCTTCAAAAAAAACATTTAATAATTGTTTTCAAGAAATGTCAGTCTCCCGCTATTTATCTGTCTCTGTTCGGGACACCATATCCACCATATCCAGATCTTAGGCAGGTCCCTGATTAGTGTGGGCTCCTTGTGTGGCCCCCGTGCACGGTTAACCTAGGTCCTCAGGAGCTGTCAGCAGATAGAGTTTGGTGTCCCATCTGGGTCGCCAAGTATTGTGGTGGAAAATCTAATCAAGTGAGAGAGACTGTCATTTCTTCAAACAATCAATCTTTATTTGATATCGATTCATTATTGCAATAATGAGGCTGGTCGACCCCACACTCTTGAGTGTTGGACCGAGAGCTCCGACATACAGAAAGAGACAGAGATCTTATATAGTAGACCTATAAATACTTAGTCATGGGGGGAGGTGTTATGACGTGTGTGTCTGTAACTTCCTCACTCATCATTATTCACGATAAATTCAGGACTATCCATAACCATGGTAGCATCCACATTAATGTAGAAGTGTTTAGAAACATATTCTATTAACATTTACACAAAAAGTTACTCCAAAATTACACAATACATTATTTACCATTCATTTCTATTGGGCACAAAATAATCTGAAACACAATCAAGACAAATAGCAAATGCATCTAACACGTTTATAGAGCCACAAGCTTGATGTAATCATTGCATGCTCGAAATGTGTCACCCATACTTCTGTAGTTCACTGTACAGTTGAAGTCGGAAGTTTACATAAACTTAGGTTGGAGTCATTAAAACTTGTTTTTCAACCACTCCACAAATGTCTTGTCAACAAACTATAGTTTGGCAAGTCTGTTAGGACATCTACTTTGTGCATGACACAAGTAATTTTTCCAACAATTGTTTACAGACAGATTATTTCACTTATAATTCACTGTATCACAATTCCAGTGGGTAAGAAGTTTACATACACTAAATTGACTGTGCCTTTAAACAGCTTGGAAAATTCCAAAAAATCATGTCATGGCTTTAGAAGCTTCTGATAGGCTAATTTACATAATTTGAGTCAATTGGAGGTGTACCTGTGGATGTATTTCAAGGCCTACCTTCAAACTCAGTGCCTCTTTGCTTGACATCATGGGAAAATCAAAAGAAATCTAAATAAAGTCTGCTTCATCCTTGGGAGCAATTTCCAAATGCCTGCAGGTACCACTTTCATCTGTACAAACAATAGTATGCAAGTATAAACACCATGGTACCACGCAGCCATCATACCGCTCAGGAAGGAGACACGTTCTGTCTCCTAGAGATGAATGTACTTTGGTGCGAAAAGTGCAAATCAATCCCAGAACAACAGCAAAGGACCGTGTGAAGATGCTGGAGGAAACAGATACAAAAGTATCTATATCCACAGTAAAACAAGTCCTATATCGACATAACCTGAAAGGCCGCTCAGCAAGGAAGAAGCCACTGCTCCAAAACCGGCATAAAAAAGCCAGACTATGGTTTGCAACTGCACATGGGGACAACGATCGTACTTTTTGGAGAAATGTCCTCTGGTCTGATGAAACAAAAATATAACTGTTTGGCCATAATGACCATCATTATGTTTGGAGGAAAAAGGGGGGCGCTTGCAAGCCGAAGAACACCATCCCAACCGTGAAGCACGGGGGTGGCAGCATCATGCTGTGGGGGTGCTTTGCTGCAGGAGGGTCTGGTGCACTTCAGAAAATAGATGGCATCATGAGGAAGGAAAATTATGTGGATATATTGAAGCAAGATCTAAAGACATCAGTCAGGAAGTTAATGCTTGGTCTCAAATGGGTCTTCCAAATGGACATTGACCCCAAGCATACTTACAAAGTTGTGGCAAAATGACTTAAGGACAACAAAGTCAAGGTATTGGAGTGGCCATCACAAAGCCCTGACCTCAATCCTATAGAACATTTGTGGGCAGAACTGAAAAAGCGTGTGCGAGCAAGGAGGCCTACAAACCTGACTCAGTTACACCAGCTCTGTCAGGAGGAATGGGCCAAAATTCACCCAACTTATTGTGGGAAGCTTGTGGAAGGCTACCCGAAAAGTTTCAATCAAGTTAAACAATTTAAAGGCAATGCTACCAAATACTAATTGAGTGTATGTAAACTTCTGACCCACTGGGAATGTGATGAAAGAAATAAAAAGCTGAAATAAATTCTCTCTACTATTATTCTGACATTTCACATTTTTAAAATAAAGTGGTGATCCTAACTGACCTAAGACAGGGCATTTTTACTAGTATTAAATGTCAGGAATTGTGAAAAACTGAGTTTAAATGTATTTGGCTAAGGTGTATGTAAACTTCCGACTTCAACTGTATGTGTTTGTGTTTAGGAGAGCTTCATAAGGGCCCAGATGTGGCTTAGGGAGCTGGTACCAGTAGGGAGCAAGGGGGATCTTTCAGAGCTGCGACAGGTGACATTACAGGTACTCTACTCACTGTATATAAACAACACACACAGAAATACACACTCATGCATAGTCACACTTGCACCAACCCTTATAACACACCACATACACTGTACATGTAGCATCAAACAAACACATTCACCCAGACTGTAGGGAGACTCATACATATGTCCCATGTGGATATATTGACGGTACTCCTATATGAAGACCATTCTGACATAAACATCCCTTCCCCCACCCCACACACATATACACTTTGTACTGTACTTTCACATTGGTCACCACGTGACAGCAGTGCAATGTACCACTCATATTCAATTACTATTTGATCCTCTCTATTCATTTCATAGGAAGGACATAGTCTTGCCATTGACAGAGGCTTGCATTTTATGGAGACCTCGGCCAAGTCAGGGAATCAAGTCAGTGATCTGATGCTGGCTATTGGTAAGTAGTCAGGCACCTATAAGAATCATTATAATTCTCAATTTATGTTCTTTGATATTCATAATTGTGACATATTTGAATGTGTATGTCTAAAGATAGTCCACTAGAGGGCAGCAGATAGACAAACATATATTGTTCATTATTTCTTATAATGGAACAATATGGTCTATACAGAAGAAAAGTGAGTAAGCAACACTGCTTGGTGAGACTTATCAATCAAATGTATTTATAAAGCCCTTTTTACATCAGCAGATGTCACAAAGTGCTATACAGAAACCCTGCCTAAAACCCCAAACAGCAAGCAATGCAGATGAAGAAGCACGGTGGCTAGGACAAACTCCTTAGAAAGGCAGGAACCTAGGAAGAAACCTAGAGAGGAACCAGGCTCTGGGGGGTGGCCAGTCCTCTTCTGGCTGTGCCGGGTGGAGATTATAAGAGTACATGGTCATTAAGGCCAGATTGTTCTTCAAGATGTTCATACATTCATAGATGACCAGCAGTGTCAAATAATAATCACAGTGGTTGTAGAGGGTGCAACAGGTCAGTACCTCAGGAGTAAATGTTAGTTGGCTTTTAGCCAAGCATTCAGAGGTCGAGACAGCAGGTGCAGTACAGAGAGAGAGAAAGTTGAGGACAAGGTAGCACGTCCGGTGAACAGGTCAGGGTTCCATAGCCGCAGAAAGAACAGTTGAAACTGGAGCAGCAGCACGACCAGGTGGACTGGGGACAACCAGGAGTCATCAGGCTAGGTAGTCCTGAGGCATGGTCCTAGGGCTCAGGTCCTCCGGGAGGGGAGGGAGAGAGAGAGAGAATTAGAGGGAGCATACTTAAATTCACACAGGACACCACATAGACTATTGCAGCATAGATACTGGAGGCTGAGACAGGGGGAGGTCAGGGGACACTGTGGCCCTCTCCGACGATACCCCCGGACAGGGCCAACCAGGCAGGATATAACCCCACCCACTTTGCCAAAGCACAGCCCCCACACCACTAGAGGGATATCAACAGACCACCAACTTACTACCCTGAGACAAGGCTGAGTATAGCCCACGAAGATCTCCTCCACCGCACAAGCCCAAAGGAGAGCAAAACCGGACAGGAAGATCACGTCAGTGACTCAACCCACTCAAGTGACGCATCCCTCCTAGGGACGGCATGGAAGAGCACTAGTAAGCCAGTGACTCAGCCCCCGTAATATGGTCAGAAGCAGAGAATCCCAGTGGAGAGAGGGGAGCCGGCCAGGCAGAGACAGCAAGGGCGGTTCGTCACTCCAGTGCCTTGCCGTTCACCTTCGCACCCCTGGGCCAGACTACACTCAATCATAGGACCTACTGAAGAGATAAGTCTTCAGTAAATACTTAAAAGTTGAGACCGAGTCTGCATCTCTCTGATGGATAGGCAGACCATTCCATAAAAATGGAGCTCTATAGGAGAAAGCCCTGCCTCCAGCTGTTTGGTTCGAAATTCTAGGGACAATAAGGAGGCTTGCGTTTAGTGACCGTAGCGTATGTGTAGGTATGTACGGCAGGACAAAATCGGAGAGATAGATAGGAGCAAGCCCATGTAATGCTTTGTAGGTTAGCAGTAAAACCTTGAAATCAGCCCTAGCCTTAACAGGAAGCCAACCATCAAGAGTAATTTGATCACATTTTTTGGTTCTAGTCAAGATTCTAGCAGCCGTGTTTAGCACTAACTGAAGTTTATTTAGTGCTTTATCCAAGTAACCAGAGAGTAGAGCATTGCAGTAGTCTAATCTAGAAGTGACAAAAGCATGGATTCGTTTTTCTGCATCATTTGTTGACAAAAAGTTTCAGATTTTTGCAATGTTACGAAGACGTCCTTGAAATATTCTTGATATGCTCGTCAAAAGAGAGTTCAGGGTCCAGAGTAACACAGAGGTCCTTCACAGTTTTATTTGAGATAACTGTACAACCATCAAGATTAATTGTCAGATCCAACAGCAGATATCTTTGTTTCTTGGGACCTAGAACAGGCAACTCAGTTTTGTCTGAGTTTAAGAAAAGTTAAACCTTTGCCGCCATCCACATCCTTATGTCTGAAACACAGGCTTCCAGGGTAGGCAATTTTGGGACTTCACCATTGTCACGGACGTTGAAGGACGGGTCAGACCAAGGCGCAGCGTGAAATGCATACATGTTTATTAAATCCAAAATAAACACACGAACAAAACAACGTAACGTGAAGTCCTCAGGCTAAACACAATACAAGCCTATACACGGAACAAGATCCCACAACTAATGATTGCAAACAGGCTGCCTAAGTATGATCCCCAATCAGAGACAACGAGCGACAGCTGTCTCTGATTGGGAATCACACCCGGCCAAACATAGAGATACAACACCTAGAACGTAAACATAGAAATAACAACATAGAACTCCACACCCTGACTCAACATACTAGAGTCCCATAAGTCAGGGCGTGACAACCATGTTTCATCGAAATATACACCTGTTTGTTGTCCACATAGCAGTGAAAGTTGACATTGTGTTTCCGAATGACATCCCCAAGAGGTAGAATGTATAATGAAAACAATAGTGATCCTAAAACAGAACCTTGAGGAACACTGAAACTTACAATTGATTTGAGGACAAACCATCCACAGAGACAAACTGATATCTTTCCGACAGATAAGATCTAAACCAGGCAAGAACTGTCCGTGTAGACCAATTAGGGTTTCCAATCTCTCCAAAAGAATGTGGTGATCGTTGGTGTCAAAAGCAGCACTAAGGTCTAGGAGCACGAGGACAGATGCAGAGCCTTGGTCTGATGCCATTAAAAGGTAATTTACCACCTTCACGAGTGCAGTCTCAGTGCTATTATGGGGTCGAAATGTTGAGAGTAATGGGAGATTCGATATAGGCCGATAGTTTTTTACATTTTCAGGGTTTTGCTTTTTCAGGAGAGGCTTTATTACTGCCACTTTTAGTGAGTTTGGTACACATCCGGAGGTTAGGGAGCCATTTACTATGTTCAACATAGGAGGGCCAAGCACAGGAAGTAGCTCTTTGAGTAGTTTAGTTGGAATAGGGTTCATGAATTCATCTCTGCTGAAGTGAAGGCCATCTTCTCTTGGGGAATGCTGCTTTTTAGTTAGCTTTGCGACAGTATCAAAAATACATTTAGGATTGTTCTTATTCTCCTCAATTAGGTTGAATAAATAGGATGATCGAGCAGCAGTGAGGGCTCTTCGATATTGTCACGGGTGCTGTAGGTGGGTGTGGTGCAGGAATCAAGCGCAGGACGCTAAGTCCAAAAGACTTTAGTGAAATATTCACTTAGTACACGAGCTCAACAAGCCCGGAGGCGAAATAAAGGCGCACACAGGCGTCAAACAAAAGGTGCACTAACATGTGTGAAAAACCCTCTCCAAAACAACGGAGGGAAACACGTAGCACAGAACACCAAACAGAAGCGCAATCACACACAACCCCTGACACACACAACGAGAACTAAATAGGACACTAATGAACACTAACTAGTCTCTCCTATCTCACCTTCCTGGAGTGGACCAGCTACCACCGGCCTGAGAAGAGACACATGGAACGAGGGGTTAATATTCTTATATTCAATAGGCAGATGTAACCTATAACACACCTCGTTCAGTCTTCTCAGGACTTTAAAAGGCCCCACAAACCGCCGACCCAGCTTCCGGCAGGGCAGGCGGAGGGGCAGGTTTCTGGTCGAGAGCCAGACTCGATCTCCAGGTGCGTACACCGGCCCCTCACTGCGGTGGAGATCGGCGCTCGCCTTGTGTTGACGGATGGCCCGCTGCAGATGGACGTGTGCAGCGTTCCACGTCTCCTCCGAGCGCCTCACCCAATCATCCACCGCAGGGGCCTCGATCTGGCTCTGCTGCCAAGGTGTTAGAACCGGCTGGTAACCTAACACACATTGGAAGGGGGTTAGGTTGGTAGAGGAGTGGCGGAGAGAGTTTTGGGCCATCTCCGCCCAGGGAATATACCGAGCCCACTCCTCCGGCCGGTCCTGGCAATACGACCTCAGAAACCTACCCACATCTTGGTTGACTCGTTCTACCTGCCCATTGCTCTCCGGGTGGTACCCCGAGGTAAGGCTCACCGAGACCCCCAAACGCTCCATGAACGCTCTCCAGACTCGGGAGGTAAACTGGGGGCCTCGATCAGACACTATATCCTCGGGTACCCCGTAATGCCGGAAGACGTGGGTAAATAGTGCCTCTGCGGTCTGTAGGGCAGTAGGAAGACCCGACATAGGGAGAAGACGACAGGCCTTAGAGAACCGGTCCACAACGACCAGGATGGTGGTATTCCCCTGCAAGGGGGGAAGGTCTGTCACAAAATCCACTGAGAGGTGGGACCAGGGTCGTTGTGGAACGGGCAGGGGTTGTAACTTACCCCTGGGCAAGTGTCTGGGCGCCTTACACTGGGCGCACACTGAGCAGGAGGAGACATAAACCCTCACATCCCTGGCTAACGTGGGCCACCAGTACTTAGTGCTAAGACAATGCACTGTCCGGCCAATACCCGGATGTCCAGAGGAGGGTGACGTGTGAGCCCAGTAAATGAGTCGATCCTGAACCTCGGGCGGAACGTACTTCCGACCCACAGGACACTGTGGAGGGCTAGGGTCGGCACGCAACGCCCGCTCGATTTCAGCATCCACCTCCCACACAACCGGTGCCACTAGACAAGACGCCGGTAGTATGGGAGTGGGCTCAACGGACCTCTCCTCCGTGTCATACCGCCGGGACAGAGCATCTGCCTTACCGTTCTGGGACCCAGGGATGTACGTGATTTTAAATACGAACCTGGCGAGAAACATACTCCATCGAGCCTGGCGAGGGTTCAGTCTCCTCGCTGCCCGGATGTACTCCAGGTTCCGATGGTCAGTCAAAATGAGGAAAGGGTGTTGAGCCCCCTCAAGCCAATGCCTCCACACCTTAAGGGCCTGAACTACAGCTAACAGCTCCCTGTCCCCGACGTCATAATTTCGCTCCGCCGGGCTGAGCTTTTTAGAGTAAAAAGCACAGGGGCGGAGTTTAGGTGGCGTGCCGGACCGTTGAGAGAGTACGGCCCCTATACCGGCCTCAGACGCGTCCACCTCGACCTGGAAGGGTAAGGCGGGATCCGGATGCGCCAGCACCGGAGCCGACGTAAACAGGTCCTTCAGTCTCCCAAAAGCCCTGTCCGCCTCAGCTGACCACTGCAGGCGCACCGGACCCCCTTTCAGAAGGGACGTGATGGGAGCTGCCACCTGTCCAAAACCCCGGATAAACCTCCGGTAGTAATTCGCAAAGCCCAAGAACTGCTGCACCTCTTTGACAGTGGTTGGGGTTTGCCAATTACGCACGGCTGACACACGGTCCACCTCCATTTTCACCCCTGACGCGGACAACCGATAACCCAAAAAGGAGACTGACTCCTGGAAAAACAGACATTTCTCTGCCTTGACATACAGGTCGTGCTCCAACAGCCTCCTCAATACACGACGCACCAGGGCTACATGCTCGGCTCGGGTAGACGAGTACACTAGAATGTCATCAATGTACACGACCACCCCTTGCCCCTGCATATCCCGGAAAATCTCATCCACGAAGGATTGGAAGACTGACGGAGCATTCATCAACCCGTATGGCATGACGAGATACTCGTAATGACCCGAGGTGGTACTAAACACTGTTTTCCATTCGTCGCCCTCCCTAATGCGCACCAAGTTATACGCGCTCCTGAGATCCAGTTTTGTGAAAAACCGCGCTCCGTGCAATGACTCCGTCATGGTCGCAATCAGAGGGAGTGGATAACTGTATTTTACAGTAATCTGATTGAGACCACGGTAATCAATGCACGGGCGCAACCCTCCATCTTTTTTCTTCACAAAAAAGAAGCTCGAGGACGCAGGAGAAGTGGAGGGCCGTATGTATCCCTGTCTCAAAGATTCGGCTATGTAAGTCTCCATAGCTTTTCTCTCCTCTTGAGACAAAGGATACACGTGGCTCCGTGGGAGCGCTGCTCCTGCCTGGAGGTCTATCGCACAATCCCCCTGTCTGTGAGGAGGCAACTGCGTCGCCCTAGCTTTACTAAACACAATAGCCAAATCCCCATATTCAGGCGGAATGTGCAATGCGGGCACTTGGTTTGGACTTTCCACCGAAGTCGCCCCCACGGAAACACCCAGACATCGCCCCTCACACTGAGCAGACCACCCATTGAGAGCTCTCTGTTGCCACGAAATGGCAGGGTTATGGGTACTTAACCAGGGAATTCCCAGCACCACCGGGTACGCAGGAGAGTCGATCAGATATAGCTGTATAGTCTCCTCATGACCCCCCTGCGCACACATCCTAAGTGGCGCTGTGATTTCCCTAATCAACCCCGACCCCAACGGGCGGCTATCTAAAGCATGAACGGGAAAAGGCTTGTCAACAGGCAGGAGGGGAATCCCTAAATCTAAACAAAACTTCCGATCAACAAAATTCCCAGCTGCGCCTGAATCTACTAGCGCCTTATGCTGGGAATGAGGTGCAACCTGTGGAAAACGAACAGGTATACAAAAGTGCACAACAGAGAGCTCTGGGTAAGTGGGGCGTCTACTCACCTGGGAATGCTCCCCAGTGCGTGGCCTGTTGTCTCCTCCTCCTGGAGACCCCCCCCAGCACCTGGCCGCAGTGTGCCCTCCACGACCGCAATTGGTGCAGGGGACAGGCCCCCTCGGGCTCCTTCTCCTCCTTTCTCTAGCGCCAGCACCCCCGAGCTCCATAGGGCTCGGCTCGGAGGTGCTGGAGGGTGGAATGGACGGACCCCACTCGGGACGTCCACGGGTGGCCAGCAGGGTGTCCAGATGGATGGACATGTCGACCAACTGGTCGAAGGTGAAATTGGTGTCCCTGCAGGCCAACTCACGTTGAACGTCCTCCCGTAGGCTACATCGAAAATGATCGATGAGGGCCCGTTCATTCCACCCTGCATCTGCCGCTAGAGTCCGGAACTCCAGTGCAAACGCCTGTGCGCTCCTCCTCCCCTGTCTAAGGTAGAATAGACGCTCCCCCGCCGCTTTGCCCTCAGGTGGATGGTCGAATACGGCCTTGAAGCGACGGGAGAACTCCGCGTAGGAGATGGTGGTGGCGTCTATCCTCCTCCACTCGGTGTTGGCCCATTCCAACGCCTTGCCCGTGAGACGAGATGAGGGCGGAAACGCTCTCATGTCCCGAGGGCACCGGGTGTACAGTGGCCAGGTAGAGCTCCACCTGCAGGAGGAACCCCTGACACCCGGCAGCTGTGCCGTCATACGCCCACGGGAGCGAGAGCCGAATCCCACTGGGTTCCGGACCTGGGACTGGTGGACCGACCGATGGTGGTGGCAAGGTAGGTGGAGGTGTGTACCCCTCTGGACTCCCATCGGTGCAGGGTGTTGATGACATCCTGTAGAGCGGTCCCCAGTTGTCTGATCTGGTCATCCTGGCCGCGGACATGCTCCTCCAGCGACTCAGGTGCGGCTGTTGCTCCTGCTGATTCCATTTATAAGGTGTGTGATTCTGTCACGGGTGCTGTAGGTGGGTGTGGTGCAGGAATCAAGCGCAGGACGCAGAAACTAAGTCCAAAAGACTTTAGTGAAATATTCACTTAGTACACAAGCTCAACAAGCCCGGAGGCGAAATAAAGGCGCACACAGGCGTCAAACAAAAGGCGCACTAACATGTGCGAAAAACCCTCTCCAAAACAACGGAGGGAAACACGTAGCACAGAACACCAAACAGAAGCGCAATCACACACAACCCCTGACACACACAACGAGAACTAAATAGGACACTAATGAACACTAACTGGAAACAGGTGTACAACATCAAGACAAAACCAAACGAACATGAAACATACAACGGTGGCAGCTAGTACTCCGGGGACGACGACCGCTGAAGCCTGCCCGAGCAAGGAGGAGGAGCAGCCTCGGCCGAAACCGTGACAGATATTGCAAGGTAATGTCTTTCCAAGCTAGTCGGAAGACTTCCAGTTTGGTGGAGCGCCATTTCCATTCCAATTTTCTGGAAGCTTGCTTCAGGGCTCGGGTATTTTCTGTATACCAGGGCGCTAATTTCTTGTGACAAATGTTTTTTGTTTTTAGGGGTGCGACTGCATTTAGTGTATTACACAAGGTTACATTTAGATTCTCAGTTAGGTGGTTAACCGATTTTTGAACTCCGACGTCCTTGGGTAGGTGGAGGGAGTCTGGAAGGGCATCTAGGAATCTTTGGCTTGTCCTAGAATTTATAGCACGGCTTTTGATGATCCTTGGTTGGGGGCATAGTGTTAATATTACTACTTAGCTTTTTCGGCTGGTGGAGGTCCTGTAGAAGCATCTCCAGATAAAGCGTCCGGGGTGAAAAAGTTGAATGAAAAAAGTTGAGCGAGGAAAAAACGGAGACGTTTGTAAATGTGTTAAATGCAGATTTTGATTAAACGGTTATTAAAAGTCAAAACCGAAAAGTTTGGCAGGTAGCCAAATAGCAACAAACAGCATGGAGACAAGTCTGGAAGTTGTGACTTTGTGGCTGTAGTAACTAATGCTGGCTGTGGAAGTGCTGAATGGCATATGGATGAGGTGTGTGTGTGATCCCTCTCTGTCTCAGCCAACAGGGTGAAGAGGTGTATGAGTGAGCATCAAAGCAGTCTGACAGAGTGGCAGGAGACAGAGTTAGTGAACCTGCGCCGCTCGGAGACCCTAAAGCACCCACTTGCATCCTGTTGCCCCTCCATTGGACCCTAATGTGTGCTGTTTGAATGTGTCTGATATTTTTTGGGGAGAAACTGTATGTTCAAAGATTTAAGGTTAACCTAAATCAAACCATACCTCTCTTATTTGTACAAGAAAACTCATTGGAAATGTTAAAGTGCCTGTTGTTGCATCCAATCCCCCTGCCCAATTTCTACTGTTTCTTTTACTTTGTTCATCTTTGTATATTTTGTGTATCTTTTACTTATGTATGTAGCTGCATATCTTTATACTGAAATGGAACAATAAAGATCCTTGTGTCTTGATAAGGCACCAATCGTATATTTGACGTTGACTGATCGTGGACAAACCTCCTAACCAGACTCTAAAACTTACCATCTGAAATAGAGAAGGGGTTTGGCATAAACCAGAAAAAAATATATTTTGAGAATGGTGCTATGTAACTGATAATGTAAAGTCAATAGACAGTGCTCACTCATAATAGTCACAGAGATGAACCAATATGAAGAGAATAGCCTCTCTGATGTTCACAACAGAAATGCAACAACAAAATTGAGCTGGCCAAATACATTTCTAATCTGGGACGGTGTCAGTATGAATTTGACTGAGAACATGTTGAGGCTTAAAGAAACTGATCGAGGCACTAGCTGGATAAATGTAAGCTCCCTGACTTTTTGTCAATGGCAGATTTTTCAACTGATATCAATTAGAAACAGTGTCTCTCTGTTCCCTTCCATCAAATGAAATGTGTATGTGTCTCATATTTCTCCAATGACACAAACAAGTGTCACTGCCTGTGTGTGAAAGTGTCAGTGTTTATGTATGTACTATACACATGAGTGTGTTGTGATTATGTATCTTTGTGTATGTGTGGGTTAGAGTGTGAGGCTGCCTCTTTCGAGCCATAGCAGACGTTGACAGACATACTTGAACCTAAGCAAAGTTTGTGTGTGTTTATTTGTGCATGTGTGCATGTGTGCGTGTGATGAGAAAGAGAGAAAAATAGAGAAAGAGAGAGAGAGAGAGCCTGTTCATCATTATGTTATACTGGCATCAGTCTATACTCTGATGTTAGAAGTACAGTCCATCCAACACAATGCTATCACTTTGTACCTCTTCTCTCTATCCTTTCGCTTGACATTGTGCCTTCCACTTGACATTGTGCCTTGGATGTTTTTGGACTACTACCTAACTTGAACTCCACTTGGATGCGCTCTTTTTGACTCTCCCGTGTCCCTGTGTAGCGCTTGCCACCCTCCTGGCTTTCCACCGACCTGTACTGGAAACTACATCCCCTCCAATGTGCTTCTCTCCTGGCTATCATACTGGTAACACAGCCTCCATTGCGTTGCTGATGGGCCCCAGCATTCAATCGCATTGTGTAAGTCACCGCTCTCTCCTTGCTGTTGTTATGCTGGCGAATTTTGTGCCTTGGTTGTGTTTATTGTGGGTCCTAGTGCTGGCTGGGTTTTTAGCCTGTGGTTGGGTTCTGGCTTGCTGCCTATGACTGTGGTGATCCTACAAACTGTGTGATTCAATTTAACTGACTATCACACTGTGTGGATTGATTGACTTTTAGCTGATTCCTCGACAACCTATTTTATTTGCATGGATTGTAACAGAATTGTTCCAAAATGGTGTCTACCACTTTCCGCCATACGGGGAAACTGACTTTTTCCAGAATGGCAACAACCACATTCAGAGACTACAGTGAACATTTCATCCCATGTAGGAGCTGCACCTACTTTTCACAGTTCCGGGATAATATTGTCCGGACAAATTTCCAATGTGGAAACTGTCAGCTTATTGAGAAAAATATGTCTGAGTTGGACGTCCAGAGTGAGCAAATTGAGACATTGCACCGTATCCTGGATAGGTCCCACTCTAAGACCTTTTCCTTTTTTATTCCTCAGCCTGGTCGTCGTGCCACTGCCTCGCCACCATGTTGCCACTCTCTGACTGACTGTCCAGAGCTGCCCTGCAGAGACCCCTCCCTAGTGAAGTCACCTCTCCCCTCCCATCTCACTTTCCCTCCCCATTCTACGCCGACCTCCCATCCCAGCCCCCCCTCCCACCCCCCTCGGAGAATAAAGGAGCAAGGACGCTTTATGAGGAGCTGGCGGATGCCACGCTTATCGATCCTGCATCCCAGTGGAGGCACGTCACACACCGTAAGCCCAGCGCAAGGCAGCGGTCTTTGGTGAATGGGGCTGAAATGGCTTTGGGGGATCCCATCTTGCTGACCAACAGTTTCGCCCACCTGCTTCCAGAGATTCCTGCTCCTTCATCCTCTACCCTGTCTCCAGCCCAGGGGTCTCTACCACATATACTACAGCCGGCTCTGGTCCATCGGGCCCCACCACCCTTCGGTCCTCGAGAGGTCTTATAAACCACTCGAGGCGTAAGAACGGCCGGACCTATGGTGAGAAACATCTCGGTTCCCAGTGCAAAAACCCTGTGCTACCCAGGAGCACGAGTACAGGACATTACAGGGCTGCTTCCGACTATTCTACCACAGATGCCGGGAGCTGACCCTGTCGAAGTCCATGTGGGGTCAAACGACATCAGGAGGGCTAGCTCGGAACTTCTGAAAATTGATTTTAAAGAACTGATTCTAGCATTGAAAGATTCCAAAAAGCGGCCAATCATTTCAGGTCCGGTACCATCGTTGGGCCGCGGGTGTGAAAGATTCAGCAGGCTACTGGCATTACACATCTGGCTTAAAGATTACTGTAGCTCTGTTGGAATCACTTTTATAGATAACTTTGACACCATCTGGAAACAGGAGATACTCTACAGGAATGACTGAGTCCATCCAAATCATCTTGGCTCTTGGACTCTGTCCACACATTTCATGGCTGCGTTAAGACAATGACTTCTCAATGACCCAAGACCAGCTCAGTTAATCCCTACCATTGTGACAATGAGTTGTCATAAAGCTGCATCAAATGTACATTATCTCAGGGGCGTTGGCAGACACAATGTAAGTAACTTAATTTATGTCCCCCTAACTGCCCTGAATACCTCTGTTGATCCTACAGCTATTGTATGCAGTAATCATGCCTATGAACCAGAGTTACACTGTTAGCACTGAGGCAGTGTGCCCTAGTAGGAAGTCCACTGTGTGCAGCTCACCGTGCACTATCAGCTCCAATATAAATAACAAGAGCAAGTTTACTTCTGATAAGCTTCCCAGTAAAGCATTAAAAACAATTATGCAACCCAGAAAAGTGCTAAGAATAGCCCATATTAAGAAACAAGGTTCATGAGGTCAATAACTTTCTTGTAACAAATGACATTCATATTCTGACTATCTCTGAAACTCACTTAGATAATACCTTTGATGATACCTGGAAGCAATGCATGGCCTACCGAAATAATTTTTCTTCAATGAGTCGGACAAGAGGGATTTGCTCCAGACACCCGACAGGGCCCTCATCCCCGTCATTCGCAGTAGAAAGAGACGGAGATATCGAGGAAGGAGATCGGGGTGCCTGGTAAGGAGCCGGCGACAAGTGGCTAATCTGCCTTTGCCATCGATACTATTGGCCAATTTACAATCGCTTGATAATAAAGTGGACGAACTACAGGCACGAATATCCTACCAACGGGACATTAAAAACTGTAATATCTTATGTTTCACCGAGTTGTGGCTGAACGACGACATGAATAACATACTGCTGGCGGGTTATACACTGTATCGGCAGGATAGAACAGCAGCCTCTGGTAAGACAAGGGGTGGCGGTCTATGTATATTTGTCAACAACAGCTGGTATCTAAGGAATATCTAAGGAAGTCTCTAGGTTTTGCTCGCCTGAGGTAGAGTATCTCATGATAAGATATAGACCACACAATCTACCAAGAGAGTTTTAATCAGATGAAGCAGATGCTAAACTACAGGACTGTTTTGCTAGCACAGACTGGAATATGTTCCGGGATTCTTCCGATGGCATTGAGGAGTACACCACATTAGTCACTGGCTTCATCAATAAGTGCATCGTCGTCCCCACAGTGATTGTACGTACATACCCCAACCAGAAGCCATGGATTACAGGCAACATCCACACTGAGCTAAAGGGTAGAGCTGCCGCTTTCAAGGAGCGGGACTCTAACCCGGAAGCTTATAAGAAATCCCGCTATGCCCTCCGACGAACCATCAAACAGGCAAAGCGTCAATATAGGACTAAGATCTAATCATACTACACCGGCTCCAACGCTCGTCGGATGTGGCAGGGCTTGCAAACTATTACAGACTACAAAGGGAAGCACTGCCGCGAGCTGCCCAGTGACACGAGCCTACCAGACGAGCTAAATTACTTCTATGCTCGCTTCGAGGCAAGTAACACTGAAATATGCATGAGAGCATCAGCTGTTCCGGATGACTGTGTGATCATGCTCTCCATAGCCGATGTGAGTAAGACCTTTAAACAGGTCAACATTCACAAGGCCGCAAGGCCAGACGGATTACCAGGACGTGTACGCTGACCAACTGGCAAGTGTCTTCACTGACATTTTTAACATGTCCCTATCTGACTCTGTAATACCAACATGTTTCAAGCAGACCACCATAGTCCCTGTGCCCAAGAACACTAAGGTAATCTGCCTAAATGACTACGACCCGTAGCACTCATGTCTGTAGCCATGAAGTGCTGTGAAAGGCTGGTCATGGCTCACATCAACACCATTATCCCAGAAACCCTAGACCCACTCCAATTTGCATACCGCCCCAACTGATCCACAGATGATGCAATCTCTATTGCGCTCTACACTGCCCTTTCACACCTGGACAAAAGGAACACCTATGTGAGAATGCTATTCATTGACTACAGCGTTCAACACCATAGTGCCCTCAAAGCTCATCACTAAGCTAAGTACCCTGGGACTAAACACCTCCCTCTGCAACTGGATCCTAGACTTCCTGACGGGCCACCCCCAGGCGGTAAGGGTAGGTAACAACACATCCGCCACGCTGATCCTCAACACGGGGGCCCCTCAGGGGTGTGTGCTCAGTCCCCTCCTGTACTCCCTGTTCACTCATGACTGCATGGCCAGGCACGACTCCAACACCATCATTAAGTTTGCCCATGACACAACAGTGGTAGGCCTGATCACCGACAATGACGAGACAGTCTATAGGGAGGAGGTCAGAGACCTGGCCGTGTAGTGCCAGGACAACAACCTCTCCCTCAACGTGATCAAGACAAAGGAGATGATTGTGGACTACAGGAAAAAGAAGAGGACCGAGCACGACCCCATTCTCATCGACAGGGCTGTAGTGGAGCAGTTTGAGAGCTTCAAGTTCCTTGGTGTCCACATCACCAACGAACTATCATGGTCCAAACACACCAAGACAGTCGTGAAGAGGGCACGACAAAGCCTATTCCCCCTCAGGAGACTGAAAATATTTGGCATGGGTCCTCAGATCCTCCAAAAATTCTACAGCTGCACCATCGAGAGCATCCTGACTGGTTGCATCACCGCCTGGTATGGCAATTGCTTGGCCTCCGACCGCAAGGCACTACAGAGGGTAGTGCGTACGGCCCAGTACATCACTTGGGCCAAGCTTCCTGCCATCCAGGACCTCTATACCAGGCGGTGTCAGTGGAAGGCCCTCAAAATTGTCAAAGACTCTAGCCACCCTAGTCATAGACTGTTCTCTCTGCCACCGCACGGCAAGCAGTACCGGAGCGCCAAGTCTAGGTCCAAGAGCTTCTAAACAGCTTCTAACCCCAAGCCATAAGAGTCCTGAACATCTAATCAAATGGCTACCCTGACTATTTGCATTGCCCCCCCCCCCCCCCTCTTTTACCTGCTGCTACTCTCTGCTTATTATCTATGCATAGTCACTTTTAATAACTCTACCCACATGTACATATTACTTCAATTACTTTGACTAACCGGTGCCCCCACACATTGACTCGGTACCGGTACCCCCTGTATATAGCCTCACTATTATTATTTTACTGCTGCTCTTTAAGTATTTGTTACATTTATTTCTTATTTTTTTAGGTATTATTTCTTAAAACTGTATTGTTGGTTAAAGGCTTGTAAGTATGCATTTCACTGTAAGGTCTACACCTGTTGTATTCGGCACATGTGACAAATAAAATATGATTTGATTTTGATTTTATTTTATTTGGAATATTTGCTGGTATGTGGTGTGCAATGAGAAATAACCAGATGCTGCACTTGAAACATTTATGAAATTGCTTATTCCAGTTACGATTAAGCGTTCACCCATTTAAAAAAATGACTGTAAAAACTATTAAATCTCCTTGGATTGATGAGCAATTGAAAAATTGTATGGTTGAGAGGGATGAGGCAAAATAAATGGAAAATAGGTCTGGCAGCCCAATCAATTGGCAAACGTACTGCAAATTAGGAAGTCATGTGACTAAACTAAATGAAAATAAAAATAAACTATACTATGAAACAAAATAAATGATCTAAAGAATGATAGTAAAAAGCATTGAGCATCTTAAATGAAATTTGGGGGAAAAAGGCAAACTAGGCTCCATCATTCATTGAATCAGATGGCTCATTCATCACAAAACCCACTGATATTGCGAACTACTTTAATTACTTTTTCATTGGCAAGATAAGCAAACTTAGGCATGACATGCCAGCAACAAATGCTGACACTACATATCCAAGTATATCTGACCAAATTATGAAAGACAAGCATTGTACTTTTGAATTCCATAGAGTGAGTGTGGAAGAGGTGAAAAAAATATTGTTGTCTATCAACAATGACAAGCCACCGGGGTCTGACAATCTGGATGGAAAATTATTGAGGATAATAGCGGACGATATTACAACTCCTATTTGCCATATCTGCCATAAGTGGCCCTCTGTAGCTCAGCTGGTAGAGCACGGCGCTTGTAATGACAAGGTAGTGGGTTCGATCCCCGGGACCACCCATACACAAAAAAAAATGTATGCACGCATGACTGTAAGTCGCTTTGGATAAAAGCATCTGCTAAATGGCATATTATATTATTATTGTTTATATCTTCAATTTAAGCCTACTAGAAAGTGTGTGCCCTCAGGCTGGGAGGGAAGCAAAAGTCATTCCACTACCCAAGAATAGTAAAGCCCTCTTTACTGCCTCAAAAAGCCAACCAATCAGCCTGTTACCAACTCTTAGTAAACTTCTGGAAAAAATGGTGTTTAACCAGATACAATGCTATTTTACAGTAAACAATTTGACAACAAGGGTAGGTAACAACACATCTGCCACACTGATCCTCAACACGGGGGCCCCTCAGGGGTGCGTGCTCAGTCCCCTCCTGTACTCCCTGTTCACCCATGACTGCATGGCCAGGCACGACTCCAACACCATCATTAAGTTTGCCGACGACACAACATTGGTAGGCCTGATCACCGACAACGATGAGACAGCCTATAGGGAGGAGGTCAGAGACCTGGCCGTGTGGTGCCAGGACAACAACCTCTCCCTCAACGTGACCAAGACAAAGGAGATGATTGTGGACTACAGGAAAAAAAAGAGGACTGAGCACGCCCCCATTCTCATCGACGAGGCTGTAGTGGAACAGGTTGAGAGCTTCAAGTTCCTTGGTGTCCACATCACCAACGAACTATCATGGTCCAAACACACCAAGACAGTCGTGAAGAGGGCACGACAAAGCCTATTCCCCCTCAGGAGACTGAAAAGATTTGGCATGGGTCCTCAGATCCTCAAAAAATTCTACAGCTGCACCATCGAGAGCATCCTGACTGGTTGCATCACCGCCTGGTATGGCAACTGCTTGGCCTCCGACCGCAAGGCACTACAGAGGGTAGTGCGTACGGCCCAGTACATCACTTGGGCCAAGCTTCCTGCCATCCAGGACCTCTATACCAGGCGGTGTCAGTGGAAGGCCCTCAAAATTGTCAAAGACTCTAGCCACCCTAGTCATAGACTGTTCTCTCTGCTACCACACGGCAAGCGGTACCGGAGTGCCAAGTCTAGTTCCAAAAGACTTCTCAACAGCTTCTACCCCCAAGCCATAAGACTCCTGAACAGCTAATCGTGGCTACCCGGACTATTTGCACTGCCCCCCCCCCCCCCCCCCCCCCCCACCCCATCCTTTTACGCTGCTGCTACTCTGTTAATTATTTATGCATAGTCACTTTAACTCTACCCACATGTACATATTACTTCAACTACCTCAACTAGCCGGTGCCCCCGCACATTGACTCTGCACCGGTACCCCCCTGTATATATAGCCTCCCTACTGTTATTTTATTTTACTTCTGCTCTTTTTTTCTCAACACTTTTTTTTGTTGTTGTTTTATTTTTACTTTTTTGTTAAAATTAAATGCACTGTTGGTTAAGGGCTGTAAGTAAGCATTTCACTGTAATGTCTGCACCTGTTGTATTCGGCGCATGTGGCCAATAAAATTTGATTTGATTTGAACAGACTTTCAGCACGCTTATAGGGACGGACATTCAACAAGAACAGCACTTACACAAGTGACTGATGGTTGGCTGAGAGAAATTAATGATAAAAAGATTGTGGGGGCTGTTTTGTTAGACTTCAGTGCAGCTTTTGACATCATCGATCATAGTCTGCTGCTGGAAAAACGTATGTGTTATGGCTTTACACCCCCTGCTATACTGTGGATAAAGAGTTACTTGTCTAAGAGAACACAGAGGGTGTTCTTTAATGGAAGCCTCTCCAACATAATCCAGGTAGAATTAGGAATTCCCCAGGGTAGCTGTTTAGACCCCTTACTTTTTTCAATCTTTACTAACGACATGCCACTGGCTTTGAGTAAAGCCAGAGTGTCTATGTATGCGGATGACTCAACACTATACACGTCAGCTACTACAGCAACTGAAATGACTGCAACACTTAGCAAAGAGCTGCGGTTAGTTTCAGAATGGGTGGCAAGGGATAAATTAATCCTAAATATTTCCTAAACTAAAAGCATTGTATTTGTCATTCACTAAACCCTAAACCTCAACTACATCTCATAATGAGTAATGTGGAAAATTTAGCATGTTGAGGTGACTGAACTGCTTGGAGTAACCCTGGATTGTAAACTGTCATGGTCAAAACATATTGATACAACAGTAGCGAAGATGGGGAGAAGTCTGTCCTTAATAAAACGCTGCTCTGCCTTCTTAACAACACTTTCAACAAGGCAGGCCCTACAGGCCCTAGTTTTGTCACATCTAGACTACTGTTCAGTGGTGTGGTCAGGTGACACAAAGAGGGACTTAGGAAAATTGCAGTTGGCTCAGAACAGGGCAGCATGGCTGCCCTTAAAAGTACGCGGAGAGCTAACATTAATGATATGCATGTCAATCTCTCAAGGCTCAAAGTGGAAGAGAGATTGACGTCATCACTACATGTTTTTGTAAGAAGTGTTGACAAGCTGAATGTACCAAGCTGTCTGTTTAAACTACTAGCACACAGCTTGGACACCCATGCATACCTCACAAGACATGCCACCAGAGGTCTCTTCACAATCCCCAAGTCTAGAACAGACTATGGGAGGCGCACAGTACTACATAGAGCCATGACTACATGAAACTCTATTCCACATCAGGTAACTGACGCAAGCAGTAGAATCAGTTTTAAAAAACGTAAAAATACACCTTATGGAACAGTGGGGACTGTGAAGAGACACACAAAGGTACAGACACGCATATGCATACATTGTAATTGTGTTGTATGGTGGTATTATACATTTTGTATTGTACATTTTCTATTGTAGATATGTAGTGGTGTAATAATGTTATATGATGGTGGTGACACCCGATGGGTCTATTCGCTTCTGCAACGATTTCAGAGCCCTTAACGCCATCTCCAGGTTTGACGCCTACCCCATGCCGAGGGTCGATGAACTGATTGTGCGGCTTGGGAAAGCGTGCTATATATCAACCCTCGACCTCACCAAGAGGTACTGGCAGGTGCCTCTGGTGCCCGAAGACCACCACAAAACCGCCTTTGCCACCCCGGATGGGCTATTTCAGTACGTCCGCCGCCCCTTCGGCTAGCACGGAGCGGCCGCCACCTTCCAGAGGGTTATGGACACACTGTTACGTTCTCACCAGCCCTTCACGGCCGCCTATATTGATGATGTGGTAATACACAGTGAGGACTGAGAGGACCACCTCCGGCAGCTGTGCTCCGTGCTGGCCAGCCTGGAGGCGGCCGGCCTGACAGCCAACCCAAAGATGTGCGGCCTGGGACTGAACGAGGCTGAATACCTCGGCTACACCATCGGCAGCGGTCTGATCAAACACCAGGTGGAGAAGGCCAGGCCATCCGGGAGTGGCCGCGGCCCAGGGACAAGAAGGGGGGCCTAACGGGGTACTACCGGCGGTTCATCCCAAACTACGCCGCCATCATCGTCACCCCACTGAGGGTGGTATGGACATCTGAAGCCGAAGGGGCATTCCTCCACCTCAAAGACACACTGTGCTCTGAGCCGGTGTTGAGACCGGCAGATTTCCAGCAGCCCTTCACCATCCACACCGACGCCTCCAACACCGGCTTGGGGGCTGTTCTATCTCAATGGGACGGGGCGGAGGAACGTCCCGTTCTATACATAAGCCGCAAGTTGTCCGACAGGGAGAGGAAGTACGCGACGATGGAGAGGGAGGCACTGGCAATTAAGTGGGCCCTGGAATACCTGAGGTATTATCTCCTGTGGAGCCGATTCCGGGTGGTCACAGATCATGCGCCCCTCCAGTGGATGGCGGGTAAGCGAGACACGAACAGCCGAATAACCAGATGGTTCCTGTTGCTCCAACCCTTTAATTTCCAGGTGGTTCATCGATCGGGGAGAGCACTTTTCATTTTTTTATTTTTTATATATTTTTTTTCTTTTGGGGGGAATGGATCAGCTTAATATTGCAGATAGATTGTATCTTCTATCAATGTAATTGTCTGCATCACTTCCAATCCCCCATGTTTTTTTTTTATTTTTTATATATATATATTCCCCTTTATTACTTTTCAACCCCACCATCCTTTCCCTACTTGGAGTAAATTAGTGAACAACAACGCCCAGGCCTCTACTTCCGGTCTATACTTACTATCTACACCTTATGGACAGAGTTAATTTTACAATAATTCTATATATATATATATATTTATTTATTTTTTTGCTCCTGAACTTCTTCTACTCTCAACCTCTTCGATCATTTTCATGATGTCCATCCGGTTTGCTTCTAAATGCCATATCTTTCTAACTGTGCTCTTTCCCAAAAGCTCCCAACATACAACCTATATACTTATTATGGACACAGTATGCTTACATTATTAGCTATCTTTGTTATTATTTGTTGTTATTTGTTATTAGTCCCATCCTTCAACTCTATTCAATACCTCCCATCTATCTCTTAACACCATCCATATAGGATTTCTATTTGCCATATATATTTCAACCGTACTGTGATGTTTTACAAAAGTTCTGAACCTTTCTATTCTCATTGCTTCTACAGATTGTGAATTAAAAATAAACATTTTTGCTAAAAGTATTATTATATTATTGATTGATTGACTATGACTTTTCAGATCACCCAGTAATGCTATCTGCAAGGTTAGTTCCAGGTAAATATTGCAATCCTTTAGCCATTCCTGGACCTGTGTCCAATAACAAGCTACAAATGGACAGAACCAAAACAAATGATCTAATGATTCTATCTCTTCACAGCAAAATCTGCAGAGCTGGGAAGATTGTATCCCCCATATAAATAACATTCTATTGGTAGCAAGAATTTTATATAATAATTTAAATTGAAAGATTCTAATTTTTGAATCCTGTGTCGTTTTGCGTGTCAGTTCATAAACACTATGCCATGGGATCGGTACGTCAAAGATCTCTTCCCAACTATTTTGCAATCTATATGGGACGGCTGTCAATCCTTTGGTCCTTAAGTGAAACTGATATACTTTTTTATTTATCACAGTTTTCCTTAACCAATTATGTTCTTTAATGCAAGGCCGACAGACAAGTTCCTTACTTTCTCCCCCTTCAACTTTCCTCTTCCACTTTTGCGGTAAGGCTGCAATTATTTGGTTGTAATTTTGGGTAGAGCAGACATTTCCATATGTTTTTGTTAGCTGCATGTGCGACATAACTCCACCAGTCCTACCGATGATATCATTTACGAAGATTATACCTTTTTTAAACATTCTGTCAAAAAATAAAGGTTTTTTGTCAATTAGTATATTTGAATTTAACCACAATATTTGTTGCATTATTTGTTCTGTCGTTTCTGGAGGATTAAATTGAAATTGCAACCAACTTTCTATGGCTTGTTTTAGAAATAGTGACATTTGGGAGATTATTTCCTTTTCAAATAACTGAAAATGAGAGGTTGTAATCTGAATAAAGGGAAAAAGGCCTTTCTTGAACAGTGGGTGAGACAATCTTACTAATTTGCTTGAGAACCAGTTCGGATTTAAGTATAACTTTTGGATGACTGAAGATTTTAGTGATAGGTCTAATGCTTTAATATTTAATAATTTCTGTCCTCCGAATTCATATTCATTATATAAATATGCTCTTTTAATTTTGTCTGGCTTGCCGTTCCAAATAAAATTGAATATTTTTTTCTCATATAATTTAAAAAACTGTTTGCTAGGCGTAGGCAAGACCATAAGCAAATAGGTAAACTGGGATAATACTAAAGAGTTAATCAGGGTGATTTTTCCACAAATTGACAGGTATTTTCCTTTCCATGGTAGTAAGATCTTATCTATTTTTGCTAACTTTCTATTAAAATTTATTGAAGTGAGATCATTTATTTCCTTTGGGATATGTATTCCGAGTATATCCACATCACCATCAGACCATTTTATTGGTAAACTACATGGTAATGTAAAAATTGTATTTTTTAGTGATCCAATACGTAATATAGTACATTTGTCATAATTTGGTTTTAATCCAGAGAGGTTAGAAAATGTATCTAGATCCTCTATGAGGCTGTGGAGGGATTCTAGTTGTGGATCTAAAAGAAAACATGAATCATCTGCGTACAATGACACCTTTGTTTTTAAGCCCTGTATTTCTAATCCTCTGATATTATTATTGGATCTGATTTTAATAGCTAACATCTCGATGGCCACAATAAATAGATATGCCGATAGTGGACAACCTTGTTTCACTCCTCTTGACAGTTTAAAACTTTCTGAGAAATAGCCATTATTTACTATTTTACACCTAGGGTTACTATACATGATTTTGACCCATTTTATAAGAGATTCTCCAAAATTGAAATGCTCCAGGCATTTATATATAAATCCCAGTCGAACTTTATCAAATGCCTTTTCGAAGTCTGCTATGAATAGCAGGCCTGGTTTCCCATATTTTCCATAGTGTTCTATTGTTTCCAATACTTGCCTTATATTATCTCCAATGTATCTTCCATGTAAAAAACCTGTCTGATTAGAATGAATAATATCCGACAATACCTTTTTAATTCTATGCGCTATACATTTTGCTAGGATTTTTGCATCACAACACTGAAGTGTAAGGGGCCTCCAATTTTGTAAATGGACTGGATCTTTATATTTTCCACTTGTATCCTGTTTCAGTAATAATGAGATCAGACCTTCTTCTTGAGTGTCAGATAATCTACCATTTACATAGGAGTGGTTAAAACATGCTAATAACGGTCCTCTTAGTATATCAAAAAAGGTTTGGTATACCTCGATTGGTATGCCATCCAACCCTGGAGTTTTCCCGGACTTAAAGTCTTTAATTGCATCCAGAAGTTCCTCCTCTGTAATTTCACCTTCACATGAGTCTTTCTGTGTGGCTGTTAATTTGACATTATCAATAGAAAAAAAATCTCTACAATTAGCTTCAGTTAGAGGAGATGGAGGCGACTTGGAGAGCACTTGGCAATGCAGACGCGCTATCCCATCGAGACTCGGAGGTCTCGTCTGGTGCACGTCGCTCTGGGTCGCTCTTGGGAGGGAATGCATGTGAGAGTTCAGTGACTGGCCGGAGGAAGACTCACCTTAAGCAAGGCAGGCTATAGGTAGAGAGAAGCGTTCCCCCTGTAAATGTTATGTATAGATGTGCTCCAAACGCTGCATAAACTGACCATCGCTCCGGTTCCAGCTCAGGGAGCGGCGAGTGCACCCAGTCCACCTCCTCCCAGGCTATCACCAACGTCTGAGGGACCCCTCGCCCTGCCGGAGCGCTATGACGGGAAAAACGACAAAATATAGAGGCTTCCTGCTACAGATTTCACTGTATCTGGCGCGTCAGCGTGGGGCATCTCCGTCGGACCAAGACAGGATAGCACTGGTGATTTCGCTACTGAAGGGAAAGGCGCTGGATTGGGCCACGGCAGTCTACTCCACCTTCCTCGCTCGGTTCAGGGTGGTGTTCGATCATCCCACGGAGGGTAAAGACAGGGGGTGTGCGTCTCCTCCGGCTACAACAGGGAGAGTGGGCTGCGTGCGAGTACACCCTCAGCTTTCGCACGGTGGCGGTGTCTTTCCGGCTGCAATGAGCGTGCTCTGCGCACGGTCTTCAGGAGAGGCTTACGGGAGGACATCACGATGGAACTCGCATGTCGGGACAACGAGATGGACCTTGATGCCCTCATCGCCACCTCCACTCGTCTTGACAACATGTTGAGAGACCGACGGCATTCCCAACACCTCCCGGAGCCTTGACGCTCACCCCATCTGATCTATGGAAGCCGCCCTGCCTCCGAGTCCTCACCCATGGAGGTGGGCAGCACCCCCTACACCACCACGGACCACAGATATCCTGGCTGCTCCCTATCTAGACGGTATGACTCCCGTCGCCGCTCCGTGAGTGTTTCGTCATCACCTGTCACCAAACCATTGTTTTTAGTTCCCCTAACAGTGAATGGTTCTTCCTTCTCTTCGCTTTCCACGGCAATGATAGATTCCAGATCAGCAAGGAACCTTATAGATAGGGAGCTGGTCTCTGAATGGGGGTTTCCCACCGTGCCACTGCCTTCTCCGCTACACGTCACCTCGCTAGACAATAAATCACTTGGATCAGGCACCATTACGCACGTCACTCTCCCCATCACCATCACCATTCCCACACTACCGGAGCACCACGAGGAGCTGTCCTTCCATATCGTCACGTCACCCCTTCACCGGATCGTCTTGGGATTGCCCTGGCTCAGTCTACACAACCCCACCATCAATTGGATCACCAAGAGGATCACAGCCTGGTCCCCCTCATGCCGGAGGACCTGCCTGCCGGTGGTTTGTTGTTCCACGTCAGTGGAGAGTCCGGAGTCCGCCCTCCATCCCAACATTCCACGTGAGTATGCAGATCTCTCCGATGTCTTCTCTGCCTCCAAGGCTAAGTGTCTCCCTCCTCACAGGCCCTGGGACCGCACAATTGACCTGTTGGAGGGACAACACCCCCGAAGAGTCGCATTTACTCCCTCTCCATAGCGGAGACTGAGGCCATGGAGAAGTATGTGGTGGAGACCCTGAAACAGGGGTTCATCAGACGCTCTACTTCTCCTGCCTCCGCCAGCTTCTTCTTGGTGGCCAAAAAATACTGAGGACTGAGACCATGCATTGACTACAGGGGGCTGAACGCAGTCACCACCAAGTACCGGTACCCCCTCCCTCTGGTTCCGTCGGCCATCGAGCAGCTACGAGGGGCCCGGTACTTTACCAAGTTGGACCTGAGGAGTGCCTACAACCTGATCTGAATCCGGGAAGGAGACGAGTGGAAGACGGCATTCAGCATTACCTCAGGCCACTATGAATACTGCGTCATGCCCTACGGCCTCACCAACGCACCTTCCGTGTTCCAGTCCTTCATCAATGACGTGTTCCGAGACATGCTGAGTAGACAGGTGGTGGTGTACATCGACGATATCCTGATCTACTCGGCTACGTTCGAGGAGCACGTCAGGGATGTCAGAGCGGTCCTACTCCGCCTCCGGGAACACAGCCTGTTGGTGAAGGGGGAAAAATGCGATTTCCACCAACAGGCCATCTCCTTCCTGGGATACAGGATCAGACCTCAGGGGGTGTTCATGGAAAGAGCGAAGATGGATGCTGTCAGGTCATGGCCAGTCCCCACCACCATCAAGGGCCTACAGAGCTTCCTTTCAGTTTATTCTGTCCTACCGCCCAGGATCCCAGAATGTGAAAGCCGGCGCACTCGCCAGGATGCACCATACTGGAGAAAGGAAGAATCTGGGGAGTCCTATCCTGCCACCGTCTCTCATCGTTGCACCTGTCGTTTGGGATGTGGACGAAGACATCCACCTGGCGGCTCAGGAGGACCCAGCGCCTGTCAACGGCCCTCCGGGGCGCGTGTATGTACCCACCAGGGTCCGTGACCACCTGCTGATCTGGGCGCACACCACCTTTATGGCAGGGCACTCCGGTATGATGCGCACCCTACATTCTGTCTCACATAAATACTGGTGGCCCACCTTGGCTACTGATGTCTCCCGCTATATCAACTGCTGCCCAAACGAAGACACCTCGGAACGCCCCGGCAGGCAAACTGGTTCCTCTCCCAGTGCCTCAGCGACCTTGGTCATACCTGTCCATAGACTTTGTCACCGACCTCCCACGTTCTGACGGCTTCACCACAGTCCTGGTGGTCATAGATCGGTTCTCCAAATCATGCTGTTTTTTGCTACTAACTGGTCTTCCTTCTGCTCTCCAGGTTGCTGAGGTCCTGTTCCAACAGGTCTTCCGGCATTATGGACTTCCGGAGGACATCGTCTCGGATCGTGGCCCCCAATTCACCTCCCGAGTGTGGAAGGCTTTCCTGGAGAAGATCGGGACCACGGCCAGCCTCACTTCTAGTTATAGGCCTCAGTCGAATGGGCAGGTGGAGCGTATGAACCAGGAGCTGGGGAGGTTTCTTCGTTGCCATTGTCAGGACCGGCAGGGTGAGTGGGCGAGGTTTCTACCCTTGGCAGAATATGCCCAGAACTCCCTCGTTCACTCCTCCACGGGGCTGACTCCCTTCCAGTGCATCCTGGGGTACCAGCCGGCCCTGGCCCCTTGGATACCTAGCAAGACCGATGCACCCGCTGTCGACGAGTGGTTCCACAGGGCCGGACAGGTCTGGGACGCCGCCCATATCCATCTCCAGAGGGCCATTTGTCAGCAGAAGGACCAAGCCGACCGCCACCGCAGTGAGGCCCCCGTATTCCAGCCTGGTGATAGTGTCTGGCTGTCCACAAAAAACCTCCCTCTCCGCCTGCCCTGCAAGAAACTGAGCCCCCGGTTTGTGGGGCCGTTTAAGGTCCTCCGGCGGATAAATGAGGTATCGTACCGGCTGCTCCTTCCCCCTCACTACCGTGTCTCACCCACATTTCATGTGTCTCTCCTCAGGCCGGTGGTTCCTGGTCCTCTGGCGGATGCCGTCCCCTTTGGTACGCCCCCTCCGCCCCTGGATATTGTCGGGAGGTTCCGTGGGGGACGTCTCCGTTACCTGGTGTACTGGGAGGGGCATGGTCCTGAGGAGAGGAGCTGGGTTCCAGCTGGGGACGTTCTGGACACCAACCTAATTCGGGACTTCCACCGTCGCCGCCCTGAATGGCCGCTCCTCGTCCTCGGGGTCATCCTCCTGGTCGGCAATGTCCTGCGGCGGGAGCCGCACGTCCGGGGGGTACTGTCACGTCTCCTCCCGTTGCTCTCCTACTGAGTAAACCTTTACATTGTTGATTCCTGCATCTGCGTCCTGCCTCTTCGTATCCTCAGTACTCATAACACTGTATGACAGGCAGAGATAGTGGTTTAAATGGACCTTGGCAGTGGAGATCTTCCCTCTGTCCAAAAAAGGTTATGCGATGAAGCATTAAACACCCCGAATACAGAGCATGAACAAATTATCTGTTCAGGCCAGACCACTTCTCAAAACACATCACTAGTTTCCACATTGAGCATAAATAGGGGCACTGGCACTCTGGATGCTGATGATCCCGAGTGGCAGGTGTGTCTCATTCAATCTTTCCCTCTCACGGGTCACTCCCAGAAGGTCATGGCATGGGTGAAGATTGTAGATTTCTCTGTGTGCATGGGTCTGAGGATCCCTTCGTAATGGCAACCAGCAGGGCTGGTTGTAAGCAGGAGAATGATCTCCGCATATCAAGGCATCCCTGGTCATCGAGGGATAAGCCTATTTTAATGGAGTGGAGAGAGCCAGGCAAGGAGGAGGAAAGGCGTGGGGCATCAACCTAGACAAAGTGTGCTTCCATCCTTAGGGGTGCATTTGTCACCACTATGTGGGAATGGAGCCTCCAAACAACCCTCATAGGGTAGTCATTTCTAACAGACTGTGGAATCACTCTGGATAGGTTTCGAAAAACAGACTCTCGGAAGTCAATAACACTGTAGGGGCTGAGAGTGTCCCAGTTAACTGGGGTATCTCGCAATGCGTCTGAGGCATATGAGCGTAGTGTTTTTCCATAACACAGCCCTGTGCACCTGGTTTCAAGGGGACAAAGAGTGATATATTTCTGGAGGCAGAGCGCTGTAGGCACGGAGTGGGTACAGTGCTTGGTGGTGACTAACATTTCCTTGAACCTCAACATTTCCCTGCACCGTATTGAGGGGAGGATGGATGGGGCCATGTATCGCGAGATCTTGGCCAACAACCTCCTTCCCTCAGTAAGAGCATTGAAGATGGGTCGTGGCTGGGTCTTCCAGCATGACAACGACCCGAAACACACAGCCAGGGCAACTAAGGAGTGGCTCCGTAAGAAGCATCTCAAGGTCCTGGAGTGGCCTAGCCAGTCTCCAGACCTGAACCCAATAGAAAATCTTTGGAGGGAGCTGAAAGTCCGTATTGCCCAGCGACAGCCCCGAAACCTGAAGGAACTGGAGAAGGTCTGTATTGAGGAGTGGGCCAAAATCCCTGCTGCAGTGTGTGCAAACCTGGTCAAGACCTACAGGAAACGTATGATCTCTGTAATTGCAAACAAAGGTTTCTGTACCAAATATTAAGTTCTGCTTTTCTGATGTATCAAATACTTATGTCATGCAATAAAATGCAAATTAATTACTTAAAAATCATACAATGTGATTTTCTGGATTTTTGTTTTAGATTCCGTCTCTCACAGTTGAAGTGTACCTATGATAAAAACTACAGACCTCTACATGCTTTGTAAGTAGGAAAACCTGCAAAATCGGCAGTGTATCAAATACTTGTTCTACACACAGTGCAGAAGAGAACCTCCTCCAACAGTTTTCTTATGCTGTAGCCCTTTAACCTTTATCGCTTGTACGATGTTCCCTACTAGCTTCCTGCCTATGTTACTGTCTTTATACCTTAGTAGCCTTCATACCTTGCAGAAATTATTAACTGGCTAATAATATAAAATGGGCCGGCGTGGGGGCCTCGAGGAAAATAATGGGCCAATGTGGGGGCCTCATGGAAAATAATGGGCCGGTGTGTTAGAAATGCCAAGGACAATTTTTGGTCCCAGTCCGGCCCTGAACCTCACTGTAAAATTACTGTAATATAAAGTGTAACAAAAAATGTTGTCCAGAAATGTCCAAGGTTAAAGGTTACAATTTAGAATCAAAGCCAAGACAAATGCACAATATGAGACAGATGTACTGTATATATGAAGAGCAGAATTCATCATGAGACACTATAGTTTCTAGATGTTTTTATTCAGTCATATCACCTCTTAATATACAAACAAAAAGAAGGAGAAATAAATGGACATAAAGAGGCAAAACAATTTCATGATGTCATTAATCCGTTCGCCAGTCTTCGTTGTCCATGTTGGGAACACATAATCTATGTGTGGCAATGGCCAGCCTTTGGATTCTCCCTGTCGTCCGTCGCCCAAAACGTCCTACTGGTCGGATCCCTCGTCCTGTGTACCACGAGGCATCGATGTCTGGATCTGAGTGTCACAAATAATTTTTTGGAGGAAAAATAGATAACAACTTTTCTGAAAGTAAATAATGGTGTCATTGTTGGGGGAGGTGAGAAATATAGGTGAGGTTGTAACAGAACCTGTGGGGTGAAAGGGACTGTGGGAGAAGTTAGAAGAGAAGATAATGAGAGGAGCGTACACAAGAACATGGTAGGGAGAGCGAGTGTGTAAATGGGTCCAAAGAATGAAAGTGGCGAGAGCGATCATACGACTTTATAGTAAATTAGTTCAAGTTAAAGGGAGGATGAAGAGTAAAGAAAGACAGAGATTGGAAAAGAACATACTTCTTATCTCCATGGAGCGCTGTGGATACCCAACGTGTGTTTTGGATAGTGTCTGTGACAGCAGTAACATGAGGGCATAGAGCACAGCACACACCCTCATGGTCACCATACAGATGTCGATCACTGAGTCATAGGCTGGGGCAGACGTCAATCTGGAACAATAAAGTTTTACTTTAGAATTTAATTCTGCTGAATGAGCATAGGTTCATAGAAAGCAAATAGCATTCATCATGCAAATAATAATAGAAATCAATTACCAACCAGAACCAATTAACATAACTTTGTCAATATAAAGGTACTATCGAATAATTGATTATAGTCCTGGAATTTATAATATGAGAGATTAATGTGTTAATTGAATAACAATCAGAAGATACAGTACAACACAATACAAAACTCCTAGTACATGTCTGTCTTCTGTTGCCAGACTGTTGCCAAACTATCATAAGCGCAATACACTGACTACCAAACTATGCATGAAACAATTCTGTAAACATTGCATGGACTCACAAGAAAATAGCACAACAATACCCTGAGTGTACAAAACATTAGGAACACTTGCTATTTCCATGACATAGACTGACCAGGTGAATCCAGGTGAAAGCTATGATCCCTTATTGATGTCACCTGCTAATTCCACTTCAATCAGTGTGGATGAAGGGGAGGAGACAGGTTAAAGAAGGATTTTTAAGCCTTGAGACAATTGAGACATGGATTGTGTATGTGTGCCTTTCAGAGGGTGAATGGGCAAGACAGGGTGAATGGGGTATGGTAGTAGGTGCCAGTCACACCAGTTTGAGTGTGTCAAGAACTGCAACGTTGCAGGGCTTTTCACACTCAACAGTTTCCTGTGTGTATCAAGAATGGTCCACCACCATAAGGACATCCAGCCAACTTGACACAACTGTGGGAAGCATTGGAGTCAACATGGGCCAGCATCCCTGTGAAACGCTTTCAACACCTTGTAGTCCATGCCCTGATGAATTGAATTTTAGGTTGGAAAATTTTTGGTTGAAAGTTGGTTGAAAAAAAAACAAAATGCCCTTACATTGATGACTTTTTGCAAATCCAATCAGTTTTCCATGTTGATTCAACGTCTTCACATTGATTTTTTGGGGTTGAAATGATGTGGCTATGAAATTAATTGAAGTGCCTCTAACACACAATTTTTTATTTTTTATTGGTGAATCCTGGGGATAGACTGGTCATGGAGTTCACTTGACATCAAATATGCTTCAGGCATGCAAAAAACAAGAATCAAATATGCTCAAAATGTAACAACTGCTATTAAAATAACACATCTTAGAGTTAATTCAAGGACACTTAAGAGTAAAGAATAGAAGTGAAGACTTACATTGTGGAGAAGAGCCAAGTATCCTTTGGCTTTAGGAACCTCAGATATAGGAGGATGGACAGACGAACAGAAAATGAGGTGGACAGAAAATCAGGCTTCAGGTTGTCCCTGTGCTTGAATGGAGAATCTTCAGAGAATCTTCTGTTCCGATGGCTAGCTACTAGAGTGTGAAAAGTATGATAGACCAGAGCTACTCAGTGTATTTAGTCTATGGGTCTAGGGAGAGCTGAAGTGTTTTGGTTTGCCTCTGCTTCTCCTGTGAGGTGGATGGAGTTGCAGTGTATGGCTGTAGTGGAGAGTCATTCAGAAGAGGACCTGCTCTGGACGTCTGTTTATATCTCCACAGAGGGGACGCTGATGTCACACTGCGCATGCACACACACATACACACACACACACAATGTAGATACAAGGTATCACGCCTCTTCTGTGTACATGGATATTAAACATTGACATCATCTTTATCATGAGCCTGTTATTACTTGAGAGGCATGATAATAAACCGATTCATTGTTCGTTTGTATGCGTCCTATCTGTACATTTGGTGACGCTGCGCACATTAGCTGGCTAAACTTGACCTTACCCTACCACTTAACAAACCCTAACCACTCGTTAGCATTCATAAAATGATCCACTTACCCTAACCACTTGCTGTATGTTGCAGTTGCATAAATGGGTATAAATGATGGTTTAGCTATTTTTTTTAAATGTTAGAGTTTGGTTGAGAGGTCAAGTTGAACATGCATCTTCTCAAATAGTCACACAAAGCCAATCATGAGCACATAGATGACTCACATCCTGTCATGAGCCTCTCACTCCACCGGGTTACCACCTTAATTTTCTTCCACTCTGCTCACCACTCTCTCTACTCAGCCTAACTAGCTCCACCTGTCCCTGCTCTGCTCTGCTCTAATTACTCTGCCAGCTGCGCTGCATTACCCACTACCTCTCCCAGTATTTAAGGCCCTGTCTTTCAGCTCTCCGGTGTCAGATCGTCTGCAAAGCTCACACCCGGAACCTGTTTGCTCGCGCTTCTGGCTCACCCTGGTTTTGTGACCCCGGACCTGCCTGATTTTTGGATTCTCTTCTGCCCCAGGAGATCCAGACCTGCTTCTGCCATAACGACTCCTGACTACTCTTCAATCCCGGTAACTCTGACCAGCCTTCTGCCTTGCTACTACGTATTTTGGATTTCCCTTGAACTGTACTGCTGCCTTGTTTCATTCCGCCCTGTTGTGTCTGTGTCTCCCCCCCCAGGACTTCTGGACCACCCACCACCGGCTTCATAGGACGCATCGCTGCCACTGGGGGGGGCACAGACCCAGCACATTGGACGGGATCCCTGTTACCCCTGGATCCTTCATTCACTCCCTACTTCCCTTTTTCCTTAAGTTTTAATAAACTTTCTGGTGTGACGCAATTGTGGTCCTCTGGTCGTCTGTCTGAACCGTGACAGTACGATCTGACCATTATGGACTCAGCGCACACTTTCCCCGACATGGAAACCGATGAGCATGAGCAGCAGTTCCAGCAGCAGCAACAACAACTCGCCATGATCATTCAACTCCTCACCAACCTTACCCCAGCCAGTCTGCCCACCAGCCCTGCCCCCGAGTTACCTGCCCCGGTCATTGCAGCCGCTGCTCCGGAACCCAAGATTGGAAACCCCGAGCGGTTCAACGGCGATTCAACCCAGGTCCGGCCATTCCTGACTAGCTGCCGACTTCAGTTCTCCTTGCAGCCAAGGACCTTCGCCACGGAGGGGGCTAAAGTTGGGTATGCCATCACTCACCTGACGGGCCGAGCTCGACTCTGGGGAACAGCAGAGTTCGAACGTCAAACCCCCGCATGTGCAACCTTCGACCTGTTTGCTGAGGAGATGCTGAAGGTGTTTGACCTGGATTCACCAACCGCAGAGGCGTCTCGTGAACTGTTCAGTATTCGACAAGGCAGACGTACAGTCGCAGACCATTCCATCGACTTCCGAACCCTGGCTAGACGAAGTTCTTGGAACACACCATCGTTGGTGGACGCGTTCTTCCATAGTTTGGCTGACTATATCAAGGACGAGTTGGTCTCCCATGAACTGCCTTCCACTCTTGATGAAGCCATCGCACTGACTGTCAGGATCGACAGAAGGATACAGACCCGTCGTCGTGAGAGGGGGCGCCAAGGTCCACCTACTACCGGCATTCGGAGAGATCCGACTGGGCTCCTGTCATCTACTGCCACTCACCCAGGTCAGCTTGATCAGTCTGAGCCTATGGAGATTGGGCGAGCCTCTCTCACTCCTGCAGAGCGCCAGCGCCGCTTCACCTCAAACCTCTGCCTCTATTGTGGAGGTGATGGACATCGTGTGGTAACCTGCCCTTTAAAGGGCCGAAGCTCACCGGGCATAGGGGGAGTCCGGTTGAGTTCAATGACCATCCAGTCCTCCGACCGCAAACCCCTGCTGCAAGTTCACCTCCGCCTCTCTGACTCAACTCACACCCTGGCTGCTCTGGTGGATTCTGGCGCCGAAGCCAACATAATGGACATCAAGCTGGCACGCCAACTGGGACTGGAGAACCTCCGTTTGACACCTCCTATTCCTGCCCGGGCACTGGACGGACACTTACTCGGATCGGTCACTCATGTCACGGCCCCGGTCTCGATGGGTCTGTCCGGAAACCATCAAGAAACTATCCAGTTTCACCTGCTCCCCTCTCCAGGCCAACCCCTCATCCTGGGTTACCCATGGCTCCGCCGGCACAACCCTCAGCTCGACTGGGTGACCGGGGTGATCAGGGAGTGGGGAGAGGACTGCCACCGAACCTGCCTGCTTGCTGCCGCACTACCCCCTCGGCCAGTACCTACTAACTCCGCTCCTGACCTCTCCAATGTCCCAGAATGCTACCATGGTCTCAGAGAGGTGTTTAACAAAGCAAGAGCCACATCTCTGCCCCCTCACCGACCGTACGACTGTGCCATCGACCTCCTCCCTGGAACAGCCCCTCCAAAGGGTCGTCTTTATTCGTTGTCTGCTCCTGAAAGAAAGTCCATGGAGGACTACATCAATGGCTCTCTGTCCGCAGGATTAATCCGTTCATCTTCATCTCCTGCTGGTGCTGGCTTCTTCTTTGTGGGGAAGAAGGACGGATCTCTTCGCCCCTGCATCGACTACAGGGGACTCAACGACATCACAGTGAAGAACCGTTACCCTCTGCCTCTGCTCACCTCTGCTTTTGAGTTGCTCCAGGGAGCCACTGTTTTTACCAAGTTGGATCTCAGAAACGCTTACCACCTAGTGCGGATCCGGGAGGGAGATGAATGGAAAACCGCATTCAATACACCAACAGGCCACTACGAGTATCTGGTTATGCCTTTTGGCCTCACCAATGCTCCTGCTGTGTTCCAGGCTCTAGTGAATGATGTACTGCGGGACATGTTAAACAAGTTTGTCTTCGTTTACCTGGATGACATCTTAATCTACTCCAGAAACCTGTCTGAACACACCCGCCATGTCCAGCAAGTCCTTCATCGTCTTCTGGAGAATTCCCTCTACGCCAAGGCAGAGAAATGTGAGTTTCACGTCAAGACAGTGGCCTTCCTGGGGTACATAGTGGCAGAGGGAAGTATCCAAATGGATCCTGCCAAAGTATCAGCAGTCACTTCATGGCCAGTTCCGGAGAACAGAAAGAAGCTGCAACAGTTTCTGGGGTTTGCTAACTTCTATAGAAAGTTTATCCGGAACTACAGTACCGTTGCTGCCCCTCTCACTGCTCTAACCAGCACCAAGCAACCCTTCACCTGGACCCCAGCAGCCGACAAAGCCTTCAGTACCCTCAAGGTGAGGTTCACCTCCGCTCCCATCCTCCAGATGCCTGATGTGGACCGGCAATTCATTGTGGAGGTGGACGCCTCGGATGTGGGAGTTGGTGCTGTGATTTCTCAGTGGGCTGCGGAGGATAGGAAGCTCCATCCCTGTGCCTTTTTCTCACGTCGGTTGTCCCCCTCTGAGTGCAATTACGACATAGGGAACCGTGAGCTGCTGGCTGTGAAGCTTGCCTTGGAGGAGTGGCGTCACTGGCTGGAGGGGTCCACCATTCCATTTCTCGTTTGGACCGATCATAAGAACTTGGAGTACATCCGCACGGCCAAACGGTTGAACTCCAGGCAGTCCCGCTGGGCCCTGTTCTTCACCAGGTTTAATTTCACTCTGTCATACCGGCCTGGATCACGCAACACCAAGCCAGACGCCCTCTCCCGTCAATTCCAGAAGGATGACACCCCCTCCAAGGACCCTGTGTCGATTCTGCCAAGTCCCTGCATCGTTGCAGCTCTGACCTGGGCTGTTGAGGAACAGGTGCTGGAGGCTCTCCGTAACCAGCCAGGTCCCAGCACTTGCCCAGCTGACCGCCTTTTTGTCCCCGAAGACCTGAGGTCCCAGGTCGTTCAGTGGGGACATGACTCCCGCCTAGCTTGTCACCCTGGCTCCACCCGCACTTACAACCTGCTCGCCCAGAGGTTCTGGTGGCCCTCTCTGAGAAAGGATGTACGGGAATTCGTCCAAGCCTGCCCCATCTGCAACCAACACAAGTCGTCCTGCCAGCCCCCAGCCGGATTGCTGCAGCCCCTGCCTGTGCCCAGACGTCCCTGGTCTCACATCGCCCTTGACTTTGTCACGGGGCTGCCCCCTTCAAGTGGCATGACCGTCATTCTCACCATAGTTGACCGTTTCAGCAAGATGGCACACTTCATTCCCCTCCCCAAGCTCCCAACCGCCAAGGAGACCGCCCAGGTGGTCCTGGAACACGTCTTCCGGATCCACGGACTGCCAAAGGATGTAGTTTCTGACCGTGGTCCACAATTCTCCTCCGCTTTTTGGAAGGAGTTCTGTCACCTGCTGGGAGCCACAGTCAGTCTGACTTCCGGATTCCATCCCCAATCCAATGGGCAGTCAGAGCGGGCTAATCAGGAGCTCGAGAAGGCACTGCGATGCATGACTTCACGCAACCCCCACTCCTGGTCGCAGCAATTGACATGGGTGGAGTACGCACACAATTCTCTGACCTGCTCTGCCATCGGTATGTCCCCTTTCCAATGTGTTTATGGATACCAGCCTCCTCTATTTGCCAGCCAGGAAGAGGAGGTTACTTGCCCATCTGCACTTGCTTTTGCCCGTCGATGTCGCCGCACCTGGTCACAAGCCCGAGCCACACTCCTCAGATCCGTTGCCAGCTACACTACCGGGGCCAACCGTCGGAGAATTCCTGCTCCCACCTACCATGTTGGTCAAAGGGTGTGGTTGTCATCGAAGAACCTGCCACTCAGGGTGGAGTCGCAGAAGCTGGCACCTCGGTTCATTGGCCCATTCCCTATAATAAGAGTGATTAGCCCAACTGCTGTCCGGCTCCAACTGCCTAATTCCCTGAGGGTGCACCCCACTTTCCATGTGTCTAAGATTAAGCCCATCCATGAGAGTCCGCTGGTCCCTGCTGCGCCTTGTCCTCCTCCTCCACGGCTCGTCGATGGTGGTCTGGTTTACACCGTCCGCCGCCTGCTTCGGTCCAGACGGAGGGGTAGGGGTCTCCAGTACCTCATTGACTGGGAGGGCTATGGACCTGAGGAAAGGACCTGGGTGCCAGCTAGTCGGATTGTGGATAGGACTCTCATCACCGCTTTCCACCAACGGCATCCTGATCAACCTGCAATCCGTAGGGGCCGCCTCAGAGGGGTCCCTAACCGTCCTGCCCGCTCGGCTTCCTGTCCTGTGCCTGATCCTGTCTCGGGACCTGTCCCATCTCCCGACCACGGCCCTCCGGCTTCCTCCGAGGATGAGGACGTTCACTCGGACCGTTCGGAGGAGTTCTAGCCCTCCTCCGGCTCCCCTCCTCCCGCCCGGCGTGGTGTTGCTCTTGGGACTTCTGGGGCCGTCCCTTGGGGGGGGGGTTCTGTCATGAGCCTCTCACTCCACCGGGTTACCACCTTAATTTTCTTCCACTCTGCTCACCACTCTCTCTACTCAGCCTAACTAGCTCCACCTGTCCCTGCTCTGCTCTGCTCTAATTACTCTGCCAGCTGCGCTGCATTACCCACTACCTCTCCCAGTATTTAAGGCCCTGTCTTTCAGCTCTCCGGTGTCAGATCGTCTGCAAAGCTCACACCCGGAACCTGTTTGCTCGCGCTTCTGGCTCACCCTGGTTTTGTGACCCCGGACCTGCCTGATTTTTGGATTCTCTTCTGCCCCAGGAGATCCAGACCTGCTTCTGCCATAACGACTCCTGACTACTCTTCAATCCCGGTAACTCTGACCAGCCTTCTGCCTTGCTACTACGTATTTTGGATTTCCCTTGAACTGTACTGCTGCCTTGTTTCATTCCGCCCTGTTGTGTCTGTGTCTCCCCCCCCCAGGACTTCTGGACCACCCACCACCGGCTTCATAGGACGCATCGCTGCCACTGGGGGGGGCACAGACCCAGCACATTGGACGGGATCCCTGTTACCCCTGGATCCTTCATTCACTCCCTACTTCCCTTTTTCCTTAAGTTTTAATAAACTTTCTGGTGTGACGCAATTGTGGTCCTCTGGTCGTCTGTCTGAACCGTGACACATCCTCAGTGACACCCATACTGTGTCATCTAAAATTACCAAGATATACCTACAAACCATGAATATGCATATATACAATGGCCTGAAGAAATTAATTATTAAAAGGCAAGGTACGCTGCTTTCTGTAAATAGCCATGACCACAATCCTCCATTTATGATCCTCCATTCATGAACCTTTATTCATGATCCTACATTTAATCTTGGAATAAGGGGTGAGAAAATGGAGGGGCGCAGTATATGGAATACTTTATGTCCAGCAAAGGGATTATGATAATTATTATATTATTTAACTACAGTATCTAGAGCTATCTAGATGTCTGTAATGGTTTATTTATTTTAATGAGTTGTGCAATCCCACTCCTTCTGTATTGTATGATTTATTGGACAGAGAGGAGAGAGAGAGTGGGGAAATAGGCGGTCAGTCACATAGGCGGTTGGTCGAATTCAAACCCATGCCATCGCTCGGACATGTGTGCTGTTGGCAGCGGCACTGACCGCTTGACCACCCAGGCCACACCCCCCTTGGCATTTTTCTATTTTGTTGCCTTACAACCTGGAATTAAAATGGATTTTTGGGGGGTTTGTATCATTTGATTTACACAGCATGCCTACCACTTTGAAGATGCAAAATATTTTTTTCTTGTGAAACAAACAAGAAATAAGACAAAAAAATGGACAACTTGAGCATGCATAACTATTCACCCCCCCAAAGTCAATACTGTGTAGAGGCACCTTTTGCAGCAATTACAGCTGCAAGTCTCTTGGGGTATGTCTCTACAAGCTTGGCACATCTAGCCCATTCTTCAAGGCAAAACTGCTCCAGCTCCTTCAAGTTGGATGGGTTCCGCTGGTGTACAGCAATCTTTAAGTCATACCACAGATTCTCAATTGGATTGAGGTCTGGGCTTTGACTAGGCCATTCCAAGACATTTAAATATTTCCCCTTAAACCACTCAAGTGTTGCTTTAGCAGTATGCTTAGGGTCATTGTCCTGCTGGAAGGTGAACCTCTGTCCCAGTCTCAAATCTCTGGAAGACTGAAACAGGTTTCCCTCAAGAATTTCCCTGTATTTAGCGCCATCCATCATTCCTTCAATTCTGACCAATTTCCCAGTCCCTGCCAATGAAAAACATCCCCACAGCATGATGCTGCCACCACCATGCTTCACTGTGGGGATGGTGTTCTCGGGTGATGAGAGGTGTTGGGTTTGCGCCAGACATAGCGTTTTCCTTGATTGCCAAAAAGCTTAATTTTAGTCTCATCTGACCAGAGTACCTTCTTCCATATGTTTGGGGAGTCTCCCACATGCCTTTTGGCGAAAACCAAACGTGTTTGCTTATTTTTTTCTTTAAGCAATGGCTTTTTTCTGGCCACTCTTCTGTAAAGCCCAGCTCTGTGGAGTGTAAGGCTTAAAGTGGTCCTATGGACAGATACCCCAATCTCCGCTGTGGAGCTTTGCAGCTCCTTCAGGCTTATCTTTGGTCTCTTTGTTGCCTCTCTGATGAATGCCCTCCTTGCCTGGTCCGTGAGTTTTGGTGGGCGGCCCTCTCTTGGCAGGTTTGTTGTAGTGCCAAATTCTTTCCATTTTTTAATAATGGATTTAATGGTGCTCCGTTGGATGTTCAAAGTTTTGGATATTGTTTTATAACCCAACCCTGATCTGTACTTCTCCACAACTTTGTCCCTGACCTGTTTGGAGAGCTCCTTGGTCTTCATGGTGCCACTTGCTTGGTGGTGCCCTTTGCTTAGTGGTGTTGCAGACTCTGGGGCCTTTCAGAACAGGTGTATATATACTGAGATCATGTGACAGATCATGTGACACTTAGATTGCACACAGGTGGACTTTATTTAACTAATTATGTGACTTCTGAAGGTAATTGGTTGCACCAGATCTTTGTTTAGGGGCTTCATAGCAACGGGGGTGAATACATATGCACGCACCACTTTTCCGTTATTTTTTTCATTTCACTTCACCAATTTTGACTATTTTGTGTATGTCCATTACATGAAATCCAAATAAAAATCTGTTACAGGTTGTAATGCAACAAAATAGGAAAAACGCCAAGGGGGATGAATACTTTTGCAAGGCACTGTAAGGGCAGAATGCAATGTGGGTTGTGTGGATTTTGTCTTGACTGTAATGGGTGGTCCCATATAGATGGGACAAGAGTGAAACAGTATGCATAAAGTAATGTATGGTAGCTATTTGTAATGGAATTCCTGCAGTGTGTCTATGTGCACTCGCAACAGGCATTCAGCTCGTTCAGAGCCCATTTCATGACAAGGCTGGTGGTAACGACATAGAAAACATCTTAGTCTCACACCAGTGGACCTTAGCGAGACCTTTCAGAGGGATCAAAGTGAAAGAGTGTTCATTCTTGCAAAGGCAATGGCCAGGCATGAGGCATACTTTTCAATAAGCAGCAGCCCAAAGAAAACGAATATCCTAGGAGTATCTGATTCCGTCCCTATGTCAAAGGGCATGTCATGATCAAAATATCGCCACATTTTCTTTTAGACAGAATTAATCCTATGTCTATGGTTAAAATCTGATGAGATAAGACTCCATCTGCTAGAAATACAAAAAATGTACAAAGCTACTCACCATTATATAAAAAAATATTATTGGTGTGAAAACTTGTGGCTGAATAATAACAGACAGATGTTAAACATACGGATAAGGAAACATAAGTTGGGAGAAAAGGTAGTTGTTGAAATAAATATCATTTACCTTGAATTTATCAAGTCATTAATTACAAAAGTGGAGGCATGAATAAAAGACAAAAAGTCAAAAACATTTACTTTGTTTACATTTTAATTAGTACAATGTCAAAGAAGTTATTACTTGGCACTCTAGTATTGGAAACATGGTTAAAATACTTTGTAGTAATGTACAATTTTAAGGATATCTATTAATAAATATAAAATAGCAATTAAGAGTTCATGCAGAGGATACAAATTCATTCAAATTCATTCATTCAGATGACTCAAATATACAGAGCAATTCAGTAGCAGAAATGCAGTATTAAGTATATTGTACTAATAGCTAAATTAATGAGAGACTGTTTTACATGGTAGACTAAGTAGAGTACAATAGCGGCAATCACTACATAGCTCTAACCTCTTGCTTGCATCATTCACACACCAATGTTTGTGTGCGTGATTGTGTGCATTCCTTGAATATAAGCCATAATATTCCAGCATAAAATGGCTGTATCTATTTGAACAGTCTGTCTCCTACACCTACATCATGAAATGTCACCCTATTCCCTTTATAGTGCACTACTTTTGACTGGAACCCCATAGGACTCTGGTCAAAATAATTGCACTATATAGGAAATAGGGTGAGATTTTGAACGCATCCAGGCCCAGCGTAATGGGCGGGCCTTAGGGGGCCTGGGCCGACCTACCGTACAAATAAAATATTGAAATATTGATCATTTATTTGACCGAGACACGCGCCGACAGAAAGACGCATCAATCTTAGTTAAAGCATCCGAGCAAGCGAAACGGCGCCCCTCTGTCTCAGTATGTGTAGACCATGTATATGATGCTGTCTGGACCAAAGGAGTATAGCATGTCATACCATTTCTGACCAGACGGCATCAGATACATGGGCTACATATAGAGGGGCGCTGTTTCGCTCACTCGGATGCTTTCTCCTGTGATATAGCTTCAGCAGAGAGGAAGAGGAGAAGCAAGAGGGCTCACTCTTGCCAAAATATGTCCAGTATAACTTCAATGCGTTTCTATGGGAATAATATGCAGACCTAAGCTTGTCGCCTGCCTTCCTGCCTTTGGGACAAAGACTCCCATTGTTAGGGTGGAGACATGAGCATCTTGTCATTATATACAGATCTCTGGTTTCAGCCTCTTGCTAATTGGAAAGGAAAGTTGGCGGGTGCACAGTCTACAGTTAAGATGCTGGATTGCCCTAAAATAAATAAATGTTTCGCCCAAATTATATAATTACTCCTGTCTAAATAAAATCATTCAAAACTTCACCAGGGAGCATGACTTAGCCACAGAGGATAATTTGCTTCTTAAATTTTTTTTGCTGTGGATTGTTTCAAATCAGAAGTGTGTTTGGGAAGGCTGCAATGTGGGTAGTGTGCGTGGCAATAGGTCTAGCTGATTGAGTTGCGCATGTCAGAGAAAAGCGTCTAAAATATGTGTGAAGATAATGTGTCTTGAGTATAATTTAAAATGCTGCATCAAGAAAAAGGGTAGGGGGAGTGTGGCAAAGATATGGTACATCTCTCTCCAGAATGAATGCATATGTAGGAAAGTGCCCATTTGGCAATGCCTAATTTCTGATTGTCTTAAATCACCATGAACACCACTAATTTTTTCTTCCTCTCACACAGGTCAATGAAGTCTGTTTTTTTAACATCCATTGCGAATGATAGTTCCTCAGTATTTGAAAAATCTTTCCAACACTACCGGCCTCGATAATCACCAAGCCAGTGATTTTGATAAATGAAAACGTTATTATTGAAAATGTGTTTATAAAAATAATCATTACTGTCACACAGATCGGTGGAAATGATAGGATAAATTGTAAGCTTCCCCAAACTTGAAACTCACAAGCTGCCTATGGTCTTTACTATTAGAGCCATTTAAACAATTGTGAACGCGCAAGCGTGTGCACACATAGGAGGTTCTGTGAAAAAACGGGCCCCCCTATGGAAATCAAAGGCAGTCCAACTGATTTGTTCTGGCGCCGGGTCTGGACGCAGACCATGACTCAATCTCCTTGATGTCAGAAAGGATATAGACAGGAACCCAATAGAGAACCATATGTGCCTCCTGGAATTGGTTTATCAATTGACCACTGAGATTTGGTTAATAGAAAGTGTTCCATGAACCCTATGGAATGAAGCCTATCTGAGAAACAGCTGCAATTCTCTGGAGAAAACACCACATATAATTGTGTCATCTGAAGTTAATAAAGCAAATTACTCTAGAATCTCAGTTACAAACAACCCACAAAAAGCTTTTCAACAGACTCATTCAACAGTAGTTCAAACATGTGATTACAGTTCATGTACTATGGATGTCTAATAAGTCTAGTCATAAGTACATTTTAATACAGTTGGCAGTTACATCATTTTTTCCCCCCAACATAAATGCATTAAGACATTGAAACATGAAGCATAACATTTCACAATCTTGAATATAAATATTATTAGAAATAATATTGGATAAATGTAATAAACAAACAAACACACACACAGATAATGGCATTATACCCTGGTTCAGTTCACAATAACTTATAGCCAATGAAAGAACTTAACACAGTATTCTAAATTTACTCCTGCTCCAGGAGAAATGAGAATCACTGTACTCAGTCACAAGATGCTCAACTTCCTCCTCATGGACCCTGTGCCATTACTGGTTTCTGCAGAATGGAGAGAGCGAGATAGAGAGAGTGAGAGATGGGGAGGAGGGGGACAGAAAGCTTTAAATCCATTTGAGAGTGATTGGATGAATATCCCAAACATGACTGACTGGGACATTGGGACACAAGAATAGTTCAAAATGTGTCACATAAATACTCTTGACGCTGAGTTTTGAGATGAGCTGAAAAGAAAAGACTGGGACCACAAATTGTAAATAATTTAGGGCCACCTAAAACAGGCTGAATAACTAACTAGACCTAAGGGGCTGATGAGAAAGTGTTGTGTGTAGGCTACAGTATTCTTCCCAACTCGTACAGCACTCCCGTAAAACTCTTGAAGTCTGGCAACTCAATGCATACAGCAATCCTCCACTAAGAACCGTCTTAAACCGAACTAGTGGTGTAACCACATGTTTTAAATCCACCCGAATAAGAAATACATTCTGGCATAGAACAGCACCATAAACAACTCTCTCTCGCTCGCCTTTTTCCTCATCCCTCCCTTTTCTCTATATCTCTCTCATCATATTCCTCTTATCAGTGTTCAAAGTATGTGTCACTAAAAGGGCAGCAGTGCAAAAACAATCAAGGCTGATTTCTCTATGGGAGTATCAATGGGATAGAGAACGTCATTGAGTGCATCACGGTGCTTAGGGCCTACACGGGCAACTGACAACAAAGAAAAGTGAACAAAGGTTCAGCCTGAATGACTCCAAGCCTCACCACCCTGTTCTAATGACTATGCAATGTAGAAATAAGAGAATCATTCTACCTCTGCAGCCTGACATTTGGAGCCCAAAACAAGAAAACATGTTTTGATTCTTAGATCAACACCATTTTATGAGCTCAGGTAATTATATTATTTTTTAGTTTAAATTCTGTACATTTTTCACCTTGTTTATGCTCCGGTGGTATAACTCAAAGAGAAGGAAAGAGTACCCCAACAACAGAAACCCAATCAACACACATATTAACCAAAACCAACCACAAACGGACCACAAACCAACCACATGCCAACCCCATGTGGAATAAACCCAGAGAGTATGGAGTACGCCAACAAGAGAAACACCACACAGAGCAACCAGTGCTTAATTTGTAAATTGGGAGGTGCCAGAACAAAAAGTGAGCCCGAGAGGGGGGTGACCTGGGGGGCTCTGGAGGTACCGGAACGCATAAAAAATCAATCAATAGCCTAGGCCTAGGTGTGTGGAGACACACATATTGTACAATATGAGGAGGAAATTATAGTCCTTAAAAAGCTTTTTCCATTTCAATGATGCACAGCTCACTCACCGGTGATGGCTGATGTGCTCGTGCCAAAAGCTTATCTATCTTGTTTTACTTTGTAAAACAATGCTGTCCGCTCAATAGGCCTATTTGAAAGTTTATAACTTGGTAGTCTATAGACAGATTAGTCTTCTCTTTTCAGCAGGAGCCATTTGTTTTCCAACCTGTGTTTTCCCGCGATTGTTTTTGAACTATTGCGAAAGGCCTGTTTTGGCTGCATGCTGTTCACTGACAGATTTGCCGCACGTTCCCGACTGTAGGCATGCCTTGAGATTGGGCTACACACAATCCACAGCTAGCCAATTTTTTTAAATAAACGATTGATACTCTGTGGCTAAATTATAGGCCTACTCCTGGTGTAGTATTCAGGAATTATTTCATTTATTTCTGAACAGACAGAAGTAATTCTATAACTTTGGCAAATGTATTTCAATTTATCATGGGTGCTGCAGCACCTTCAGCACCCTTCCCGCGGCTTTTATTCTATAAGGAAATAAATTATGAAGTGCAACACTGGAGAGATGAGAGTTGAAGGCTCATGTCTATCAGAGCAGAGAGAAGGAGAGGGATTATAGAAAGTGAATCTCATTCTAGTTCTGTGACAGATACAGGCACGCTTCTCTCACCACAGCAATGGCCACGCGTTGGTCTATATAGGCTACAATGTTAAGCAAACCATAGGCTAAACCCGGGCCGGCCCAACACTAATCAATTCTTTGAATATCAGCATGCGTTTTCACATTACGTTTTTTAGGGGGCAGGAGAATTACAGAGGAGTCAACTTGAATTAACTTTAATGGCTTTTATTATAATTTTTTACATTGAAAACAGTGACAATTATTTTTCATGCCATGAGAGGTACCACATGCTGGCAAATGGGTTCCGATACGAAACAGTCCAAAACAGAGGTGCCAGGATCCGGCTCAAATTAAGCATTAAGCAACCACAAACCAACCACAAATCAACAACAGGCATAGCCAACCCAGCCTGTATAAGCCTAGTGTAACCAACCACTGGTGAACCCAGCACCAACCACCCTGAGACTGGGTCGTACCACACAGGATATGGTGCGCTGGAGATGGGGCCTTTCCACTTGGTCAGGGAGCCCTTGTTGACTGATTTCCTCTGAAACTCTTCCTCTTCACCTGGAAGTTGGAACACACAGGTTGCGTCCCAATAATGTCTCCTTCTTCCTGAAGTGTGCACTCGTTCACTACTCCCAACAAGTTTAAAAACATTGGATTGGTGTAGGCATTGGCTAGAGTGAGTTTCCATATACCAGTAATTTCCTTTCAAATCCATGAAGGGAAGTGAACAAGTGCACACTTCGGGAGAAAGGAGAGACTATTAGAATGCAACCACTGTTTGCAACCTCTCTATAAAGTGTTTTTGGGGTCGCCCACAAGCATGTCTTTTCTCATGTAGGGAGGTTCCTGGTAGCCTAGTTCCAGATCTGTTTGTGCTGTCTTGCCAACTTCAATCACCATAGGAGTTAGCAAGACAGCACAAACAGATCTGGGATCAAGCTAGCTTCCTGGTGACTCTTTAGTTCAACTATAGCTCTCACTCTGACATAGTGCTGTCATAAAAATTTGATAATGCCATGTAGTGACAGCTTATTTTGACGACCAACCAGAAACATATGATAACTGACATACTATAAACCTGTAACAATGTATGACACGGTTATGGCTTTACTCATATACTCTTATGACTGTCAAAAGCATGGGAAGTGTTCCAAAGATTCTTGGCCAATTGGTACACTCAGGAATGAGCTCTGCAGTGTTTCTCAATCCTACCATGTTCTAAGTGAAACAAGGTTAAGACTTTAGGGTTACGAGCCCCTGTAGATTCTGCAAGCGCAGCATTTTCGGTTCTTACTTGTGGGAAGGTCGTAGGCACTTCTCCTTCTTTGGGGAGGGACTGCTGACTAAAAGAAACAAGAGAGAAGAAAATGTAATGCTATTGTGAGGAGGACCCTGGACGCACATCAAGACTCAGCAGTAGTCTGATTCAAATTAAAGACATTGGAATCAGTCCGAGACATCTCTTTCCACTCTACGGCTATGTTATGGTGACATGGGAGTTGATCTGGAAAAAAGTACCTTGTAATGAGGCTTTATGGGTGAAAATGTCACTTTAAGAAAAATACACATAGCACCATGTTTTGTTTTCCATAGTATTACGCAATCTATACATGAGGGGTCCTGTTTTAATCAAAATCATGGGTAAGTATAGAGATACTCAAATCTGATTTTGACAGGTCCCAGGCTCCACCCACTTTACCTTTCTCCTGGTCATATCCACAGACATCCCAGCAGCACTCAGGGCAGCGATCTTGTTCTCGATGTCTGTCACCTTCAGGGGAGAAGGAAAATAACTCAATGGGTCTGTGTCTCCTGGACGCAGATTAAGCCTGCTGTTGGACTAAAAAGACAGCTGAATAAAGAATCTCCATTGAAAGTGCTTTTTTAGTCCAGAAACAGATTATCTTTAAAGACCTTTCTGAACTATGTGCCTCCTTGGTTTGAAGTGTCTGGCTTGAGATATGGTGGTTGCCCATCTCTAATGCTTGACCACACTAAGGGGCAGTGCCGGTTCCAGACATAAGCGACATAATAACAACCCGATCGCTAGCCCCCACCCCCCCCACCTTACTATTGAGAGGAAGAATACACCAGGTGGAATTTGGTTGTGTACCACCAGTTTTTCTCTTGTTATGTCAGTCACTGACAAATTTCACAAATGTTATTGGTCGCATACACATACAGTGCAGTCGGAAAGTATTCAGACCCCTTGACTTTTTCCACATTTTGTTACGTTACAGCCTAAAATTTAATTAAATTGTTTTTTTTCTTCATCAATCTACACACAATACCCCATAATGACGAAGCAAAAACAGGTTTAGACATTTTAGCAAATTTATATATATTTAAAAAAATGAAATATTCCATTTACATAAGTATTCAGACTCTTTAATCAGTACTTTGTTGAAGCACCTTTGATAGCGATTACAGCCTGGAGTCTTCTTGGGTATGATGCTACAAGCTTGGCACAGCTGTATTTGGGGAGTTTCTCCCATTCTTCTCTGCAGATCCTCTCAAGCTCTGTCAGGTTGGATGGGGAGCGTAGCTGCACAGCTATTTTCAGGTCTCTCCAGAGATGTTTGATTGGGTTCAAGTGCGGGCTCTGGCTGGGCCACTCAAGGACATTCAGAGACTTGTCCCGAAGCCATTCCTGCGTTATCTTGGCTGTGTACTTAGGCTCGTTGTCCTGTTGGAAGGTGAACCTTCGCCCAAGGCTGAGGTCCTGAGCGCTCTGGAGCAGGTTTTCATCAAGGATCTCTCTGTACTTTGCTCCGTTCATCTTTCCCTCAATCCTGACAAGTCTCCCAGTCCCTGCCGCTGAAAAACATCCCCATAGCATGATGCTGCCACCACCATGCTTCACCGTAGGGATGGTGCCAGGTTTCCTCCAGAAATGACGCTTGGCATTCAGTCCAAAGAGTTCAATCTTGTTTTCATCAGACCAGAGCATCTTGTTTCTCATGGTCTGAGAGTCCTTTAGGTGCCTTTTGGCAAACTCCAAGCGGGCTGTCATGTGCCTTTTACTGAGGAGTGTCTTCCGGTTTTTGCTCTGACATGCACTGTCAACTGTGGGACCTTATATAGACAGGTGTGTGCCTTTCCATATCATGTCCAATCAATTTAATTTACCAAAGGTGGACTCCAATCAAGTTGTAGAAACATCTCAAGGATGATCAATGGAAACAGGATGCACCTGAGCTCAATTTCGAGTCTCACATCAAAGGGTCTGAATACTTACAGTTGAAGACGGAAGTTTACATACACCTTAGCCAAATATATTTGCCAAAAATGTCACAATTCATGACATTTAATCCCTGTTTTAAGTGAGTTAGGATCACCACTTTATTTAAGAATGTGAAATGTCAAAATAACAGTAGAGAAAATGATTTATTTCAGCTTTTATTTCTTTCATCACATTCCCAGTGGGTCAGAAGTTTACATACACTCAATTAGAATTTGGTAGCATTGCCTTTAAATTGTTTAACTTGGGTCAAACGTTTCGGGTAGCCTTCCACAAGCTTCCCACAATAAGTTGGTTGAATTTTGGCCCATTCCTCCTGACAGAGCTGGTGTAACTGAGTAAGGTTTGTAGGCCTCCTTGCTCGCACACGCTTTTTCAGTTCTGCCCACACATTTTCTATAGGATTGAGGTCAGGGCTTTGTGATGGCCACTCCAATACCTTGACTTTGTTGTCCTTAAACTATTTTGCCACAACTTTGGAAGTATGCTTGGGGTCATTGTCCATTTGGAAGACCCATTTGCGACCAAGCTTTAACTTTCTGACTGATGTCTTGAGATGTTGCTTCAATATATCCACATAAATTTTGGGATGGTGTTCTTCGGCTTGCAAGCAACCCCCTTTTTCCTCCAAACATACAGTGGGGAAAAAAAGTATGTAGTCAGCCACCAATTGTGCAAGTTCTCCCACTTAAAAAGATGAGAGAGGCCTGTAATTTTCATCATAGGTACACGTCTACTATGACAGACAAAATGAGAGAAAAAAAATCCAGAAAATCACATTGTAGGATTTTTTATGAATTTATTTGCAAATTATGGTGGAAAATAAGTATTTGGTCAATAACAAAAGTTTCTCAATACTTTGTTATATACCCTTTGTTGGCAATGAAGTCTTCACAAGGTTTTCACACAATGTTGCTGGTATTTTGGCCCATTCCTCCATGCAGATCTCCTCTAGAGCAGTGATGTTTTGGGGCTGTCGCTGGGCAACACGTACTTTCAACTCCCTCCAAAGATTTTCTATGGGGTTGAGATCTGGAGACTGGCTAGGCCACTCCAGGACCTTGAAATGCTTCTTACGAAGCCACTCCTTCGTTGCCCGGGCGGTGTGTTTGGGATCATTGTCATGCTGAAAGACCCAGCCACGTTTCATCTTCAATGCCTTTGCTGATGGAAGGAGGTTTTCACTCAAAATCTCACGATACATGGCCCCATTCATTCTTTCCTTTACACGGATCAGTCGTCCTGGTCCCTTTGCAGAAAAACAGCCCCAAAGCATGATGTTTCCACCCCCATGCTTCACAGTAGGTATGGTGTTCTTTGGATGCAACTCAGCATTCTTTGTCCTCCAAACACGACGAGTTGAGTTTTTACCAAAAAGTTATATTTTGGTTTCATCTGACCATATGACATTCTCCCAATCCTCTTCTGGATCATCCAAATGCACTCTAGCAAACTTCAGACGGGCCTGGACATGTACTGGCTTAAGCAGGGGGACACGTCTGGCACTGCAGGATTTGAGTCCCTGGCGGTGTAGTGTGTTACTGATGGTAGGCTTTGTTACTTTGGTCCCAGCTCTCTGTAGGTCATTCACTAGGTCCCCCCGTGTGGTTCTGGGATTTTTGCTCACCGTTCTTGTGATCATTTTGACCCCACAGGGTGAGATCTTGCATGGAGCCCCAGATCGAGGTAGATTATCAGTGGTCTTGTATGTCTTCCATTTCCTAATAATTGCTCCCACAGTTGATTTCTTCAAACCAAGCTGCTTACCTATTGCAGATTCAGTCTTCCCAGCCTGGTGCAGGTCTACAATTTTGTTTCTGGTGTCCTTTGACAGCTCTTTGGTCTTGGCCATAGTGGAGTTTGGAGTGTGACTGTTTGAGGTTGTGGACAGGTGTCTTTTATACTGATAACAAGTTCAAACAGGTGCCATTAATACAGGTAACGAGTGGAGGACAGAGGAGCCTCTTAAAGAAGAAGTTACAGGTCTGTGAGAGCCAGAAATCTTGCTTGTTTGTAGGTGACCAAATACATATTTTCCACCATAATTTGCAAATAAATTCATTAAAAATCCTACAATGTGATTTTCTGGATTTTTCTTTCTCAATTTGTCTGTCGTAGATGACGTGTACCTATGATGAAAATTACAGGCCTCTCTCATCTTTTTAAGTGGGAGAACTTGCACAATTGTTGGCTGACTAAATACTTTTTTCCCCCACTGTATTATCATTATGGCCAAACAGTTCTATTTTTGTTTCATCAGACCAGAGGACATTTCTCCAAAAAGTACGATCTTTTTCCCCATGTGCAGTTGCAAACCGTAGTCTGGCTTTTTCATGCCGGTTTTGGAGCAGTGTTTTCTTCCTTGCTGAGCGGCCTTTCAGGTTATGTCGATATAGGACTCGTTTTACTCTGGATATTGATACTTTTGTACCTGTTTCCTCCAGCATCTTCATAAGGTCCTTTGCTGTTGTTCTGGGATTGATTTGCACTTTTCGCACCAAAGTATGTTTATCTCTAGGAGACAGAACGCGTCTCCTTCCTGAGCGGTATGATGGCTGCGTGGTCCCATGGTGTTTATACTTGCATACTATTGTTTGTACAGATGAACGTGGTACCTTCAGGTGTTTGGAAATTGCTCCCAAGGATGAACCAGACTTGTGGAGGTCTACAATTTTTTTTCTGAGGTCTTGGCTGATTTCTTTTGATTTTCCCATGATGTCAAGCAAAGAGGCACTGAGTTTGAAGGTAGGCCTTGAAATACATCCACAGGTACACCTCCAATTGACTCAAATTATGTCAATTAGCCTATCAGAAGCTTCTAAAGCCATGACATCATTTTTTGGAATTTTCCAAGCTGTTTAAAGGCACAGTCAATTTAGTGTATGTAAACTGGAATTGTGATACAATGAATTATAAGTGAAATAATCTGTCTGTAAGCAATTGTTGGAAAAATTACTTGTGTCATGCACAAAGTAGATGTCCTAATCGACTTGCCAAAACTATAGTTTGTTAACAAGAAATTTGTGGAGTGGTTGAAAAACTAGATTTAATGACTCCAACCTAAGTGTATGTAAACTTCCGACTTCTACTGTATGTAAATATTATATATTTGCTAACATTTCAAAAAACCTGTTTTTGCTTTGTCATTATGGGGTATTGTGTGTAGGTTGATGAGGGGAAAAAAATTATTGTATCAATTTTAGAATAAGGCTGTAATGTAACAAAATGTGGAAAAATTCAAGGGGTCTGAATACTTTCCGAATGCACTGTATTTAGCAGATCTTATTGTGGGTGTAGTGAAATGCTTGTCACTCAATTAGCCATGTCAGCTAACAATTTTTAGCTATATAGTTAGTCTAGCCAGCTATCTAAACATTTGGTAATCATGGCCGAATACCGGCCGGGCACGTACCTCCAGGGGGCCCCCATTGATATCAGCATGGCATAAGTCATTACAAAATGTGTAGAATTGCAGGAAATTTGCTTTAAAACTGAAAAAGAAAATTAAGCCTAGTGCTGGACAAAAAAACATGCTCAATGGAAAATCTTCATTAAATGCTTTTTAGGCCAGGACTAGTCTTAATCTGTGTCCGGGAAAGCGCCCCTAAATGTCTGACTTTGACAATTCAAATGGTAGTTCTATGGTATATACAGTGACGTCCAAAACTATTTGGACAGTGACAAATGTTTTGTTGTTTTGGCTCTGTACTCCAGCACTTTGGATTTGAAATGATATAATGACTATGAAGTTACAGTGCAGACTGTCAGCTTTAAATTAACTCTGAGCGGTTCTTTTGGACCCGGTATTGGGTCCAGCGAGTTTGGGGGGTATCCCCAGAAAATATAGTATGCATGGAAAGGGTATACCCTGATGGTCATTGTTAAGCAATGCATTTTCTTCTCTATCCACATTGCCTCGTATGCATCATCCACATGCACCGTTGATCTATCTCACTCGTTTACAATAGGAAAAGTAAATGGGAAAATAAGTTTGAAGTTCTCACCTGTCTGTGTTGTTTTAAGAAAACTCGATAACTTGAAAGCCCTGATTGCTAGGGTCATTTTAAGAGGCCATTTTGGCACAGTGACTCACCACCCAAACCAGACGCAACTGGTTTCAAGTGGCCAAGAGACGTCATGTGATCTCTTACTGCTTACAATGGACGAACTGGGAATCAGATAGGGGATATATTTACATCAGTAAATAGGTAGAAACTTCAGCTTTCTTCTCATATGTACACTCACTGGCTAGTTTATTAGGTAACCACCCTGTTCAGGAAAATGTATCACTCCTACAGACAGTGAGTCACGTGGCCATGGCTTGAAATAGAAAGCAGGCAGACAGGCATCGAGGCATTCAGTTACTGTTCGATTGAACGTTAGAACGGGCAAAATGAGTGACCTAAGCGACCTTGAGCGTGGTATGATCGTCGGTGCGAGGTGCATCGGATCCAGTATCTCAGAAACGGCCGCCCTCCTGGGCTTTTCACACACACGACAGTGTCTAGGGTTTACTGAGAATGGTGCGACAAACACAAAACATCCAGTCAGCAGCAGTCCTGTGGGCGAAAACAGCTAGTTGATGAGAGGTCGAAGGAGAATGGCAAGAATCGTGCAAGCTAACAGGACCCCAAACAGACAAATAATGGCGCAGTACAACAAAAACGTCTCTTGGTCAGACGAATCACGGTTCCTGTTGCGTCATGCTGATGGCAGTCAGGATTTGGCGTAAGCAGCATGAGTCCATGGACCCATCCAGCCTGGTACAGGCTGGTAGCGGTGGAGTAATGGTGTGGGGAATGTTTTCCTGGCACACGTTAGGTCCCTTGATACACTACATGGGCAAAAGTATATGGACACCTGCTCGTCAAACATCTCATTCCAAAATCATGGGCATGAATATGGAGTTGGTCCCCCCTTTGCTGCTATAACAGCCTCGGCTCTTCTGGGAGGCTTTCCACTAGATGTTGGAACATTTCTGTGGGGTGCGCATGGTGATGTTAGGCTTGTGAACGGCTGCTCAGTCATGGAAACCCATTTCATGAAGCTCCTGAGGAACAGTTATTGTGCTGACGTTGCTTCCAGAGGCAGTTTGGAACTCTGTAGTGAGTGTTGCAACCGAGGACAGACGATTTTTACGCGCTGCACGCTTCAGCCCTCCGCGGTCCCGTTCTGTAAGCTTGTATGGCCTACCACTTCGCGACTGAGACGTTGTTGCTCCTAGACGTTTCCACTTCACAATAACAGCATTTACAGTTGACCGGGGCAGCTCTAGCAGGGCAAAACTTTGACGAACTGGAAAGGTGGCATCCTATGACGGTGCAACATTGAAAGTAACTGAGCTCTTCAGTAATGGCCATTCTACTGCCAATGGCTGTGTCCTCAATTTTATACACCTGCCAGCAACATGTGTGGCTGAAATAGCCAAATCCACTAATCTGAAGGGGTGTCCACATACCTTTGGTGTACCAATTGAGCAACACACGTTTCCATTACTTTGTAGAATCCATGCCCCAAAGAATTCAGGCTGTTCTGGATGCAAAGGGGAGGGGTCCAACATGGTTTTAGGTGGGTGTACCTAATTCATTGATTGTATATCAAAAACATGAAGATATTAACAAAAAAAATATTATTGTAAGACGAAAAATTGTTACACTTAAAATGGCTGTGTTCCTATGGGAATTTGTGCATGTTTAGAGCGACACCATTAAAAATAATAATTTTCGAACACTATTTGGTGACATACAGTGCATTCGGAAAGTGTTCAGACCCCTTTACTTTTTCCACATTCCACATTACAGCCTTATTCTAAAATGGATTAAATAAAAACAATTCCTCATCAATCTACACACAATACTTCATAATGACAAAGCGAAAACAGGTTGTAACGTAACAAAATGTGGAAAAAGTAAAGGCGTCTGAATACTTTCTGAATGCACTGTATTTTATGTCAAACCTAGACTTTCAAATCTCTTATTCCCCAACGTTTGACAATTGGGGGACACCCCCAGCTCTGTGATATTCACATTATTTCTGACACCTTTATCAGAATCATACAGTTCTTACCTTTCTAACAGTACTAAGCATGTGTTTGTAGAACTTGTAGTTTTGAAACCAAAATGAGGGTACTATACAATATTATGTGTTGTTTAGAACATTTACAAACTTGTTGGAGGCATTTGCAGTTTGTTTTGGTTGTGTTTCAGATTATTTTGTGCCCAATAGAAATTAATGGTAAATAATATATTGTGTAATTTTAGAGTCACTTTTATTGTAAATAAGAATAGAATATGTCATGAATGAATCGTAAATAATGATGAGTGAGAAAGTTACAGAGACATAAATACAGAGTTGTAGAGTCTGACTCGAGTCACAAATTGAATGAGTTGAGACTCTACTTATTTTATTTTCTATTAACTTGAGACTTGACTGGGAGCCTCAAGACTCGGGACTCGACTTTAACTTGAGACTGATGACTTGAAATGATCTGGCCAGGTTTTGTAGCGAATTACTCTCCACGCAGCAGCTAGAGACAGTAGCCGTAGCATCGCCCTTGCAAAAAAAACTTGGCTAGTGAAACGCACACTCGGCCCTCTGATTAAACAAAAAACTGTCACGCTACACAGGTCGGGTGAGCTAGCGAAAATATTGCTGATTTCTTGTACAGCTATAGGATCAGGTGCAGAGCAAACGACAAATTGTAGGGAGATAGGATTACCATAATAAATAAATATGCAGTTCTAAAAATTGTTTGGTGATCAAGAATATTAACTGTTTACTTTGCAAGCTCATCAACAATGGGGTATTAAGCAACAATTACTAGCACAGGCCTACTGGTCTTTTGGAATGTCAAAATTGACAGAAATGTATAATTACTTTTTATTTTATTTTTCATTTACTTGCAGTATTAAGCGTGCATTTGGAATTTGTTATTCAAATGAATTATTACTGTGGCGAAGAAGCACCATAGACATTCTCCAAACTCCCGCTGTCACGCCTACTCCTGCTCCCTCCCTCCAGCGTTCGATGTCGCCGGTCTACTAACCACCTGTCCTGGCAACCCACATTGCTCACACCTGGCAACCATCATTGCGCACACCTGCTCCCCATCTTAAGCACACCTGGACTTCATCACCACCCTGATTACTCTCCCTTCATATAGCCCTCAGTAAGCTTCAGTCATCAGGCAGTATTGTTTTCTCTCACGTTCAGTAAGCGGCTCAATGTTTGTTATTTTGTATCGTTTCATTATTAAACTCACCTTCTGCTCCTGACTCCCTGCATATGCATTACACCTGCCAGTGGAAAGCGATTTGTTCTCTTGTTGAAATGTTTGCTGTTGCTTTCACATGTTTAAATGCATATGTGGTAAATCTATATTTAATTTAACCTTACAATAATTGCTAGCGTTTCATTATTCCAGCCCTTACCATTTATTGCAACATTTAGACATCTGTTTGTTTGATACGGTACATTTTCAATTACCATTTCTTACCCTCAGTGGGCGCGATGTTTATTGTGCACATGAACATTCACAAGACTCAAGTTCTGTTTATTTAATTCAACGTATGGTTTCCTTTATTCATATTTCCCTAGTTATGTCGGAGTTCTGTGTCCTACGTTTCGGTCATTCTGGTTTTGCATAATAGGAGCGCGCACACCTTAGTGCGCTACATGGCCTGCGCGCCATGCTTTGGAGTCAGTATGTTGAATAAGATACAATTATTGTTCCATGTATGAATGGTAATCATGAATAATTCTTAAGTCTGATTAAGACGAATGTACCAATGTACAATGGATGTGGAAATTACCTTTTACATTGTATAACCAGCTTATTTGCTGTAATTGCCAATTGGGTCCTGAGAGGGGCCAAGTGCTTATGGGTGTGTTCCTCTGCCCAGATGTTGCTGACACATGCCACAGCTTACAATGCCTGAAACTGTATTTTATGTATCAGCTAACCACATCATAAGTTATAGCAATCTGTCAGTCAATGACACAGTCGATGACTTGCAACCATTGGTTGATGCATGCAATGTCTGAGCAGGGGAACGCAACCTTTATGTAGGCTACCTGATTGAGATCCTGTTAGACAGATTTTATTTGGTTTCTCAAGGGGAGGCTGTGCAGTCTTGCCCTTTACCTGTGTCCGTTCAGATAGCCAGATACAAGCTATTTCTTTCAGGCTATTACCCGTGTATATTTGGTAAATCTACATGTATATTTTGTATGATATGGCCCTTTCACCATTGGATCACCAAGACCTGTAAATAAATCTATACTCTGAGCACGTCAACCTGCCTTGCCTTCTGCTGATTTCATGCCCTTACGTCCCTATTTTACAATTACATAATCAAAATGTGTTGTAGACAAAATAATGAAAAGCGTGTCTGGTAGCCTCAATAAATAGACAAAGATCAAGTCACTGAATGTATAGATTATTTTTTTGGGGGAAACTTGTGACTCGACTCTACTTGCTCTTAGAATGCATGACTTGGACTTGACTCCAGACTCAACACGTTCTACTTGGGACTCAACCCTGTGACTTGAGACTTGCTTGTGACTCAAATAATAGTGACTTGGTCCCACCTCTGCATAACTATCATACCCCCCAAAAAATGCTAATCTCCCCCATAATTGGTCATGGTGAGAGGTTAGCAAGTCTTGGGGGTATGATCTTTGTACCGGGTCCAAAACAAGCACTCAAAGTTTAACACAAGTGAATTTGTCCAAATACTTTTGGTTCCCTAAAATTGGGGGCCTATGTATAGAAAGTGCTGAAATTTCTAAATGGTTCACCCGATATGGATGAAAATACGCTCATATTAAAGCTGACAGTCTGCACTTTAACCTTGTAGTCATTGTATAATTTAAAATCCAAAGTGCTGGAGTACAGAGCCAAACAACAAAAAATGTGTCACTGTCCAAATACTTTTGGACCTCACTGTAAATTGACCCCTACCTCGCTCACTGTGCTCTGTACTGTGGCAGCGGCCATCGCCACCATGCCTTCCAGCTCAAACAGCTCCGTGGTGGTGGTAGGACGGTAGCGGTTCAGAGAACTGTCCTCACGGCGGCTCCTGGAATATCCTGTTGAAAAATAGGCCTACAGAGAAAGATTGGGACATTAAATGAATGACATAAAATGAATATAACCTTAGGCTACCCTAAAATCCACTGTAACACATTTTTACATTTACATTTTTAGTCATTTAGCAGACGCTCTTATCCCGAGCGACTTACAGTTAGTGAGTACATACATTTTTCATACTCGAAGGCCTTACTATGTTCCCTACCTAATTGTACTGGAATTAGTTATTCATAGTTGCTAACTTCTAACACGCATTATGTACACAATTCTGCCAGTGACTAACCATTCTGCATCTATGAAACATGTTCTGATACATCTGCACATCTTATAAAGGACATTGGCGGCCGAAACTTCATGTTTTTAATAGATGTATATATAAAGTATCACGTTTTTCATTGTGAGTGAGAGTTGCACCTTTTCCTTCTCGGTGCTCATACAATTTTATCACATATCACGTTGGTTGAGCGCCTTTTACTCCTCTCTACATCTACAGTTGAAGTCGTTTTTAAACCACTCCACAAATTTCTTGTTAACAAACTATAGTTTTGGCAAGTCGGTTAGGACATCTACTTTGTGCATGACACAAGTAATTTTTCCAACAATTGTTTACAGACAGATTATTTCACTTATAATTCACTGTATCACAATTCCAGTGCGTAAGAAGTTTACATACACTAAATTGACTGTGCCTTTAAACAGCTTGGAAAATTCCAAAAAATGATGTCATGGCTTTAGAAGCTTCTGATAGGCTAATTGACATAATTTGAGTCAATTGGAGGTGTACCTGTGGATGTATTTCAAGGCCTACCTTCAAACTCAGTGCCTCTTTGCTTGACATCATGGGAAAATCAAAAGAAATCAGGCAAGACCTCAAAATAAATTTAAATAAAGTCTGCTTCATCCTTGGGAGCAATTTCCAAATGCCTGCAGGTACCACTTTCATCTGTACAAACAATAGTATGCAAGTATTAACACCATGGGACCACGCAGCCATCATACCGCTCAGGAAGGAGACACGTTCTGTCTCCTAGAGATGAATGTACTTTGGTGCGAAAAGTGCAAATCAATCCCAGAACAACAGCAAAGGACCTTGTGAAGATGCTGGAGGAAACAGATACAAAAGTATCTATATCCACAGTAAAACAAGTCCTATATCGACATAACCTGAAAGGCCGCTCAGCAAGGAAGAAGCCACTGCTCCAAAACCGGCATAAAAAAGCCAGACTATGGTTTGCAACTGCACATGGGGACAACGATCGTACTTTTTGGAGAAATGTCCTCTGGTCTGATGAAACATGATGATGAAACAAATATAACTGTTTGGCCATAATGACCATCATTATGTTTGGAGGAAAAAGGGGGGCGCTTGCAAGCCAAAGAACACCATCCCAACCGTGACGCACAGGGGTGGCAGCATCATGCTGTGGGGGTGCTTTGCTGCAGGAGGGACTGGTGCACTTCACAAAATAGATGGCATCATGAGGAAGGGAAATTATTTGGATATATTGAAGCAACATCTCAAGACATCAGTCAGGAAGTTAAAGCTTGGTCGCAAATGGGTCTTCCAAATGGACAATGACCCCAAGCACACTTCCAAAGTTGTGGCAAAATGCCTTAAGGACAACAAAGTCAAGGTATTGGAGTGGCCATCACAAAGCCCTGACCTCAATCCTATAGAAAATGTGTGGGCAGAACTGAAAAAGCGTGTGCGAGCAAGGAGGCCTACAAACCTGACACAGTTACACCAGCTCTGTCAGGAGGAATGGGCCAAAATTCACCTAACTTATTGTGGGAAGCTTGTGGAAGGCTACCCGAAATGTTTGACCCAAGTTAAACAATTTAAAGGCAATGCTACCAAATACTAATTGAGTAAACTTCTGATCTGAGTTTAAATGAATTTGGCTAAGGTGTATGTAAACTTCCGACTTCAACTGTACATCAAAATCAAATCAAATTAATATTGAGTGGACAATTGACAGTGACAGCATAGAATTCAAATGAGGAGATGGACAGGTGAGTGAGGGAGAAAAGAGAAGAGTAGCCCCGTGCCACCACCACGACGACCAGATGCTCTTGGACTATGAGAGAAAACGTAGTCAAATGAAGAGAGAGCAGCTGGAGTAGCAGTGTTCTTTGGGGTGATCCATGTCTGTCAAGGCCAAAAGGTCAAGGGACTGAAGTGCAGCATAGGCTGAGATGAACTTGGCGTTCTTGACCGCAGATCGGCATTTCCGAACGCTACTAGAGACCAGGAATTCCAAATTAGAAGGGTTGCAAACTGTTGCAACCAAGGGATGGGGAGCGTCTGTAAAGCCTACAGGGAGAGGAGTGAACAGGTATAGAAAACATACACAGTTGCCAAAGCTACAAAAGAGCTAAATGAGATCATCAGAAAATAACTAGGTAAGATATTCAAGTGAGAGAGTGGTGTGGAGCCTTCCTCGAACCACTCCGTACAACCGTCTTAGTTTTGCAACAAGACCGCCACTGACATGACCACTGCTTACAGCTGCCGCTGAGAAAACAGGGGAGACTGAAGTACTAACACTAATTGATAATTGCCTTGCAGAGGTGAAGAGCACACCTCCCGGTACTAATTACTGAGGAGAAACCACTCCCCCTCCAATACAGCCACTAATTACAAAAACAACAACAGTATAATATTTGTCTTAATCATTTCTGGAGATATTAGGAGTCCTCTAGCTATAGAATGACTACCACTGTAGTCATTCTATCACTGTTGTATCGTCAGCAAACTTGATGATTGAGTTGGAGAAGTGCGTGGCCACGCAGCCATGGGGGAACAGGGAGTACAGGAGGGGACAGACCACACACCCCTGTGGGGCCCCTGTGTTGAGGATCAGCGTGGCAGAAGTGTTTCACCACCTGGGGTCGACCTGTCAGGAAGTCTAGGAGCCAGTTGCACAGGGAGGGGTTCAGACCCATGGCCCTGAGCTTAGAGATGAGCTTGGAGGGCACTATGTAGTTGAAGGCTGAGCTGTAGTCGATGAACAGCATTCTTACATAGGTATTCCTCTTGTCCAGGTGGGATAGGGCAGAGTGCAGTGCAATACCGATTGCGTTGTCTGTGAATCTATTGGGGCGGCATGCAAATTGTAGTGGGTCTAGGGTGTCGGGTAAGGTGGAGGTAATATGATCCTTAACTAGCCTCTCAAAACACTTCATGATGACAGAAGTGAGTGCTACGGGGCGATAGTCATTTATTTCAGTTACCTTCACTTTCTTGGGTACAGGAACAATGGTGGACATTTTGAAGAAATGGGGGCAACAGACTTGGATAGGGAGAGATTGAATATGTCCGTTAACACTCAAACCAACTGGTCTGCAGATGCTCTGAGAACGCGGCTTGGGATGCCTTCTGGGCCAGAACCATTGAGAGGGTTAACGCTTAAATGTCTTTCTCACGTCGGCCACAGAGATCCGGCCACACAGTCCACAGTGAACGGAGGGGCCCACATCGGCGGTTCGTTGTTGTTTTCCTCAAAGCGGGCAAAGAAGGTGTTTAGCTTGTTCGGGAGAGAGGCGTCAGTGTCCGCGACGTGGCTGTCTTTCCCTTTATAATCCGTGATTGTCTGGAGTCCCTGCAACGTGTCTCATGTCTGAGCCATTGAATTGCGACTCCTCTTTGTCTCTGTACTGTCGTTTTGCCTCTTTGATTGCCTTACGGAGGTCATAGCTGGTCTGTTTGTACACGTCCATGTCCTACCTGTAGCAACTGATGATTTTTCTATTCACTTACTGGCTAAGTTTAGAATAAGAGAAACTGTGCTATTAGACTTGCTCACCAAAGGCTACAGGTGGATAAGAAAAATGATATCTTAAAGAAAGATATGAAAGAGACAGAATTCTTCATTCATCCTGAAAAATGTATCTATCCAGCACAGTGTGGTTTTAGAGAGTCATAATCCTTTTGGCTACATGTACTGTATGTCCTTCTTTTCATCAAGTTGCTATTCATACATTACTTTAGCCATTAAGTCAAACCCAGACGACGCGTTTCAAAAAAGGTTGTGCTAAAAACAGGGGCTGATGGGAAAGAAAGAGCTCTATTAGAGTAACGCCTGACCTTTGAACTTCTGTTCTGTTTCTAAGGTAACAAATGGTTTGTAAGTTCAGTAATGATCATCTTCAATATCTGAGCACAAAATGTCCACCATTCTGGCTTCACATCTTGAATGAATAGATGTGGCTTAGGTGCTTACAAATATCTGCCCTAAAACATTTAATGGTTTTAACTTCAGGTGTTGCATGGTTTGTGCTTTCCATTAGATGGCTTCACATCTTAAATGTTTGTCCACCCCTGAGTCTTTACAACTTAATGAATAGATACATTGTTTGTGCTCACAAATATCTGCTCTAAAAAGTTGGTTTTAACTTGGTGTTTTGTGACATTAGGTGTTAAATGACATGTTGTTTGAATAAACACCTTATCACGCTTTAATATCCTTTATGGTCAGGTGATAATAACACGTTTCAATACAAAAATGGCCAAAATACCCACTACTTTTGCTTGTTTCAAGAGAATATGATCGAAATCTGTATTGAAACAGTTTTGAATTTGGAGCAGTGACCACTTAAAGGAAATATGTTCCCAGTTCTGCCTATTTTTCAGTAAATCTGTTGGATACAAGCTGTTTGTGAAGGAACATGTAAACAGGGAGGCACAGAAACTTGAATAATGGCTGAGCGTGCACTTCAGTGAAGTGGCTTAAAAAGCTCTTCTCCATCCAATGATATCCAGTGTAAAAAGGTCAAATATATCGCTAAAAGACTTCAGGATTAAAAGTTCAGGCAAAACCTACACAACAAAAAAAGTATATGTTGATTCAACGTACAATTATAAGGCTGCAATATAATTGTGAGTTCTCAACAAAATTTCACACAAATAAAAAACAGCTGCAAAATCCTATTGCAGCTGGTTGCCTTACAATTGTACCATTAATTTCTGCTTGTAAGTTTATATTTCCATAACACAGTGCAGGTGTGATGTGTTTGCTACAATATGCATGTTAGTTTACAATATGTGTGTACGCATGTTTGTAATGTTGTGCGTATGAGTATTAGTGATTAACTTTTAAGTAAACTTTCACGCAAATATTCCATTGACTCAAATATCTCAGGTTAGGATTGGAGGTGTGTAATATGGTGAAATGGAGGTGGTTCTGTGAAATACTATGATGAGTAACATTGCTTGAGACCTAAAGACTTGCATTAGCTCCCTGAGCTATTGCCTTGGCTTTAGCTCGACGGGCTAACAATCTTGTGGCCCACAGATGACTGAGGTCAAACCCAGTCGGTCAGCCTTGCGTTTCTCAACCTGTACTTCAGAGGGCTCCAGCAGTTCATTGATGGGTGGGCTGATCATGATGCCCGGTCTGGAGGAGGGTCTGGAGAGGGACACGGATGGGCTCACGTCCCCACTAAGGCGCCTTCTCCTCCCTGGGCTATCCTTGGGGGACAGGGGCCTCTTGGGTTCATCCTCCTCCGAGGACAGGCCCTTGTCACTGATGTTGCCCGTCAGCTGGTCCAGCTTCTGTCTCAGCTGCAGTTCCTCCAGGTCCACCTCCTCCCACTGGGGCAGGGGAGAAGTACAGGATTGGCCCTAGGAAAACACAGAACGGGAAGACATGACAGTCATCACTTACAAATATGGTTATTTTGTTTGCTTAATTTCATTACACAATGGCATAATGTTTATTATGTTATGAAAAAAAATCAAAAACCTTTAAAGAAAAGCATTTATGATCCTCTTCATTATTGTCCCTTACGATAAGGGGATGAGGGACAGAGGATCTGAGGATCTGTCTCAGTCCGTTAGTACGTTCATCACACGCGACATCGCAGACAGCACTGACCCGATTTTGACGAACCTTGGGTGAATGATGCATCTGGCCATAGAGATCCGGCATTTACAAAATTACACTGATTGGCGAGATGGTGGCGCTATAACAAGCGATTGAAAATGGTAAATTTGAAAGGTCACGCCCCTCACCCCGTTTGACCGAAAGTCGTAAAATGTCCTACATAGGTCCCTCTCCTCACAAGGATTTATTTTGCCTCAGGGACCCATAAGGTCCAGCCATGATGGATTTTCCGCCTTTTTCATATTTGTGAAAAACATATAAAACGCCACTCCTCTGGCACCCAATGACTGATCTGCACGAAACTTGATATGTGGCATCTATGGACAGGGCCGGATTAATACAGGTTTTACTGGGGCAGAAGCCCATGGGCCCAGGCCTGTGGGCGGGGCCAAGAGGCAGCAAAATAAAAAAATATATATATATATATAATATATATACACACACACAGGTGCTGCTCAATAAATTAGAATATTGTGGAAAAGTTAAGTAATTTCAATAATTCAATTGACAAAGTGAAACTCATATACAGTGGGGGAAAAAAGAATTTAGTCAGCCACCAATTGTGCAAGTTTCTCCCACTTAAAAAGATGAGAGAGGCCTGTAATTTTCATCATAGGTACACGTCAACTATGACAGACAAATTGAGAAAAAATAATCGAGAAAATCACATTGTAGGATTTTTTATGAATTTATTTGCAAATTATGGTGGAAAATAAGTATTTGGTCAAACAAGCAAGATTTCTGGCTCTCACAGACCTGTAACTTCTTCTTTAAGAGGCTCCTCTGTCCTCCACTCGTTACCTGTATTAATGGCACCTGTTTGAACTTGTTATCAGTATAAAAGACACCTGTCCACAACCTCAAACAGTCACACTCCAAACTCCACTATGGCCAAGACCAAAGAGCTGTCAAAGGACACCAGAAACAAAATTGTAGACCTGCACCAGGCTGTGAAGACTGAATCTGCAATAGGTAAACAGCTTGGTTTGAAGAAATCAACTGTGGGAGCAATTATTAGGAAATGGAAGACATACAAGACCACTGATAATCTCCCTCGATCTGGGGCTCCACGCAAGATCTCACCCCGTGGGGTCAAAATGATCACAAGAACGGTGAGCAAAAATCCCAGAACCACACGGGGGGACCTAGTGAATGACCTGCAGAGAGCTGGGACCAAAGTAACAAAGCCTACCATCAGTAACACACTACGCCGCCAGGGACTCAAATCCTGCAGTGCCAGACGTGTCCCCCTGCTTAAGCCAGTACATGTCCAGGCCCGTCTGAAGTTTGCTAGAGTGCATTTGGATGATCCAGAAGAGGATTGGGAGAATATCATATGGTCAGATGAAACCAAAATATAACTTTTTGGTAAAAACTCAACTCGTCATGTTTGGAGGACAAAGAATGCTGAGTTGCATCCAAAGAACACATTTTACATTTACGTCATTTAGCAGACGCTCTTATCCAGAGCGACTTACAAATAGGTGCATTCACCTTATAGCCAGTGGGATAACAATTGTTTTTTTTTGGGGGGGGTTGTTCCACCATTGGGGTGCCAGAGCAGCGAACAGTTTTGACTGGGCTGAGCGGGAACTATGCTTCCGCAGAGGTAGGGGAGCCAGCAGGCCAGAGGTGGATGAACGCAGTGCCCTCGTTTGGGTGTAGGGACTGATCAGAGCCTGAAGGTACGGAGGTGCCGTTCCCCTCACAGCTCCGTAGGCAAGCACCATGGTCTTGTAGCAGATGCGAGCTTCAACTGGAAGCCAGTGGAGTGTGCGGAGGAGCGGGGTGACGTGAGAGAACTTGGGAAGGTTGAACACCAGACGGGCTGCGGCATTCTGGATGAGTTGTAGGGGTTTAATGGCACAGGCAGGGAGCCCAGCCAACAGCGAGTTGCAGTAATCCAGACGGGAGATGACAAGTGCCTGGATTAGGACCTGTGCCGCTTCCTGTGTAAGGCAGGGTCGTACTCTCCGAATGTTGTAGAGCATGAACCTACAGGATCGGGTCACCGCCTTGATGTTAGCGGAGAACGACAGGGTGTTGTCCAGGGTCACGCCAAGGCTCTTCGCACTCTGGGAGGAGGACACAACGGAGTTGTCAACCGTGATGGCGAGATCATGGAACGGGCAGTCCTTCCCCGGGAGGAAGAGCAGCTCCGTCTTGCCGAGGTTCAGCTTGAGGTGGTGATCCGTCATCCATACTGATATGTCTGCCAGACATGCAGAGATGCGATTCGCCACCTGGTTATCAGAAGGGGGAAAGGAGAAGATTAGTTGTGTGTCGTCAGCGTAGCAATGATAGGAGAGGCCATGTGAGGATATGACAGTGCCAAGTGACTTGGTGTATAGCGAGAATAGGAGAGGGCCTAGAACAGAGCCCTGGGGGACACCAGTGGTGAGAGCACGTGGTGCGGAGACAGCTTCTCGCCACGCCACTTGGTAGGAGCGACCGGTCAGGTAGGACGCAATCCAAGAGTGAGCCGCGCCGGAGATGCCCAGCTCAGAGAGGGTGGAGAGGAGGATCTGATGGTTCACAGTATAAAAGGCAGCAGACAGGTCTAGAAGGACAAGAGCAGAGGAGAGAGAGTTATCTTTAGTAGTGCGGAGAGCCTCCGTGACACAGAGAAGAGCAGTCTCAGTTGAATGACCAGTCTTGAAACCTGACTGGTTTGGATCAAGAAGGTCATTCTGAGAGAGATAGCAAGAGAGTTGGCTAAAGACGGCACGCTCAATAGTTTTGGAGAGAAAAGAAAGAAGGGATACTGGTCTGTAGTTGTTGACATCAGAGGGATCGAGTGTTGGTTTTTTGAGAAGGGGTGCAACTCTCGCTCTCTTGAAGACGGAAGGGACATAGCCAGCGGTCAAGGATGAGTTGATCAGCGAGGTGAGGTAAGGGAGAAGGTCACCGGAGATGGTCTGGAGATGAGAGGAGGGGATAGGGTCAAGCGGACAGGTTGTTGGGCGGCCTGCCGTCACAAGTCGCAAGATTTTATCTGGAGAGAGAGGGGAGAAAGAAGTCAAAGCATAGGGTAGGGCAGTGTGAGCAGGACCAGCAGTGTCATTTGACTTAACAAACGAGGATCGGATGTCGTCAACCTTCTTTTCAAAATGGTTGACGAAGTCATCCACAGAGAGGGAGGAGGGGGGGGGGGGGGTTCAGCAGGGAGGAGAATGTGGCAAAGAGCTTCCTAGGGTTAGAGGCGGATGCTTGGAATTTAGAGTGGTAGAAAGTGGCCTTAGCAGCAGAAACAGATGAAGAGAATGTAGAGAGGAGGGAGTGAAAAGATGCCAGGTCCGCAGGGAGTCTAGTTTTCTTCCATTTCCGCTCTGCTGCCCGGAGCCCTGTTCTGTGAGCTCGCAATGAGTCATCAAGCCACGGAGCTGGAGGGGAGGACCGAGCCGGCCGGGAGGATAGGGGACATAGAGAGTCAAAGGATGCAGAAAGGGAGGAGAGGAGGGTTGAGGAGGCAGAATCAGGAGATTGGAGGGAGAAGGATTGAGCAGAGGGAAGAGATGATAGGATGGAAGAGGAGAGAGTAGCGGGAGAGAGAGAGCGAAGGTTGCGACGGCTCATTACCATCTGTGTAGGGGCAGAGTGAGTAGTGTTGGAGGAGAGGGAGAGAGAAAATGATACAAAGTAGTGGTCGGAGACTTGGAGGGGAGTTGCAGTGAGGTTAGTAGAAGAACAGCATCTAGTGAAGATGAGGTCAAGCGTATTGCCTGCCTTGTGAGTAGGGGGGGGACGGTGAGAGGGTGAGGTCAAAAGAGGAGAGGAGTGGAAAGAAGGAGGCAGAGAGAAATGAGTCAAATGTAGACGTAGGGAGGTTGAAATCCCCCAGAACTGTGAGGGGTGAGCCATCCTCAGGAAAGGAACTTATCAAGGCGTCAAGCTCATTGATGAACTCTCCAAGGGAACCTGGAGGGCGATAGATGACAAGAATATTAAGCTTAAATGGGCTAGTGACTGTGACAGCATGGAATTCAAATGAGGAGATAGACAGATGGGTCAGGGGAAAAATTGAGAATGTCCACTTGGGAGAGATGAGGATTCCTGTGCCACCACCCCGCTGACCAGATGCTCTCGGGGTATGCGAGAACACATGGTCAGACGAGGAGAGAGCAGCAGGAGTAGCAGTGTTTTCAGTGGTAATCCATGTTTCCGTCAGCGCCAAGAAGTCGAGGGACTGGAGGGTAGCATAGGCTGAGATGAACTCTGCCTTGTTGGCAGCAGAACGGCAGTTCCAGAGGCTGCCTGTGACCTGGAACTCCACGTGGGTTGTGCGTGCAGGGACCACCAGGTTAGAGAGGCAGCAGCCACGCGGTGTGAGGCGTTTGTGTAGCCTGTGCGGAGAGGAGAGAACAGGGATAGGCAGAGGCATAGTTGACAGGCAACAGCAGATGGCTACAATAATGCAGAGGAGATCGGAATGAAATTAACTAAACATCTGGGAAAGGAGAGAGCGGGGCCTCCCTCACCACAACTCCCAAATATAACTCTCCCAACTTCCACCTCAGAAACTATAATTGTTGTAAACTACAGCGGTTCAATGTTTTCTAGGAATAGACTAACTTAGTTTATTCAGCTAGCTAACTAGGTGCAGTATTATTCCGTGAAAAACGTCCGGGCACCTCGTCATAAGACGCCACAGCCAGCTAGCATGCCAGTCTCCAACAACACGGTTTAGCGCCAATACTCAGCCACAACAAACCACCAGTGTATCAACACGCAAGCAGATCGTCCGTGTCCGTGTCTAATGTTGTGGGTTAGACCCGACAGCTTGAGCGAGTCCGTCGTCAACTTATTCAGCCAGTTAGTTAGCTAGGATAGTTAGAACACCATACCTACTGTGAAGCATGGGGGTGGAAACATCATGCTTTGGGGCTGTTTTTCTGCAAAGGGACCAGGACGACTGATCCGTGTAAAGGAAAGAATGAATGGGGCCATGTATCGTGAGATTTTGAGTGAAAACCTCCTTCCATCAGCAAGGGCATTGAAGATGAAACGTGGCTGGGTCTTTCAGCATGACAATGATCCCAAACACACCGCCCGGGCAACGAAGGAGTGGCTTCGTAAGAAGCATTTCAAGGTCCTGGAGTGGCCTAGCCAGTCTCCAGATCTCAACCCCATAGAAAATATTTGGAGGGAGTTGAAAGTCTGTGTTGCCCAGCGACAGCCCCAAAACATCACTGCTCTAGAGGAGATCTGCATGGAGGAATGGGCCAAAATACCAGCAACAGTGTGTGAAAACCTTGTGAAGACTTACAGAAAACGTTTGAACTGTGTCATTGCCAACAAAGGGTATATACAAAGTATTGAGAAACGTTTGTTATTGACCAAATACTTATTTTCCACCATAATTTGCAAATAAATTCATTAAAAATCCTACTATGTGATTTTCTGGATTTTTTTTCTCATTTTGTCTGTCATAGTTGACGTGTACCTATGATGAAAATTACAGGCCTCTCTCATCTTTTTAAGTGGGAGAACTTGCACAGTTGGTGGCTGACTAAATACTTTTTTTCCCCACTGTATTTCGTTGATTACACAAAAAGTGAAATAGTTCAAGGCTGTATTTGTTTTAAAATTGATGATTTATGGCTTGCAGCTCATGAAAACCCCAAATTCAGTATCTCAGAAAATTTGAATATTGTGTAAAAGTTCAATATTGTAGACTCAAGGTGTCACACTAATCAGCTAACTAACTCAAAACACCTGCAAAGTTTTCCTGAGCCTTTAAATGGTCTCAGTCCAGTTCAGTAGGCTTCACAATCATGGGGAAGACTGCGGACTTGACACTTGTGCAGAAGACAGTCATCAACACCCTCCACAAGGAGGGAAAGCCTCAAAAGATAATTGCTAAAGAAGCTGGCTGTTCACAGAGTGCTGTATCCAAGCATATTCATGGAAAGTCGAGTGGAAGGAAGAAGTGTGGTAGGAAAAGGTGCACAAGCAACAGGGATAACCGGAGCCTTGAGAGGATTGTCAAGCAAAGGCCATTCAAAAATGTGGGGGAGCTTCACAAGGAGTGGACTGAGGCAGGAGTCCGTGCATCAAGAGCCACCACGCACAGACATATCCAGGAAATGGGCTACAACTGTCGCATTCCTCGTATCAAGCCACTCCTGAACCAGAGGCAATGTGAGAAGCGTCTTACCTGGGCTAAGGAGAAAAATAACTGGTCTGTCGCTCAGTGGTCCAAAGTCCTCTTTTCAGATGAAAGTACATTTTGCATTTCATTTGGCAATCAAGGTCCCAGAGTCTGGAGGAAGAGTGGAGAGGCACAGAATCCAAGTTGCTTGGCAAGCAAGCTCGCCTGATCTGAACCCCATAGAGAATTTATGGGGTATTGTCAAGAGGAAGATGAGAGACACAAGACCCAACAATGCAGACGAGCTGAAGGCCGCTATCGAAGCATCCTTGGCTTCCATAACACCTCAGCAGTGCCACAGGCTGATCGACTCCATGCCATGCCGCATAGATGCAGTGATTCATGCAAAGGACCCCCAACCAAGTACTGACTGCATGTACAAGAATATACTTTTCAGAATGCTGACATGTCTGTATAACATTTCCTTCTTTCACTGGTCTTATGTCATATTCTGATTTTGGGGTTTTCATGAGCTGTAAGCCGTAATCATCAAGATTGAAACAAATACAGGCTTTAACTATTTCACTTTTTGTGTAATTAATCCACGATACATATGAGTTTCATTTTGTCAATTGAATTATTTAAATGACTTAACTTTTCCACAATGCACCTGTATATATACAGTGGGAAGAAAAAGTATTTGATACACTGCCGATTTTGCAGGTTTTCCTACTTACAAAGCATGTAGAGGTCTGTAATTTTTATCATAGGTACACTTCAACTGTGAGAGACGGAATCTAAAACAAAAATCCAGAAAATCACATTGTATGATTTGTAAGTAATTCATTTGCATTTTATTGCATGACATAAGTATTTGATACATCAGAAAAGCAGAACTTAATATTTGGTACAGAAACCTTTGTTTGCAATTACAGAGAACATACGTTTCCTGTAGGTCTTGACCAGGTTTGCACACACTGCAGCAGGGATTTTGGCCCACTACTCCATACAGACCTTCTCCAGATCCTTCAGGTTTCGGGGCTGTCGCTGGGCAATACGGACTTTCAGCTCCCTCCAAAGATTTTCTATTGGGTTCAGGTCTGGAGACTGGCTAGGCCACTCCAGGACCTTGAGATGCTTCTTACGGAGCCACTCCTTAGTTGCCCTGGCTGTGTGTTTCGGGTCGTTGTCATGCTGGAAGACCCAGCTACGACCCATCTTCAATGCTCTTACTGAGGGAAGGAGATTGTTGGCCAAGATCTCGCGATACATGGCATCATCCATCCTCCCCTCAATACGGTGCAGTCGTCCTGTCCCCTTTGCAGAAAAGCATCCCCAAAGAATGATGTTTCCACCTCCATGCTTCACGGTTGGGATGGTGTTCTTGGGGTTGTACTCATCCTTCTTCTTCCTCCTAACACGGCGAGTGGAGTTTAGACCAAAAAGCTCTATTTTTGTCTCATCAGACCACATTACCTTCTCCCATTCCTCCTCTGGATCATCCAGATGGTCATTGGCAAACTTCAGACGAGCCTGGACACGCGCTGGCTTGAGCAGGTGGACCTTGCGTGCGCTGCAGGATTTTAATCCATGACGGCGTAGTGTGTTACTAGTGATTTTCTTTGAGACTGTGGTCCCAGCTCTCTTCAGGTCATTCACCAGGTCCTGCCGTGCAGTTCTGGGCTGATCCCTCACCTTCCTCATGATCATTGATGCCCCACGAGGTGAGATCTTGCATGGAGCCCCAGACCGAGGGTGATTGACCGTCATCTTGAACTTCTTCCATTTTCTAATAATTGCGCCAACAGTTGTTGCCTTCTCACCAAGCTGCTTGCCTATTGTCCTGTAGCCCTTCCCAGCCTTGTGCAGGCCTACAATTTTATCCCTGATGTCCTTACACAGCTCTCTGGTATTGGCCATTGTGGAGAGGTTGGAGTCTGTTTGATTGAGTGTGTGGACAGGTGTCTTTCATACAGGTAACGAGTTCAAACAGGTGCAGTTAATACAGGTAATGAGTGGAGAACAGGAGGGCTTCTTAAAGAAAAACTAACAGGTCTGTGAGAGCCGGAATTCTTACTGGTTGGTAGGTGATCAAATACGTATTTCATGCAATAAAATGCAAATGAATTACTTACAAATCATACAATGTGATTTTCTGGATTTTTGTTTTAGATTCCGTCTCTCACAGTTGAAGTGTACCTATGATAAAAATTACAGACCTCTACATGCTTTGTAAGTAGGAAAACCTGCAAAATCGGCAGTGTATCAAATACTTGTTCACCCCACTGTATACACACTATCAGTCAAAAGTTTGGGGGGGGTATACACAGAAGATAGCCCTATTTGGTAAAAGACCAAGTCCATATTATGGCAAGAACAGCACAAATAAGCTTAGAGAAACGACAGTCCATCATTACTTTAAGACATGAAGGTCAGTCAATACGGAACATTTCAAGAACTTAGAAAGTTTACTCAAGTGCAGTTGCAAAAACCATCAAGAGCTATGATGAAACTGGCTCGAATGAGGACCGCCACAGGAATGGAAGACCCAGAGTTACCTATGCTGCAGAGGATAAGTTCATTAGAGTTACCAGCCTCAGAAACTGCAGCCAAAATAAATGCTTCACAGAGTTCAAGTAACAGACACATCTCAACATCAACTGTTCAGAGTGGACTGTGTGAATCAGGCCTTCATAATCAAAATGCTGTAAAGAAACCACTACTGAAGGACACCAGTAAGAAGAAGAGACCTGTTTGGGCCAAGAAACACGAGCAATGGACATTAGACCAGTGGAAATGTGTCCTTTGGTCTGGAATCCAAATTGGAGATTTTTGGTTCAAAACGCTGTGTCTTTGTGAGACGTGGTGTGGGTGAATGGATGATCTCTGCATGTGTAGTTCCCACCGTAAAGCATGGAGGAGGAGGTGTTATGGTGTGGGGGTGCTTTGCTGGTGACACTGTCTGTGATTTATTTAGAATTCAAGGCACACTTAACCAGCATGGCTACTACAGCATTCTGCAGCGATAGGCCAACCCATCTGGTTTGGGCTTAGTGGGACTATCATTTGTTTTTCAACAGGAAAATGACCCAACACACCTCCAGGCTGTGTAAGGGCTTTTTTTTTTTACAAAGAAGGAGAGGGATAGAGTGCTGCATCAGATCACCTGGCCTCCACAATCCCCCGACCTCAACCCAATTAAGCTGGTTTGGGATGAGTCGTACGGCAGAGTGAAGGAAAAGCAGCCAACAAGTGCTCAGCGTATGTAGGAACTCCTTCAAGACTGTTGGATAAATCATTCCAGGTGAAGTTGGTTGAGATAATGCCAAGAGTGTGCAATGCTGTCATCAAGGCAAAGGGTGGCTATATGAAGAATCTCAAATATAAAATATATTTTAATTTGTTTAACACTTTTTTGGTTGCTACATGATTCCATGTGTGTTTTTTCATAGTTTTGATGTCTTCACTATTATTCTAAAATGTAAAAATATAAAGAAAATAAAGAAAAACCCTTGAAAGAGTAGGTGTGTCCAAACTTTTGACTGGTACTGTATATACACAGTACCACTCAAAGGTTTGGACACACCTATTCAGAGCTGTATATACACAGTACCAGTCCAAAGTTTGGACACACCTACTCATTCAAGGGTTTTTCTTTATTTTCACTATTTTTACTTAGGCCTTAGGCTGTAGGTTTGCCTTTTGCTTCTTTTTTTAAAAACAAAGTCCCTGGGCCTCCCACTCCTCTTTCTATTCTGGTTAGAGCCAGTTTGCGCTGTTCTGTGAAGGGAGTGGTACACAGCGTTGTACGAGATCTTCAGTTTCTTGGCAATTTCTCGCATGGAATAGCCTTAATTTCTCAGAACAAGAATAGACTGACGAGTTTCAGAAGAAAGTTATTTGTTTCTGGCCATTTTTATCCTGTAACCGAAACCACAATTTCTGATTCTCCAGATACTCAACTAGTCTCAAGAAGGCCAGTTTTATTGCTTTTTTAATCAGCACAACAGTTTTCAGCTGTGCTAACATAATTGCAAAAGGTTTTTCTAATGCTCAATTAGCCTTTTAAAATGATAAACTTGGATTAGCAAACACAACGTGCCATTGGAACACAGGACTGATGGTTGCTGATAATGGGCCTCTGTACGCCTATGTAGATATTCCATAAAAAATCAGCCGTTTCCAGCTACAATAGCCATTTACAACATTAACAATGTCTACACTGTATTTCTGATCAATTTGATGTTATTTTAATGGACAAAAAAATTGCTTTTCTTTCGGAAACAAGGACATTTCTAAGTGACCCCAAACTTTTGAAGGGATTCTTTAAAATGTCAAGCCGATTAGGTTTGGAAGCAAACAATAATGAGCAATCAAGCTCAAAGCCTGCCTTGTTTGTTTTGAATTTAACTTAATAAACTTTGTTGATCCTCAAAAGGGGAAATTCAATTTGTCACTAGCATAGGACACATTTTCAAAGGTCTGCTGGTTTTCCCCTGGCACCTGATGGCTTGGACACGAGGTCTCTGAAGTGTTGATGCAAAGATGACCTCAGACTTGCGTGACAAATCATGAATCATGAGATTTGAGTGTGTATGGCCTCTCTTCTCTCATTAACAGAAGGCTTTTGAGCATACAAATAATAGTGAAAGATGAGCTTTAGAACAGACTGGTGTAGAGAGCACTACTGTCCCAAACATTCTGTTCTTTGTATGGTCTCTCGGGGTAAGGCCCTTTACCTGGTCATAGGGGGATGTCACTTTCTGTTCCAGACGGTTAAGTAGTTTCTCAATGACCGACATGCGTCTGTTCAGCTCAGTTATCTACAGCAGAGAGAGAGACACACAGAGACGAGGAAAGGAAGGAAAGGGAGGAAAGGAGAGAAGAAGACAATAAAATACCAATTGTGACTGTATGGTATGTGTTGTAGTGTGAAAACCAGCACTGTGTATAAGATTAAAGCACAAGCTTCAGCCATGGGTTTTGGGTCATTCCAACCATGCTGAGTTTGAGCTTAATGTACCAATCCAGTTGTGAACAAGGGAACAGAGACTTTTGTCTCAAATACAAGTAATCTTGAAACTATGACACTAGAACATACAGTGCCTTCAGAGAGTATCTACACTCCTTGACTTATTCCACATTTTGTTGTGTTACAGCCTGAATTTAAAATGGATTAAATTGAGATTTTGTGTCACTGGCCTACACACAATGCCCCATAACGTCAAAGTGGAATTATGTTCTCATAAATGTGTACAAATTAATAGAAATTGAAAAGCTGAAATGTCTTGAGTCAATAAGTATTCAACCCCTTTCTTACGGCAAGCCGAATTAAGTTCGAGTAAAAATGTGCTTAACAAGTCACATAATTAGTTGCATGGACTCACTCTGTGGGCAATAGTGTTTAACATGATTTTGTTTATGACTACCTCATCTCTGTACCCCACACATACAATTATATGTTAGGTCCCTCAGTCAAGCAGTGCATTTAATTTACAGATTCAACCACAAAGACCAGGGAGGTTTTCCAATGCAAAGAAAGACACTTATTGGTAGATATATAAAAAAAATATATATATATACATTGAATATCCCTTTGAGCATGGTGAAGCTATTAATTACACTTTGGATGGTGCATCAATACATCCAGTCACTACAAAGACACAGCCGTTCTTCCTTACTCAGTTGCCGGCGAGGAAGGACAACGCTCAGGGATTTCACCATGAGGCCAATGGTGACTTTAAAATAGTTACAGAGTTGAATGGCTGTGATAGAAGAAAACTGGAGGATGGATCAACAACAGTGTAGTTACTCCACAATAATAACCTAAATGACAGAGTGAAAAGAAGGAAGCCTATACAGAATAAAACATTTCCAAAACATGCATCCTCTTTGCAATAAGGCACTAAAGTAAAACTACAAAAGATTAGGCAAAGAAATGAACTTCATGTCCTGAATACAAAGCATTATGTTTGGGGCAAATCCAACATAACACGTCACTGAGTACCACTTTACATATTTTCAAGCGTGGTGGTTGCATCATGTTATGGGTATGCTTGTCATCAGCAAGCATACCCAGGGAGTTTTTTGGGGGATACAAATAAACAGAATAGAGCTAAGTACAGGCAAACCCCTAGAGGAAAACCTGGTTCAGTCTGCTTTACAACAGACACTGGGAGACAAAATCACCTTTCGGCAAGACAATAAGCTAAAACACATGGTCAAATATACACTGTAGTTGCTTACAAAGATGACAGTGAATGTTCCTGAGAGGCCTAGTTACAGTTTTGACTTAAAATTGGTGTCAAAGGCGTCAGTGAATTGCGGTGGGCGAAGTCAAACGCAGGACACAGAGCTGATCCGAAAACGTACTTTACTTGAAAGTAAAATCGAGAACAAACAATCTCCACACAGGGAGGAAATAACCTGCACACTAACGACTGCCGATCATGAATACAATCACACACAACACACAGTGTAAGACAGAGGGTTAAATAGGGAAGACAATACAACATAATGGGAAACAGGTGTACACAATCAAGACAGAACAAGTCGAACACAGAAACATAGACCGGTAGCAGCTAGTACTCCGGTGACGACGAACGCCGAAGCCTGCCCGAGCAAGGAGGAGGGGCAGCCTCGGCTGAATCCGTGACAGTACCCCCCCCCCCCCCCCGATGCGCAGCTCCAGCCGTGCGCCGACCCCGGCCTCGGGGACGGCCAGGAGGACGCGGAGCAGGGCGAGTCGGATGACTCTGGTGGAAATCCCTCAACATGGAGGGATCTAGGATGTCCCTCCTAGGGACCCAGCGCCGTTCCTCTGGACCGTACCCCTCCCACTCCACGAGATACTGCAGGCCCCCCACCCGACGCCTCGAATCCAAGATGGAGCGGACTGAGTACGCCGGAGCCCCCTCGATGTCCAGAGGGGGCGGAGGAACCTCTCGTACCTAAGACTCCTGGAGTGGACCAGCTACTACCGGCCTGAGGATAGACACATGGAACGAGGGGTTAATACGGTAATTAATAGGAAGTTGTAACTGTCACGAGCCGGCTCAAGTTCGTAACAAAAGGGAGACACGTGGAGACAAGGAATACTCAAAGTATATATTTATTAACTAAAGTAAACTAAATCAAATAACAATGGTGTGTGTAATCAGTAATCAGTAGTGTAAGTGAGTGTTTGCATGCATGAATGTAATATGGAAAGGTGTTGAGAGGTGCCAAAGCAACAACCAAAAAGCCACAAAAATACCACAACCAAAGTCAAAGTATCTGCCTGGAGAGAGTCTCGTCAATGAATGTGGAAGAGGTCCATTTATGCTGGGACACACCCGGCCCAGGTGTTTCTCATGTAGCTGACGACCCTCCCAACTCCGCCCACCGGCATCCTAATAAGGAAACAAGAGCAAAGAGAGAATACGGCAGACAGAGTGGGAGGGTCATCACACCCCCCCCCCCCATAAAACCGGGGACCAACAAGGACCCCGGACCAACGTACCAGCCCCTGCGTCCCAAACCGACAAATTGTACATGTTCACACCTCCACTTGCCCCAACCATCATCCTCCTCTCCAGACCTCAGGAACCTTTACACAGGAAGCAACTTTAAGAGGAAAGAAGAACACAAGACTAGGAGGGGACAAACAGGAAAGATAGAACATGACAAAATCAATGGTCGGTCACATCAATATTCAGGAACAGGGCGCACGAGAGAGCGCATCAGCAATCACGTTATCAGTCCCCCGGATGTGCCGCACATCTAGATGGAAGGATTGTAAAAATAAACACCATCTCATTATCCTCTGATTAGGACACCTCATGGACCTCAAAAAGGTGAGAGGGTTATGGTCGGTGTAGACCACAATAGGTACTACTCCCGACCCGACATACACTTCAAAGTGTTGTAGCGCCCATATGAGTGCTAATGCTTCTTTTTCAATTACCGAATAGTTCAACTGATAATGGTTAAACTTTTTGGAAAAGAAACTAACAGGCCTCTCAACCCCAGCCACATCTGCTTGCAGCAAAACTGCACCTGCCCCCACATGACTAGCATCCACCTGCAAGGTAAATGACAAATCCACACGAGGAGCAGCCAGTACCGGAGTTGAGGTAAGCAACCTCTTTGAATCTTCGAAAGCCTGTTGACAACGAGAAGACCATACGTACACAGCCTTAGCTTTCAGCAAATCTGTCAAGGGAGCGACCACAGTAGAGAAGTTCCTACAAAAACCACGATAATACCCAATCATTCCCAAGAAACGCATCAGTTCCTTTTTAGTAGTTGGTAGTGGAAAAGCATCAATAGCTACCACTTTAGCTCGAACAGGACGCACATCACCCTGCCCAACCACCTTTCCAAGGTATGTAACAGTCGCCTGAGCAAACTCACATTTAGCCAAATTTATCGTGAGGCGACCCGCAGCCAGACGTCTGAACAAGGCTTGAATACGGGACAGATGTTCCTCCCAAGTATCTGCATATATCACTACATTGTCCAGATAAACAGCGCACCCGGCCAGACCAGAGACAACCCTGTTCATAAGTCGCTGAAAAGTGGAAGGCGCATTACGCAGTCCGAAACTCATAACCGAATACGAGTACAGACCAAAAGGTGTAATAAAGGCAGAGATTTCACGTGCCCTACTCGTCAGTGGCACCTGCCAATAGCCCTTTAACAGGTCAAATAATAGGGTTTTAACAAATTTACATGGCACAGTTGGTGTGCTTTCCTCCGTTCTGGAGTGGCAACTAGATAATTTTGCTCAGTGTACTGGCGCACCACTGTATATGGACCTTGAAACTTGGCTTGAAAAGGAGAACCAACAATTGGCAGCAGAGCCAAAACCTGATCACCAGGACTAAAGTGACGAGGCTCAGCTCGGCGATCATATATGCTCTTCATCCTGTCCTGTGAAGATGATAGCTTCTCTTTAGCCATTTCACCAGCGGCATACAAGCGTCGCCGAAAATCACATACATATGATAACAGGGACTGAGGAGGCTCGGGAGACTTCCAGTCATCCTGGAGAACAGATAAAAGCCCACGCACCTTATGTCCAAACACTAGGTCATTTGGACTAAAACCTGTGCTCTTCTGTGAAACCTCCCTAGCAGCTAACAGTAACCAAGGCAACCCCTCCTCCCAATCCTTATCCATCTCAGTACAATAAGCTCTCAACAAAGACTTAAGTGTTTGATGGAAACGTTCCAGTGCTCCTTGACTTTGGGCATGATAGGCGCTAGACAAGTTGTGTTTAATATGGAGTTGTTGGAGAACCTGACCAAAGAGATTAGAGGTGAAATTAGATCCTTGATCACTTTGAATGACCTTAGGGATTCCAAACAGTGAGAGAAACTGAGTCAAAGCTTTTAACACAGACTTAGTCGTGATAGACCGGAGAGGATAGGCAGCAGGAAACCTAGTGGTCTGACACATCACTGTCAACAAATAATTACTACCCTTTCTAGAATGAGGCAGAGGACCAACACAGTCAATAATCAGATACTCAAAGGGTTTACTGAGTACAGGAACAGGGAACAGTGGTACCGGCTTAATAGCTTGATTAGGTTTACCAGTTAATTGACAGGTGTGACAAGTTTTGATGAAATCAGAAACATCCCTCTTTAGTCTTGGCCAAAATAAATGTCGTAATATGCGATTGTAGGTTTCTCTCACACCCATATGCCCAGCAACGTCATTGTGAGAAGTTGTCAGCACCAACTCACGAAGCTTAACTGGTACCACAACCTGACTAATCGCCTCCCCTAGAAAACAACTACCATGAGACATCCACTTTCTCATCAGGACCTCCTCTTGGAGAAAATAGCCCTGTGCGACATCTCCCAACTGTTCCACAGGCACAATTTGGTCCCGCAACTCTTCTAATGTAGGGTCAGTCCGTTGCGCCTCGATTAAATCGGAGCGGGATACAGATAACGGGATAACAGGGAAAACAGTAACAGACTTCTTTGTGGTATTCTCGTTAGCCAGTTCTGTGACCAAGTCGTCATGGATCATAGAACGCGTCACTGCACACGCAGAGAACACCTCTGGGAAGTTCTAAGCACTCTCATCAGGAATCCCTACAATTGAAGGCTTAGTGGAAACCACTAAAGATGGAAACACGATAGGCCACACACCCTCCCCAGCCAAGTTATTTCCAAGGATCACGTCAATACCCTCAATAGGCAATGAAGGACGCACTCCCACAACAACCTCACCTTTCACCAGTCCACAATCCAACATCAGTTTATGCAATGGAACTGACAGAGTGTTCAAACCTATTCCCCTAATTAGAACACTATTCCCCGAATCAGTCTCCGCAGAGAAGGGTAACACAGATTCCAACACAAATGATTCAGAGGCACCTGTGTCTCTTAGGATCTTTACTGGCACTAGGTTCTTACTTCCTAACATAGACACAAAACCCTCTGTAACGAAAGGTAAATAGTATGGAACAATATAGCCTTTCACATGGCTCTGGGCATGAGACAATGCGTCAGGAGTGAACTGATGTGGAACAGGCGCTGCTAACGCTGTAGGCCTCGATTTACCATAAGCACCTGTACTGAATTTACCCCTAGACCTAAGAATCGGACATTCATTTTTCCAATGACCTAATTCTTGACAGTAGTGACACTCTTGACCAAAGTCAGTTTTACCACGGGTATCAGGCTCAACCCTAGTTGAATGAAACTCTGCCCGGGAACCGAAGTATCTCGGCGAGCGAGGCCCAAATCTCTGCGAACGCCCCCACTCACTCCGAATACGGGGTTCTGCAAAAACATTTTTTTGAGTCAACACATATTCATCTGCCAAAACTGCAGCTTCAGCGACAGTCTTTATTTTTTGTTCGTTAATGTACGTCGCTATACGATCAGGGATTGTGTCCTTAAATTGTTCTAACATAATCAGATCACACAGCCCTTGGAAAGTCATAACTGCAGAGGCGGAACACCAGCGATTAAACTGTGAAGATAATATTCACGCAAACTCAACATGAGTCTGCTGATCATCCCTTTTTAAAGTTCTAAATCGTTGGCGGTAAGCCTCAGGGACCAATTCGTAACTCTGTAACACAGCCGTTTTAACCTTATCATAACTAACACTGTTGGCTACACTAAGAGCTGAATATGCTTCTTGCGCTTTACTAGTCAGCACACACTGCAACATCAAAGTGCGATCAGAATCAGGCCAACTCCTAGCGTTAGCAACACGCTCAAACAACGAAAAGAATGTCTCCGGGTCCTTTTCATTAAACTGGGGCAACAACCGTAAATTCCCAACAATATCAAATGTGTCTGGATTACGACCAAAAGAGGAACGACCCCTAGGTAACTCTGGATCACCTTCCCAGAGCAAACTCTGCCCTGAGAGCTTTCCTTCCCTAACCAACTCTAGTCGCTCTTGTTGCAGCTTGATTTTAGCACGCTCCATATCCTGTTTAAATTCCAATTCCCTTTCATATTTTACACGATCATGCTCCATTTTAGCTTGTTCATGCTCCATTTGTAACAGAAGCAGTTCTTTCTGCTGTTCAAAAAGAATACTACTATGACTAACCGATGGAGCGGTCATTGTAACATATCGGGGAGACAACGTGTCCTCAGCAGAGGCTGCCCCAGTGGTAACATCCAGAATACCACTCTCCATCAAATTGGCCTTCAATATTAACCTAATATAATTTTTTTGACGTTTATCACTAATTTCAACCTTGTAGTGTTCAGCAACCTTCAACAGCTGTTCTTTAGTACATAATTCTAACAGTTCTTCTGATGGAAAGCGAATGAACTCGTCTACATTAGACGCCATAATCAGGAAAAAAAAAAAATATATATATCATAATAAACTCGCTCAACCCCATCTGCTGAGCACACCAGACACAAGAGAAATGACAATCACACCGAGCACCACAGAAGAGAGATGGGATATAGAGCTTCCCCAAAACCTACAATAACTCAACCCTAGTCTTCGTGCAGATTCGCGGTGGGTAATTACGCACTGTAGCCCGCTGGCAAGGAATGAAACCCCCCAGCACGCTGGTAGATTCCCCCAAGCCACGGATGTGCCCCCGAGACAACTGCTCAGTCCACAGACACCACACAAAAATAACAAACATTTAACCATGCCCAACGTATCCCAAAACAAAACACGTCACTAAGCCTATCAGGGGAAAAAGCTATAGCTCCAGGTAGCAAATGTCATTACCCTACCCAATCTCCCACTGAGGTACACAGCCGATTGTACTCACCTCCGACCGATGTCCCAACAGCGAGTAGAGCAAGAGTTTCCAGGCTGGGCAGGGCCTGGAAACTAACCAATGTACTCTCTCCAACGCAGTACACAACCCAAAGGCAACCAATACTGGTCCTATCAAACTCAAACAAACTAACAAAATTTACAAAGAAAGACCCTACATAATTGGACATTAACTCCACGTTCTCCCAAACACAACCAGTTCAAGATCCCGGACGAACCCCCACTTGTCACGAACCGGCTCAAGTTCGTAACAAAAGGGAGACACGTGGAGACAAGGAATACTCAAAGTATATATTTATTAACTAAAGTAAACTAAATCAAATAACAATGGTGTGTGTAATCAGTAATCAGTAGTGTAAGTGAGTGTTTGCATGCATAAATGTAATATGGAAAGGTGTTGAGAGGTGCCAAAGCAACAACCAAAAAGCCACAAAAATACCACAACCAAAGTCAAAGTATCTGCCTGGAGAGAGTCTCGTCAATGAATGTGGAACAGGTCCATTTATGCTGGGACACACCCGGCCCAGGTGTTTCCCATGTAGCTGACGACCCTCCCAACTCCGCCCACCGGCATCCTAATAAGGAAACAAGAGCAAAGAGAGAATACGGCAGACAGAGTGGGAGGGTCGTCACATAACCTATAACAAACCTTGTTCAATCTCCTCAGGACTTTAAATGGCCCCACAAACTGCCGACCCAGCTTCCGGCAGGGCAGGCGAAGGGGCAGGTTTCGGGTCGAGAGCCAGACCCGATCTCCCGGTGCAAACACCGGAGCCTCACTGCGGTGGCGATCGGCGCTCGCCTTTTGTCGCCTGATAGCCCGCTGAAGGTGTACATGCGCAGCGTTCCAGGTCTCTTCCGAGCGCCGGAACCACTCGTCCACCGCAGGAGCTTCGATCTGGCTCTGATGCCAAGGTGCCAGGACCGGCTGATAACTTAACACACACTGAAAAGGCGTAAGGTTAGTTGAGGAGTGGCGAAGTGAGTTTTGGGCTATCTCTGCCCAGGGGATATATCCCGACCACTCCCCCTGCTGGTCCTGGCAATAGGACCTCAGAAACCTACCCACATCCTGGTTCACTCTCTCCACCTGCCCATTACTCTCGGGGTGAAAAACTGAGGTTAGGCAATCGAGACCCCCAGACATTCCATGAACGCCCTCCAGACTCTAGAGGTGAACTGGGGACCCCGATCTGACACTATATCCTCAAGTTACTCCGTAGTGCCGGAAGACGTTTGTAAACAGGGCGTCAGCAGTTTGTAGGCTGTAGGGAGACCTGGAATAGGAATGAGATGGCAGGCCTTCGAAAACCGATCCACAACGACCAAGATCGTAGTGTTCCCCTGTGAGGGGGGAAGGTCCGTGACAAAGTCCACCGATAGATGAGACCACGGCCGTTGTAGAACGGGTAGGGGTTGTAATTTCCCTCTGGGCAGGAGTCTAGGTGCCTTACACTGGGCGCACACCGAGCAGGAGGAAACATAAACCCTCACGTCCTTGGCTAAAGTGGGCCACCAGTACTTCCCACTAAGACAGTGCACTGTCCGACCGATGCCAGGATGACCAGAGGAGGGTGACGTGTGAGCCCAATAGATCAATCGAACCTCGAGCGGCACGTACATCCGACCCTCCGGACACTGGGGGGGGGAGTAGGCTCGGTATGTAACGCCCGCTCGATGTCCGCATCAACCTTCCACACCACCGGTGAACCAGACACGACGCCGGGAGTTTGGGAGTGGGCTCAATGGACCTCTCCTCTGTGTCATATAGTCGGGACAGGGCGTCTGCCTTAGCCTTCTGGGAACCTGGTCTGTAAGTGAGCGTAAACACAAATCGAGTGAAAAACATAGCCCATCTTGCCTGACGAGGGTTCAACCTCCTCGCCGCCCGGATGTACTCCAGGTTACGATGGTCAGTCAAAATGAGGAAAGGGTGTTTAGCCCCCTCAAGGCAATGCCTCCACACCTTCAGGGCTTGAACCACAGCTAACAGCTCCCTGTCCCCCACATCATAATTGCGCTCTGCCGGACTGAGCTTCTTAGAAAAGAAAGCACAGGGGCGGAGTTTTGGTGGCATACCCGAGCACTGAGACAGTACAGCACCGATCCCAGCCTCGGACGCATCCACCTCAACTTGGAATGCCAAGGAAGGATCCGGATGAGCCAGCACCGGAGCCGAAGTGAACAGGTCCTTCAGATGCCTAAAAGCCCTGTCCGCCTCAGCCGACCACTGCAGACGCACAGGCCCTCCCTTTAGCAAGGAGGTAATGGGAGCCGCTACCTGCCCAAAGCCCCGGATAAACCTCCGGTAGTAATTGGCAAAACCCAAGAACCGCTGCACCTCCTTCACCGTGGTTGGAGTCTGCCAATTACGCACGGCCGAAACACGGTCAATCTCCATCTCCACACCTGACGCGGACAAGCGGTGTCCCAGGAAGGAGATGGACTCTTGGAAGAACAGACATTTCTCCGCCTTCACATACAGGTCATGCTCCAACAGTCTACCAAGCACCCGACGAACCAGGGACACATGCTCGGCTCGTGTAGCGGAGTATATTAGAATGTCATTGATATACACCACTACACCCTGTCCATGCAGGTCCCGGAAAATGTCATCCACGAACGATTGGAAGACTGAAGGAGCATTCATCAGACCGTATCGCATGACGAGGTACTCATAGTGCCCCGAGGTGGTACTAAATGCTGTCTTCCACTCATCTCCCTCCCGATTACGCACTAGGTTGTACGCGCTCCTGAGATCCAATTTTGTGAAGAAGCGCGCCCTGTGCAATGACTCCGTCATACTAGCAATCAGAGGTAGTGGATAGCTGTATTTTATTGTGATCTGATTTAGACCACGGTAGTCAATGCACGGGTGTAAACCACCATCCTTCTTCTTCACAAAAAAAGAAACTCGATGACGCAGGGGAAGTGGACGGCCGTATGTAACCCTGTCTCAGATATTCGGTGACATATGTCTCCATAGCCACCGTCTCCTCCTGAGACAGAGGATACACGTGACTCCAGGGAAGCACAGCGCCTACCTGGAGGTTTATCGCACAATCCCCCTGTCGATGGGGTGGTAATTGAGTCGCCTTCTTTTTTACAGAAGGTGAGAGCCAAATCGGCATATTCAGGCGGAATGTGCATGGTGGGAACTTGGTTCGGACTTTCCACTGTCGTTGCCCCTACGGAAACACCTACACACCTCCCCAAGCACTGATCAGACCATCCCTTGAGAGCCCTCTGTTGCCATGAAATAGTGGGGTCATGAGAAGCTAACCAGGGAAGCCCCAACACCACGGGAAACGCAGGAGAATCAATCAGATACAAACTAATTATCTCCTCATGCCCCTCCTGCGTTTTCATCCTGAAAGGCGCTGTGACTTCCCTAATCAACCCTGACCCTAAAGGGCGGCTATCTAGGGCATGGATAGGGAAGGGCACATCGACTGGCACAACAGGAATCCCTAACTTATGGGCAAACTGACGATCGATAAAGTTCCCAGCTGCGCCTGAATCTACTAGCGCCTTATGCTGGGACTGAGGAGAAAACTCGGGAAACACAACATTCATACACATATGCGCAACAGGGAGCTATGGGTGAGTTGGTTGCCTACTCACCTGGAATGGCTCATCAGTGCGCTGCCTACTGCCTCGACTCCTAGGAGACCCTCCCCAGCACCGACCATCTGTGTGTCCTCTGCGGCCACAGTTGGTGCAGGGGACGGCCCCTCTCCTGGTCTCCCTCATGGCAGCACCTCCGAGCTCCATAGGGGTAGACTCGGAAGTGCTGGGGGATGGAATGGACGGCCCCTGATCCGGACGTCCGCGGGTAGCCAACAGGGTATCCAGTCGTATCGACATGTCCACCAGTTGGTCCAGGCTTAGGTTGGTGTCCCTGCAGGCCAATTCCCGACGCACGTCCTCCCTCAAGCTACATCGGTAGTGGTCGATGAGGGCCCACTCATTCCATCCCACGTTGGCAGCCAGAGTCCGAACGTCCAGTGCGAATTCCTGCGCGCTCCTCTTCCCCTGTCTGAGGTGGACTAGACGCTCACCCGCCGCTTTTCCCTCTGGTGGATGATCGAATACCGCCCTAAAGCGGCAGGTGAACTCCGCATAGCTGACAGTAGCGGCGTCTATTCCCCCCCACTCGGCGTTGGCCCACTCCAGTGCTTTACCGGACAGACAGGAGATGAGGGCGGACACGCTCTCGTATCCCGAGGGGGCTGGGTGGATGGTTGCCAGGTAGAGTTCTACCTGGAGCAGAAAACCCTGACACCCGGCAGCTGTGCCGTTATAAGCCCTCGGGAGCGAGAGCCGAATCCCACTGGACCCCGGAGGTGAAGCGATGGGTATCGATGATGGTGGTGGTGTAATCGGAGGAGGTATAGGAAGACCTCCTCTCTCCCATCGCTCCATGGTGTTCACCACACGTTCCATGGCGGTGCCGAGAGCCTGGATCATGGCCGCTTGTTGTTGTACGCGTTCTTCCATTGATCCGGCTGGCACCACTGCTCCTGCTGACTCCATGTCGTAGGTGTGTGATTCTGTCAAAGGCGTCAGTGAATTGCGGTGGGCGAAGTCAAACGCAGGACACAGAGCTGATCCGAAAACGTACTTTAGGAAATAACCCGCACACTAACGACTGCGATCACGAATACAATCACACACAACACACAGTGTAAGACAGAGGGTTAAATAGGGAAGACAATACAACATAATGGGAAACAGGTGTACACAATCAAGACAGAACAAGTCGAACACAGAAACATAGATCGGTAGCAGCTAGTACTCCGGTGACGACGAACGCCGAAGCCTGCCCGAGCAAGGAGGAGGGGCAGCCTCGGCTGAATCCGTGACAATTGGCTTGAAAATCTATGGCAAGACTTGAAAATGGCTGTCTAGCAATGATCAACAACCAACTTGACAGAGCTTGAAACCATTTTTTAAGAATAATGTGCAAATATTGTACAATCCAGGTGTGCAAAGCTTTTAAAGACTCACAGAAAGACTCACAGCTGTAATCGCTGCCAAAGTTGATTCTAACGTTTATTGACTCAGGGATGTGAATACTTATGTAAATGAGATATTTCTGTATTTCATTTTCAATAAATTAGGAAACATTTCTAAAAACATGTTTCACTTTGTCATTGTATTGTGTGTAGATGGGTGAGATTTTTTATTTATTAAAAAAATATTGAATTCAGGCTGTAACATAACAAAATGTGGGATTAGTCAAGGGATATTAATACTTTCTAAAGGCACTTTATCTGAAGCAGTGTGTTCCCACCCAAACCACTAAATTCTGAAAAACATTTCCACAATTATTGAGAGGTCCTCACATACAATGAATCGCACAAAACCATAACAGGAGTCCATCACTAGAGCTGAGATTTAAAAGCTTTTATAGAAAACAAAAGTCGATTTAAAACAATATGTACTTTTCTGTGAGGTTTGGTGTCATAATTTACTATATCAAACAAAACCGCATTCCTTTCAATTTTAATGAATGGGTGCTTTTTGACCCACCATTTATGCTATCTGCATTTTATATATACACTGAACAAAAATATAAACGCAACATGCAACAATTAATGATTTTACTTAGTTTCAGTTCATATAAGGAAAATCAGTCAATTGAAATAAATGCATTAGGCTTTAATCTATGGATTTCACATGACTTGACAGGGGTGCAGCCATAGGTTGACCTTGGAGGGCATAGGCCTTGGAGGGCATAGGCCAAACCACTTGGCAGCCAGGCCTACCCACTGGGGAGCCAGGCCCACCCAATCAGAATGAGTTTTTCCCCACAAAAGGGCTTTATTAAAGACATTTTACATCCCTCACTAACATGGATGTAAACAAATTTGTGCACAAAATTTGAGATAAATGCATTTTTTGTGCGTGGAATTTTTATTTCAGCTCATGAAACATGGGACCAACACTTTACATGTTGCGTTTATATTTTTGTTCAGTGTACACTACATGACCAAACATATGTGGACACCTGCTCATCAAACAACTCAATCCAAAATCATGGGCATTAATATGGAGTTGGTCCCCCCCTTTGCTGCTACAGTGAGGGAAAAAAGTATTTGATCCCCTGCTGATTTTGTATGTTTGCCCACTGACAAAGACATGATCAGTCTATAATTGTAATGGTAGGTTTATTTGAACAGTGAGAGACAGAATAACAACAAACAAATCCAGAAAACCGCATGTCAAAATTTTTATAAATTGATTTGCATTTTAATGAGGGAAATATTCATGAAGCTCCCGACGAACAGTTCTTGTGCTGAAGTTGCTTCCAGAGGCAGTTTGGAACTTGATAGTGAGTGTTGCAACCAAATACATACTTTTTTATGCATAGTGTATGTACAGCACCAGTTTGATTGAATCTAGCTCTTGATTTGAAAACACAAGATGAATGCTTAGTCTACCAGTACACAACAGACAGATCATATGCCGGAAGAGCTAACATAGACACTTCTGAGAAAGGCTTGCCATTGGCTGCCGATAAGAGTTTGGAGACTGATGCACAGATTGATGTCACGGCTTCTTTTGATCGCTGACAAACACGTTGCTCTGCTGTTGGCACACTTGTCTGCGCTGCTCTCTTCTCTTCTTTTCAACGTCTCCCTAACTTCCCTAGTGTTGCCCAGCTGTGAGACTAATTTAGCACGATACAGGATATCTCAATCTTTTCTAAGGTGGGAATGAGAGAGAGTACAACTGGGATTGAGAAGATAAAGCTCTTTGATATTGTGACAGACTATCGTCTTAATGCCCTTTTGTTTTGTTGTTTTCTTTGGCCTTATCTACTCCTCAGTGGTAGATGGTCTGATTGGTTCGGGAAACATTGATATTTGCTAAAATGTTTATTTAAAAAATATATGTTGTGTTTTCTGTCTCCTATCTTCTGATAAATAACTTGATACAAGTAGTGAAATAAGCTACATTTATGTTGTGGAGAGGACATTGATTGATTGATTGATTCACTGATAAAATGACCAACTAATTAGTTTAGTATTTTTGCTTGATTGACAGATGTAAACATAACCATGTCAATAATCGTACATGTACAGTGACTATCATAAGTATTCACCTCCCTTGGATTTTGTCAAATTTTGTTGCGTTACAAAGTGGGAATTAAATGGATTACATCGTGATTTTTTTTTGGCTACGTAAAGTGAAAGAGCTGTATCTCGCACCTCAGCTAATGTGAGGTGTAGCTATCCCAACATCTCCTTTCCAACTGAAATCCGCAGGTCGTGGCCAACCCTATGCCGCCCCACTTATTCTGTAGTGTTTTCACTGTGAACGAAAAAAAGGGGGTTGAGCCCTGAGCTGCTTTGGGCTGACCTTCTGGGCAAGGTGTGTCTTTGCACTAAATCCCATCTACTCGAATTACCCTGCTGCCCCAGACCTGGAAAGGAAGTGAAAGTCACTTGCAACCTAATGCTACAGCCGCCAGAAACAAACAGAGCAGACGAAGCCAACTAGCATCATTTTCTGTTCTTGGATCTAAATCAACTCGACCCCAATAGAGAAAAAGAAGCGAGAACGACTGCTCATGACCAATCCATAAACCGGATAAACATTGGAATGAATTTTGAAAGGTGGAAGAGTGATTCCAAAATGGCCACCGTTCTCACTTGTAAGTGTTGGGTTGCGTTTTTAGCCTGATAGCTACGTTAGTTGCTAACCTTAGTGGGTTCATTGTTCAAGCTAGCTAACAAGGCTACTTAGCTAGCTAACATCTTCTGTATTCTGACTGTTTTGTATTCAAAGGAATCCAACAATAGCATCATGTAGCTACACTGCATAAACCCCACAAGATGCCCAATGCCTTTATTTCAACTAGCTAATGTTAGCTAGCTAAAGCTAGATATGCAGATTGGTGACATGATAGTGTGTTTCATTTGTTGATGATAATGCTAGCTACCTAGGTGGTTGACAGCATTTTCGGCCCAGGACCACCCCAAACAATGTGGTTGTGCAAACCCAAACACAAGAAGTTCTCACAACCAACAGAAAATAAACCCAATACGTAACATGATCAACTTAAATGCGTCCTTGTGGCTTTCTCCAATTTAAATATGGTGTTTACTGGCTGTCAACACCCCAATACAATAGTAATCCTTACAAGACAAAAAAGGCACTTTAACATTTACAATTTTTCTATTATACTTATTCCCTCGGGACGAGCCAATCCAAAACAAAACGTACATCTACAATACGGCAAAACGTGCAGCCAAACCAAAATGTGCACCAGGTCTACTCACTGGCTAAACACAAAAATCGTATTGACTGCCCACCCTCGAAAGAACAAGTTGTCCTTACCACGGACATGCCAAACTTCAAGGGGAAACTCCTGCAACATCAGACTCCAGTGAAAGGAGTCAGCGTTTTGTGGATCTAGTCTTTTGCAGGAATACGAGAGGATTATGATCTGTATAGACAACTAGCGGGGTAGAAGCTGACACAAAATCTCAAAGTGCTGAAGAGCCAGGATCAAAGCGAACACTTCTTTCTTGATGGTGGAGTAGTGTTTTTGATAGGAGGCTAACTTCTTCAGAAAGTACCCCACAGGGTACTCGATACCACTGTCTTGCTGTATGAACATAGCACCTGCTCCTTAATTACTGGCATGTGTACAAAGAAAATGGAGAATGGCAATCTGGAGCAGCAAGCACCGGTGAGGAGACTAAAATGGCTCTTGTCTTCTAAAACGCCACTTGACAGTCTGAGTTCCAACGAAAAGTGACTTTGGGACTGGTCAAATCCGTAAGCGGGCAACAGCCTGGGCAAAGTTCTTCCAAAATGCCCGGTAGTAGCCAGCCATCCCCATGAATTGGCGCAGGTCCTGGCGAGAAGTTGGCACAGGAAGGTTATTGATGCCATGACCGGTCGACTTTTCCTTGGCCCACCACTTTTCCGAGGTATTTCCCTGTTGCTTGGGCGATTTCACTCTTTGACAGGTTAACTGTCAAGTTGGCAGATGCAAATAGTTTGAACAGGCTCCATAATGTCCTGAAGGTGTTCTGGCCAGGTGGCACTTAATACTACCACATCGTCCAGATATGCCTTAGCATTTTCCAGATCACATAGAACGACCTTTGAAACGTGGCCCCTGCATTTTGCAACCCATCAGGAGTGACAAAAGCCGACAGCTCAGAGGGACCTGCCAATATACCTTCAGCAGATTTAACTTGCTAACGTACTTAGCAGTGCCAGCACGGTCCACACAATCGTCGACCCTAGGCAAAGGGTATGTGTCTGGCTTAGTAACAGCATTGAGCTTGTGAAAATCGTAACAAAAATGCAGAGACCCATCCGCCTTAAGTACTAATATACAGGGCGACCTCCTGTTGCCATGTTGTGCAATGCCGTGCGCAAGCATGAACTCCACCTCGCTGTGGAGTTTCTCACTCTTTTCAGGGTTTACTCGATAGGCATGCTGTTTATTTCGGGGCAGAGTCCCAAACATCAATGTCTTGCTCTAGTACATTTGTCTGAGTTGGCACATCTGCGAATAAACCCTGATATTCTAAAAGCAGTGCAGCAATGTCGTCTTTTTCCTCTGTAGACAAGTGTGCCAAAAAGCCATCATGGCTAGAGTCAACAGTGACGGCAGTGGCTACAGGCAGAGGATCGCTACCGGTTCCCGCAGACTTCTCTGCCAGATTGCAACAGGAGATGTATGGCTTCAACATGTTGACATGACACAGCCTGTTTTTTGTCTCTGCTCCGGTGTGGCAGTAAGGTAATCCAGATTAATAACTTTTCTCTCTATGGGGTAAGAGCCTGAAAAGCGAGCTTACAACGGTGACATCGGGCCATTCGATCATACCAGACTTTCATTTTGGTTTGAGTCTTTTCCATATTATCACTGGCAAACTCAAAGGCACGGTTCAATCTGTATTGAAAAGTGCTTACCTGCTCCAACGGACCTCTCACATAATGTCCAACCACGAGCTCATTCAGACTGAAACCGACAGACTCCTGAACATCCTCCAATGCTGCAAATAGCACTAGGGCCACCCCTTCATCCCGGTCTTTCTCGAACTCAAAGCAGTAAGCTCTCAACATAGACTTCAAAGTCTGATGAAATATCTCAAGAGCGCCTTGAGACTGGCTGATATGCACTAGAGGGGTATTTGGTATTTATTAGGATCCCCATTAACTGTTGCAAAAGCAGCAGCTACTCTCCCTGGGGTCCACACAAAACATGAAACATGAAACATGAAACATGACATAATACAGAACATGAATAGACAAGAGCAGCTCAACGACAGAACTACATACATTTGTTAAAAAGGCACACGTAGCCTACATATCAATACATACACAATCTATCTAGGTCAAATAGGGGAGAGGCGTTGTGCCGTGAGGTGTTGCTTTATCTGTTTTTTGAAAACAGGTTTGTTGTTTATTTGAGCAATATGAGATGGAACGGAGTTCCATGCAATAATGGCTCTATTTAATACTGTACGCTTTCTTGAATTTGTTCTGGATTTGGGGACTGTGAAAAGACCCCTGGTGGCATGTCTGGTGGGGTAAGTGTGTGTGTCAGAGCTGTGTGTAAGTTGACTATGCAAACAATTTAGGATATTCAACACATTAATGTTTCTTATAAAAAAAAGAAGTGATGCAGTCAGTCTCCTCAGCTCTTAGCCAAGAGAGACAGGCATGCATAGTATTTATATCAGCCCTCTGATTACACGCCAAGTAATTTAGTCTCCTCAACTTGTTCAACAGCCACACCATTCATTACCAGATTCAGTTGAGGTCTAGAACTTATGGAATGATTTGTACTAAATACAATACTCTTAGTTTTAGAGATATTCAGGACCAGTTTATTAGTGGCCACCCATTCCAAAACAGACTGCAACTCTTTGTTAAGGGTTTCAGTGACTTCATTAGCTGTATTTGCTGATGCGTATATGGTTGAAGCATACATGGACACACATGCTTTGTTTAATGCCAGTGGCAGGTCATTGGTAAAAATAGAAAAGAGTAGAGGGCCTAGAGAGCTGCCCTATGGTACACCACACTTTACATGTTTGACATTAGAGAAGCTTCCATTAAAGAAAACCCTTTGAGTTCTATTAGTTAGATAGCTCTGAATCCATGATATGGCAGAGGTTGAAAAACCATGACACATAAATTTTTTCAACAACAGGTTATGGTCAATAATATCAAAGGCTGCACTGAAGTCTAACAGTACAGCTCCCACAATCTTCTTATTATCAATTTATTTCAACCAATCATCAGTCATTTGTGTCAGTGCAGTACATATTGAGTGCCCTTCCCTATAAGCATGCTGAAAGTCTGTTAATTTGTTTACAGAGAAATAGCATTGTATTTGGTCAAACACCATTTTTTCCAATAGTTTGCTAAGAGCTGGCAGCAAGCTTATAGGTCTGCTGTTAGAACCAGTAAAGGCCGCTTTATCATTCTTGGGTAGCAGAATTACTTTGGCTTCCCTCCAGGCCTGAGGACAAAGACTTTCCTCTAGTCTCAGATTAAAGATATGACAAATAGGAGTGGCTATAGAGTCAGCTACCATCCTCAGGAGCTTTCCATCTAAGTTGTCAATGCCAGGAGGTTTTTCATTATTGATCGATAACAATAATTTTTCCACCTCTCCCACACTAACCTTACAAAATTCAAACTTGCAATGCTTTTCTTTAATTATTTGTTTTTTTATGCATGAATACGATGGCTCACTGTTCATTGTTGGCATTTCCTGCCTAAGTTTGCCCACATTACCAATGAAGTAATCATTAAAAAAATTAGCAACATCAAACAGTTTTTCAATTCCTCATCTATCTGTGGAGCCTTAACAGTTCTAACAGTCAGTTTCCTAACAGGTGCATGTTTAGCAATAATTGGAAGAAGCAATTTGATCCAAAAAAAATGTGATCGATACATGTGGATGATCTTGTTCCTGTAGTGTTTGTAAACACCCTAGTAAATTGATTAATAACCTGAACCAGATTACAGGTACTGGTTACAGTAAGAAGCTTCCTCTTGAGCGGACAGCTTGTTGAAAACCAGTCAATATTCAGGTCCCCAAGAAAGTAGACCTCTCTGTTTACATCACATACACTATCAAGCATTTCACACATATTATTTATATACTGACTGTTCGCACTTGGTGGCCTACAGCAACACCCCAAAAGAAAAGGCTTTAGATGTGGCAAGTGAACCTGCAACCACAACACTTCAAAAACACTTGACATAAGATCTTCTCTAAGCATTACAGGGATATGGCTCTGAATATATACAGCAACACCTCCCCATAAGCATTCATATTATTGTAGTACTACTGCTGTATCATCTAATGAATTATCTAAGTGAGTCTCAGAAATGTCTAATATATGAATGTTATCTGATGTTAGCAAGTTATTGATTTCATGAACCTTATTTCTAAGGCTACATATATTAATATGGGCTATTTTCAGCCCTTTCCTGGGTAGCTTATCAGAGATAGACATAATATTGAAAAGAGCAAACAAAGCAATATACATTCAGCAGTCAATTAATCAATTGGTGTGTGTGTGTGCTGCGGGGTTCAAGATACGAACCCATAGGCTTGGCTCTCTCATCCCTTCCAGGCTTCTGGGAGGGAGGGTGGACAATGAGCCTCTCATGGCGGATGTAAGCAATGTCCCCATGCGCTCTGGCAGCTTTCATGGCTGGGATAAGTTATTTCCTCTTCTGGCGCACAGCTTCACGATAGTCCTCGTTGAGAAAGATATACGTTCCCCTCAAGTTCTTGGCTCTTTTTTGAACAGCTCCCTTGTCCTTGAACCTCAGGAACTTAACCACTATCGGCCTGGGCCTGTCACCTGGGCCGGTGGTGGGTTTTCCAGTCCTGTGGGCGCGCTCCACCTCCATCTTCCTGTGGTCCATCTTCATATTCTCAGAGATAATTTCCCTCACTTTGTCCTCAGACTCCGTCCAGGTCTCATGTGGAGATTCTGCAATTCCGTCCACAACCATGTTGTTATGCCTTGATTGTCCCTCGAGAGTCTGATTTATCCATAATTGTTATCATGGATTCACAGACAGAACTGATGTCCTCTCTCAATGATTTACAGATTGCTGTAATCTTGCCATTCTCCTGTTTCAACTCACCAAGCTGACCCTGGGAGAACTGCAAACTGTTCTTTAGGTCCTGGACCTCTCTGGTCAGGTCGTCCATTAATTTATTAGTCTAATCCACCAGTATTTGGACAAAGCACTTGAAGCTGCTTGTAGAACTATTTTTGTTTGTTTAAAATATCCTTCACGTGTGATAGAGAGACACCACTGTCCTCGAAAATGGTACTCCCGCCGGCTTTGGTCTTTGTCATGGTAGCTAGCAATGTAGGCTACGCTGTTACTCCTCGCAGTTCCAGACAGGGCAGGTCACAGGGAAGATTGAAAACAACAAACAGCAGGGATCTAGACAGCCACAAACCCGGGACAATCAGTGGTCCCAGCCACAATGTCTAAATGCGTCGCGGGCTGTGTTAAAGCCCTCAAGAAAACCCAGCTAGCTTGATATGCTGCTAGCTATCAGCTAGACTAGCTGCAACGCCAAATAGCTCCTCAGACCCGTCCTTGGTCAGCAGGATCACTGGACAGAGACTAGCAATCCCAGCAAATGATCCAAACTAAAAAGTTGCTGTAATGGGTAACACCCAACTTGCTTGAAAACCTTTGACATGAAATGTTTACCTTGGTCTGACTGCACTATCTGTGGAAGCCCAAAGGGCCTTAACAATACTGGGAGCTGTGATATTCCTCAGTAGAATGGCTTTGCGGAAACGAGTAGCAGCACACATGATGGTTAAGAGAAGTTGGTAACCACTCTTTGATTTGGGCAAAACACGAACACAGTCCACCAGAATCCTGCTGAAAAGGTATAGGCTGCAAAGGTGCAACCGGCACAGTTTGGTTCGGTTAACCCATCAGCTGGCAAACGAAACAGGATATACAGGAAACCACAACATCCTTTTTCAGACCAGGCCTGAAGAAGTTACACAAGATATAGTCATATGTCTGTTGACCACAAGAAATGCCATACTACCATTGTGAGCCAACCTCAGTATCTCTTGTCGGAGTGTAACTGGAATGACTTGAGATATACTGGGCAAATCGTCTTGCCCAGAAGTGGCGTGGGAACGCCATTTCCTCATCAGAACACCATCTCTGTCAAAATAACAAAAACTTAAATCAAACTCCTCCTCTGGACATATCTCAGCAAAAATAGGAATTAGCTGTTACCTATACATACTGTAGATGTGTCAACTGTAGGGGTCACCTTTGGTTTTTTTAAAGGACAGGTCATCTCAGGCAGTTTACCGATGTCAGGACCACACAAAGTCCCAGAAAGGTCAAACATGGTGGGATCACTGACATCCTCCTCAACACTGCCCTCTGCAATCTTCTTAGCCATAGCACGTGTAGCAGTACATGCTAGAAACACTAGGGTATTTCTCTGATAACCCACCAGGTTCCTCTACTCTGGGCACCTTACAAACAACAGAATTTTAGCACAACCCTCCCTCCAGCCAAATCATTGCCCAAAATGAATGAGACCCCTATACAGGTAGGCAAGGCTTCACTCCAACAACCTCAGGACCAAAAACAAGATCAGACTCGAGTTCCACATTATACAAATTAACTTCCATGCAGCCCATCTCCATGCCTTGAACTAACACTGTAATAAATTGCTGAAGTATCAGACAAAGGCAAAACACCCTCCAAAATTAAGGACAGTTTATCCCTTGCTGCTATAACAGCCTCCGCTCTTCTGGGAAGGCTTTCCACTAGATGTTAGAACATTGCTACGGGGACTTGCTTCCATTCAGCCACAAGAGCATTAGTGAGGTCGGGCACTGATGTTGGGCGAATAGGCCTGGCTCAGAGTCGTTGTTCCAATTCATCCCAAAGGTGTTCGATGGGGTTGAGGTCAGGGCTCTGTGCAGGCCAGTCAAGTTCTTCCAAACCGATCTCGACAAACCATTTCTGTACGGAATTCGCTTTGTGCATGGGGGCATTGTCATGCTGAAGCAGGAAAGGGTCTTCCCCAAACTGTTGCCACAAAGTTGGAAGCACAGAATCGTGTAGAATGTCATAGTATGCTGTAGCGTTACGATTTACCTTCACTGGAACTAAGGGGCCTAGCCTGAACCATGAAAAACAGCCCCAGTCCATTATTCCTCCACCTCCAAACTTTAGAGTTGGCATTATACATTCGGGCACATAGTGTTCTCCTGGCATCCGCCAAACCCAGATTAGTCGTTCGGACTGCCTGATGGTGAAGCGTGATCCATCACTCCAGATAATGCGTTTCCACTGCTCCAGAGTCCAATGGCGTCAAGCTTTACACCACCAGGGTCCTAAAAGACACCCACCATGCAATGTTCCCTCTAATTGTTTTGGGCACTGAGCAGATTTCAGGTCTGCTGAGCCCAAACTTGAATATTGTGAAAGTTCTGTGCAACTTCCAGTGCGTGTTTACTGTGGACACTGAGGCTGTACCCGCTTTAAGTTACAGTTTTAACAATGGCCATGTAGGCTACTGTGGCTATTTGATCATAATGTAGGCCTACCCGAGTGGCTTACCATCAAAAACAATGGAGAAAATGCATCCCATAACATTTTAACATGGAAATAGCCGTTCTATCATTCAGCCTACAGTAGCAGCCAATGTGTGGTGTTCAATGTAGGCCTACATTCCATTAAACTTTTGGAGAACAAAAACATGCAGGGCTTGACATTAACATTTTTATCCACTTGTCCTTCAGACAAGGTGACTGAAAATGTTGATGTGTTGTTTGATGCAAGAAACCACTTTACAAAATAAAAAGCGTTATTATTCCCATACCATTATTACAGAGAATACGACAAATTATGCTACCCTCTGCCTATTGGCTACTTATTCAAGCCTGTCTCAAAATACAACAATGCTCCTTTAAGACAAAAAAAAGCTCTTTACCTGACTCACTTTTTAAAGATGTCTAGAAATGTATACATTTTGTGCTCTTGTAGGAAGCAATCACTCCCCTATTGCTGACTACAAATGATCTATAGCTGGGCTATTAACTCACTAACTAGCTAAGGATATTAACAACATGTGCACCCGAGGCTACATGCAGCTCTTGCTTCGATCTCAAAACAAGCGCATCTACTCACGACTGCTCATGCTGTAAACACAGTCCAGTTCAAAGGAAGTGACACAGATCCATATATGGCAATGGTCTATTTGCATATACGTCTACTGCTTCTCTGATTGTTTATACCGCTCTGTGTAGAGTACGGGCTGAGTAGTGCGTGTCAATGCAATAGAATCCTACTCTGATGCGTTCTGCCTACAACAAAATCTCTTGCATAGTTCATTTTGTTTTGGTGTGTTGCATTTAAAGTGGCTAATATTGCGTTGATTCGATCACAATTGCCACAGTAAAGTGAAACGTTGATAGTGTTAACAGGGAAAACTCTAGAACAGTGGTCACCAACCTTTTCTAAGTCAAGATCCCTTTGAGTCAAAATGCAAGCTGAGATCTACCGCTCAGATATTTATTTTTCAACATGACTAAAAAAAGCAGGCCTATGCAACATTAACCAATTAAAAACAGTACTGTAGCAATGAGGTTTGTGCAGAAAGCTACAGGCCCAATACATTATCACTGCATATTGGCTTTGCTTGAATTGCCCTACCAATGCATTGTTGTTCGGACCATTTTTTTAAATGATATAATAAAAATTGAGGTAGGCTATATTATCACACTGGTAATAGATCCATTGTTGTATTACGTGTGAAGCACAGCTGAGTGAGCTTACATTTAAATAATTTGCTCTTTATTTTTATTTTACTGGGCTGATGGTGCCTGCATCTGATGGTCAGTCTCAGCGGAGGGAGAGAGCAGCAGACTGAGGGTCTGCCTCTCAACATCCCTCCATTCTCCTTTTCCTCCACTGACACTGCCCAAAAAGGGACACAGACTTCCAGCTGGCAAAACTCAAGTCGCACCGCATTATTTCTGCCTCATGCACAAATTCATGTCGTTAATCCTATGAACAGAGGAAGTGAAATATTCCTCGATATTAAAAAAGACCCAAGCCGCGAGTAATAACAACGCAAGCCTATAGATACACTTTCCTACTCGTTCATAACTGCTGCAGTGCTTGTTGTTGTAGCACTGAGTGGAAATAGGAAGAGCGCACATTTTATGGATTATAAATGTGTTGAATACAAAGTGTTGACAGTGCTGAGTAAGAACTTAAACATGAACTCCCTCATAAAAACAGCATCTCTTTGCTGTATTCGTTGACAGTCTCTCTTTAGTCCTGGTTTTAAACGTTTTGAAATCTCACAGTATCAGCTTCGTAGCTTTCTTTTATGCCTGCTATGTTACTGCAGACACGGTCATCTGAGCCATCCGACTGGCCAGCGGTAGGCCTATAGTGCACTTAATTTGCTCTCTGGGCCCACTGAGAAGGCAGAGTTTGTACCTTCAGACACATACAATGGTTCAAAATGGCAACAGTTCGCTTACATGGCGCACAGGGCAGCTGAATCGGGTGCGCGAACAGCCCAAGATGAATAAAAAAATAGGAACACAAGGCTATATCGTTGTTGTTTTTTTCAGAATTGTTTGTCAATCGACTAGGAATGCTTTGGAGATCGACCAGTCGATCGGTTGGTGACCACTGCTCTAGAAAGTTGAGTGAAGTTCAATCTCGTGCTTCTCTCTGTGGGCTCATATTTCTGCATGGCAGTCCTGGGGAGCTGCGCTGCAGTCTTGCATGGCACAGCTTAGAGGGAACATTGCCACCATGGATGTCCACTACTTGCTGATATGTCCAAAGCCTTTGATCAAGTAGATCACGCAAAGCTCCTGAAACATCTTTCTGACATTGAACTGTGTCCAAGGTTACTAGCCTGGCTCCACAGCTACACCACTGGAAGAAGGAAGAAGGTGATGGCAAATGGCACATTTAGCCCTTGGTCAGAGGTCACCTCTGGTGTGTCACACAGGGGGCGTGGTTTCACAATATCTGTTTCTCCTTCACATGTCCACCTGAAAAGTTGTCTTCAGTTACACTCTGGACACTGGGTATGCAGACAATGTAGGGCTGTCCCGAGCCATACCATTAACCAGCATCCAAGAGGACACTTCCATGGGCTTGGAGGCAAAGCAACTGGAAGAGTGGGCCACATCCAACAACATGCTCCTGAATGGGAACAAGTCTGTTGAAATTCGGATATGTTTTTCTAGAGACCATCCACAACCTGCACCACTAATCCTAGGAGGACAGGAAGTACCAGTGGTAACACCAACCAAGTATCTTGGTTTTCATCTAGACTCTAACCTCAGTGGTGACACACATGTGGAGCAGTCAGTGAGGAAGGCCTCAAAACGCATGCACTTTGACTGTTCTTGCCAGAAATGGCCTACCCACTGAAGATCTGGTCACAGTCTATACTAAACTGGTCAGGCCTTGTCTGGAATACAGTGGAGTGCTGTTAGTTGGATGCTGTAAAACGCAGCAGGCCCAACTAGACTGGGTGCAGAGGAGGGCCTTGAGGAGCAGTCCAACCACAGCTCCCGTCACTGCAGAGGAGGCAAGAGCAGGCTGCAGTGCACCTGGTGAAGGACATGCACACTCTTGACCATCCACTGAATGACCTGCTCCCTCCAAAAAGAGGTAACTGCACCACTAGGCTCCTGAGAAACAGCCACGAACTGTCCTGTATAACTGCCCGTACGAACCGCCACTCTACCCACTGCTGTCAGACTGTATAATAACTCTTTTTTTGCAATCACATTTTAATATTTCAATTTCCATCATGAAAAATGTCCCGTAATGTTTTAAGTGTTCTGTATTCTATTTGTCACGTATTGTGTTATGTATTTTAAATGTGTTTTGCAATTATTAGTAAAGTAAATTCTGCATTTCTTCAGTTTTATCTGTGAGCAAGAATAAATAAACTCAAACTCACTAGATTTGCCTCAGAAAAGACAAACTAAAGGAAAAAGCCACAAACTTAGGGTTAGGGAGTAACAAAGAATATGGACCAAACTAAAAAATGGAAAATGCCAGATTTAGGCTGTTTGGCTACGTAACGTGGAAGCACTATAACTCACACCTCAGCTGGCAAGAAGCATAGCTCTCCCAACATCTTCTCTCCAACTGATGCACTTGGCCAGCAGGTCTTAAATGTCAGCTGGGCCAGCACAGGTGAAACACATCTTGAGTAACGAGATGACTCACTGGGCTAGCACGGGTGAAACACAACCTGTCACGTTCGTTGAAGGACGGGTCAGACCAAGGCGCAGCATGAAATGCATCCATGTTTATTAAACCAAATAAACATACAAAAACAACAACGAACCGTGATGTCCTAAGGCTATACACACACAAGCCAAACTCACCGAGCACAAAACAGGATCCCACAACATAGGCAGGAAAACTGGCTGCCTAAGTATGATCCCCAATCAGAGACAACGAGCGACAGCTGCCTCTGATTGGGAACCACACCCGGCCAAACATAGAAATACAAACATAGAATCAACACACACATGATATTCACACCCTGACCAAACTAACTAGAGTTCTATAGGTCAGGGCGTGACAGTACCCCCCCCAAAGGTGCGGACTCCGGCCGCACAAACCTGACTTAACAGGGGATGGTCCGGGTGGGCTTCCAGCCTCGGTGGCGGCTCTGGCTCTGGGCTTGACGTCTCCTCCCTTACTGACTCCGCGTTGCACCCCTGGATCGGTCTGGACCTCAACGCGGAGCTTCCCCTCTCAGTCCTCCCACAATGCACCGATCCCTGTCTGGACCCTGGTGTGGGAGATTCCGAACCTAGAGAGGGGCTGACGTCTGGACCCGGAGTGAAGCCGCTGACCGGAGCTGCACAGGATCCCGGTGGAGCGGACTGCTCTGGCTCCGGAGTGGAGCCACTGACCGGAACTGGCTTGGGCACCGGTGGAGCGGACTGCTCTGGCTCCGGAGTGGAGCCGCTGACCGGAGCTGGACTAGGCACCGGTGGAGCGGACTGCTCTGGCTCCGGAGTGGAGCCGCTGACCGGAGCTGGCTTGGGCACCGGTGGAGCGGACTGCTCTGGCTCCGGAGTGGAGCAACCGACCGGAGCTGGATCTGGCACCGGTGGAGCAGACTAATCTGGCTCCGGAGTGGAACCGTTGACCGGAGCTGGACTGGGCACCAGTGGAGCGGACTGCTCTGGCTCCGGAGTGGAACCGTTGACCGGTGCTGAACCAGGCACCGGTGGAACAGGCATGGGCCGTGCCGGACTGGAAACATGCACCACAGGTCTGGTGCGAAGAGCAGGCACGGGCCGGACTGGGAACACGCACCACAAGTCTGGTGCGAGGAGCAGGAACGGGCCGGGCCGGACTGGGAACACGCACCACTGGCTTGGCGCGGGGAGCAGGTACGGGGCGTACCGGACTGGGAACCGGCGCTGGAGGTCTACGACTGTCTCCGTCCTTTACACTCCACGCCCCTTCCTCCTCCAGTGAGGACTCCTCTTTGAGCCCCCACGAGTGCAGTGGTCGGGGCTCCTCTCTGTCGCTCCCCGACCACCCTTTTAGCCCCCCAAAAAAATTATTGGGGCTCTCTCTCCTTCTCCACCCTGATCCCTTTCAGGGCCTGCATCTGCTTGGCCAGATCCTCTCTTATCTCCCTCCAAAGCCATACTCTCTGCTCCTCCTGGGCACGCTGCTTGGTCCATTGGTGGTGGGATCTTCTGTCACAAGGACGGGTCAGACCAAGGCACAGCGTGAAATGCATCCATGTTTATTAAACCAAATAAACATACAAAACAACAACAGGCAACGAACCGTGACGTCCTAAGGCTATACACACACAAGCCAAACTCACCAAGCACAAAACAAGATCCCACAACACAGGCAGGAAAACTGGCTGCCTAAGTATGATCCCCAATCAGAGACAACGAGCGACAGCTGCCTCTGATTGGGAACCACACCCGGCCAAACACAGAAATACAAACATAGAATCAACACACACATGATATTCACACCCTGACCAAACTAACTAGAGTTCTATAGGTCAGGGTGTGACACAACCTGACTAACGTCCTGACTAACAACCTGAGGTAGCATCAATTAATTAACTGGCCCAGCGTTGTCCAGGTTTGGCTGGGGTAGGCCGTCATTGTAAATAAGAATTTGTTCTTAACTGACTTGCATAGTTAAATAAAGGTTAAATAAATAAAATAAAATAAAATATAGTGTGCGCCACACCTAGAAAAAAGCAGACACTGAACATCCCTTTGAGCACGGAGTGTATGATATATCATTTTGAAGCTCTGAGTATGTACTTTTATAAAATGTACAAAAAACGAATCTCGGAAATGCCACATTTTCTGAGGTATTACTTTAGTGCCCTGTTGCAAACAGGATGCATGTTTTGGAATATTTTAATTCTGTACAGGCTTCCTTCTTTTCGCTCTGTCATTTACTTTAGTAACTACACTGTTGTTAGTCCGTCCTCAGTTTTCTCATATCACAGCCATTAAACTCTGTAAATGTACAAAAAATCACTACTGGCCTCATAATGAAACTCAGGTAGGAAGGATGCCTGTATCTTTGTAGTGACTGGGTGTATTGATACATCATCCAAAGCCTAATTAATAGCTTCACTGCAGTTGGTGGAAACATGCTTATTTGAAATGTGATAGAGTTGTTATTCCACCTTGTAGACAGGTACCAGAAAGCCCCCTTGAATGTTTTTCACACTCGCTCGAGAGCTCTTTTTTGAATACGCCCATTCAGCATCGTTCACACCCTCTTAAGTCTTAGTTCCACACATCTCTTTAAGTATTCAGGTGAGGCCATGTGCTAAACTGCGTGATTGAGGTAGTGTAGTAAACAAGTGGTGGAAGTAGTAGCCTAAAATTATGTACTTCTCCAGGTAAAAATACACTTTATCTAGTCCTTGGCCTATATCTTAACATGTTCTTCACATTGTTTCTGGTAAATACACTATATATCAAAAACGATACACTATATATAACAACAAGGACAAAAAATATGTGAAGATGGCGCCAATAGACATGGCCACCTTGTTTCTTGTTTAGCTCCTAAGCAACTTTGCAGTATAATTAAAAAAAAAAGTTATTTCTCACGTTATTAGCCCAGAATGTTCTTTACATTATTACGGAAATAACTTTTGGATATCAAAGAGGTGGTAACTCACCAGCATGTCGCCCAGGAATAGGACTTTCCTAAATTGGAACCTTTGTTTGTACCTTCCAAGGCGATTGAACTTATCCCAGAGGCTGCTCCAAGATGCCGCTGGCGGAGAAGAGGTATTCGGAGTGGACTTTTAGTCAGACTCAGGAGGTGTGCATACTATCCACCGCTTCCAAGTATATTACTCGCTAATTTTCAGTCCCTGGACAATAAAGTTGACGAGCTCAGGGCGAGGCTCTTCTTCCAGAGAGACCTCAGGACTGTAACATACTGTTTCACAGAATCATGGTTCTCTCCGGATATACTGTCCCCATCCATACAGCCAGTGGGGTTTTCAATACATCGTGAGGATAGGAATAATGAACTCACTGGGAAGAAGAAAGGTGGAGGTGTATGTTTCATGATTAACTACTCATGGTGTGATTGTCGTAACATACAGGAACTCAAGTCCATTTGTTCAGCCGACCTAGAATACCTCACAATCAAATGCCAACCGCATTACCTCCCTAGAGAATTTTATTCGGTTATCGTCACAGCCGTGTATATTCCCCATCAAGCTGATACCATGACAGCTCTTAAGGAACTACACTGGACCTTATGCAACCTAGAAACTGCATATCCTGAGGTCTCATTTATTATAGCTGGGGACTTTAATAAAGCAAATCTGAGGAAAACGCTACCAACGTTCTATCAACACATCGCCTGCAGTACTCGCCCTTCAAAAACACTCAACCATTGTTACTCTTCATTCCGGGATGGCTACAATGTCCTCCCCCGACCTCCCGTCGGCAAATCAGATCACGACTCCATTTTGCCCCTCCATTCCTATAGGCAGGAAGTACCCGTGCTAAGGTCTATTCAAAGCTAGTCTGACCAATCCGAATCCATGCTTCAAGACTGTTTGATCTCGCAGACTTGGACATGTTCCAGGTTGCCTCTGAGAATAACATTGATGTATACACTGACACAGTGACTGAAGTGTATAGGGGATGTTGTTCCCAATGTGACGATTAAAACCTAACCAAAAACCGTAGATAGATGGCAGCATTCGCGCAAAACTGAAAGCGTGAACCACCGCATTTAACCACGGCAAGGTGACTGGGAATATGATCGAATACAAACAGTTTAGTTATGCCCTCCGTAAGGCAATCAAACAGGCAGAACGTCAGTACAGAGACAAAGTGGAGTCACAATTAAACGGCTCAGACACAAGACGTATGTGGCAGGGACGCCAGACAATCAAGGATTATAAACTGAAAAACTTCCATATCGCGGACACCGATGTCTTGCTCCCGGACAAGCTAAACACCTTCTTCACTCGCTTTGAGGATAACACAGTGCCGCTGACACAGGCTGCTCCTGAGGATTGTGAGCTCTCGTTCTCCGTGGTCGACGTGAGTAAGACGTTTAAGCGAGTTAACCCTCGCAAGGCTGCCGGCCCAGACGGCATCCCTAACCTCGTCCTAAGAGCATGTGCAGACCAGCTGGATGGAGTGTTTACGGACATATTCAATCTCTCCCTATCTCAGTCTGCACGGAGTGGTGTAAGGAACATTACCTCTCCCTCAACGTCAACAAAACGAAGGAGCTGATCGTGGACTTCAGAAGATAGCAGAGGGAGCACGCCACCATCCACATGAAGAAGGTGAAAAGCTTCAAGTTCCTCGGCGTACACATCACTGACAATCTGAAATGGTCCACCCACACAGAACCTGTGGTGAAGAAGGCACAACAGCGCCTCTTCAACCTCAGGAGGCTGAAGAAATTCAGCTTGGCCCCTAAGACCCTCTCAGACTCTTACAGATGCACCATTGAGAGCATCCTGTCAGGCTGTATCACTGCCTGGTATGGCAACTGCACCGTCCGCAAACGCAGGGCTCTCCAGAAGGTGGTGCGGTCAGCCCAACAAATCACCGGGAGCACACTGCCTGCCCTTCAGGACATCTACAGCACCGGGGTCAAAGGAAAGCCAAGAAGATCATCAGCCACCAAAGCCACGGCATGTTCACCCCGCTATCATCCAGAAGGCAAGGTCAGTACAGGTTTATCAACCCGGTTACTCATCCCTGCACCTTAGAGGCTGCTGCCCTATGTATATAGACATGGAACACTGGTCACTTTAATAATGGAACACTGGTCACTTTAATCATGTTTACATACCGTTTTACCTATTTCATTTGCATATTATGTATTCTAGTCAAGTCCATCCTAGTCAACTATTGCTCTACATATATTATTATATACACATATTCTTCAGATATACTATATATTCGGTCCACATACTGTCCACAATGTCTATACATCCCATCACATATATATATATATATATATATATATATATATATATATATATATATATATATATATATATATATATATATATATATATATATATATATATATATATATATATATACACAGTTTGGGGTCACTTAGAAATGTCCTTGTTTTTGAAAGAAAAGCAATTTTATTGTCCATTAAAATAACATCAAATTGATCAGAAATACAGTGTAGACATTGTTCATGTTGTAAATGGCTATTGTAGCTGGAGACGGCAGATTTTTTATGGAATATCTACATAGGCGTACAGAGGCCAATTATAAGCAACCATCAGTCCTGTGTTCCAATGGCACGTTGTGTTTGCTAGTCCAAGTTTATCATTTTAAAAGGCTAATTGATCATTAGAAAACCCTTTTGCAATTATGTTAGCACAGATGAAAACTGTTGTGGTGATTAAAGAAGCAATTAAACTGGCCTTCTTGAGACTAGTTGAGTATCTGGAGCATCAGCAATTGTGGGTTCGATTACAGGCTCAAAATGACCAGAAACAAATAACTTTCTTCTGAAACTCGTCAATCTATTCTTGTTCTGAGAAATGAAGGCTATTGTATGCCAGAAATTGCCAAGAAACTGAAGATCTCATACAACGCTGTGTACTACTCCCTTCACAGAACAGCACAAACTGGCTCTAATCAGAATAGAAAGAGGAGTGGGAGGCCCCGGTGCACATCTGAGCAAGAGGACAAATACATTAGAGTGTTTAGTTTGAGAAACAGATGCCTAACCTGCTGGTGAAAGGGTTGAGTGTTTGAATGATGCTCCTGAAGAGTCCATGGTGGTGGATTGGCCTTCACTGCAGGCTGCAGGGGTTGCCTTTCACCAGCAGGACCCTGACATTTTAAAGGTTAAGAAGGTGGACTGTGTGCCCTTTATAGCTATGGTGATTAATGATACTGCCAAGGTGGAGAGACGGTGCAGGAAAATAGATATCATTGTGGATGTGGCGGCGGAAGAATTACCTGGAATATTGTCACAAGCCGTACCACCCTCTCAGAACCTAGAGCCTGAGAAGAGAGATATGGAGATTTGAAAGAAGGAAGTAGCTGGAGTTTTGTTTTTGTCAATGTACTAATTTTATTTGCGTGGATTAAGTTAGTTTCCTAATCATGTATGGATTTTCTTTTTACCTTGTTTTGGTTTTTCAACCCGTCCAGTTGGTGGCGGCAATACATATTTTTGGGTTGTAGTCCGCCATAAAACCCACAGAAGAAGAAGAAGATGTTTATGTAATAATTTCTAACACTGCTTTTTTGAATGATATCACATAGTAGTAGAACTGCAAAAGTGTTACTCTCCACTTTCTGGAGGACTGAGTTTTAAAATCAGTTGGAATTAGATTATGATAGCTAAGGAGATGGAGAAAATTCTGGCATTTGATTGCAAATATCCGGGAGTCAAAAAGAGAACACACAGATTACATCTTCAAACTAAGGTCAACCATGGCAGCCGTGACAGAGCGGGAGTAGCATCATCCATGTATATGGGTAAGATTTTCAGATATTATAAGCTACTAATTTAGTCAGAAAGTTGTTTTCATTTCAAGTTAAAGTGTACTGTTAGCTAGCTAACGTTAGCTGGCTGGCTCGCTAGCTAACATTACGTGTATGATCTGTGTAGTAAAATTATTTGTATCTCAGAACCATTTGCATTGCTAGTTATAGCCTAATGTTAGCTAGCTAGCTAACATTGAACCTGGTTGGTTAGCTACCTGCGGATTCATGCAGGGTAGTAACGTTATGAGTTGGGATTATGGTTAATTGTTTAGCTAGCTAGCTAGCTACATGTCTAAACAAAAGACTCCACTATGCAAGTAACCATTTCACTACACTTTCTGTTTTCTGAGCATGTGACAATTAAACTTTGATTTGATTTGATATAGTATTTGTTTACCAGAGACGGTAATGTGAAGAACATTACCTGTACCAAAGTCAAATTAAGATATAATGTTAGGCCAATGAGACAGTGTCCAAGTTCTAAAAGTCTTTGTTGTTTAGTACATGGCCTCTCATATGAATCTTTAAAGAGATGGTTGGGGCTAAAGCTTAAGAGGGTGTGAACGATGCTGAATGGGTGTAGACAAAGAAGAGCTCTCCAGTAGGTTTACCAAAACATTCAAGGCAATTTTCTTAAAAGTGAGGTTACAAGTTTATCAACTTTCAAAGCAATTACTTTCCCATTGTTCCTTAACTGTAGTGTATGATGTACCATTTTCTAGCTCTGAGTCTCTACTTTTATCCAATGTAAAAAACACATTTTCAAATTTTGCTACATAAGATCGAGTCGGTCGGTCACATTTTTGGTTATAGAAAATATATTTATCAGCGGTTTAGATGGTACAATGATTCTCTACACTCTACTTGCTTGTTTTGTCACAAACTTAAACTAGTCTAGCTATTATCATTTTAGCAACCAGGAAATGGCGGTGCATTTCTCCATAGTGCATCTTTAAGTAAAAGGTCCTCTGTTGTTTGCATTTCTTCTGCTCAGTTTTCTTGGGAAGTTGTGTCATGTCGCTCCAGTTCACACTGACAGTGTTCAATAACATTGATCTCCGTTTCTTCCCCATCACTGTCATCAGAAAACTCTGCAATGTCTGGTTCAATGACAGTGTTGTTGTTACCAAAGTCAAGGATTTGTTCATCATCTGAATCATTTTCAGAGTCTGAGAGAGTCAGTCGTCGTCCTCCAGAAAGTAGTCAATCACAACATTCTCCCACTGAGCTTTGTCGATAGCGCCAGTTAAATTCAGGGTCGCAATGTTGTTGAGAGCTGTAGCAACTGGTTTGCAGTTGTCCATTGCTATTATCTTTTTTTAAAATCTGCGGTAGACTACTACTGATCAGGGAAGCCCCCATTATGTTATAGACAGTACCCTGTAGCATGGCAGACCAATCAGGACTCATTTCTCGGCATGACCAGCCCCTCCATTATCTCAGCCAATCAAGGCTAGCCAGGAAGAATCCTTTGTTTCATGAAAGTTCACATGTTCAAGAAGCCCCCCCCCCCCCCCCCCCCCGAAAAAGCATTGCTATGAAAAAACTTTTTTTTTTTTCAAACGTCTCTCCTGTGAATTAGGAACATCGGTCTTACGGCTCACTTGAACGATCCAGACACATTGTCAATAAAACTCAAGAATGCAACAGTTTATGTCAAATTGTTTTGTGTTCTACTTGTATCCCTGGTTGTCCTGAAAACTTAATTGTGAGGCTAAATATAGGGGTTGGACATGCAGATAAATGAAAGTCAGATAAAGGAAATGTCGTTTTTTGCTGGAGTCTCGGGTCTGATAGGGTTAATCCCACTTTGTAACACAATAACATGTTAAGAAATCCAAGGTGGGTGAATATTTATGATAGGCACCGTAAAGGTCGGAGTCAGTAGTAACATATGAATATGATGCAATATCCTCTTCTCCTGTCTGATCTAACAGCTGTGTCTCCTCTCCATCACTCCATATGTCACAATGATGTTGTTCCCTTTGTTAGTGGGGACCCTGGGTGAATGCGTGCATGAGAATCTCAAAGCAACTCAGCTCAAGTGATCTCTTCCCGTCTATGTTATAGCACCGACATCCACTCTAAGCATAAGACTCCAACGATTATGCAAGATTAGACACTCAGGTTGCGTTTACACAGGCAGTCCAATTCTGATCTTTTGCCCAATTATTGGCTGAAGAGCTGATCTGATTGGTCAAAATACCATTTAGTGGAAAAATATCAGAATTGATCTGCCTGTGTAAACACAGCCTTACATACACTTATCCTGGCAAGACAGTTGGTCTTAATGGATGGTTATCTATTCATTTGTTATTCATTATAGACATCCTCCATCCTGCAAACCTAGTTGGAGTCCCATGGTGTTTGTGGGTGTGTCATTTCCAATGTCCTATACATCTGGCGGAGCGGAGCCCCTTAGTGTGTGTGTCCTTTACCTGTGGCGGCGCCCCGTGGTTGAGGCTTTCCTGTGAGGAGAAGTGGCTACGTCGGCGCGACGGCAGACGCTGGTACTCTTCCTCTTCCTCCGAGTCCTCCAGGCCATACAGTTGTCCGCTGCTGCGGAGGTGCCCGTTGTTGGCACTGGAACTCGAAGACTGGCTCATCCTGGAGAAGGATCGTGCCCGCATCATCCAGTTCCCTGGGTACGGCACCTCGTCTGGCCGAATAGAGAGTTCATAGACGGGGGGGCCTAGTGAAGTTATTATTATGGATTCCATGTCCGTGTAGGAAAGAGCAAGAGATTATGTATCAAGTGCAATAACATGTGTACCTTTTGGGTGATCAGTTATGTCATTCTATTTTTCACCTCTAGAGCAGAGTGCATTCTTGCCAGAGTGCATTCTTGGTTCAAATAGTATTGGAGTACTGGAATACCATATTGAGTGCCAGATAGGTTGGGTTTGCACTTTTGGGACTATTCCATTTTGCTCCAGGCAAGCTCAATCAAGCACAGCAAGGGTTGCAAAGCTACCGGTAATTTATCAAATGAAATACCAAAGTAATCTATGGCAATCTATGGTAACTTTGGTCATTTGTACTTGAATAACTTTTAAAAAATGTATTTATATATAGTATTCGTTTTTTATATATGTTTCCATATTGTCCATGAGTTTTGGTTCAAGATAAAATAGCCTAATTAATGAAAAAAGCATCTAATCAACAATGGCATTGTTTTCAATGAGATGCATCTCTTCCGTCTATTGACTTTTTTCACAACTGCCACCAGTTTGGCGCCAAAACATTTACAACAAAGACATATTGAAATTGTAAAAAAAATATTTCATGCTGAAACCCTAATATTAAACACCAATGGTATTCACTACGTTGATGGTTTATATTTAGGATAATGTTTTACAGCTTTGCCATTCAATTTTTTATTTTTAAATCATCTAATTGTATTATTTTATACATTTTACGAGGCCAGACAGAGGGCCAGAGATAATCAGACACCTGTGATAATCTGAAGTACCCGAAAATGCCACTGTCATCTGTTAAAATTAATTTTAAAAACTTGGACGTTACCAAAATTCGGGTAGTGTAATGGTAAACTTAAAAAGTTCCAGTGCCTTCGGAAAGTATTACAGACCCCTTGACTTTTTCCATATTTTGTTACGTTACAGCCTTATTCTAAAATTAATTAAATAAATTCAAATTCCTCAGCAATTACACACAATACCCCATAATGACAAAGTGAAAACAGGTTTTTAGAAATGTTGCCAATTTATTGAAAATAAAAAACAGATACCTTATTTACGTAGGCATTCAGACCCTTTGCTATGAGACATTAAATTGAGGTCAGGTGCTTGAGATGTTTCTACAACTTGATTGGAGTCCACCTGTGGTAAATTCAATTGATTGGACATGATTTGGAAAGGCACACACCCGTCTATATAAGGTCCCATAGTTGACAGTGCATGTCAGAGAAAAAACAAGCAATAAGGTCAAAGGAATTGTCCGTAGAGCTCCGAGACAGGATTGTGTCGAGGCACAGATCTGGGGAAGGGTACCAAAACATTTCTGCAGCATTGAAAGTCCCCAAGAACACAGTGGCCTCCATCATTCTTAGATGGAAGAAGTTTAGAACCACCAAGACTCTTCCTAGAGCTGGCCGCCCGGCCAAACTGAGCAATCAGGGGAGAAGGGCCTTGGTCTGGGAGGTGACCAAGAACCCGATGGTCACACTGACAGAGCTCTAGAGTTCATCTGTGGAGATGGGAGAACCTTCCAGAATTACAACCATCTCTGCAGCACTCCACCAATCAGGCCTTTATGGTAGAGTGGCCAGACGGAAGCCACTCCTCAGTAAAAGGCACATGACAGCCCGCTTGGAGTTTGCCAAAAGGCCCCTAAAGACTCTCAGACCATGAGAAACAAGATTGTCTGGTCTGATGAAAGCAATATTGAACTCTTTGGCCTGAATGCCAAGCGTCACGTCTGGAGGAAACCTGACACCATCCCTACCGTGAAGCGTGGTGGTGGCAGCATCATCCTGTGGGGATGTTTTTCAGCGGCAGGGACTGGGAGACTAGTCAGGATCGAGGCAAAGATGAACGGAGCAAAGTACAGAGAGGTCCTTGATGAAAACCTGCTCCAGAGTGCTCAGGACTTCACTGGGGCGAAGGTTCACCTTTCAACAGGACAACGACCCTAAGCACACAGCCAAGACAACGCAGGAGTGGCTTCGGGACAGGTCTCTGAATGTCCTTGAGTGGCCCAGCCAGAGCCCGGACTTGAACCCGATCGAACATCTCTGGAGAGACCTGAAAATAGCTGTGCAGCAACACTCCCCATCCAACCTGACAGAGCTTGAGAGGATCTGCTGAGAGGAATGGGAGAAACTCCCCAAATACAGGTGTGCCAAGCTTGTAGCGTCATACCCAAGAAGACTCGAGGCTGTAATCGCTGCTAAAGGTGCTTCAACAGAGTACATTTACATTTACATTTTAGTCATTTAGCAGACGCTCTTATCCAGAGCGACTTACAGTTAGTGTGTGCATACATTTTCATACTGGCTCCCCGTGGGAATCGAACCCACAACCCTGGCGTTGCAAACGCCATGCTCTACCAACTGAGCTACACGGGTCTACTGAGTAAAGGGTCTGAATACTTATGTAAATGTGATATTTCCGTTTTTAATTGTTTTGCTTTGTCATTATGGGGTAGATTTCTGAGGGGAAAAAACAATATAATCAATTTTAGAATAAGGCTGTAACCTAAAAAAAACTTTGGGAAAAGTTATGGGGTCTGAATACTTTCCGAAGGCACTGTACCCACCCTTTCAACCCTAAGAATAGTTAAGGCATTTGGGCTTGATCCTTGCCTACATTGTATGTATGTGTATGTACTTTGTGTCCTAATATTAATGAGGACCTACATTAATATATACAATAGAATACGTTTATGTTAGTGGGCGTGTACGTCCAACACACGTGGTGTAGTCCTCACCGTCCTCACTGAAGCACGCCGGCTTGTCCAGCAGACTCATCTGGCGGCTGTGGAGGATCTCAGTGTTGAACTCGGGGTCTCTCTCACCCTGCTCCTCCAGGATCTGCTGGAACATGCAGGCCATGTCAGCCTCGGCTGTCAGAGACTCCCGTGTGCCTCCCTCCAGACTGCTCTGTGGACTCTGGAGACATCACCACCACCATGTCTCTCAGTCACCATAAAACAATAATATATACTATCTCTGTAATCTTCAGAATCTTCCAAAATACAATCTCCAATTACAGGTTACAGTGGTGCTTGATGTTCCCATAAATGATGGTTAGGAAGTGTATATTCAGCTGGCAGATCTTAAGGATAGAAATTGGTTAAGTTTAGGTTTAGTTTTAGGATTAAAGGGGAATTTCACCCTGGCTCTGGCACGGCATATAGTCATTACTATATAAACAACAAAACGTTTTTATCATAAACATCACAATTATCCAAACCAAAAGCTAGAGCTCACACATTTTCATTTCACTGGTGTAATCTGGAAGTTAGCTAGCCTAGCTGGACTAGCTGGGTAAGTTAGCTTGCTAGCTAACTTTACAGTCCTGTATTGAACTCTGAAAGCCATGAGCTAAATCAAATAGCTATCTTTTGGTATACACAGTCAATCAATTTAGCTTATGGCATGATACTGGTAGTCACTGCTAGAATGTTAGCTACCTTCAGCAGAGTAAACATGATTGTTTGTTCGTTCTATCTTTGACTGACATTAGCTAACGTAAGCTAGCTAATGTTACTCTTATTTGGTATCTGAATTTGATAGCTATCTATTCCACCCTTTTTTGGAAAACACTCAGTTACTAAAAATAGAACTGTCGATATAGCTAACTCACTCTCTGTTTGTGTGTTGGTAGCAATGATGAATGTGTATAAATCGTCTATGGTTGGTTAGGTGATTCTCAGCCAGTCTCAGCTGGCTAGCAATCTTGCTGCTAATTTAGTGACGCTAGTTAGCTAACAATATTAAAATGTCCATGTTAGGTATGCTTAGCTAGCGAGATCAATACAATTAGTGGGGTGGTTAAATTGTGTATTGTTCTGTATCCTGTTGTAGGTGGTACAGAATCTGATTCCACCAACATGCGCTTCTAACCCCTAGCTCTGCACAAGGTGAAGGTAAGTTGGACAAAATATTTACAAGCTAACGGCTAAGATAGCTGAATTTACAGTAAGCAGGGTATAAACATGAATTGGGTAGTGTTTCTATGGTTTGTGTTTGTGTTATGGGGTAACAGGTGGTTAGAGGTAGACTGAGAACCACAGAATAACTTTCAGACCATTTACATTTGACATTTAAGTCATTTAGCAGACGCTCTTATCCAGAGCGACTTACAAATTGGTGCATTCAATTTAGGATAGCCAGTGGGACAACCACTCCTTTTAAAAATTGTTTTTATCAATTTAGTCTACCCCTCTTCTCTTTTTACCTTTTCTTTTTGTAAAACTTACATAGTGCCCTGCAAAAAAATACCCCAAAGGGGGGATTTTGGGTACACAAGCATGAGGGAGCGGACACACCTTGAAGTTATGGAGCACAACAAGATTGTGGGACAGAAACCAGCAAGAGGCATTGAAAGGTATAAAATGAAGGCTACATCAGTAATGACACAACCACCTCATTCTTCTGTCTGCAGATTTTCAAAACACTATACAAAGACATGTCTACAAAATTCCCCTGCAAAGGGCTACTATTGACAAGAATGATCTATCAAAGTAAATGTGCTGGGGGAGGTTTACAGACAGTACCTTGATGGGGTTTGGGTTGTGCAGGGTTGTGCTTAGACAATAAATGTGTTGTTGTGTATTCATACTGTGTAAGAACTGCCTTCTAAGACCTTCTTTAGCCCCCCCAGCCCATTCACTTTGTTGACTGATCTTTCCCATCAAAAGCAGCTCCCAATGTCCCCTCATCGTTCCTAAACAATAAGCTAGCCAGTCCCATTCGGTTGATACCTTTACCAACAAAGGCGTGTTGCCCTATGTGACTTTCACAAAAAGTGTAAAATGCTAACACCACAACCATGTCTGTCTTTCCAGGACTCGTGCAGCACCAACACATCTTCGGCAAGAGGACAGTTGGTGGTTAAGAAGCCCTACACCACTTTCGTCAGAGTCTTATCCAGCTGGCCGTTCACTGCAGACAGGACAAGCCCATCGCCATAAGCACAAAGAGTCTTAGCTTCCCCAGCTCACCATGCCGAACACAATTGCCAGTCTACCGAAGCCGGATAAAGGACTATGGCTGTGTTTACACTGGCAGCCCAATTCTGATAATTTTTTACCTTGCCTGACGCTTTAAGCACTGCAATTATAAATCAAGACACACAAATTACTAAAGAGGGAGCCAGAGATCAATATAGCCTAACCAGAAGAAAAAAACCTGTCTTCATATCTCAAAATCAATGGCATGTGGTTAATCAAAATTCTATCTAAATGAAAATGATACAAATCTAAAAGTAACTTCTATTGCCATTGCCAATATGTAAAAATAGCCTATATAAAGCCAATAAATAAAAACATTGCAGCCCGCAGGTAGAAAATATCCTGATAAAAATAAATATCCTATAAATCACATTGGCTACGCATTGGTCTGCAAGGAACTTGAAACATAGTATCAACTATTAACTTGGGTCAGGCCTGAAACTAATGCTAGCAAACTTGCAACACTGTATAAAATATTCTGGGCCCTCAGAGTTTCCCATACCAGTGAGCTCCGGACAGACAGACACAGTTGTAGGCTATTTGCGCAAGGGATAAGAAGTAATCAGGTAGGCCTTTTTTCCACTGGATCAGAGCATGACATTTTTTCCCCTTTCATGCTGAGTGGTGATCAACATTTTTTAAATAGGCTACGTTGAGGAACTATTGTCATTCTCAATGGATGTAAAAACATACTAAGTTTACTTGCTTTTTGAGGCAAAGAAAAAATTACTTTGAGAAGCTCCACAGTGATGGTGAGTTAAGACAATCAGAAATAGTATCAGATCCCTAAATGGGCACATTTATAACAGGCCAGGTAGCCTAGGCCTAGTTCTATGCGTAATCAGGTGCGTGTCCTTACTCAAGATTGACAGAAGCGCTCCAAACAAAACACAATGAATAAATTGACAACTCGGAAATGGAATGAAATAAACCAAAACTTTTTCCTCCCAAGTGTAGCCTAGGTTGTGCGCTCTGCAAACAACGTGTCCACTCCTACAATGACAATGGTAAGACTGTAATAATAATATATTGAATGCATTAACAGAAATGACCATAACCAAACAAACATTGTAGCTTAGAAACTATGGTAATTACGGTAAGTGTACTACTGGTGATACTGGTGTGCCATCCCCTCTGCAATGGATTAGTCCACTCAGACAGGCGTGAATCAGACAGTGTCTAGTGTACCATCATTTGTTTAAATATATTTGCCAATACTCGACTAAGAAAATCTCAGTCGACCAACAGCCCATCGACCAAACAATCGACCAGTCGACTAAATGGTGTCAGCCTTACCAATCAGATCAGTTCTGAAAAAGATCTGATGTGATTAAAACCAATTAGTGGAAAAAATATCAGAATTGGGCTGCCTGTGTAAACGCAGCCAGTGTGGCTCAGCATAAGAGCATGTAGAACACACAGGAGGCTGCTGAGGGGAGGACGGCTCATAATAATGTCCGGAGCGGAGCTAATGGAATGGCATCAAACACATGGAAACTAGGTTTAAAACCCACCATAAAATGAATATGGATCTCTTCTATCAATCTTTGAAATGTGTCTGCCCTTATGGATTCACATAATATATTTATATAAGCTATACAGGGCTCTGTGGCATCAAACAGATGCTAGACATTCAGATATCCAAAGATATTTGTAAAATTCTGAACAGTGTAGTACAGTTCAGTGTGTCCGAGTGTGTCTCAGGTGTAGAGGCACGCAAGTGCAGAAAACTGTAGCTACATATTTTTACACCAGATAATGTGATTTACCCAAAGATTTTTGACGACATATTGTCATGATGACAGAGACCTGTCTCGATCAATGAGTGAGAAGACTTGAAATAGACACGATGGCAGCGCACATATTGTTGGATTACTTTATGGAGCAAAACAAATATTTATTTTAATAACGGAGCATTTTCTAAATTCAAACTGATTCCCTGCAAATGGACACTGACATTATGAGACTCCTGTTTCCCCGAATCGAGGATGAAGATGCCATCGCTAAGGTTGGTTGAAAATTCTGTGCTACACCACAGTACCTATCCTGTAACTCCCAGTAATGTATACCAAAAAGATTTGGTTAAATCACATTATCTGGTGTAACAATCTGTAGCTAAGAGAACACGTGATCAGCAAATGATGGAAGAGGTGGTCATGATCAAATTGCCATTCCAAAGAAACATACAGTAAGTTCAGGGAATACTTGTAAAGCTATGGGAGGAGTGTTGTCATGATCAAACTGCCATTCAGCTCCTCATGAGTAATCTGCTTGAAATCCAGCATAATGTCTAATTCCTCGAAAGGAATTCAGTTCAGGGGATTCAGTTCTACTACAATCAGGGGCGGCCTGTTCAATAGGGCGATATGGGCGACGCACTGCCAAACGGGAAAAGGAAGGGATTTTTTTTCTAATCAATTATATCACGGCAACAGTAGTTATCAGTGTTGTAATCTATACGTCTGATCTGCCACAGTGCCACACTGCCACTAAATGTCGAATCAGGCTAAAGTCGTGCTTCAAATGGCTCCCCCCCCTTTTGGGGCGATTTCAGTCAGGTTGAAAATCGCCCAGAAGTCTCTCATAGCCTCTAATGTAAAATCTATTTTTTTCAAATTTCAGAGCCTTCAATACAATCTCTATGGGTGTCTGAGGGCTTGCACTTACGCGCTTTCGTCATACGTAACGTAACGTAACCATGAACGTAACTGAGAAAAGAGCGGATTGTGTCTTTGAAAGAAGTTCCTTTTTGTCGGCGAACAAATGAAGATAAATTGGCAACGAAAGAATTAGGACCTCCCAGACCAAATTTAATAATTCAACAGGTTTCTACTAAAGGCGGAAAGTCCTACACCCGAGGATTTTCCAAAAATTGGTACGAACGGAAAAATAACATTGCCACTCAACTTGATGAGGGATACAGGCTAGCTGTCCGCCGCCACAACGATGAGGTTAGTGTTGATAATCACAAGTTTACTGGAGAACTGAGACCAAGTAGAGACTTTGGACAGGGTGGATATGGTATAATAAAGGCAGTTTATTCAGAGGTAAAGATATCTGGAATCGCGTGCACGGACCCGTTCGTCAAACTCTTAGGGAGCTATAAATTAAGCCCCATTACTTACCATATCAGATAAGAGAAATTGCTGCAGCTACATATATTTTACATCCTGGCCCTACATAGTTCACTATTTGCATCACTTACCAAAATATTACATGTGGTCATATATGCTTGGAAAGTGGAGATGCCATAGAACGTCAAAAAAGTAAACATTGCTGGAGACACATTGCCGTTTTGGAGAAGACATCGCGTTTGCTAGCGAAGAGATTTGTTGTGGCAAATGAACTTGGGCTGGGAATTGCCAGGAACCTCACGATAAGATATATGCATCAGCATTGCGAGTCTCATGATTCTATACGTATTGCGATTCGATACTGTGATTTTATTGCGCACCATATGTCTGTTGCAGAGGGATCAGAAAGCCATGAGAACGAGTTTTGATCAGTCATGGAAATAAAAGTGCTGAAAACAAATTGGCTCCCAATGTGAAAAGATTGAGAACAAGCTATGAAGGAACAATAATGGTGTTTTTAATAATAATCCGGGGGAGTTTACTGTTTTGGTGCAGGTACAGCCAACTAGCGCTAAAATATTGCGATATTGTCAATACAGTATATCGTAAAGTATCACTATGTAACTCGATTTCTTTCACCCCAATCCCTCAAATTAACGGTAAATAACTGAATTGTTTGCCCCACATTTAGCTAAGATGATTAGCTAGCCAGCTAAAATGTTTTATTTAGTTAGCAGTCGCATCTACAATAGTTTACTGTCAATAACATGTCTCCAAAAATGACGTGGTGTCTCCAATTGTGTTGACATTTTACAATTGCGATGCGCATCCATGAGTATCCACTTTCTGTAGCTCAGCTGGTAGAGCATGGCGCTTGTAACGCCAAGGTAGTGGGTTCGATCCCCGGGACCACCCATACACAAAAATGTATGCACGCATGACTGTAAGTCGCTTTGGATAAAAGCGTCTGCTAAATGGCATATTATTATTATTATTATTATCTGAAGAGAGCCCCGAAACATTGTGTGCAGACATTTTATGCAATAAATGAAGTAGGTTGAATCTAGTAGTTCTGATCTTCTGATTGGTCCTGATGAGTTGGGCGAGGTCCCCTCCAGGCTACTGTCACTGTTGCATTGGCTCTGAGTCGGGTTCTCTGTCTTCAAATGTTCAGCCTAAGAGAGGGGATTTTTGTGTGTGTGTGTGTGTGTGTGTTTAACAGTGATGATGTGTGTGTGTGTGTGTGTGTGTGTGTGTGTTTAACAGTGATGATGTGTGTTTGTGTGTGTGTGTGTGTGTGTCCTCAGAGCAAGAACTCGTGAGTTGGAAGAACTGAGAGGCCTATGGCGTGGGTGTTGTCCTTGGCCACCTGCTGACAAGGCTGACAAGATAGGACCCTTTTGTCCATTGTTATTGGATAGGAACAGAACTTATAACCAGCTCCTGACCTAAATAGATCTTAGCACAACATTTTACTCAACATATCATATTCCATATTCACTATAACAAATATATTTACTACGACATTAGCAAGAACCGCCACATCCTCAGCCGGCTAATCCAGTGTGTGAAGTTTTGCGGAGTGTTTGAGTTAGCTTTGCGAGGCAAAGATGAAACTGAGGGCTCCACCAACCCTGGTAAGCCAACACTTTTGAGATCAGTCAATAAATGCTTCTGGTATTGACTTATATGCTGCCCCTGTCTTCATGTTGTTGCTGGACATATCTTTTTTAAAATGTGTGTAGGTCACCTAAATCATCAGAAAAATTGCCCCCCCTGAGAATTTTTTCAGGAGCCGCCACTGACTACAATGACATACGCAGGCAAAGGAATTATTTTTCTGTATCTAGAATCCACTCCAGGAAGAAGCCCAGACACCACACAGTATATTTTGTATGACAGAAGAAAAAAAAAATTATACTCTATTGTACAGTTTGAACAACAGTGGAACCGTGCCAGCATAGCATCAACATTAGGGTAGACTAGTTGAACATGCATACATGTGCACAGGCACAGAGATTACATTTACAACAATATCTAGCCTAATATAAAGAAATATGGCATAACCCTCAACCGTTGTACAGTGAACAGACCTTACAGATATGTAGGTAGGCAGACAGTATCTACCTACAGCCATGCCTATCAAGCATGCTTAGCCAAATATACTTATTGTAAAACCAGCTTCAGTTTTAGAGATTTACAAAAGTAAATTGTATTATTGTTTCTCTTCACAGTTTCCTAGTAAACATAGCTAGCTAGCTTGCTGGATATGCAATACTTGTTATTTACATCTGTTTGGAATCCTAGTTAATTTCCCTCCAACATCTGACACCGCCTAACTTTGGACGTTGGAGGTCTAAGTCACCTCAAGCTCAAAATATAAATGAACTGGAAAATAATGGTACGTTTTGCGACTAAATACACCATTCTAGCTAGCTGACAACCGATTTTCATTACAATTTATGTAAGTTAAGTTAGGTTATGAGGGTTTTCAAAAAAGTAATATACAGTGCATTCGGAAAGTATTCAAACTGTTTCCCAAAAATGTTACGTTACAGCCTTATTCTAAAATGGATTAAATAGTTTTTTTTCCCTCATCAATCTACACACAATATCACATAATGACAAAGCAAAAACAGGTTTTTAGAAATGTTTGCTAATTTATTAAAAAACAACAACTGAAATATCACAAGTATTCAGACCCTTTACTCAGTACTTTGTTGTAGCACCTTTTGCAGTGATTACAGCCTTGAGTCTTCTTGGGTATGACGCTACAAGCTTGGCACACCTGTATTTGGGGAGTTTCTCCCATTATTCTCTGCAGATCCTCTCAAGCTCTGTCAGGTTGGATGGGGAGCATCACTGCACAGCTATTTTCAGGTCTCTCCAGAGATGTTAGATCGGGTTCAAGTCTGGGCTCTGGCTGGATCACTCAAGGACATTCAGAGACTTGTCCCGAAGCCACTCTTGCGTTGTCTTGGCTGTGTGCTTAGGGTCATTGTCCTGTTGGAAGGTGAACCTTCGCCCCAATCTGAGGTCCAGAGCGCTCTGGAGCAATATTTCAGCAAGGATCTCTCTGTACTTTGCTCTCATCTTTCCCTCGACCCTGACTAATCTCCCAGTCCCTGCCGCTGAAAAACATCCCCACAGGATGATGCTGCCACCACCAGAGAATCTTGTTTCTCATGGTCTGAGAGTCCTTTAGGTGCCTTTTGGCAAACTGCTGTCGTGCCTTTAACTGAGGAGTGACTTCTGTCTGGCAACTCTACCATAAAGGCCTGATTGGTGGAGTGCTGCAGAGATGGTTGTCCTTCTGGGAGGTTCTCCCATCTCCACAGAGGAACTCTGGAGCTCTGGCAGAGTGACCATCGAGTTCTTGGTCACCTCCCTGACCAAGGCCCTTCTCTCCCTATTGCTTAGTTTGACCGGGCGGCCAGCTCTAGGAAGAGTCTTGGTGGTTCCAAACTTCTTCCATTTAAGAATGATGGAGGCCACTGTGTTCTTGGGGACCTTAAATGCTGCAGAATTTTTTTTGTACCCTTCCCCAGATCTGTGCCTTGACACAGCTATACGGACAATTCCTTCGACCTCATGGCTTGGTTTTTGCTCTGTCATGCACTGTCAACTGTGGAACCTTATATAGACAGGTGTGTGCCTTTCCAAATCATGTCCAATCAATTGAATTTACCACAGGTGGACTCCAATCAAGTTGTAGAAACATGTCAAAGATGATCAATGGAAAAAGGATGCACCTGAGCTCAATTTCGAGTCTCATAGCAAAGGGTCTGAATACTTATGTAAATACATATTTTTATTGTTTTATTTTTAACATTTGCAAAAAATTCAAAAAAACAGTTTTCGCTTTGTCATTATGGGGTATTGTGTGTAGATTGATGAGGGAAAAATATAATTTAATACATTTTAGAATAAGGCTGTAACGTAACAAAAATGTGGAAAAAGAGAAAGGTTCTGAACAAATAATTTCCGAATACATATTTTGTGGGACAAAATTTGACTGCGCGTCAGACCACACATTTAATATCCAACTTTTAACCTCTGAAATATAGCTAACGGATTTGCTAATGTTGATAGCTTAGTTGCTAAATGTTGATAGAACTGCTTAGTAACCATAAAAGGAAAGAAATTGTGTTAGATAATACATATCCCAAAAACAGCTGAATGTTGTCCAGCTTTACCGTATCAAAATTGGAGTCGTCTGCCGGGTGCATTTGCGCAATCTGTAAAAATGTATTTTGATCTTTAAACCATGAACTTTTTGACACCTATCACTGTTGGCTATGTTTCATCTTACAACGGCTACATAGAGGCAGTATTTAGTCAAACGTTACAATGTATGCATCAATATTAAACTAGTTGGGACACACATTTTCATTAGACAGCGTCAAACAAAAAATGTGTGTACACTTTCAGTTATTGTGAAACCTTTCATCATCACCTTTCAATGCCTTAGTTTTGAATTGTAAATGTTTATACATATTCAGATAGAGGTATCTTTCTAAAATGTGTATAGAATGGCAAGTTATTTAACTACATGTATTTCCTACCACAGCATGGAGAAGGTTAAGAGGAAGCAGTGGAGTAGGTGGACATGTTCCATGCCATGGAGGACTGCGGGGCAGGGATGGCTATCCGCCAGGCTGCCGAGGTTAGGCATCTTTCGTTTTTAGGAGATTACCACGTGTATGTGAATGTTATCTGCTAATAACAGTTGTATTTTCTTATCTACCAAGGTGCATGGTGTACCTCGGCAGACCCTGGCGGACAGGCTGAGCGGCCAGCTGACTCATGGTTGTTGCAGTGGACCACCCACATTGCATGCACCAGAGGTTGAAAATTATCTGGTGCAGTACTGTATCTACTGCACCAGCCATGGGTTCCCATTCACCAGACAGAGGCTGATGAAATACGCAGGTATTTGGTGTTCTATGTGTTTATGTATGTAGAATGCTGGACTGACTGTGTGTGATGTAAATGTGTATGTGTATGATGATGCCAAAATAAACATTTTCATCCTGGATGGACAATTTTATATTCTATTCTATTCTAGGTTTTGGCACCCAGGGGAGACAATCCCACCACTGGGGAAGAGGTGGTGGGAAATGTTCAGGAGGCACAAGATTCTGAGCATTAGGAGGCAGGACACACTGGACAGGGGGAGAGCTGAGTGTGTCACACGTCCGACGATGAACACCTTCTTCACTTCTTATGAGAAGCACTTGGAGGAGAGTGGGTTGAGGGAGAAACCCAGACAAATCTATAAATGCGATGAGTCTGGGTTTCGTAGCGATAAGAGCAGGAACAAAGTCCTGGCTCCCCGGGGCGCAAAACATGTGTACCAGCAGGCTCCAGGGACGAAGGAGCACATCACAGTGCTGGCCTGCTTCAACACAGCTGGGGAGGATGTCCCCCCGGTTATCTTTCGGCCACTACACACTGGGAGACCCCCCCCAAGCCTTGTATGGACGGTCCAACAGTGGCTACATTGATGGTGACCTGTTCAGGAAGTAGTTTCAACACTTCATTAAGCATGCAGGGAAGGCGCGCCCTCTCATTCTCCTCTTCTATGGGCACAAGAGCCACATAGACCCGGAGGTGCTCTCGGCGGCACTAAGGGAAGGGGTTATACTTCTTTGTCTTCCACCACACTGCACCCATGTCCTGCAGCCGCTGGATGTGGCATACTTTGGCACTTTAAAGGCTGAGTTCTCCAAGGTAGCTTGAGACTTCAGCCATTTTGACCACTCCTACATGGTAAACAAACGCTACCCGTACCAGCACTGCAAGGACATGCGCTATGTGGTGGAAGGGTTTAAGAAGTGTTGCCTCTTCCCTTTTGACTCTTCAGCCATCGAAGGGTCCTGTTTATTGCCATCTCCCAGCACCGCCTCTCCTGGAACCACAGGAGGACCCTCAGCTCCTGCTCCAGTCCCAGCCCCTGCTTCAGTCACATCCCTAGAAGAGCACCCCCTAATAGAGGGGGGGGGGGCTGATAGCGAAGGACCTGGGGCACATCCTTACTGTCCTGAAGTATCGGCCAGACTGATACAAAAGACTTGCCGGTGGCAGCAGAGGGGTGAGAAGGAGAGGGCAAAGGAAAGGGCAGCCCTCAGAACACAGAGGGCACAGGAGAGGGCTGCTATGGATGAGATCGTCGACGACATCGCCTCTGCTGAACCCCCCGCTGGAACCACTCCTGACAGCTGCATCACCACCGCCAGTGCCTCCCAGTGTGCAACACCTGTAGGAGCCGCCGGAGCCCACAGCTGCAAAAGAAGGCCACGTGCCTGCTCTCCCGGCCACACCATAGTCGTCCCCTCAACCCCACCACTACAAACACCAGCTCCTCCAAGCCATCGTCAGAGGTTTCGTCCACCACCACGATGCACACCACCTCTCCTGTCTGTCACCACCGAAGCGGCCTCCTCTGGACCAACTGCCTCCTCCATCTCCCCTGGTCACACCACCACAACAGCCTCGTCTGGTGTCCCTGCCCCCTGCAATTCGAATACAGCCACCTTCACAAGTAAACATATGTTAAAGTATGATTAAAAAAAAGAACTGCAATGTTGTTGTTTTTTATCTCACTTTATATATCTACAGTCCATAGCACCAGCCCTCAAGGTATGTCCACCTCCTCCAAAACTTCTGCAGCTTCCTCCAGAGTTATTGACATGCTCTGTCTAACACTACTTTTATCTCAACTGCAGCACAGAAAAGCTCCACCGGCCACCTCTGTCACGCCAACCATGGCACCACCCTCAGGTACTTCATAATCTGTTGGTTTTTCTCTCTCTCAGTTGTATCAATTACTATTGTTGCTGTAGTATTTCTACATTTGCAAACCATGTTAATCAATTTGATTTTTGTTTTATAAAAGAAGACACCACCTGCTGTGCTCGCTGCGGGGAGCGTGATCCGCCTGCAAGCTCCCCGCAGGAGTGTGAGTCTGAGGTGCCATGGGTGTGCTTTGACACTGGTTCCACTGCAGGTGTGTGCAGTGGGATCGAGGTGGCTGTGGAGCTGGATTTCTATTGTGATTTCTGTGACAATATAGGGACGGAGGTCGAGATTTAATTGTTTGTTTTGTTTGTTTTGATATGCAATTTGTAAAAAAAATCAAAGTCTAAAATATTATATATACATTTATTCAACCCATCTTGTGTATTTCTTCCTTCACTTTCCAAGTGCATCTCTGCAACACAAACTCCAACAATATTTTCATTGTTTGTCAATGCACATCACTGAAATTAGTTTTATTTGATGTAAATTATTCATACTCATTTATATTTTAGTAATAAACTGTTATCTACTTTCTCAAGGCTGGTTGTAACGTTGTAGCTTGCTGTTTAGTAGCTAGCCATATCTACGACTAAAAGGACGAGGTTTTACAATCGAGAGACAAAAGATCTCAATTGTAAAACCTCTTCTATTTTTATTCATAGATATGGCTACCGGTAGTTGTTTTAGCTAGCTAAGTTCATTTCAATATGAAGGGGCAGAGGAGCAAACATGCCTTTGCTACCACATTTTAGATTCTGACTGTTAATGATATTTTACTGTGTGTTACTGTTATGTCATGTCCTGCATGCCCAGATTATGCCAATCGTTAATTTTTATGCTTACAGTAAGTGTCATGAAAAGCCAGAAAACTCAGGAGTTTGATGTGTTGCGTCCCTCTGGAAAGTCCTGAAACATGCCACTCAGCCGTGTTGGAGAAGGATGCAAAGTACACTCTAAAAATTAAGGGTTCAACAAGGGTTCTTCTAAGATCTTCAAAGAACCTTTAGGGTTCTTGGGACTGAAAATTGCACCCAAAAAGTTATTCCAAAACCCCCATAGGAGGTGGGGTTCATCGAGGAACCTCCTAAGTTGGTGGAGGTTCATGCAGGAAACTAACTGCCCAACTGAAACATTTGGATTTGAATTTGAAAGGACAGCAGGTGCAGGCACTTAAATTAAAAATTAAAAAGTGTTTAAGGTAAGGTTTGTCCCTTGTATGATCTAAATTGATATTGTTTTCTGATGACACTATCCATCTTTTCATATTTGTGCAAATCTTTCTAAAACAGAAAATGGACACAATTCAATGGATATCAGTCAATAAAGAGGTAAGAATATGTACTGTAGGCTATAAGAATTTGTTGAAGGCTAGCTGTATTGGGTGCAGATGACTGAACTGCTCACTTTTGTGTTGGTGTCTTCAGGTATACAGACGAGGAGGCATATAGTGAGGGGAAAAAGTATTTGATCCCCTGCTGATTTTGTACGTTTGCCCACTGACAAAGACATGATCAGTCTATAATTTTAATGGTAGGTTTATTTGAACAGTGAGAGACAGAATAACAACAAAAAAATCCAGAAAAACGCATGTCACAAATGTTATAAATTGATTTGCATTTTAATGAGGGAAATAAGTATTTGACCCCTCTGCAAGACACGACTTAGTACTTGGTGGCAAAACCCTTGTTGGCAATCAAAGAGGTAAGACGTTACTTGTAGTTGGCCACCAGGTTTGCACACATCTCAGGAGGGATTTTGTCCCACTCCTCTTTGCAGATCTTCTCCAGGTCATTAAGGTTTCGAGGCTGACGTTTGGCAACTCGAACCTTCAGCTCCCTCCACAGATTTTCTATGGGATTAAGGTCTGGAGACTGGCTAGGCCACTCCAGGACCTTAATGTGCTTCTTCTTGAGCCACTCCTTTGTTGCCTTGGCTGTGTGTTTTGGGTCATTGTCATGCTGGAATACCCATCCACGACCCATTTTCAATGCCCTGGCTGAGGGAAGGAGGTTCTCACCCAAGATTTGACGGTACATGGCCCCGTCCATCGTCCCTTTGATGCGGTGAAGTTGTCCTGTCCCCTTAACAGAAAAACACCCCCAAAGCATAACGTTTCCACCTCCATGTTTGACGGTGGGGATGGTGTTCTTGGGGTCATAGCCAGCATTCCTCCTCCTCCAAACACAGCGAGTTGAGTTGATGCCGAAGAGCGCGATTTTGGTCTCATCTGACCACAACACTTTCACCCAGTTCTCCTCTGATTCATTCAGATGTTCATTGGCAAACTTCAGACGGACCTGTATATGTGCTTACTTGAGCAGGGGGACCTTGCGGGCACTGCAGGATTTCAGTCCTTCACGGCGTAGTGTGTTACCAATTGTTTTCTTGGTGACTATGGTCTCAGCTGCCTTGAGATCATTGACAAGATCCTCCTGTGTAATTCTGGGCTGATTCCTCACCGTTCTCATGATCATTACAACTCCACGAGGTGAGATCTTGCATGGAGCCCCAGGCCGAGGGAGATTGACAGTTATTTTGTGTTTCTTCCATTTGCGAATAATCGCACCAACTGTTGTCACCTTCTCACCAAGCTGCTTGGCGATGGTCTTGTAGCCCATTCCAGCCTTGTGTAGGTCTACCATCTTGTCCCTGACATCCTTGGAGAGCTCTTTCGTCTTGGCCATGGTGGAGAGTTTGGAATCTGATTGATTGATTGCTTCTGTGGACAGGTGTCTTTTATACAGGTAACAAGATGAGATTAGGAGCACTCTTAAGAGTGTGCTCCTAATCTCAGCTCGTTACCTGTATAAAAGACACCTGGGAGCCAGAAATCTTTCTGATTGAGAGGGGGTCAAATACTTATTTCCCTCATTAAAATGCAAATCAATTTATAAAAATTTTTACATGCATTTTTCTGGATATAATAAAACGTGTAAGAAATCTCTTGCTGCGCATTGTAAACGCAGATCTAAAATGCTTCTTATTGTAATTTCTACTCTGCGTCAGACTAACTTTGTTCTTCTGTTGCACTTCTCCACTTGGATGAGAATTCACAAATGGGCATTCTATCAGCAGACAGTGCGCTCTGACTGATGTGTAGCTTTTTCCTCTGGTACTTGGTAGACCTACTTTTTTCTCAGTGTAGCCAGCCTACTTTTCTCTGGTAAAATTCAAGATGAACTTTAAACAAAATATTAGGACATGCAGCTGGCTACATAATTTTTTTATGATAAACAGAAATATGATGGTCATGCATCGTTTTTGCAAAACATACCTTGCTTTTTCATTGTAAGCTCATTTAGGCTACTTGTGTGGCTGCCAGCCAAAAAGCATTGCACTGCTTTTGTCATCTGATGAAAATTAAGCTATTTTCTGCCGAATGTGTTGCACTAATGTATTTTCTGTGAAGGGAAGGAAAACTATAGTTGCACGTCCCTGATCACTCTATTGAAGCAAAAAAACACTGTTGACTTTCAATATAAAACACGACCCCTGTCAATACACAGCTGGACTCACCCGCTCCCTCTTTCATCCTTTGTGCTATTTACAAACGCATGACTGGTTCAACTGTTACCGGGGAACTATGGTAAGCTTCATAATGTAAAATAATGTGACAGGTGAAATGAAGAATGTGATCTGCTTTATCTCGTAATGTATTGCACAAGTTGACTGCAGGTAATTACTTAAAAAGTAGCTACAAATATAACAAAATATTGAAAAACTTCTAAGAAATAGTTTTAATGGTATTGAAAAACCATCCCCTGGCTATTTCCAAATACCCCGGTTTATGGTATATACGGTATACCGCCCATTCACAACAGTTACAATAACCAACTGACAAATTGACAATAAACAAGAGCAGTCAGGCTATTGTAGCTACAATCCCTTGTATTTACAAAGTGCGGACCTGTTGCTCACAAAAATGCAATGTTAGCCCTAGCACATAAAGTCAAGTAGTGTACATACACTACAGGTCAAAAGTTTTAGAACACCTACTCAATCAAGGGTTTTTCTTTATTTTTACTATTTTCTACATTGTAGATGTGGTCCTCTGTAGCTCAGCTGGTAGAGCACGGCGCTTGTAACGCCAGGGTAGTGGGTTCGAACCCCTGGACCACCCATACACAAAAATGTATGCACGCATGACTGTAAGTCGCTTTGGATAAAAGCGTCTGCTAAATGGCATATTATTATTATTATTATAAAACAAATCAAAATGTATTTTATATTTCAGATTCTTCAAATAGCCACCCTTTGCCTTGATGATAGCTTTGCACACTCTTGGCATTCTCTCAACCAGCTTCATGAGGTAGTCACTTGGAATGCATTGCAATTAACATGTGCGCCTTCTTAAAAGTTAATTTGTGGAATTCCTTTCCTTCTTAATGCATTTGAGCCAATCAGTTGTGTTGTGACAAGGTAGGGGGGTATACAGAAGATATCCCTATTTGGTAAAAGACCAAGTCCATATTATGGCAAGAACAGCTCAAATAAGTAAAGAGAAATGACAGTCCATCATTACTTTAAGACATGAAGGTCAGTCAATACGGAACATTTCAAGAACTTTGAAAGTTCAAGTGCAGTCGCAAAAACCATCAAGCGCTATGATGAAACTGGCTCTCATGAGGACCGCCACAGGAATGGAAGACCCAGAGTTACCTCTGCTGCAGAGAATAAGTTCATTAGAGTTACCAGCCTCAGAAATTGCAGTCCAAGTAAATGCTTCACAGAGTTCAAGTAACAGACACATCTCAACATCAACTGTTCAGAGGAGACTGTGTGAATCAGGCCTTCATGGTCGAATTGCTGCAAAGAAACCACTAATAAAGGACACCAATAATAAGAAGAGACTTGCTTGGGCCAAGAAACACAAGCAATGGATATTAGACCGGTGGAAATGTGTCCTTTGGTCTGGAGTCCAAATTGGAGATTTTTGGTTCCAACCGCCGTTTATTTGTGAGACGCGTGTGGGTGAACGGATGATCTCCGCATGTGTATTTTCCACCGTACTTCACACTTAACCAGCATGGCTACCACAGCATTCTGCAGCGATACGCCATCTCATCTGGTTTGGGCTTAGCGGGACTATCATTTGTTTTTCAACAGGACAATGACCAAACACACCTCCAGGCTGTGTAAGGGCTATTTTACCAAGAAAGAGAGTGATGGAGTGCTGCATTAGATGACCTGGCCTCCACAATCCCCCGACCTCAACCAAATTGAGATGGTTTGGGATGAGTCGGACTGCAGAGTGAAGGAAAAGCAGCCAACAAGTGCTCAGCATATGTGGGAACTCCTTCAAGACGGTTGGAAAAGCTTTCCAGGTGAAGCTGGTTGAGAGAATGCCAAAAGTGTGCAAAGCTGTCATCAAGGCAAAGGCTGGCTATTTGAAGAATCTCAAATATAAAATATATTTTGATTTGTTTAATACTTTTTTAGTTACTACATGATTCCATATGTGTTATTTCATAGTTTTTATGCCTTCACTATTATTCTACAATGTAGACAATAGTAAAAATAAAGAAAAACCCTTGAATGAGTAGGTGTTCTAAAACTTTTGACCGGTAGTGTAGGTATGGAGATATTTTGGGCCTCCCCTAGTGTATCTGGCTGGTACAATGTGATTGTTTTATTGAATCAAGCCCAAATGTGTTCCAGACTTCATAGAGCAACTCAACATTCACAGTTAAGAATTATTGTCCACTTTTCCACTTTGAAAGCGAAACCAAGGAAACCATGCTGACTAGACTGCTTGAATAAAACAATAGATATTGAAATATGGCCAATTTAATATAGTTACTGTTTTAAAGTTAATGCCAAGAAAGACACTAATGTGTGTGTGTGTGTGTGTGTGTGTGTGTGTGTGTGTGTGTGTGTGTGTTTGGACCAGAGGCCTCACAAGGATAGTAAAACATGGAAAATTCTGACAAGTGGGGACATAAAAAAGGCTATTTTAGGCATAGGGATTAGGTTCAGGGTTACAATTAGGGTTAGGGTTAGGGAAAATAGGATTTTTAATGGGAATCAATTGTTTGGTCCCCACAACGATAGTAAAACAAAAATGTGTGTCTGTGTGTGTATCTATGCATGCTTTGTGTGGTTATATGGGTGTATCTTTTTATTTTGACATCAAATTGACTAGCAAGGGCTAAGAGAGAGTCTAAGGGGGACAGAGGACTTTTTCTTCGAGACATTACCTGACAGGACTCTCGTTGAGACAGAGAGTGGGTGGAGTAGTTAAGATCCAGACCGAAATCGACGGGGTGCACAGTGAGCAGTCGTTTGGCCTTTTTCATCTTCAGGAGAGTAGAGATAAAGACACCGTCACACATAGAACCAGGAGAGCGGAGAGGAGACAGGGAGGACACCAAAGATGGGTAAAGGCGGTGAGAAGTGACAACTCTCCACTAATAACAACTACTGAGACACACTCCCTCAAGAGCTCTGGAGGGGACCATTGGTGTCCCAACAAAAAGTGTCCTTTTTCAAATTAGAGAACCTTATACCTGGAATACAACCTTTCCCTCTTAATGTGTATACCAGTGGGGTTAGCATTGGTCAAATAAGCATTACCATGCTGACATGTTCTTTTAGGAAGATTATGCTTTTACTGAATGTGACAACAGATGTTCTTCTTTCCAATACTGTATGAGTCAATAAGGAATGCACGTGTGGCTCCCTGTGTGGCTCAGTTGGTAGAGCACAGCACTTGCAATGCTAGGGACATGGGTTTGATAAAAGTGTTTGCTAAATGACGGATATTATGCAGGCCATGCAAATGCATCATTCCCATGGCTTTGGGTGGGCTGCCATATGTTGAATGACAATGAGGACAATGTTCCTTGAGTAAATATCACCATATGATGGAAATATCACCATAAGTTTGTTGTTGTGGTCATTTATGGGAGATGGTGTCACCTTTTCTTTTTTGGAATAACAAAGGATCACCATATGCTAAACTGAGGCTCTTGAAGATGGGATTTGAGTTGTTTCAGAAATTAACAGTTCATAAGCAGAAAAAAGCATTTTACCCAACTACACTGGCTCATGTGTCCCTGAGTCATTCAAATTACTTTTTCTGCTTACACCACTTGAGGGTGCTCTCCCTCTCTATCACTGTCTTTCACAAGGTAACCAAAGCAGGAGGTACTGGTAAGACCATGGAAAAGTTGTGGTCATAAACATGAAAACAGCAGTATTCACTATCACTTAAATTGCAACAACAAAATTAGGTTTAAATCATAGGCTACACTACATACATGGATATGTGATATTACATTTCTAAACTTGGACACAATGGCCCATATTCACAAAGCATCTCAGAGTAGGAGTGCTGATCTAGGATCAGGTCCATATTATCTTATTCATTATGATCTAAAAGACAAAACTGATCCTATATAAGCACTCCTACTCGACACTTTGTGAATATGAGCCAAGGATTATTGTGTCAGCAGACAACAATGAGAGAAAGTGCTTAGTGTTGGTTATTCATTGTGATTTGGAACTAAACAACCAATCTAGACTGTACAACAGTCATAACAAAAACCAGCAGGAGACACTACAGGGTCTCTCTATCACTTTTCTCATACACTTGACATTTCTGGGACTGCGTCCTAAAAGGCACCCTATTACCTATGTAGTGCACTACAATTGACCAGGGCCCATCAGCATTGGTCAAAAGAAGGGCACTATATAGGGAATAGAGTGCCATTTGTGATGCACCCTAGGACTCTTTAATGTGTGACATGATCTATGACAGCCTGGTATTTATTTACCCATGATGCACCGGGCCAGCGCTGGTTCTGCAATGCCTTAACACTGACCAGCTGCTCATTCACAAGGGTCAGCACAAATGACCAGATCTATAAATCATCCCAACTGTCAAACAACAGGGCATGGGTAGATCTGTATGATGAAAGATTAGGGAATCTACAGTTTAGACCGCCTAGCTTAGGCCGATGATACAGAAGGTGCTACATAGTATAATAATATAAATAAAATAATATATACAGTATATATATCATTTAGCAGATGCTTTTATCCAAAGCGACTTACAGTCATGCATGTATACATTTCACATATGGGATGTCCCGGGAATCGAAACACACAACCCTGGAGGTGCAAGCGACATGCTATACCAACTGAGCCATACAAGACCACATAGCATTCTTGTAGGACCAATTAAATGACTTATGGTTGATATATAATTTCAGCCTTTTCCTAAACTATGGGCCTACATTCATTTTTATAAAGGGGCTGTACAAACATGTCCACTTTTTGAAGTCTGAATTCACCTTTACTTGCACACAGGAATGTCTCAACCATAAACATGAACTTAGGTGTCTCAAACATTCAAAAAGACCTGTACAAGCAACTTAACCCTCATACTACCAACATACTGTATTATACATACATGGATTACCAACTGGGGTCATTTTGACCCCAATAAGAAACTATTGGAAAAAGCAACAATCATAGCAAAATATCAACTACATTCTTATAAAAACATAATTAGACATGTAAATAATGTTATCTGAAATAAAGAATAACCAAAACAGACTTATTTCAGCTACAGTTAATTTGCATATTCCGTCAAATGAAAATATACATTTTCCCCTTAAATAATGTGCAGCCTTTGGTAACACTTTATTTGGACAGTCCATCTGTAGAGATCTACAGACTATCAGTAACATTTCAACTAACTATCTACTAACCCGAACACTAGCCTAACCTTAAGCCTTATCCTAACCCTTATTCTAAACCTTATCCTTACCCTAACCCTAACCTTAACCTTAAGAAACAATTGTTTATCAACAGATAGTTTGTTGATAGTATGACCATCAAATAAAGTGTGACCATCTTTTTTCCAAATTACAATCTACTAAAAAGCTGATTTTACATAATTTGATTGTAGTATCATTTAGCTTTTAGAATTTTGAAGTAAATACTAATTTTGCCATATTCAGGGGCGGTACACCAACATTTTTAATATGCTTAATTTTATTGAAAAAAAGTGATTCATCCATTGATCCTGAGTGGAAATTACAATTACCACTGACATACTTTTATTTGCTATTTTGACTGCAACTATGCATATATGTGAGTTAATTTTAATTTTGCACACCGTCATACCTAGTTATAACCAGTTATAGCCATAGGTGAGTACACAAGGTGCTCCTTCTGTGCAGGTGATCTGTCTATCTGGTCACAATCACTAATACAGGTCCCCCTCCACCCTCAGAGGATATGTATAACTTAATATTATGTCTCCAATTTCAAATTAATATATATATTTTTTTAGATTTGCCCTAAAATAACTAATTTTCAGAGAATACACACCAATACACCTCTCTATGTAGATTCAGAGTGTATCTGAGTTCTGTATTGAAATTATATCAAGTATTTATACCATTGGCAGATTTGTATATGCACATAAATAAGGTAATTTCGTTTTGTACAGTCATACGATACGTGGTATAGAAAAGTACAATCTTAGGCGAGTACATGGGGTGTATTATCTCAGCAGATGATCTGTCTATCTGGTCAAAATCACGGATACATACATGGATTACCAACTGGGGTCATTTTGACCCCAAGAAGAAACTATTAGAAAAAGCAACAATCATAGCAAAATATCAACTTAATTCTTATAAAAACATCATTAGACATGTAAATAATGTTATCTGAAATAAAGAATAACCAAAACAGACTTATTTCATACCTCTGGTGGTATAGATAATTTGTAATTATGTCCCCAGATAAACCTATATTCAAATAAAGGTCCTATTTATCAAATTACTACAGGCTGAATTAGGTGTCTTAATAAATAAAAAAATCCATTGACAAAGTCATGAAATATTGGAAGAATTGAATAAACCACCTTTGGGCTATGATCAAAAATATGCCTCTGGGGTCAAAATGACCCCAGTTGGTTGTATGAGGGTTAAAACAAACATATAAAAACTTAAAAGACATAAAGCAGGCACTGTAGTCTGCATATCTCAAGAGTTAGACTAGGTTTTCATTTTACATTACGTCATTTAGCAGACGCTCTTATCCAGAGCGACTTACAGTTAGTGAGTGCATACATATATATATATATTTTTTATCATACTGGCCCCCCCGTGGGAATCAAACCCACAACCCTGGCGTTGCAAGCGCCATGCTCTACCAACTGAGCTACACGGAACTACTGAGTAAAGGGTCTGAATACTTATGTAAATGTGATATTTTCATTTGTGTATACACGTTACTTTGTGTCAAGGTCTCAATGCTTCAGCGTGGATTACCATTGAGAAGACCCAGCAACATTTAAAAAGATGCCAAATACTGCTGAATGCACATTAATGAGTCACTGTTTCTTTTACGTTTATGTTTTGTGTTTGTTTTATGAAGATATGGAATGTACAGTATACCACAAAGAAACGTTTCCCAAAATCATTCATCGGGTAAGGTTGTACATGTTTGTTTTAGCCCAGCACAAGCACAACTGACTCAACTATTCCACTATTCATCAAGACACTTTGTTAGTTGAATCGCATGTGTTAATGCAGAGCTAGAACAGAAATGTGCAACACTCGGGCACACCCGAGGACCCAAGCTAAGAAACACTGACATAGAGGGATATCCTCTACCCACCAACATAAACAGTCAAGGACACAATTGACTGATTCACACTATAGGGCCAACCCGAACCATACTGTGCTGGCTCTGATATTTTCTCTTTATATTGTCCTTTCGCGTACAGTTCTAGGAACTTTGGTGTATGTGAACCCAGGCCAGCCCAGTACAGTTTGGCTCGGTAGTGTGAAAAAGGTAATACTGTAATTCAGGAAGAATAGAGAGTGGGCAATACCGCTCTGTAGTGTCGTCCATCTGCCACGGTGTCCATGTTGTTCTCATCATAGAGATCTGCTGAGGAGGGAGAAGTGTCTTGTGTGAGTTTAAGACATTTATTTAATTCAATTCCATATCACTTCAATTATCCCTCAAAAGGCAACTGTGCTGGGCAAAACAGTGCACGTTTAAATACATTAGGTACATGCATACACACAGTACGTAATACAGTGCCTTAAGAAAGTATTCACACCCCTTGACCTTTTCCACAATTTGTTGTGTTACAGCCTGAATTTAACATTGATTACATTTAGATGTTGTGTCACTGGCCTACACACAATAACCCATAATGTCAAAGTGGAATTATGTTTTTAGAAATGTTTTCAAATCAAATCAAAATCAAATCAAATGTTTTTTGCCACATGTGCCGAATACAACAGTTGTAGACCTTACAGTGAAATGCTTACTTACAAGCCCTTAACCAACAATGCAGTTTTAAGAAAAATAACTGTTAAGTAAAAAAATAACAGTAGGGAGGCTATATACAGGGGGTACCGGTACAAAGTCAATGCGCGGGGGCACCGGTTAGTCAAAGTAATTTAGGCAATATGTACATGTTGGTAGAGTTAAAGTGACTATGCATATATAATAAACAGCAGCGTAAAAGAGGGGGTGGAAGCTGTTAAAAACCTTTTGGACCAAGACTTGGCGCTCTGGTACCACTTGCCGTGGGGGAGCAGAGAGAACAGTCTATGACTAGGGTGGCTGGAGTCTTTGACCATTTTTAGGTCCTTCCTCTGACACCACCGGGTATAGAGGTCCTGGATGGCAGGAAGCTTGGCCACAGTGATGTACAGGGCCGTACGCACTACCCTCTGTAGTGCCTTGCGGTCGGAGGCCGAGCAGTTGCCATACCAGGTGGTGATGCAACTAGTCAGGATGCTCTCGATGGTGCAGCTATATAAATTTTGGAGGATCTGAGGACCCATGCCAAATCTTTTCAGTCTCCTGAGGGGGACTAGGCGTTGTCGTGCCCTCTTCATGACTGACTTGGTGTGTCTGGACCATGATAGTTTGTTGGTGATGTGGACAGCAAGGAACTTGAAGCTCTCAACCTGTTCCACTACAGCCCCGTCGACAAGAATGGGGGCGTGCTCAAACCTATTTTTTTTCCTGTAGTCCACAATCATCTCCTTTGTCTTGATCACGTTGAGGGAGATGTTGTTATCCTGGCACCACATGTCCAGGTCTCTGACCTCCTCCATGTAGGCAAACTTAATGATGGTGTTAATGATCGTGCCTGGCCATGTCATGGGTGAACAGGGAGTACAGGAGGGGACTGAGCACGCACCCGTGAGGGGCCCCCGTGTTGAGGATCAGAGTGGCAGATGTGTTGTTACCTACCCTTACCACTTGGGGGCGGCCCGTCAGGAAGTCCAGGATCCAGTTGCAGAGGGAGGTGTTTAGTCCCAGGGTCCTTAGCTTAGTGATGAGCTTTGAGGGCACTATGGTGTTGAACGCTGAGCTGTAGTCAATGACTAGCATTCTCACGTAGGCGTTCCTCTTGTCCAGGTGGGAAAGGGCAGTGTGGAGTGCAATAGAGATTGCATCATCTGTGGATCTGTTGGGGCGGTATGCAAATTGGATTGGGTCTAGGGTTTCTGGGATAATGTTGTTGATATGAGCCATGACCAGCCTTTCAAAGCACTTCATGGCTAAAGACGTGAGTGCTACGGGTCGGTAGTCATTTAGGCAGGTTATCTTAGTGTTCTTGGGCACGGGGACTATGGTGGTCTGCTTGAAACATGTTGGTATTACAGACTCAGTCAGGGACATGTTGAAAATGTCAGTGAAGACACTTGCCAGTTGGTCAGCACATGCTCGGAGTACATGTCCTGGTAATCCATCTGGCCCTGCGGCCTTGTGAATGTTGACCTGCTTAAAAGTTTTACTCACATCGGCTATGGAGAGCGTGATCACATAGTCATCTGGAACAGCTGATGCTTTCATGTTGCTTGCCTCGAAGCGAGCATAGAAGTGATTTAGCTCATCTTGTAGGCTAATGTCACTGGGCAGCTCGCGGCTGTGCTTCCCTTTGTAGTCTGTAATAGTTTGCAAGCCCTGCCACATCCAACGAGCATCGGAGCCGGTGTAGTACGATTCAATCTTAGTCCTGTATTGACTCTTTGCCTGTTTGATGGTTCATCGGAGGGCATAGCGGGATTTCTTATAAGCATCCAGGTTAGAGTCCCGCTCCTTGAAAGCGGCAGCTCTACACTTTAGCTCAGTGCGGATGTTGCCTGTAATCCATGGCTTCTGGTTGGGGTACGGACGGTCACTGTGGGGATGACATCATTGATTGACTTATTGATGAAGCCAGTGACTGATGTGGTGTACTCTTCAATGCCATCAGAAGAATCCCGGAACGTATTCCAGTCTGTGCTAGCAAAACAGTCCTGTAGCTTAGCATTTGCGTAATCTGACCACTTCCATATTAACCGAGTCACTGGTGATTCCTGCTTTAGTTTTTGGCTATAAGCAGGAATCAGTAGGATAGAATTATGGTCAGATTTGCCAAATGGTGGGCAAGGGAGAGCTTTGTACGCGTCTCTGTGTGTGGACTAAAGTTGGTATAGAGTTTTTTTTCTTCTGGTTGCACATTTAACATGCTGGTAGAAATGAGGTAGAACGGATTTAAGTTTCCCTCCATTAAAGTCCCCAGCCACTAGGAGAGCTGCCTCTGGATGAGCATTTTCATGTTTGCTTATGGCCTTATACAGCTCAATGAGTGCAATCTCAGTGCCAGCATCAGTTTGTGGTGGTAAATAGATAGCTACAAAAAATATATTAGAAAACTCTCTTGGTAAATAGTGTGGTCTACAGCTTATCATGAGATACTCTACCTCAGGCGAGCAAAGCCTTGAAACTTCCTTAGTATTAGATTTCGTGCATCAGCTGTTGTTTACAAAAATACACAGACCGCCACCCCTTGTCTTACCAGACGTTCTATCCTGCTGATGTAGCGTATATCCCGCCAGCTGTATGTTATCAATGTCGTCGTTCAGCCATGACTCGGTGAAACATAAGATATTACAGTTTTGAATGTCCTTGATCTTAGGTCGTCCATTTTGTTTTCCAATGATTGTACTTTGGCTAATAGGACTGATGGAAGTGGCAGATTCCTCACTCGCTGTCGGATCCTTACAAGGCACCCCGACCTACGTCCACAATATCTCTGTCTCTTTCTCATGCGAATGACAGGGATTTGGGCCTTGTCGGGTGTCTGTAGAATATCCTTCGCGTCCGACTCATTGAAGAAAACATCTTTGTCCAATACAAGGTGAGTAATCGCTGTCCTGATATCCAGAAGCTCTTTTTGGTCATAAGAGACGGTGGCAGAAATAACGCGAAAAAACACACATAATAGCACAATTGGTTAGTGGGCCGTAAAATGGCAGCCATCTCCTCAGGCGGCATTCTGATTTGAGCCAATAAGTATTCAATCCCTTTGTTATGGCAAGCCTAAATAAGTTCCGGAGTAAAGATGTGCTAAACAAGTCACATAATAAGTTGCATGGACTCACTCTGTGTGCAATAATAGTGTTTAACATGATTTTTAAATGACAACCCCATCTCTGTACCCCACACATACAATTATCTGTAAGGTCCCTCAATCGAGCAGTTAATATCACACACAGATTCAACCACAAAGACCAGGAAGGTTTGCCAATGTCTCGCAAAGGGCACCTATTGGTAGAATAAATTGAATATCCCTTTGAGCATGGTGAAGTTATTAATTACAATTTGGATGGTGTATCAATACACCCAGTCACTACAATGATGCAGGCATCCTTCCTAACTCAGTTGCTGGAGAGGAATGAAACTGCTCAGGGATTTCAGCATGAGTCCAATGCTGACTTTAAAACAGTTATAGAGTTTAATGGTTGTGATAGGAGAAAACTGAGGATGGATACAACATTGTATTTACTCCAAAATACAAACCTAATTGACAGAGTGAAAAGAAGGAAGCCTGTACAGCTTCATTAAATAGTACCCGCAAAACACCAGTCTCAACGTCAACAGTGAAGAGGCGACTCCGGGATGCAGAGTTGCAAAGAAAAAGCCATATCTCAGACTGGCCAATAAAAAGAAAAGATTAAGATGGGCAGTCTGAGATATGGCTTTTTCTTTTCAACTCTGCCTAGAAGGTCAGCATCCCGGAGTCACTTCTTCACTGTTGACGTTGAGACTGGTGTTTTGCGGGTACTATTTAATGAAGCTGCCAGTTGAGGACCTGTGAGGCGCCTGTTTCTCAAACTAGACACTCTAATGTATTTGTCCTCTTGCTCAGTTGTGCACCGGGGCCTCCCACTCCTCTTTCTATTCTGGTTAGAGCCAGTTTGCGCTGTTCTGTGAAGGGAGTAGTACACAACGTTGTAAGAGATCTTCAGTTTCTTGGCAATTTCTCGCATGGAATAGCCTTCATTTCTCAGAACAAGAATAGACTGACGAGTTTCAGAAGAAAGTTATTTGTTTCTGGCCATTTTGAGCCTGTAATCGAACCCACAATTGCTCCAGATACTCAACTAGTCTCAAGAAGGCCAGTTTTTGTCATGGGCCTCTCACTCCACCGGGTTACCACCTTAATTTTCTTCCACTCTGCTCACCACTCTCTCTACTCAGCCTAACTAGCTCCACCTGTCCCTGCTCTGCTCTGCTCTAATTACTCTGCCAGCTGCGCTGCATTACCCACTACCTCTCCCAGTATTTAAGGCCCTGTCTTTCAGCTCTCCGGTGTCAGATCGTCTGCAAAGCTCACACCCGGAACCTGTTTGCTCGCGCTTCTGGCTCACCCTGGTTTTGTGACCCCGGACCTGCCTGTTTTTTGGATACTCTTCTGCCTCAGGAGATCCAGACCTGCTTCTGCCATTACGACTCCTGACTACTCTTCAATCCCGGTAACTCTGACCAGCCTTCTGCCTTGCTACTACGTATTTTGGATTTCCCTTGAACTGTACTGCTGCCTGGTTTCATTCCGCCCTGTTGTGTCTGTGTCTCCCCCCCCCAGGACTTCTGGACCACCCACCACCGGCTTCATAGGACGCATCGCTGCCACTGGGGGGGGCACAGACCCAGCGCATTGGACGGGATCCCTGTTACCCCTGGAGCCTTCATTCACTCCCTACTTCCCTTTTCCCTTAAGTTTAATAAACTTTCTGGTGTGACGCAATTGTGGTCCTCTGGTCGTCTGTCTGAACCGTGACAGTACGATCTGACCATTATGGACTCAGCGCACACTTTCCCCGACATGGAAACCGATGAGCATGAGCAGCAGTTCCAGCAGCAGCAACAACAACTCGCCATGATCATTCAACTCCTCACCAACCTTACCCCAGCCAGTCTGCCCACCAGCCCAGCCCCCGAGTTACCTGCCCCGGTCATTGCAGCCGCTGCTCCGGAACCCAAGATTGGAAACCCCGAGCGGTTCAACGGCGATTCAACCCAGGTCCGGCCATTCCTGACTAGCTGCCGACTTCAGTTCTCCTTGCAGCCAAGGACCTTCGCCACGGAGGGGGCTAAAGTTGGGTATGCCATCACTCACCTGACGGGCCGAGCTCGACTCTGGGGAACAGCAGAGTTCGAACGTCAAACCCCCGCATGTGCAACCTTCGACCTGTTTGCTGAGGAGATGCTGAAGGTGTTTGACCTGGATTCACCCACCGCAGAGGCGTCTCGTGAACTGTTCAGTATTCGACAAGGCAGACGTTCAGTCGCAGACCATTCCATCGACTTCCGAACCCTGGCTAGACGAAGTTCTTGGAACACACCATCGTTGGTGGACGCGTTCTTCCATAGTTTGGCTGACTATATCAAGGACGAGTTGGTCTCCCATGAACTGCCTTCCACTCTTGATGAAGCCATCGCACTGACTGTCAGGATCGACAGAAGGATACAGACCCGTCGTCGTGAGAGGGGGCGCCAAGGTCCACCTACTACCGGCATTCGGAGAGATCCGACTGGGCTCCTGTCATCTACTGCCACTCACCCAGGTCAGCTTGATCAGTCTGAGCCTATGGAGATTGGGCGAGCCTCCCTCACTCCTGCAGAGCGCCAGCGCCGCTTCACCTCAAACCTCTGCCTCTATTGTGGAGGTGATGGACATCGTGTGGTAACCTGCCCTTTAAAGGGCCGAAGCTCACCGGGCATAGGGGGAGTCCGGTTGAGTTCAATGACCATCCAGTCCTCCGACCGCAAACCCCTGCTGCAAGTTCACCTCCGCCTCTCTGACTCAACTCACACCCTGGCTGCTCTGGTGGATTCTGGCGCCGAAGCCAACATAATGGACATCAAGCTGGCACGCCAACTGGGACTGGAGAACCTCCGTTTGACACCTCCTATTCCTGCCCGGGCACTGGACGGACACTTACTCGGATCGGTCACTCATGTCACGGCCCCGGTCTCGATGGGTCTGTCCGGAAACCATCAAGAAACTATCCAGTTTCACCTGCTCCCCTCTCCAGGCCAACCCCTCATCCTGGGTTACCCATGGCTCCGCCGGCACAACCCTCAGCTCGACTGGGTGACCGGGGTGATCAGGGAGTGGGGAGAGGACTGCCACCGAACCTGCCTGCTTGCTGCCGCACTACCCCCTCGGCCAGTACCTACTAACTCCGCTCCTGACCTCTCCAATGTCCCAGAATGCTACCATGGTCTCAGAGAGGTGTTTAACAAAGCAAGAGCCACATCTCTGCCCCCTCACCGACCGTACGACTGTGCCATCGACCTCCTCCCTGGAACAGCTCCTCCAAAGGGTCGTCTTTATTCGTTGTCTGCTCCTGAAAGAAAGTCCATGGAGGACTACATCAATGGCTCTCTGTCCGCAGGATTAATCCGTTCATCTTCATCTCCTGCTGGTGCTGGCTTCTTCTTTGTGGGGAAGAAGGACGGATCTCTTCGCCCCTGCATCGACTACAGGGGACTCAACGACATCACAGTGAAGAACCGTTACCCTCTGCCTCTGCTCACCTCTGCTTTTGAGTTGCTCCAGGGAGCCACTATTTTTACCAAGTTGGATCTCAGAAACGCTTACCACCTAGTGCGGATCCGGGAGGGAGATGAATGGAAAACCGCATTCAATACACCAACAGGCCACTACGAGTATCTGGTTATGCCTTTTGGCCTCACCAATGCTCCTGCTGTGTTCCAGGCTCTAGTGAATGATGTACTGCGGGACATGTTAAACAAGTTTGTCTTCGTTTACCTGGATGACATCTTAATCTACTCCAGAAACCTGTCTGAACACACCCGCCATGTCCAGCAAGTCCTTCATCGTCTTCTGGAGAATTCCCTCTACGCCAAGGCAGAGAAATGTGAGTTTCACGTCAAGACAGTGGCCTTCCTGGGGTACATTGTGGCAGAGGGAAGTATCCAAATGGATCCTGCCAAAGTATCAGCAGTCACTTCATGGCCAGTTCCGGAGAACAGAAAGAAGCTGCAACAGTTTCTGGGGTTTGCTAACTTCTATAGGAAGTTTATCCGGAACTACAGTACCGTTGCTGCCCCTCTCACTGCTCTAACCAGCACCAAGCAACCCTTCACCTGGACCCCAGCAGCCGACAAAGCCTTCAGTACCCTCAAGGTGAGGTTCACCTCCGCTCCCATCCTCCAGATGCCTGATGTGGACCGGCAATTCATTGTGGAGGTGGACGCCTCGGATGTGGGAGTTGGTGCTGTGATTTCTCAGTGGGCTGCGGAGGATAGGAAGCTCCATCCCTGTGCCTTTTTCTCACGTCGGTTGTCCCCCTCTGAGTGCAATTACGACATAGGGAACCGTGAGCTGCTGGCTGTGAAGCTTGCCTTGGAGGAGTGGCGTCACTGGCTGGAGGGGTCCACCATTCCATTTCTCGTTTGGACCGATCATAAGAACTTGGAGTACATCCGCACGGCCAAACGGTTGAACTCCAGGCAGTCCCGCTGGGCCCTGTTCTTCACCAGGTTTAATTTCACTCTGTCATACCGGCCTGGATCACGCAACACCAAGCCAGACGCCCTCTCCCGTCAATTCCAGAAGGATGACACCCCCTCCAAGGACCCTGTGTCGATTCTGCCAAGTCCCTGCATCGTTGCAGCTCTGACCTGGGCTGTTGAGGAACAGGTGCTGGAGGCTCTCCGTAACCAGCCAGGTCCCAGCACTTGCCCAGCTGACCGCCTTTTTGTCCCCGAAGACCTGAGGTCCCAGGTCGTTCAGTGGGGACATGACTCCCGCCTAGCTTGTCACCCTGGCTCCACCCGCACTTACAACCTGCTCGCCCAGAGGTTCTGGTGGCCCTCTCTGAGGAAGGATGTACGGGAATTCGTCCAAGCCTGCCCCATCTGCAACCAACACAAGTCGTCCTGCCAGCCCCCAGCCGGATTGCTGCAGCCCCTGCCTGTGCCCAGACGTCCCTGGTCTCACATCGCCCTTGACTTTGTCACGGGGCTGCCCCCTTCAAGTGGCATGACCGCCATTCTCACCATCGTTGACCGTTTCAGCAAGATGGCACACTTCATTCCCCTCCCCAAGCTCCCAACCGCCAAGGAGACCGCCCAGGTGGTCCTGGAACACGTCTTCCGGATCCACGGACTGCCAAAGGATGTAGTTTCTGACCGTGGTCCACAATTCTCCTCCGCTTTTTGGAAGGAGTTCTGTCACCTGCTGGGAGCCACAGTCAGTCTGACTTCCGGATTCCATCCCCAATCCAATGGGCAGTCAGAGCGGGCTAATCAGGAGCTCGAGAAGGCACTGCGATGCATGACTTCACGCAACCCCCACTCCTGGTCGCAGCAATTGACATGGGTGGAGTACGCACACAATTCTCTGACCTGCTCTGCCATCGGTATGTCCCCTTTCCAATGTGTTTATGGATACCAGCCTCCTCTATTTGCCAGCCAGGAAGAGGAGGTTACTTGCCCATCTGCACTTGCTTTTGCCCGTCGATGTCGCCGCACCTGGTCACAAGCCCGAGCCACACTCCTCAGATCCGTTGCCAGCTACACTACCGGGGCCAACCGTCGGAGAATTCCTGCTCCCACCTACCATGTTGGTCAAAGGGTGTGGTTGTCATCGAAGAACCTGCCACTCAGGGTGGAGTCGCAGAAGCTGGCACCTCGGTTCATTGGCCCATTCCCTATCATAAGAGTGATTAGCCCAACTGCTGTCCGGCTCCAACTGCCTAATTCCCTGAGGGTGCACCCCACTTTCCATGTGTCTAAGATTAAGCCCATCCATGAGAGTCCGCTGGTCCCTGCTGCGCCTGGTCCTCCTCCTCCACGGCTCGTCGATGGTGGTCTGGTTTACACCGTCCGCCGCCTGCTTCGGTCCAGACGGAGGGGTAGGGGTCTCCAGTACCTCATTGACTGGGAGGGCTATGGACCTGAGGAAAGGACCTGGGTGCCAGCTAGTCGGATTGTGGATAGGACTCTCATCACCGCTTTCCACCAACGGCATCCTGATCAACCTGCAATCCGTAGGGGCCGCCCCCAGAGGGGTCCCTAACCGTCCGGCCCGCTCGGCTTCCTGTCCTGTGCCTGATCCTGTCTCGGGACCTGTCCCATCTCCCGACCACGGCCCTTCGGCTTCCTCCGAGGATGAGGACGTTCACTCGGACCGTTCGGAGGAGTTCTAGCCCTCCTCCGGCTCCCCTCCTCCCGCCCGGCGTGGTGTTGCTCTTGGGACTTCTGGGGCCGTCCCTTGGGGGGGGGTTCTGTCATGGGCCTCTCACTCCACCGGGTTACCACCTTAATTTTCTTCCACTCTGCTCACCACTCTCTCTACTCAGCCTAACTAGCTCCACCTGTCCCTGCTCTGCTCTGCTCTAATTACTCTGCCAGCTGCGCTGCATTACCCACTACCTCTCCCAGTATTTAAGGCCCTGTCTTTCAGCTCTCCGGTGTCAGATCGTCTGCAAAGCTCACACCCGGAACCTGTTTGCTCGCGCTTCTGGCTCACCCTGGTTTTGTGACCCCGGACCTGCCTGTTTTTTGGATACTCTTCTGCCTCAGGAGATCCAGACCTGCTTCTGCCATTACGACTCCTGACTACTCTTCAATCCCGGTAACTCTGACCAGCCTTCTGCCTTGCTACTACGTATTTTGGATTTCCCTTGAACTGTACTGCTGCCTGGTTTCATTCCGCCCTGTTGTGTCTGTGTCTCCCCCCCCCAGGACTTCTGGACCACCCACCACCGGCTTCATAGGACGCATCGCTGCCACTGGGGGGGGCACAGACCCAGCGTATTGGACGGGATCCCTGTTACCCCTGGAGCCTTCATTCACTCCCTACTTCCCTTTTCCCTTAAGTTTAATAAACTTTCTGGTGTGACGCAATTGTGGTCCTCTGGTCGTCTGTCTGAACCGTGACAGTTTTATTGCTTCTTTAATCAGCACAACAGTTTTCAGCTGTGCTAGCATAATTGCAAAAGGGTTTTCTAATGATCAATTAGCCTTTTAAAATGATAAACTTGGATTAGCAAACACAACGTGCCATTGGAACACAGGACTGATGGATGCTGATAATGGGCCTTTGTACACCTATGTAGATATTCCATAAAAAAAATCAGCTGTTTCCAGCTACAATAGCTATTTACAACATAAAACATGTCTACTCTGTATTTCTGATCAAAAATAGCTTTTCTTTCGAAAACAAGGACATTTCCAAGTGACCCCAAACTTTTGAACAGTAGTGTACGTCTGCTTGAAAATCTATGGTAAGACTTAAAAATGGTTGTCTAGCAATGATCAACAAACAATTTGACAGAGCCTGAAGAATTTTGAAAAGAATAATGGGCAAATATTGTACAATCCAGGCGTGAAAAGCTCTTAGAGACATACCCAGGAAGATTCACAGCTGTAATTGCTGCCGAGGATGATTCTACCATGTATTGACTCAGTGGGTTGAATACTTATGTACAGTAAACTAGATATTGCTGTATTTCATTTTCAATAAATGTGCAAACATTTCTAAAAACATGTTTTCACTTTGACATTATTGGTATTGTGTTAAGATGGGTGAGGAAAAAAATCTATTAAAATTTTTTTGAATTGAGGATGTAACAAGAAAATGTGGAATAAGTCAAGGGGTATGAATACTTTCTGAAGGCATTGAACGTCCAAACAAATTAGCATATTAGCAAACACTCATTTAGCATTAGCGCAAAGGTGCTTTTCTTTTCAAAGTTGTAGCTGTATAGTGTTTGTTTCTTTTTATAACTCTCTAAATAGATAAGGTAATGGAAGTGCAGGACCTAAGTGGCCTTTTTAAGAAACACACGTCAGAGAGCAAATCAAATGGTTCTTCTGTCTGCCAGCATAAAAGCAGCACAAGGAGGTAAAGTGCGAGCACACAATGTGTTTCTCAGTCTCTTTTTATGTGTGTGTTTATGAGTGAGTTGCTTTGCTCAGTAACATTTTGTTCTACCGGTTCCTGCGCTTATTGAATCAGAGGACACAAGGAGACAGGGAGTGGGAAAGAGAGCGGGAGAGAGAGAGAGAGAGAGAGAGAGAGAGAGAGAGAGAGAGAGAGAGAGAGAGAGAGAGAGAGAGGGAGAGAGAGGAATAGAGTGAGTGAGAAAGAGAGAGTGAGGGACAAAAATAGATGCTAAGTGGGAGAAGATTTAAGGATGAGCAGCTGCTCTGCTCAGCAGAAAAATCAACAACTAAAAACTGAAACAAGATTGTAAATGTTAAGATCATGCACATTAACTAATGGCCATGCAGCAAAAAAACGGTACAATAGATTCTAAAAACACACATGCGCACGCACATGCTCACACATGCTCTCACACGCACGTGCGCGCACACACAAACAAAATTCACAAAATTACCCTCTAATAAATTCCATAAGACTCTAATTGACCTAAAACTTCCCGGACTCTAATACCCCTGTTGACATACCAATGTGTCGGGGTTTGACAGGCAAACTCTGTGCCAGCCAACCCAAAGGGCGCTTGGTAAGTGGCCAAGCTACAGTGCCCACGGCTCTGCCTAGAGCTACAACGTGGGTCTCTTTCAGTCAAAAAAAACATTAAATACCACTTCATTTCAATTTACCCTAATCAGATTTCCTAAGCCATAATCAAATCTTGCTCTAGCTAGCTGGTTAATATGAATGTCTGTCAGAGAGACTGCCCTTATCTACAAATGTTAAATGCATACACTTTAAATATTACCTGAAAAGTTGTAAGTCACTGAAAAAGGGTAAAATATGTTTGTGCTTCACAGAAGAAATCAGATTCCAAACTCCTTAAAATTGACTGAGTCTGAAAAGCCCATACTGTACTGTATGTGGATGGAGTGAGTGAGTGATCAGTGAGACAAGCCATTCTTGGTAGTGTCTATGGAATGACACTGGACCAAGACATTGTGCTTGTGAATTGTGCAGATACACAGAGCTCTACTTACTGTGGCTTTCGGGCATGCTGTGTGTGTCATCCTCACGAGGCTCTGGGAGGGAGAGACAGAGGGAGAAAGACTAACTATCTGAGGTAAAATCAAACAATTCAAAGGAAAGGTCCCTGACGTCATCAGTAATGCTGGTCCCTCTGTAAATAAATGCACAATCAGAGATAATCTTGATGACATACACATAAAGATACACTGTTGCTATAGCTGCTAATTTCAATGTATGCTCATATGTGAAGAATGAGACTTGTACTGTGCATGCGTAAAGAAACTTTATGTCGTTTTGCTCCTCAACAGAATGGAAAGTCTCAACGTCAGTTTAGTCATAGTCTCTCTGTACACCAGAAGACAGTGGTGTGGGGATGACACCCTCTGAGCTTTGGGGGCCTCATGGACCACTGTCAGAAAGGATTGTGTGTGTGTGTTTGTGTGTGCACATGCACACTGTTCTGGCGTATGCGGCATGTGTGTGTGAAGCAATACTTTCGCACCGTGTCACGACTTCCGCCGAGGCTGCCCCCCCTCCTGGTTCGGGCAGGCTTCGGCGTTCGTCGTCACCGGAGTACTAGCTACTGCCGATCCCATTCTCAACACTCTGCTTGTCATGTCTTGTCAATCACACACACCTGGTCCTCATTCCCTAATTAATATATGTATAAGTGTTCCCTCTGTTCCCCTTGTCTTTGTGAGTGATTATTTTGTTGTGAGAGCGTGTAGCTCGGTTGAGCTACATTTCACTGTGTTATTGCCAAGGTGGATGTTTTCCCTTGTACAGTTTCGTTTGACGCTTGGGGCGTTTGATTTATGCAATCGGATTAAACTCTGGACTTTACCTCATGCGCCTGACTCCTTTCACACCTCGTCACAGAATCACTCAACTGATCTGATATGGAGTCAGCAGGAGAAGACCGCATGCCTGGAGTTGTGGCAAGGGTCCAGGAGCATTCCTCGATGTTGGCCAGCTTGGGGGAAGCGATGGATCGGGTTCTTCAGGTGGTAGAACGCCTGGAGAGGAGAGGATCCGATCTATCGGTTGACCAGCTGGTCAACCGGATCCAGCCACCTACACCCCAGCCCCTGGAGGGATCCAGATATCCTGGCCACCGGCGTTTGATGGGACTGCAGCGCGATGTAAGGGATTCCTACTCCAACTGGAGTTGTATTTCTCCAGCATCAGGCCGGAGCCTGGGGAGCGGGAGAAGGTATCCGTCCTCGTTTCCTGACTTTGTGGGAGAGCCCTGGAGTGGGCCAACGTGGTGTGGAACGAGGGAGGTACCACGTTGGAGAACTACGTGGAGTTTGCTTACCTCTTTCGGGCCGTTTTTGATCAAACACCTGAGGGTTGAGAGGCAGGCGAACGACTGGTTCATCTGAGGCAGGGGACGAGGACCGCTCAGGACTACGCGCTGGGGTTCCTGATGCTGGCAGCGGGGTCCGGGTGGAATGAGCGGGCCCTGATAGACCATTTCCGGTGCCACCTAAGGGAGGACGTCCGACGGGAGCTAGCCTGCCGGGATGCCATGCTATCGTTCTTCGAACTGGTGGACATGGCCATCCGGCTGGACAATCTGCTAGCAGCCAGAGGACGTCCTGGTAGGGGTCTGCCCGTTCCCACTCCAGACGACTCTGACCCCGAGCAGATGGAGCTGAGGGGAACCGCCGGTCGAGAGAGCGCAGGAGGACAGCGACAGTGCCACTCTGGTGGCACAAAGGGACAACCACCTCACGTCGCAGTCAACGTTCTTTTGGGTCTGGAGGCAGTAGGCAGGGTACTCACACATCACCCCAGGTAACGAACACCCAAACATGTTCAGAGCCCTTTGCGGCGCACTGTACTTTATCTATCACCTTTCCCGATCACTTGGTAGGTTCCCAGTGTAAGGTGTTAGTCGATTCAGGCGCAGCTGGGAATGTTATGGACAGGGCATTTGCACACCGTCAAGGCATTTCATTGGTTCCCCTAACCATTCCACTCCCCATCAGAGCACTAGCACATTAGGGTCCGGGTTGGTTAAGGAGGTTACGGTACCAGTCACCATGATTACACAGGAGACACATGTTTAGCAGATCACCTTTATGATTGAGTCTCCTGCTTACCCTGTAGTCTTGGATATCCCGTGGTTAGCCCTTCACAACCCCAATTTCTCATGGCCGCAGAGGGTTCTTACGGGGTGGTCGCATGAGTGTCCGGGTAGGTGTCTAGGTGTTTCCGTGGTTCCACCATGGTGGAAAGTCCAGACGGTACCCCCACCGTGCGCATTCCCACCGAGTCCCTGCGCCAGGGGTATATATTTGTCCCTCCACTTCACCTCCCTCCTCGAGTTTCTTCTTTGTGAAGAAGAAAGATGGCGGTTTACACCCGTGCATTGACCGACTCCAACCACGGTAAGGAGGTGCAGCGCTTCCTTCGTTTTGCCAACTACTATCGAAGGTTTATTTGGGGCTTTGGCAAGGTCGCAGCTCCCATTACCTCCTTGTTGATGGGTGGGCCGTTCCAGCTCCACTGGTCTGCTGAGGCTGATTTGGCATTCAGTAGATTGCGAGGTCTGTTCACCTCAGCCCCGGTACTGGCTCACCCCGATCCATCACTACCGTTCGTAGTGGAGGTGGATGCGTCCGAGGTAGGGATAGGAGCTGTCTTATCCCAACGCTCGGGCATGCCACCCAAGCTCTGCCCCTGTGCCTTCTTTTCCAAGAAGCTCAGCTCGGCAGAGCAGAACTACGGCGTTGGTGATCGGGAGCTGCTGGCTGTTGTCCGAGCTTTGACGGTGTGGAGACATTGGCTCGAAGGGGCGAAACACCCTTTCCTCGTCTGGACAGACCACCGTAACCTGGACTACATTTGGGCAGCGAGGAGGCTGAATCCTCGCCAGGCCAGATGGGCCCTATTCTTCACCTGGTTTGATTTCACACTCTCATACATTCCGGGTACAAAGAATGTGAAGGCAGACGCACTGTCTCGGCTGTATGACACAGAGGAGAGGCCCAGAGACAACACCCCCATACTCCCGGCCTCATGCATTGTGGCGCCGGTAGTATGGGCGATGGACGCAGATATAGCGCAGGCATTACGCATAGATCCATCTCCACCACAGTGTCCAGCTGGGCTGCAGTACGTGCCTGCGCTTATCTGTGATCGTCTGATCTACTGGGCACACACGTCACCCTCCTCTGGTCATCCAGGTATCGGTCGTACAATGCGCTGCCTGACCGAGAAGTACTGGTGGCCTACCTTGGCAAAGAATGTGAGGGTGTATGTTTCCTCATGCTCAGTGTGCGCCCAGAGTAAGGCACCTAGGCACCTCCCTGCGGGTAAGCTACAACCTTTACCAGTTCCACAACGACCATGGTGTCACCTGAGTATTGATTTTCTCACTGATCTACCCCCCTCCCAAGGTAACACCACTATCCTGGTCGTTGTGGACTGCTTTTCAAAGTCCTGCCGCCTCCTTCCTCTGCCCGGTCTCCCCACGGCCCTACAAACTGCGGAGGCTCTGTTTACTCATGCCTTCTGGCACTACGGGGTACCAGAGGATATAGTGTCCGACCGAGGTCCCCAGTTCATGTCTAGAGTCTGGAAGGCATTCATGGAATGTCTGGGGGTCTCGGTCAGCCTGACCTCTGGTTTTCACCCCGAGAGCAATGGGCAGGTGGAAAGGATGAATCAAGATGTGGGTAGGTTCCTGCGGACCTACTGGCAGGACTGGCTGGGGGAGTGGTCGGTGTTCCTGCCATGGGCAGAATATGCTCAGAACTCTCTCCGCCACTCCTCCACTAACCTAACACCCTTCCAATGTGTTTTGGGTTACCAACCGATCCTGGCACCGTGGCACCAGAGCCAGACTGAGGCTCCCGCGGTGGATGACTGGTTTCGGCGCACGGAGGAGACTTGGTACGCTGCCCACGTTCACCTCCAGCGCTCCGTGCGTCGTCAGAAGGCCAACGCTGACCGCCACCGCAGGGAGGCCCCGGTGTTTGTACCAGGGGATCGGGTCTGGCTCTCGACCCGTATTCTGCCCCTCCGCCTGCCCTGCCGGAAGCTGAGCCCGTGGTTTGTGGGGCCGTTTAAAGTCCTGAGGAGAATAAACGAGGTGACACACAGGTTGTTACTCCCCCCTGATTACCGTATTAACCCCTAGTTTCATGTGTCTCTCCTCAGGCCGGTGGTAGCTGGTCCGCTCCAGGAGTCTGAGGTACGGGAGGTTCCTCCACCTCCTCTGGACATTGAGGGGGCCCCGGCGTACTCGGTCCATTCCATCCTGGATTCGAGGCGTCGGGTGGGGGGCCTCCAGTATCTCATGGAGTGGAAGGGGTACGGTCCGAAGGAACGGTGCTGGGTCCCAAGGCGGGATATCCTCGAACCCTCCCTGTTGAGGGATTTCAACCATCGCCATCCAACTCGCCCTGCTCCGCGTCCTCCTGGCCGTCCCCGAGGCCGGGGTCGATGCACTGCTGGTGGGGGGTACTGTCACGACTTCCGCCGAGGCTGCCACCCCTCGTTATTTTACCTCCTGCGCCTGACTCCTTCTTTCACACCTCGTCACACACTGGTACATGCTTGCGTGTGGACTCTGTATAGACTGTGTATACATCTGTTTGTATGTGTATTTGTAGGTGTGGGTGTTTCTGTATATATCTATACATTCAATACGTGTGCATGTACATTTGCCCAAATTCGTGTTAATAATTTAACAAAAAGGAAAACCGGTGTCTTTGTTCTCTTTTGCCCTATATCTGGCCAATTGAACCCTGCATGATTGGATCAACCAGAGACATGAAATTCCAGACACAGAGCGAGACATGTGATCATGCGATCATGCGGACCGCTGGACCGAGCAAACCAGCTGCCTCCGCACCCTCCCCACAATCCTCCATTGTGACTCTGCTTTTTTTCGCTATAATTCATATTTGCATGATTTACTTTTCCTTTAAGCAACGTCACAAACTCATGAGGGCCAATACGTAATAGGTCTCATCGTTTTAAAGATGCCTTGGGTGTTGCTAGCAGATAAGCTCCATTGTACAGTTAACATCAGGCAAATAAAATGTCAGTTTTGCTTTGATTAAACCCAATCGTCACTGTGTTAAACTTTAAACATGTCAGACAAACATACACAAAGCGTTTCATTGCTATGTAAATATGTCTGGTAACGTAGGCAACGTCTGGAACTGACCGCGTCATAAAGGGACCAACGGAGGCAACATTTCTATAACATTGCTAGTCAGTGGAGGACAAAATGGCATGACATTTAGATCGAATCCAGGCCTTTGTGTGCTGCAGTACTCTTAACACGGCTCCACACACACAGTTGTAGGAAGCCAGAGCCGGAAAAACAGAAAATATGGAAAATACTAAGTCCCTCTGTCCTATTTGGCAGGCAGCTCCCTGAGAAGGGCTTACTGGCTGAAAAGAGAGAAAGAAAGATAAACTTATTTCCTATGATTCAGAATTCACAGAGTGGGACAAATTAGTAATGTGTATCACTCCAGTAAAGTTTGCATATAAATCTTCCACACACCCAAAAAGCATTATGCAAAGATGGATAAAATGTTACTTTAACAGATTACAAAAGCTCCTGCGTTAGATACCATGCAAATGTTGGATTTATGGAGTTTAAATGGTAAGTTGAGAAGGGATGCCTGCATAGGCTGTTATAAACACCATAATTTTATGAGTAGTGTTCACAAAAAATAACGACCAGTGATTTAAACAATTTCCGATTCCAGAATTAACATGGTGATGCATACACCACAACACTAACCTGACATGGCCTGACATTGTAATCATTATGGGTGATCTTTTCCATACCATAGATGCAGCCTACAGTATATACATTCCATCCATCACGACAAGAGATTATTAACATTCAGCCACTGTATAAAGCAGCTGTGTCTCTAGAAAGCTTTTCATTTATTGTGGATTTAGAACAATAAGCTTCAGCAGACCTTGAGCAACAATAAACTCCCTACTGTACCCAGTGGGCTCTGTAGCACTGCTGCCATGTGCTATGGGGTTTCCTAAGGGTTTATATAGAGGTGATGTGGTCTACTAAGGGCTTGTTCAGGTGTGGGCATGGAATCCATAGTACCCACCTCTCAGGTCACTCTGGGAGGCGCTGAGATCGCCACTCAACCTCTTGTAGAGCGAGCGCATCACCTTGGCACTGCCAAAGCGCTTGAAACGGGAGCGCACATTCTCATGGTACCACTCCAAAGTGCCAATCTTGAGGACCCTGGAGAGAGAGAGAGAGAGAGGACTTCAATAAGCATATGTGACTGGCTATACAGACAGACGGATGGACAGAACAGGGACAGACATTGACATAGACTCAATAGATAAACACTGTAAATTACTGTATGGCTCCAAGGTTTAAATCTGAAGCAGCTGTTCTTGGGGTATATGTTGAGACTTTTTTTTATATTGACACATCACTAAGTCAAGGGAAATATAGTATTCTTTCTAACAAAGATATCTACATACAGTTGAAGTCGGAAGTTCACATACACCTTAGCCAAATACATTTAAACTCAGTTTTTCACAATTCCTGACATTTAATCCTAGTAAAACTTTCCTGTCTTAGGTCAGTTAGGATCACCACTTTATTTTAAGAATGTGAAATGTCAGAATAATTGTGACGAGGTGTGAATGAAGGAGTCAGGCGCAGGAGGTAAAATACCGAAGTCCAGAGTTTATTCCGTTTACATAAATCAAACGCCCCAAGCGTCAAACGAAACTATTACAAGGGAAAACATTCACCTTGGCATAAACACAGTGAATAGTAGCTCAACCGAGCTACACGCTCTCACAACAAACAATCACTCACAAAGACAAGGGGAACAGAGGGAACACTTATACACATACTAATTAGGGGAATGAGCACCAGGTGTGTGTGATTGACAAGAAATGACAAGTGGAGTGATGAGAATGGGATCGGCAGCAGCTTGTACTCCAGTCACGACGAACGCCGAAAACAGGAGGACGCGGAGCAGGGCGAGTCGGATGGTGACGGTGGAAATCCCTCAGAAGGGAGGGATCGAGGATGTCCCGCCTTGGGACCCAGTACCGTTCCTCCGGACCGTACCCCTCCCACTCCACGAGATACTGGAGGCCCCCCACCCGACGCCTCAAATCCAGGATGGAATGGACCGAGTACGCTGGGGCCCCCTCAATGTCCAGAGGAGGTGGAGGAACCTCCCATACCTCAGACTCCTGGAGCGGACCAGCTACCACCGGCCTGAGGGTTTAATACGGTAATCAGGGGGAGTAACAACCTGTATGTCACCTCGTTTATTCTCCGCAGGACTTTAAATGGCCCCACAAACCGCAGGCTCAGCTTCCGGCAGGGCAGACGGAGGGGCAGAATCCGGGTCGAAAGCAAGACCCGATCCCCCGATACGAACACCGGGGCCTCCCTGCGGTGGCGGTCAGCGTTGGCCTTCTGATGACGCACAGCGCGCTGGAGGCGAATCTGGGCAGCATCCCAAGTCTCCTCCGCGCACCGAAACCAGTCATCCACCGCAGGAGCCTCGGTCTGGCTCTGGTGCCACGGTGCCAGGACCGGTTGGTAACCCAAAACACATTGGAAGGGTGTTAGGTTAGTGGAGGAGTGGCAGAGAGAGTTCTGAGCATACACCGACCACTCCCCCGGCCGGTCCTGACAGTAGGTCCGCAGGAACCTACCCACATCTTGATTCACCCTTTCCACCTGCCCATTACTCTCGGGGTGAAATCCAGAGGTCAGGCTGACCGAGACCCCCAGACGTTCCATGAACGCTTTCCAGACTCTAGACGTGAACTGGGGACCTCTGTCGGACACTATATCCTCTGGTACCCCGTAGTGCCAGAAGACATGAGTAAACAGAGCCTCCGCATTTTGTATGGCCGTGGGGAGACCGGGCAGAGGAAGGAGGCGGCAGGACTTTGAAAAGCGGTCCACAACGACCAGGAAAGTGGTGTTACCTTGGGAGGGGGGAAGATCAGTGAGAAAATCAATACTCAGGTGAGACCATGGTCGTTGTGGAACTGGTAAAGGTTGTAGCTTACCCGCTGGGAGGTGCCTAGGTGCCTTAAGCTGGGCGCACACTGAGCATGAGGAAACATACACCCTCACGTCCTTTGCCAAGGTAGGCCACCAGTACTTCTCGGTCAGGCAGCGCATTGTACGACCGATACCTGGATGACCAGAGGAAGGTGACGTGTGTGCCCAGTAGATCAGACGATCACGGATAAGCGCAGGCATGTACTGCAGCCCAGCTGGACACTATGGTGGAGATGGATCTGTGCGTAATGCCTGCGCTATATCTGCGTCCATCGCCCATACTACCGGCGCCACAATGCATGAGGCCGGGAGTATGGGGGTGTTGTCTCTGGGCCTCTCCTTTGTGTCATACAGCCGAGACAGCGTGTCTGCCATTACGTTCTTTGTACCCGGAATGTATGAGAGTGTGAAATCAAACCGGGTGAAGAAGAGGGTCCACCTGGGCTGGCGAGGATTCAGCCTCCTCGCTGCCCGAATGTACTCCAGGTTACGGTGGTCTGTCCAGACGAGGAAAAGGTGTTTCGTCCCTTCGAGCCAATGTCTCCACACCGTCAATGCTCGGACAACAGCCAGCAGCTCCCGATCACTAACGCCGTAGTTCTGCTCTGCCGAGCTGAGCTTCTTAGAAAAGAAGGCACTTGGGTGGCGTGCCCGAGCGTTGGGATAAGACAGCTCCTATCCCTACCTCGGACGCATCCACCTCCACTACCAACGGTAGTGATGGATCAGGGTGAGCCAGTACCGGGGCTGAGGTGATCAAACCCCGCAATCTACTGAAGGCCAAATCAGCCTCAGCAGACCAGTGGAGCCGGGATGGCCCACCCTTCAGCAAGGAGGTAATGGGAGCTGCGACCTTGCCAAGGCCCCGAATCAACCTTCCATAGTAGTTGGCAAAGCCAAGGAATTGCTGCACCTCCTTTACCGTGGTTGGAGTCGACCAATTACGCACGGCTGCAATGCGGTCTCCCTCCTTCTCCACACCTGTGGTGGTAATGCGATATCCGAGGAAGGAGATTGATTGCTGGAAAACTCACACTTCTCTGCCTTGGCATAAAGATCATTTTCCAGCAGTCAGACCAGTACCTTGCGAACCAGGGACATATGCTCAGCGAGCGTAGCGGAATACACCAGGATGTCATAGATGTAGACCACCACACCGCGACCAAGCATGTCCCGAAACACCTCGTTCACAAAGGACTGGAAAACGGATGGAGCATTCATCAAACCGTAGGGCATCACCAGGTATTCGTAATGCCCCGAGGTTGTGCTGAATGCTGTTTTCCACTCATCCCCTTCCCGCATACGCACCAGGTTGTAGGCACTCCTGAGGTCTAATTTGGTGAAAAAGCGGGCCCCATGCATTGACTCAATCACTGAAGGAATGAGGGGAAGAGGATAACTAAATCGTACAGTCACATTATTCAGTGGTCGATAATCAATGCACGGGGCGTAAACTGCCATCTTTCTTCTTCACAAAGAAGAAACTCAAGGAGGCAGGTGAAGTGGGGGGATGTATATACCCCTGGCGCAGGGACTCGGTGACGTATGTTTCCATAGCCTCCGTTTCAGCCTGCGACAGAGGATACACATGACTCCTGGGAGGTACAGCGTCTACCCGAAGGTTTATCGCGCAATCCCCCTCCCGATGAGGTGGGAATTTAGTAACTTGCGTCTTGGAAAATGCGAGTGCCAGATCATGGTATTCGGGGGGAATGCGCACGGTGGGGGTACCGTCTTTCCACTGTGGTCGCACCAACGGAGACACCTAGACACCTACCCGGACACACACGCGACCACCCCGTAAGAACCCTCTGCGGCCATGAGAAATTGGGGTTGTGAAGGGCTAACCACGGGATACCCAAGACTACAGGGTAAGCAGGAGACTCAATAATCATAAAGGTTATCTGCTCAACATGCGTCTACTGCGTAATCATGTTGACTGGTACCGTAACTTCCTTAACCAACCCAGACCCTAATGGTCGACTACCAAGTGCTCTGATGGGGAGTGGAATGGTTAGGGGAACCAATGAAATGCCTTGACGGCGTGCAAATTCCCTGTCCATAAAATTCCCAACTGCGCCTGAATCGACTAGCGACTTACACTGGGAACCTACCAAGTGATCGGAAAAGGAGATAGATAAAGTATAGTGCGCCACAATGGGCTCTGAACACGTTTGGGTGTTCATTACCTGGGGTGTTGCGTGAGTACCCTGTCTACCGCCTCCAGACCCAAAATAAGGTTTACTGCGACGTGAGGTAGATTGTCCCTTCGTGCCACCAGAGTGGCACTGTCGCTGTCCTCCTGCTCTCTCTCGACCGGCGGCTCCCCCCAGCTCCATCTGCTCGGGGTCAGAGTCGTCCGAAGTGGGAATGGGCAGACCCCTACCAGGACGTCCTCTGGCTCCTAGCAGATTGTCCAGCCGGATGGCCATGTCCACCAGTTGGGAGAATGATAGCATGGCATCCCGGCAGGCTAGCTCCCATCGGACGTCCTCCCTTAGGTGGCACCGGAAATTGTCGATTAGGGCTCACTCGTTCCACCCGGACCCCGCTGCCAGCGTTCGGAACTCCAGCGCGTAGTCCTGAGCGGTCCTCGTCCCCTGCCTCAGATGAAACAGTCGTTTGCCCGCCTCTCGACCCTCAGGCGGGTGATAAAAAACGGCCTGAAAGAGACGAGCAAACTCCCCATAGTCCTCCAATGCGTTACCTCCCTCGTTCCACACCGCGTTGGCCCACTCCAGGGCTCTCCCACAAAGGCAGAAAACAAGGACGGATACCTTCTCCCGCTCCCGGGGCTGCGGCCAGATGCTGGAGAAATACAACTCCAGTTGGAGAGGAATCCCTTACATCACGCTGCTGTCCCATCAAACGCCGGTGGCCGGGATATCTGGATTCCTCCAGGGGCTGGTGTGTAGGTGGCTGGATCCGGTTGACCAGCTGGTCTCGATAGATCGGATCCTCTCCTCTCCAGGTGTTCTACCACCTGAAGAACCCAATCCATCGCTTCCCCCAAGCTGGCCAACATCGAGGAATGCTCCTGAACCCTTGCCACAACTCCAAGCATGCGGTCTTCTCCTGCTGACTCCATATCAGATCAGGTGAGTGATTCTGTGACGAGGTGTGAATGAAAGAGTCAGGCGCAGGAGGTAAAATACCGAAGTCCAGAGTTTATTCCGTTTACATAAATAAAACGCCCCAAGCGTCAAACAAAACTATTACAAGGGAAAACATCCACCTTGGCATAAACACAGTGAATAGTAGCTCAACCGAGCTACCCACTCTCACAACAAACAATCACTCACAAAGACAAGGGGACAGAGAGAACACTTATACACATACTAATTAGGGGAATGAGCACCAAGTATGTGTGATTGACAAAACATGACAAGTGGAGTGATGACAATGGGATCGGCAGTAGCTAGTACGACGAACTCCGAAGCCTGCCCGAACCAGGAGGGGGGGCAGCCTCGGCAGAAGTCGTGACAATAATATTAGAGAGAATGATTTATTTAAGCTTTTATTTCTTTCATCACATTCCCAGTGGGTCAGAAGTTTACATACACTCAATTAGTATTTGGTAGCATTGCCTTTAAATTGTTTAACTTGGGTCAAATGTTTCGGGTAGCCTTCCACAAACTTCCCACAATAAAGCTCCTGACAGAGCTGGTGTAATTGAGTCAGGTATGTAGGCCTCCTTGCTCGCACAAGCTTTTTCAGTTCTGCCCACACATTTTCTATAGGATTGAGGTCAGGGCTTTATGATGGCCACTCCAATACCTTGACTTTGTTGTCCTTAAGCCATTTTGCCACAACTTTGGAAGTATGCTGGGGGTCATTGTCCATTTGGAAGAGCCATTTGCGACCAAGCTTTAACTTCCTGAATGATATCTTGAGATGTTGCTTCAATATATCCACATAATTTTTAAATTTTCCTCATGATGCCATCTGTTTTGTGAAGTGCACCAGTCCCTCCTGCAGCAAAGCACCCCCATAGCATGATGCTGCCACCCCCGTGCTTCACGGTTGAGATGGTGTTCATCGGCTTGCAATTCCTCCCTTTTTCCTCCAAACATAACGATGGACATTATGGCCAAACAGTTATATTTTTGTTTCATCAGACCAGAGGATATTTCTCAAAAAAGTACGATCTTTGTCCCCATGTGCAGTTGCAAACCGTAGTCTGGCTTTTTTATGGCGGTTTTGGAGCAGTGGCTTCTTCCTTGCTGAGCGGCCTTTCAGTTTATGTCGATATAGGACTCGTTTTACTATGGATATAGATAATTTTGTACCTGTTTCCTCCAGCATCTTCACAAGGTCCTTTGCTGTTGTTCTGGGATTGATTTGCACTTTTCGCACCAAAGTACGTTCATCTCTAGGAGACAGAACGCGTCTCCTTCCTGAGCGGTATGACAGCTGCGTGGTCCCATGGTGTTTATACTTGCGTACTATTGTTTGTACAGATGAACGTGGTCCCTTCAGGTGTTTGGAAATTGCTCCCAAGGATGAACCAGATTTTTTTTCTGAGGTCTTGGCTGATTTCTTTTGATTTTCCCATGATATCAAGCAAAGAGGCACTGAGTTTGAAGGTAGGCCTTCAAATACATCCACAGGTACACCTCCAATTGACTAGCCTATCAGAAGCTTCTAAAGCCATGAAATCATTTTCTGGAATTTTCCAAGCTGTTTAAAGGCACAGTCAACTTAATGTATGTAAACTTCTGACCCACTGGAATTGTGATACACTGAATTATAAGTGAAATAATCTGTCTGTAAACAATTGTTGGAAAAATGACTTGTGTCATGCACAAAGTATGTCCTAACCGACTTGCCAAAACTATAGTTTGTTAACAATACATTTGTGGAGTGTTTGAAAAACTAGTTTTAATGACTCCAACCTTAGTGTATGTACACTTCCGACATTAGCTGTATATTTCAGGATGTTGTGTATCCCTAGAAATAATCAGAATTTATGTAAACACAACAGTTTTTAAAACATACCTTATCCTGGGTATGTGGTAAGTTGAGCATAGGGACAGGGTAAGTTGAGCCGCCTACAAATGTATATACTGAATTAAATATTACCACAACCTTTTTAAAACCCATGTCTATCTTTATTTCCCAATCACTTTGTATTTTCATCATTTTAAGCATATTTTACCATAGGCTTAACACCTAACAAACACTTTGTACTTTTTTAACACTTTTAACATGGGCCAGGCCATGGTCTTACCTCATAACCCAGCGATAATGCCTTGCATTAAACCTGGGAAGAAAACACTTAAATTTACTCAACTTTCCATTGGCTCAACCATTGGCTCAACTTGCCCCTGGCCAAATTGCTCAATATTCCCCACAGGAAGCTTTTTTACTGTATTAGCCCACACAGCTACAAGGATGCACTTTCTTGGTATGTTTACGACCTCATATTGAAGTTTTTAGAGACCCCAACTGATGTATAGAACAGTTTTAAAACTACAGTATTTACTTTGGTTTAGAAACAATCATCATGAAACCTGTACCACAATAAATTCATTTGACTGCGAAAATCTGTTTTTTGGAACTAGCTTGTTTACCACCTTTTTCAATGTGATTCTTTCCTTCACAGACTGCATGAAATGATGACCTCTTCCCAAATATTTGTTCACATGATTAATTTTGTGTATAGTTTCCTAGAAACGAGGGGTGGCTCAACAAACCCTTTGGCTTGACTTACCCCACTCTCCCAAGAGCCAATATTTCAGTACTTGGATCACACACAGTATGTTAGATATACAGTATGCGAGTTTGCGAAATGCATCAGACCAGGTGTGTGGGAGATTTGCCAGAGGGGTGGATAAAAGGGTCTATCTATTTGCCCTCAGACCTTGAGTAGGAATTGGGATGTAAACTTTAGATGTAAATTCTCCTTTACTTTTATATTCTGTCCGGCTAACTTCCTGGTTGCCTGAAGCGGCCTGAAGCCTTCCTCCATTTAGTTTTGGGGGTTGTAACAGACTTGTGATGCTAAAATGTAAGCAAGTATATATTAGCAAACTAGCATATATTAGCTAGCATATATTAGTATTACAGTTGCTAGCATATATTAGTTAGCATACAGTGCCTTCAGAAAGTATTCATACCTCTTGACTTATTCCATATTTAGTTGTGATACAGCCTGAATGGATTAAATTGTGTTTTTTTCCTCACCCGTCTACACACAATACCCCATAATGACAAAGTGAAAACATGTTTTTAGAAAATGTAAAAAAAATTGGGGGAAATAAATACAGAAATATCTTATTTACATAATTATTCACTCCCCTGAGTCAATACATGTTAGAATGACCTTTGGCAGCGATTACATATGTGAGTCTTTCTGGGTAAGTCTCTAAGAGATTTGCACATCTGGATTGTACAACATTTGCACTTTTATTTTTATTTATTTTTTCAAGCTCTGTTAACTTGGTTGTTGGTCATTGCTACACAGTCATTTTCAAGTCTTTCCATAGATTTTCAAAGCCGATTTAAGTCAAAACTGTAACTAGGCCACTCAGGAACATTCAATGTAATCTTGGTAAGCAGTGTAAATTTGGCCTTGTGTTTTTGGTTATTGTCCTGCTGGAAGGTGAATTTGTCTTCTAGTGTCTGTTGGCAAGTAGACTGAACCAGGTGTTCCTTTAGGATTTAGCCTGTGCTTAGCTCTATTCTGTGTCATTTTTTATTGTATTTTTTTGTTGTCCTTGCAAATGACAAGCATACCTATAACATGGAGCGGTCACCACCATGCTTGAAAATATGAAGAGTGGTACTCAGTGACGTGTCGTGTTGGATTTGCCCCAAACATAATGTTTTTACTTCAGTGCCTTATTGCAAACAGGATGCATATTTTGGAATATTGATATTCTGTACAGGCTTCCTTCTTTTCACCTTGTCATTTAGGTTAGTATTGTGGAGTAACTACAATGTTGTTGATCCATCCTCAGTTTTCTCCTATCACAGCTATTCAACTCTGTAACTGTTTTAAAGTCACCATTGGCCTCATGGTGAAATCCCTGAGTGGTTTCCTTCCTCTCCGGCAACTGAGTTAGGAAGGACGCCTGTATCTTTGTAGTGACTGGGTGTATTGATACATCATCCAAAGTGTAATCATTAACTTCACCATGCTCAAAGGGATATTCAATGTCTGCTTTTTTATTTTTACCCATCTTACCAATAGGTGCCCCTCTTTGCGAGGCATTGGAAAACTGGTCTTTGTCCCTGGTCTTTGTGGTTGAATCTGTGATCGAAATTCACTGCTCGACTGAGGGACCTTACAGGTAATTGTGTGATTGGGACACAGAGATGAGGTAGTCATTCAAAAATCATGTTAAACACTATTACACAGAGTGAGTCCATGCAACTTATTATGTGACTTGTTAAACACATTTGTACTCCTGAACTTATTTAGGCTTGCCATTACAAAGGGGTTGAATACTCATTGACATTTCAGCTTTTCATTTTTAATGAATAAAAAATAATAATCTATAAACATAATTCCACTTATGGGGTAGTGTGTAGGCCAGTGACACAAATCTCAATTTTAATCAATTTTAAATTCAGACTGTAACACAACAAAATGTGGAAAAGTCAAGAATTCTGAATACTTTCTGAAGGCACTGTATATTAGCATTACAGTTATTGTGCTAATGTCCTAGCATTAGTATGTTTCTTCAGTTCACCTGGTCATATGGCAGGGGTCGCACACCCAGCTGCGATACTTTATGTTGTCGAGGCTTCAGGCCCTAGCATGTCAGCATATATTAGCATGAAGGTTGTTATGCTGAGATGTTAGCATTAGTATGTTTTTCCGGCTCACCTGGACATGCGACAGGGGTCGCATACCCATCCGTGCTCCTTCTTGTTGTAGCGGCTGCAGGCCTTGCAGGCGTATAGCTGGCAGTCCAGACACTGGCGCTTGCTGTTCACCAGGAACTTGAAGGGCTGCAGGCAGCGGATGCAGTGGGACTCTGTCAGGCTGGTCCCAGTGCCCAGCAGCTCTCTCTTGGTGTCCTCCTTCTCTAGCTGCGTCTTTAGTTCCCTGCAAAAGACCCAAGGAAGGATGGATAAATTGATTGACAGAGAAATATAAACAGAAGATGATGGATAGCTTGACAGAGAGGCTATAGTGCAGGGATCTTCAACTAGATTCAGCCGCGGGCCGATTTTTTCTTGAGAGGATGGTCAGGGGGCCGGAACATAATTACTAATAATTTGTAGACTGCAAATTGACCACAAGAAGCCCAAACAGATATAATGTTAGACTACAACATAATAATTTCAAACCTTGCTTACATTTGTGTATGATCACATATACTGAGTATACCAAACATTAGGAACAACTTCCTAATATTGAGTTGCACCACCGCTTTTGCCCTCAGAACAGCTTCAATTCGACTCTACAAGGTGTCGAAAGCATTCCACAGGAATGCTCGCCCATATTGACTCCAATGCTTCCCATAGTTGTTTCAAGTTGGCTGGATGTCCTTTAGGTGGTGGGCCATTCTTGATACACACAGGAATCTGTTGAGCGTGAAAACCCCAGCAGCATTGCAGTTCTTGACACAAACTGGTGAGCCTGGCACCTACTACCCATTCAAAGGCACTTCAATCTTTTGTCTTGCCCATTCACCCTCTGAATGGTACACATACAAAATCCATGTCTCAATTGTTTCAAGGCTTAAAAATCCTTCTTTAACTTGTCTCCTCCCCTTCATCTACACTGATTGAAGTGGATCCAAAAAAGTGGGGGGTGAAAGCTACGATCGCTTATTTTGCTAAGAAAACTTGGGGGGCCAAATAAAATCACCTGCAGGCCAAATTGACAGCTGGGGAACCATGCTGTAGTGGAGTGATGGATGGACAGACAGAAGTAAAGACAGAAGAATGGACATAGGAAAGGACAAATGGAGAGGACAGACAGTAGATAGATTATTCTATACCAGTCATGGGAGTTGAAGACTATGGCCCAATTATTCTGTAAGCCTGCATTCAGTCCCTTTCCTATCCTGTAATATGTTCAGTGACGGACCAAGGCATGCATATCCTTGGGCTATCCAAAGTAATGAAGGTGCATTGGTATCTATGAAGGCTTTCTATGAAGCCCGAGAGGCATGGCACAGAAATGCGCTCACATCTGTGGTTACATATATTTTACATAAGCTGCAAATATGGCCCCGGGAAACAAGTCCGTTTTTTTTACAGTATCCCTCTTCTATTGTCAGCCATCTCATATACAGCAACATGACTAGCCCAAAGGCTAAAATGCTATCACTTTGCAGATGAAAACCGAAGCATTATTGCTTCCTTTAAGCGGGACCATATGTACTTTTTGGGGGCCAAATATCAAAGGTTTTAAACTCAGGAGATTGTGGGTTCTCTGACCTGGGGAAAGTCTGAATCCCTGATACAACTAAACCCCTACATATCAAATGTCAACCGCTAACCTTATGAGACAACAAGTAAGAAGAGAGAACTAGGAATATATGCTGCATCAGATGTAGACATGGAGAAGGCTAACAATTCTATTTTCTATTTTCCACATGAAAACAAGTGATTTTGGGGGGCTAAATGAGGGTCATTTGAGCCAGTTGAAACAGGTTTCCCTTGTCTGTCTCTCACATTATGGTGGATTGCAGAAAGTACTTGGTGGCCATCTTGGCTATACATGGATCTCGTGACATGCGATGTTGATATACAGTCGTTTCTGAGGCGTACTAATCCAATAGTATGTGCCAGTAATCAGGCACAGCATGCATAATGATACAGTACCTTAACAGCACTGGACTTGTAGAGTTAGTAGAGCCTGACAGAAAAGTTCCATGTATGCATAATGGGCTGAATTCTAACATTGGACATACATGCAAGAAACTCACATTTTCCTTGATCTCAAGGACCCAATAATATATACAGCTGGAAGCGTTGCGCTTACAAGGTAATATCATAATATTCACCTGCACCATTAGAATACAGAGAGGCAGACTTGCCACACCCCTAAGCAACAACATTATTTTTTGCGGGGTATTTTATTAGGATCCCCATTAAGCAGCTTCTCTTCCTGGGGTCCACACAAAACATGAAACAATACAGAACATTAATAGACAAGAACAGCTCAAGGACAGAACTACAAATTTAAAAACAGCACACATAGCCTATATATCATTACATACATACAAAATACAGTATTTAGGTCAAATAGGGGAGAGGCATTGTGCTGTGAGGTGTTGCTATTCGTTTGTCACTGACAGGACCACCAATTTGTTTGTTCCACCCCCTCAGACTGAGGGTAGGAAAATTCCTGGAGGCAGATGTGACGCGGTTTAACTGTGCTTACTTAGACCCTATATTTACTGTAAATTGTAATTAAGACAGAGATTATATAAATTAGTATACCACTCAACTCAACCATTTCAGTGTATTATTAGAGGATAAAGTCAATAATGTAAGGCGTATAAATTGTGTCTTAATACCACATGGAACCCACAGAAGGGAGACATAACTTGCATTGCCATGTTCAGCAAATAACAGTACTACAAGAACAGTTTTATAACTTTAAGAAGGCACCAACCAGAGGGCAATTCCGCCCCAGTTCAACGTAATTCCTGCCCTGTAGCGGAAATGCTTGTATAGGTTCACCCTCCGAAGAGTGATGCAGGCTACTTATACATATTCACAAATTGGGGGTGGGAAAGAACTTTGTGGTGATTTCCATGTGGATGAGAAACATCAACATATAGGGAACTGACAGATGTCAGTGTAGCTAGCTAGCATGCTAACCTTGGCTAGATATCATGTTAACCTTATCTAGCTAGCTAGTGTTGTCTGTGGTTGCTGTTTTTTTTAAAACTACACCATATTCAAAAGATTAGCCAGCTGAATAGGCTGGTTCTGGATTTATCATAAGCATTTAGGGAAAACTTCGCCACAGATGGAAACCAGTATCTTTGACTTTGCTGCACTCTAACTGCAGTTACACTGCAAAATTACTGCAGTAAAAAAAACTGTGTTATTTTGGACACAGTATTTGCAGCATACTGCAGTTATAATGCACTCTAACTGCAGTTATACTGCAATGTACTGTAGTTATACTGCACTTTAACTGCAATCCTTTTTCGTAAGGGCAGCAAAGCCAAGTCAGCCCGTGCTCATGGTTCTCACAGGGGAAGTGAAATGATAGGCTACAATAACTTTGCTCATGATGCACATCGTAAATGACATGTAACAACACCCTGAGCTCATCAGACACAAAACACCAATACAAATGTAACAACAGCACAACAAAATTGATAAATAAGTTGCTTGAATTTCTTTTGTGGGTGCCTGTGGCTTCTAGCTATTAGCTGCACCAATTAAAGCAACTTATTTCCAATGGCGGTGAGCTTCACACCACTCCAGCCGATGCTTGTGTGCGTCTGCTCGGCCATGGAAACCCATTTCATGGAGCTCCCGAAAACAGTTATTGTGCTGATGTTGCTTCCAGAGGCAGTTTGGAACTCGGTAGTGAGTGTCACAACCGAGGACAGACGATTTATACACGCTTTAGCACTCTCCGGTCCCGTTCTGTGAGCTTGTGTGTCCTACCACTTCGCGGCTGAGCCCTTTTTGCTCCTAGATATTTCCACTTCACAATAACAGCACATATATTTGACCGGGGCAGCTCTAGCAGAGCAGAAATTTGATGAACTGATTTGTTGGAAAGGTGGCATCCTATGACGGTGCCACATTGAATGTCACTGAGCTCTTCAGTATGGCCATTCTACTGTCAATGTATGTCTATGGAGATTGCATGGCTGTGTACTCAATTTTATACACCTGTCAGCAACAGGTGTGGCTGAAATAGCCGAATCAACTAATTTGAAGGGGTGTCCACATACTTTTGTATATACAGTGAGGGAAAAAAGTTTTTGATCCCCTGCTGATTTTATAAGTTTGCCCACTGACAAAGACATGTTCAGTCTATAATTTTAATGGTAGGTTTATTTGAACAGTGAGAGACAGAATAACAACAAAAAAATCCAGAAAAACACATGTCAAAAATGTTGTAAATTGATTTGCATTTTAATGAGGGAAATAAGTATTTGACCTCTCTGCAAAACATGACTTAGTACTTGGTGGCAAAACCCTTGTTGGCAATCACAGAGGTCAGACGTTTCTTGTAGTTGGCCACCAGGTTTGCACACATCTCAGGAGGGATTTTGTCCCACTCCTCTTTGCAGATCTTCTCCAAGTCATTAAGGTTTCGAGCCTGCCGTTTGGCAACTCGAACCTTCAGCTCCCTCCACAGATTTTCTATGGGATTAAGGTCTGGAGACTGGCTAGTCCACACCAGGACCTTAATGTGCTTCTTCTTGAGCCACTCCTTTGTTGCCTTGGCCGTGTGTTGTGGGTCATTGTCATGCTGGAATACCCATCCACGACCCATTTTCAATGCCCTGGCTGAGGGAAGGAGGTTCTCACCCAATATTTGACGGCATATGGCCCCGTCCATCGTCCCTTTGATGCAGTGAAGTTGGCCTGTCCCCTTAGCAGAAAAACACCCCCAAAGTATAATGCTTCCATGTTTGACGGTGGGGATGGTGTTCTTGGGGTCATAGGCAGCATTCCTCCTCCTCCAAACACGGCGAGTTGAGTTGATGCCAAAGAGCTCGATTTTGGTCTCATCTGACCACAACACTTTCACCCAGTTCTCCTCTGAATCATTCAGATGTTCATTGGCAAGCTTCAGACGGCCCTGTATATGTGCTTTCTTGAGCAGGGAGACCTTGCGGGCGCTGCAGGATTTCAGTCCTTCACGGCGTAGTGTGTTACCAATTGTTTTCTTGGTGATTATGGTCCCAGCTGCCTTGAGATCATTGACAAAATCCTCCCGTGTAGTTCTGGGCTGATTCCTCACTGTTCTCATGATCATTGCAACTCCACGAGGTGAGATCTTGCATGGAGCCCCAGGCTGAGGGAGATTGACAGTTCTTTTTTGTTTCTTCCATTTGCGAATAACCGCACCAACTGTTGTCACCTTCTCACCAATCTGCTTGGCGATGGTCTTGTAGCCCATTCCAGCCTTGTTTAGGTCTACAATCTTGTCCTTGACATCCTTGGAGAGCTCTTTGGTCTTGGCCATGGTGGAGAGTTTGGAATCTGATTGATTGATTGCTTCTGTGGACAGGTGTCTTTTATACAGGTAACAAGCTGAGATTAGGAGCACTCCCTTTTAGAGTGTGCTCCTAATCTCAGCTCGTTACCTGTATAAAATACACCTGGGAGCCAGAAATCTTTCTGATTGGGGGGTCAAATACTTATTTCCTTCATTAAAATGCAAATCAATTTATAACATTTTTGACATGCGTTTTTCTGGATTTCTTTGTTGTTATTCTGTCTCTCACTGTTCAAATAAACCTACCATTAAAATTATAGACTGATCATTTGTTTGTCAGTGGGCAAACGTACAAAATCAGCAGCGGATCAAAAACTTTTTTCCCTCACTGTATAGTGTATCTGCACCACATCATTGATCTCTCTCTTACTCTGCTGTGTGTATCTTGCTAGCTTTCACTCAAATGGCGAGGGACTGAAGCTCATTGGTTGAACTCGAATTGCTAGGGGGCTGGGCCACGTCGGGGAAGATTTTGGGAAAATGGCGCAGTACAGCTTCCAGAAAAATATTATCTTTCTAACTAGGAATTTTGTAGCTAATTGAGATAAGACCGTAATTCTTTTCACAGATTATGTGTGTATGAACTACACATTGGCACATCCAGGCCAAAGCAGGAGGTTTAAAAAAAATACTTAGTATTCGCCAAAGTTCCGGAGCATGTCTTCAACATTAAACTGTTCTTGTACCTGTGTAATAAAACTGTATTACTTTTGGAGCAACATTGTATTAGCATGTTACAAAATATGTTGGTAATTGCATTTTAATTGCATGTCATTGAGCGGAGAGTTTTTGTTACTACTGTGTACACAATATGAATAGTGACTGTTCCTTATTCCATGTAATAACTCTATTGCTAAGCAATTTCCAAAGTCGTATGTGTCAACAATGTTGCTATTGTAATAATCCCAAAATTACTGTACATTTATAAGGACTTGATGTCAAGTGTTACTGTATTACCTTATAATAATAATAATAATAATAATAATAATAATAATAATAATAATAATATGCCATTTAGCAGACGCTTTTTATCCAAAGCGACTTACAGTCATGCGTGCATACATTTTTGTGTATGGGTGGTCCCGGGGATCGAACCCACTACCTTGGCGTTACAAGCGCCGTGCTCTACCAGTTGAGCTACAGAGGACCACCTTATGTCTCACTCATTATGAAAATATATTTGTCAGTCATTTTGAAGCTGCAAAAGTGATCTACTCTAGTGTTAAGGTGATTCCATGTCCTCATCTATATAATTCTAGATTATAGGCTATATTAAGATTCAAACCATGTGCTTATGATCATATGTTTAGACCAATTCAACTATCTGTTGTAGTTTTTAGTTCTTCATCAAATATTTGGCAGCCATCAAATAAATATTGCATAATTCAAATACCTTCAAATATTATTGGGTTTTCTGAGAGTATTCAAAATACTTTCAAATATATATTGATTTTCTGAGACCGGTATTTGAATATCAAAGAAAATAGACCTCGAGCTCCATGGCTCGAGGTCCATACAGCCCATGATTTTGGAATTAGATGTTCGACGAGCAGGTGTCCACATACTTTTGGTCATGTAGTGTATCTGTATCAAATAGACAGTTATTTACCTTTCCATTATGGCAAGATCGTATCAATTTTTTTAAAATAACTTTCTATAAACATTTGTTTTTGTAGGGATATAAATACCAAGTACGTCCACTTCACCGTCAGAACATTTTATTGGTAACGGTAATGTAAAAGTGGTATTTACTAACGATGAAATAAGTAATTTGGTACACTTATCATAGTTTGGTTGTAATCCAGAGAGGTTAGAGAAATTATCTAGATCCTCTATGAGGCTGTGCAGGGATCCAGATTGCAGATTTAAAAGGAAACTTTAGTCGTCAGCGTACAATAACACCTTTGTTTTTAAGCCCTGGATTTCTAGCCCCTCTATATTATAGTTGGATCTGATTATAAAAGCTATCATTTCGATGGCCATAATAAATAGATTCGCTGCCAGTGAAAACCTTGTTTTACTCCTCTTCACAGTTCAATACTTTCTGAGAAGTAACCATTATTTACTATTTTACACCTGGGGTTGCTATATCTAACTTTAACCAAGATGTATGAGAGATTATCCTAAATGTAAATAGTCCAGGAATTTATATATAAATTCTAGTTGTACTTTATGAAAAGTCTTTTGAAAATCTTCTAGGAATACCAGACCAGGTTTCCTATATTTTCCATAGTGTTCTATTGTTTCAAGTACTTGTCTTATAGTATCGTCCATGTAAAAAAAAACCTGTCTGATCAGGATGAATTACAGTGGGGAGAACAAGTATTTGATACACTGCCGATTTTGCAGGTTTTCCTACTTACAAAGCATGTAGAGGTCTGTAATAACTTGATTGGAGTCCACAAGTGGTAAATTCAATTGATTGGACATGATCTGAAAAGGCACACACCTGTCTATATAAGGTCCCACAGTTGACAGTGCATGTCAGAGCAAAAACCAAGCCATGAGGTCGAAGGAATTGTCTGTAGAGCTCTGAGACAGGATTGTGTCAAGGCACAGAACTGGGGAAGGGTACCAAAACATTTCTGCAGCATTGAAGGTTCCCAAGAACACAGTGGCCTCCATCATTCTTAAATGGAAGAACTTTGGAACCACCAAGACTCATTCTAGAGCTGAGCAATCGGGGGAGAAGGACCTTGGTCAGGGAGGAGTCCAAGAACCCGATGCTTACTCTGACAGAGCTCTAGAGTTCCTCTGTGGGAATCTTCCAGAAGGACAACCATCTCTGCAGCACTCCACCAATCAGGCCTTTATGGTAGAGTGGCCAGATGGAAGCCACTCCTCAGTAAAAGGCACATGACAGCCCGCTTGGAGTTTGCCAAAAGGCCCCTAAAGACTCTCAGACCATGAGAAACAAGATTCTCTGGTCTGATGAAACCAAGATTCAACTCTTTGGCCTGAATGCCAAGCGTCATGTCTGGAGGAAACCTGGCACTATCCCTACGGTGAAGCATGGTGGTGGCAGCATCATGCTGTGGGGATGTTTTTCAGTGGGACTGGGAGACTAGTCAGGATCGAGGGAAAGATTTTCGGAGCAAAGTACAGAGAGATCCTTGATGAAAACCTGCTCTAGAGACGCTCAGGACCTCAGACTGGGGCGAAGGTTCACCTTCCAATAGGACAACAACCCTAAGCACACAGCCAAGACAATGCAGGAGTGGCTTCAGGACAAGTCTCTGAATGTCCTTGAGTGGCCTAGCCAGAGCCCGGACTTGAACCCGATCGAACATCTCTGGAGAGACCTGAAAATAGCTGTGCAGCAACGCTCCCCATCCAACCTGACAGAGCTTGAGAGGATCTGCAGAGAAGAAAGGGAGACATTTCCCAAATACAGTTCGCCAAGCTTGTAGCGTCATACCTAAGAAGACTCAAGGCTGTAATTGCTGCCAAAGGTGCTTCAACAAAGTACTGTGTAAAGGGTCTGAATACTTATGTAAATGTAATATTTGTTTTTTATTTTTAATAAATTAGCACACATTTCTAAAAATCAGTTTTTGCTTTGTCATTATGGGGTATTGTGTAGATTGATGAGGAAAACAAGTAATTGTATCAATTTTAGAATAAGGCTGTAACGTAACAAAATGTGGAAAAAGTCAAGGGGTCTGAATACTTTCCGTATTTGCATCAGGGTGATAGTTTGTAGTGTGATTTCCTTTACTGTCCATTTTGGTACTTAAAACCATATTATAATCTCCCACCATAATAATTGAGTCATTTGTTGCTTGTGAGCTCGATAGATTATTATATAGATATTTTCTAAGAAGTGTGGATCATCATTTGCTTATGGTCCAATAACATATTTAAAATGATCCACCTTCCTTGAGGATCTGTTTGGACAGTTTGCCCGGGCATTAGTTGAAGGCAGCCAATCCAACAGTTTCTGAAAAGTAGTCACATCCTGAGATCTGTTTCAAACGTTTTTTTTTTAAGTAGTTACTTTTTCAGATATGTATTCAAATAGTTTGAAAAAAGTAGTTACTTTCTGTGATCTGTAGTCAAATAGTTGTAGTCACCTCCAAAGTAAATATTTTTTCCCCCTATTTTTAAAAACCTTTTCACAAAGCATAGTTAAAACTATAGATATCCCAGGTCTGCAAGGTTCTGAACATTTCAAATCACTGAATACACCCCTGGTAAACGGACTTATGCCATGATATGGGGGCATTCTTTTCCAACTGTGCACGGTTCTCAGGAGTCAGAATAGAAAGGCTACTGCTTAGTAGCTATGGCCGGTCATCAAGATGGTGCCTCAGAGATACAGTGGTACAGCTGTTTGGCATTAGCAATGGGATACAAAAGTTATATCTGTTAAATCTGTCCTCCTCTGAAAGCCCAAATCCCAGGGACTTGGTATATATCCTGTGCCTGTCTGATTTGAATAGCGAGGATATCCGCACCATAGACAGAGTCCTAGCTAGCTGCATGGTGGCGTGTGGCAGCATGGTCTCGCAAGGCAACCGGAAAATATTTTTTTGGGGTTTGTATCATTTGATTTACACAACATGCCTACCACTTTGAAGATGCAAAATATTTTTTGGGGTGAAACAAACAAGAAATAAGACAAAAAAACAGAACTTGAGCGTGCATAACTATTCAACCCCCCAAAGTCACTACTTTGTAGAGACACCTTTTGCAGCAATTACAGCTGCAAGTCTCTTGGGGTATGTCTCTATAAGCTTGGCATATCTAGCCACTGGGATTTTTGCCCATTCTTCAAGGCAAAACTGCTCCAGCTCCTTCAAGTTGGATAGGTTCCGCTGGTGTACAGCAACCTTTAAGTCATACCACAGATTCTCAATTGGATTGAGGTCTGGGCTTTGACTATGCCATTCCAAGATATTTCAATGTTTCCCCTTAAACCACTCGAGTGTTGCTTTAGCATTTGCTTAGGGTCATTGTCCTGCTGGAAGGTGAACCTCCGTCCCAGTCTCAAATCTCTGGAAGACTGAAACAGGTTTCCCTCAAGAATTTCCCTGTATTTAGTGCCATCCATCATTCCATCAAATCTGACCAGTTTCCCAGTCCCTGCAGATGAAAACCATCCCCACAGCATGATGCTGCCACCACCATGCTTCACTGTGGGGATGGTGTTCTCGGAGTGATGAGAGGTCTTGGGTTTGCGCCAGACATAGCGTTTTCCTTAAAGGCCAAAAACCTCAATTTCACTCTCATCTGACCAGAGTACCTTCTTCCATATGTTTGGGCAGTCTCCCACATGCCTTTTGGCAAACGTCAAAAGTGTTTGCTTATTTTTTTCTTTAAGCAATGGCTTTTTTTCTGGCCACTCTTCCGTAAAGCCCAGCTCTGTGGAGTGTACGGCTTAAAGTGGTCCTATGGACAGATACTCCAATCTCCGCTGTGGAGCTTTGCAGCTCCTTCAGGGTTATCTTTGGTCTCTTTGTTGCCTCGCTGATTAATGTCCTCCTTGCCTGGTCCGTGAGTTTTGGTGGGCTGCCCTCTCTTGGCAGGTTTGTTGTGGTGCCATATTCTTTAATGGTGCTCCGTGGGATTTAATGGTGCTCCGTGGGATGTTCAAAGTTTCTGATATTTTTTTATAACCCAACCCTGATCTGTACTTCTCCACAACTTCGTCCCTGACCTGTTTGGAGAGCTCCTTGGTCTTCATGGTGCCTTTTGCTTGGTGGTGCCCGTTGCTTAGTGGTGTTGCAGACTCTGGGGCCTTTCAGAACAGGTGCATATATACTGAGATCATGTGACAGATCATGTGACACTTAGATTGCACACAGGTGGACTTTATTTAACTAATTATGTGACTTCTGAAGGTAGATGGTTGCACCAGATCTTATTTAGGGGCTTCATAGCAATTTGGACAATTTTGTGTATGTCCATTACATGAAATGCAAATAAAAATCCATTTAAATTACAGGTTGTAATACAACAAAATAGGAAAAACGCCAAGGGGGATGAATACTTTTGCAAGGCACCCGGAAAAAGAACTACCTTACAATGAAGGCTAGATGTGAAATGTGCAAGTGTAAACATATCTTTTTTAATGTGTTAAAAATCATCTTTATCATTAATATGCTATGTCAATAAAAGCAATTTAACTTTCAAAGAAGAGTGCCTTGGAATTTTATTTCATACAAACTAATAAAAATCAATGTTTTGTACATTATCTTTTTTACATGCTATAGAAACAGTAGATATTTATCTTTTCTTTTTCAATGTGATCTTTAGTGTAGACAGACTGAGCCAAGTTTGAGTCTGTGTAAGGGTTCTAAAAATTAAATAACTTCACAGGTAGACACACGCTCAGATATTTGAGAGGTTTTATAAAATACACAGGATAGCATGTCCCTAGGATTATATTAAACTAAATTGATCATGGCCTTAAACCAGAAAGTAATCTGCTTAGCTGGCACTCCTAGGGAATCCTGGTATGGGAGCCAGACATCCATTTTCTGGGAAGATCCAATTTAGCAGACTGTTCCCATACAAGGATATCTCCTGGATGCCCATCAACACCAGTCCCTCCCCCCCCTACCCCCCACTTGCCACATCCTCCATAGCCCACATTTAGTTAAGGGGAGGGAGAGAGAGAAAGACAGAATTATAAAACCATAACATAATGGTTTCCAGAGACTGAACAGCAACCCACAGCTCAGAGCAGACTACTAAGCATTAAGAGCGCTTTTCCCTTTTGTTCCCAAAAACCTCAGCTGGATTTGATAAATCTTTGGCCAAGCAGTTCTGCTAAATGGACGAGTTTCAACATTACAGTTACATAATGCGGGGATCAATGTGAATGCATATATAAAAGAGTAGGAGTGCTTATCTTAAGATGTTAACCCCGGTGTCCTGGCTAAATTCCCAACATAGCCCCATTTCCATCATGTCCACCTAATCACCCCCTCATTCATAATTGTCACATAGTATCACACCTCACCTCTCCTCTATATAAATGCAATCAAATATGATAATATTATTAATTTAAAGCTTCATTCTGGGATTTAAAAAACAACGAAATGTTCATCCCGCCACTTGTTTTGGTACACAGCTGACAGATGGGCCTAGGAAAATGTAACCCCTCTCAAATGAGGATTAGCTGTCAACTGATGTTTATTGACTCTCCAAGGTATTATCTAACCCATATGCTACGCTGTGAAATTAAATGATAGAAAGTGCAAGTGACAATGGTAAACAAGATCCATTGTTAATAGAGAGACATGATTTGTGGTTATTACTTACACAAAGTTTCATTGTTGGAGGTACAGCAGCACTCCATCACTCTCCTTCTTGGTAAAATAGCCCTTACACAGCCTGGAGGTGTGTTGGGTCATTGTCCTGATGAAAAACAAATGATAGTCCCACTAAGCCCAAACCAGATGGGATGGCGTATTGAGTTGGTATGTCCAAACTTTTGACTGGTAGTGTACGTGTTCGTGAGAGTCACCTTTGGATCTTTATGGGAATGTGTTTATTATGCTAATTAAAATCAAATAAAATTTTATTGGCCACATGCGCCGAATAAAACAGGTGCAGACATTACAGTGAAATGCTTACTTACAGCGCTTAACCAACAGTGCATTTATTTTAAATAAAAAAGTAGAATAAAACAACAAAAAAGTGTTGAGAAAAAAAGAGCAGAAGTAAAATAAAATAACAGTAGGGAGGCTATACAGTGGGGAAAAAAAGTATTTAGTCAGCCACCAATTGTGCAAGTTCTCCCACTTAAAAAAATTAGAAAGGCCTGTCATTTTCATCATAGGTACACGTCAACTATGACAGACAAAATGAGAAAAAAAAATGATGGTGGAAAATAAGTATTTGGTCAATAACAAAAGTTTCTCAATACTTTGTTATATACCATTTGTTGGCAATGACACAGGTCAAACGTTTTCTGTAAGTCTTCACAAGGTTTTCACACACTGTTGCTGGTATTTTGGCCCATTCCTCCATGCAGATCTCCTCTAGAGCAGTGATGTTTTGGGGCTGTCGCTGGGCAACACGGACTTTCAACTCCCTCCAAAGATTTTCTATGGGGTTGAGATCTGGAGACTGGCTAGGCCACTCCAGGACCTTGAAATGCTTCTTATGAAGCCACTCCTTCATTGCCCGGGCGGTGTGTTTGGGATCATTGTCATGCTGAAAGACCCAGCCATGTTTCATCTTCAATGCCCTTGCTGATGGAAGGAGGTTTTCACTCCAAATCTCACGAAACATGGCCCCATTCATTCTTTCCTTTACACGGATCAGTCGTCCTGGTCCCTTTGCAGAAAACAGCCCCAAAGCATGATGTTTCTACCCCCATGCTTCACAGTAGGTATGGTGTTCTTTGGATGCAACTCAGCATTCTTTGTCCTCCAAACACGACGAGTTGAGTTTTTACCTAAAAGTTCTATTTTGGTTTCATCTGACCATATGACATTCTCCCAATCCTCTTCTGGATCATCCAAATGCACTCTAGCAAACTTCAGACGGGCCTGGACATGTACTGGCTTAAGCAGGGGGACACGTCTGGCACTGCAGGATTTGAGTCCCTGGCGGCGTAGTGTGTTACTGATGGTAGGCTTTGTTACTTTGGTCCCAGCTCTCTGCAGGTCATTCACTAGGTCCCCCCGTGTGGTTCTGGGATTTTTGCTCACCGTTCTTGTGATCATTTTGACCCCACGGGGTGAGATCTTGCGTGGAGCCCCAGATCGAGGGAGATTATCAGTGGTCTTTTATGTCTTCCATTTCCTAATAATTTCTCCCACAGTTGATTTCTTCAAACCAAGCTGCTTACCTATTGCAGATTCAGTCTTCCCAGCCTGGTGCAGGTCTACAATTTTGTTTCTGGTGTCCTTTGACAGCTCTTTGGTCTTGGCCATAGTGGAGTTTGGAGTGTGACTGTTTGAGGTTGTGGACAGGTGTCTTTTATACTGATAACAAGTTCAAACAGGTGCCATTAATACAGGTAACGAGTGGAGGACAGAGGAGCCTCTTAAAGAAGAAGTTACAGGTCTGTGAGAGCCAGAAATCTTGCTTGTTTGTAGGTGACCAAATACTTATTTTCCACCATCATTTGCAAATAAATTCATAAAAAATCCTACAATGTGATTTTCTGGATTTTTTTTCCACAATTTGTCTGTCATAGTTGACGTGTACCTATGAAGAAAATTACAGGCCTCTCTCATCTTTTTAAGTGGGAGAACTTGCACAATTGGTGGCTGACTAAATACTTTTTTTCCCCACTGTATATACAGGGGAGTACCGGTGCAGAGTCAATGTGCGGGGGCACCGGCTAGTTGAGGTAGTTGAAGTAATATGTACATGTGGGTAGAGTTAAAGTGACTGTGCATAAATAATTAACAGAGTAGCAGCAGCGTAAAAAGATGGGTGGGGGGTGGGGGTGGGGGGGCAGCGCAAATAGTCTGGGTAGCCATGATTAGCTGTTCAGGAGTCTTTTGGACATAGACTTGGCACTCCGGTACCGCTTGCCGTGCGGTAGCAGAGAGAACAGTCTATGACTAGGGTGGCTGGAGTCTTTGACAATTTTGAGGGCCTTCCCTCCAGGCGGTGATGCAACCAGTCAGGATGCTCTCGATTTTGCAGCTGTATAATTTTTTGAGGATCTGAGGACCCATGCCAAATCTTTTCAGTCTCCTGAGGGGGAATAGGCTTTGTCATGCCCTCTTCACGACTGTCTTGGTGTGTTTGGACCATGATAGTTTGTTGGTGATGTGGACACCAAGGAACTTGAAGCTCTCAACCTGTTCCACTACAGCCCCGTCAATGAGAATGGGGGCGTGCTCAGTCCTCTTTTTTTTCCTGTTGTCCACAATCATCTCCTTTGCCTTGGTCATGTTGAGGGAGAGGTTGTTATCCTGGCACCACACGGCCAGGTCTCTGACCTCCTCCCTACAGGCTGTCTCATCGTTGTCGGTGATCAGGCCTACCACTGTTGTGTCGTCGGCAAACTTAATGATGGTGTTGGAGTCGTGCCTGGCCATGCAGTCATGGGTGAACAGGGAGTACAGGAGGGGACTGAGCACGCACCCCTGAGGGGACCCCGTGTTGAGGATCAGTGTGGCAGATGTGTTGTTACCTACCCTTACCACCTGGGGGCGGCCCGTCAGAAAGTCCAGGATCCAGTTGCAGAGGGAGGTGTTTAGTCCCAGGATCCTTATCTTAGTGATTAGCTTTGAGGGCACTATGGTGTTGAATGCTGAGCTGTAGTAAATGAATAGCATTCTCACGTAGGTGTTCCTCTTGTCCAGGTGGGAAAGGGCAGTGTGGAGTGCAATAGCGATTGCATCATCTGTGGATCTGTTGGGGCAGTATGCAAATTGGAGTGGGTCTAGGGTTTCTGGGATAATGGTGTTGATGTGAGCCATGACCAGCCTTTCAAAGCACTTCATGGCTACATGGCCTGCTTGAAATATGTTGGTATTACAGACTCAGTCAGGGACATGTTAAAAATGTCAGTGAAGACACTTGCCAGTTGGTCAGCACATGCTCGTAGTACACGTCCTGGTAATCCGTCTAGCCCTGCGGCCTTGTGAATGTTGACCTGCTTAAAAGTCTTACTCACATCGGCTACGGAGAGCGTGATCACATAGTCATCCGGAACAGCTGATGTTCTCATTCATGCTTCAGTGTTGCTTGCCTCGAAGCGAGCATCGAAGTGGTTTAGCTCGTCTGGAAGTCTTGTGTCACTGGGCAGCTCGCGGCTGTTTTTCCCTTTGTAGTCTGTAATAGTTTTCAAGCCCTGCCACATCCGACGAGCGTCAGAGCCGGTGTAGTACAATTCAATCTTAGTCCTGTGTTGACTCTTTGCCTGTTTGATGGTTCGTCGGAGGGCATAGCGGGATTTCTTATAAACGTCCGGGTTAGAGTCCCGCTCCTTGAAAGCTGAAGCTCTACCCTTTAGCTCAGTGCGGATGTTTCCTGTAATCCATGGCTTCTGATTGGGGTATGTACGTACGGTCACTGTGGGGACGACATCATCGATGCACTTATTGATGAAGCCAGTGACTGATGTGGTGTACTCCTCAATGCTCTCTGAAGAATCCCGGAACATGTTCCAGTCTGTGCTAGCAAAACAGTCCTGTAGCTTAGCATCTGCGTCATCTGACCACTTTTTTATTAACCGAGTCACTGGTGCTTCCTGCTTTAGTTTTTGCTTATAAGCAGGAATCAGGAGGATAGAGTTATGGTCAGATTTGCCAAATGGAGGGCGAGGGAGAGCTTTGTATGTGTCTCTGTGTGTGGAGTAAAGGTGGTCTAGAGTTTTTTTTCCTCTGGTTGCACATTTAACATGCTGGTAGAAATTAGGTAGAACGGATTTAAGTTTCCCTGCATTAAAGTCCCCGGCCACTAGGAGCGCTGCCTCTGGATGAGCGTTTTCCTGTTGACTTATGGCCTTATACAGCTCATTGAGTGCAATCTTAATGCCAGCATTGGTTTGTGGTGGTAAATAGACAGCTACGAAAAATATAGATGAAAACTCTCTTGGTAAATAGTGTGGTCTACAGCTTATCATAAGATACTCTACCTCAGGCGAGCAAAACCTCGAGACTTCCTTAGTATTTGATTTTGTGCACCAGCTGTTGTTTACAAATATTCACAGACCGCCACCCCTTGTCTTACCGGAGTCAGCCGTTCTATCCTGCCGATGTAGCGTATAGCCCGCTAGCTGTATGTTGTCCATGTCGTCATTCAGCCACGACTCGGTGAAACATAAGGTATTACCGTTTTTAATGTCCCGTTGGTAGGATAACCGTAATCTTAGGTCATCCAATTTATTCTCAAATGATTGAAGATTGGCTAATAGGATTGATGGGAGAGGCAGTTTACTCGCTCGTCGTCGGATTCTTACAAGGCACCCCGACCTACGTCCAAGATATCTCCGTCTCTTCCTCATGCGAATGACAGGGATTTGGGCCTTGTCGGGTGTCTGTAGGATATCCTTTGCGGCCGCCTCGTTGAAGAAAAAATCTTTGTCCAGGTAAGTAATCGCTGTCCTGATATCCAGAAGCTCTTTTTGGTTATAAGAGACGATGGCAGAAACATTATGTACAAAATAAATTAAAAATAACGCGGAAAAACACACATAATAGTACAATTGGTTAGAGGGCTGTAAAACGGCAGCCATCTTCTCCGGCGCCATTCTAGATTTCCGAGGGTGTGTGGACATCGACCTTAGAGGGTTAAGGACAGTAGGCAGTGATGAATAAGCTCCATTGTTATAAGCTCCATTGTTAATAGTGAAACGTGATTTGTGGTTGATATTCTTCACAATATACTATTTTCACATACACTATACCAGTACACGAATCTCTCAAACCCCATTATTCCATTTCTTATTCAGTTCTAAGAGACTAGGCCTAAAACTGATTAAAACCACGAGTAACAATTTGTGTCCTAGATTCAATGGACTTAATCAACAACAAGCACCATGACAAAAACAGCTCTAACTTTAACAGAGACCATAGGAGAACACAGAGAATAAATAGCTGGATCAAGATGTTGCAAAGGACTGTGTGGCTGAATTAGGAAAGGAAGAGGAGACAGTGTGTTGTTTGTGTTTTGGGAAAGAGACAGACCAGGAGAGGGGAGAGAAGGAGAGGGGGAGAGAGAGAGAGAATCTTGTTTTTCATTCAGAGATTGCAATTGGCTAGCTAAAATTGGCCTTGTGACTGTAACATGGCCGTGTAACGGGAAATAAAATTCCACTTACATTCCAGAGCCATAGAGACACACATGGCCTGGAAAACATAGACCATCAGCAACTGTAACCAAGCATGCTTAGGCCTACTGTATAGCTGTGACTGTAGCTAAGGCTTTCTAACCACACTGAATATATATATATATACATGGGAGATTTATCTGGACACAAAATGGACCGTTAGTCCTGTTTAATTGTACTGTGCATCTGTATATTTTTGTATTTTCTCTATATTAAGTTATAGAGACATGTGGAGCAGCAGAGGTCACCATCATGGCATCAGGGGACCTGGGGGCTTTCTGCAAATCTGCAAAAGAGCTCTGAGCATGCCAGGAATTATTGGTTGATTAGATCAGGTTAGATTTCTGACCAAAGGGCAGGGCTTGTGCCAAACTGGTGCTTCTTTTTCTGCTATGTCCCTCCCTTGTCTGTCTCTCGCTCTCAAACCCAACCATACACACAAATAAGGCCAGATGCACACATACAGTACATATGTGTGCATGCACGCACACACCTCCCCAGGCATTCCCAAACACCTGTAGAACATCAGTATTCCATATCTACATCCCTGCCTGTTACTACCGAAGAATTACAACCATTTAAATGCTTAATGTAATATATGTGACATGCAAGTGGAAAAATCAGACATGACATTTAACATGTTAAATATAACTTGCCTTATGTACACATGGGAACCAGCAGCTAATCAATTTACAATGGGTTATGTAACAAGGATATTTCACATAGGAGGAATAAAAACAAGGTCTGCGTCCCAGTTGGCACCCTATTCCCTATTTAGTGTACTAATTTTGACCAGGGCCAATAGGGCTCTGGTCAAAAGTAACGCACTATAAAGGGATTGGGTGCCATTTGGGACAAAGACAAGTTTTCCGAAGGAAACGAGCGGCTTGGGTCACAAGCGCTCGGCTAATGTTGTAAAAGACTTGACCAGAAGGGTATCCCTCTGTGTCTCACCTTTTAGTGTCTCACCTTTTAGCCAGGTACATTTCTATGGCAATGAACCCTTTAGAACTAACCCGCTCCGGGCAGGCTAACTCACGTCTAACTCCACCTGTGGAGGCTCCTCAGAGGAGGAAGGGGAGGACCATCCTCCTCAGTGAATTTCATAAATGTTTTAATTATAAAACATTTTAAAAGTGATCCTTTTTAGATAAAACTATACTAAATATAATAACATGTCACCAAATAACTGATTAAAACACACTATTTTGCAAAGAAGGTCTACAGTAGCCTCAACAGCACTCTGTAGGGTAGCATGGTGTAGCCGGAGGACAGCTAGCTTCCGTCCTCCTCTGGGTACATTGTCTTCAATACAAAACCTAGGAGGCTCATGGTTCTCACCCCCTTCCATAGACTTACACAGTAATTATGACAACTTCCGGAGGACGTCCTCCAGCCTATCAGAGCTTTTGCAGCATGAACTGACATGTTGTCCATCCAATCAAAGGATCAGAGAATTAATCTAGTACTGAAAGCATAAACTACAGTTAGCTAGCACTGCAATGTATAAAATGTGGTGAGTAGTTGACTCAAAGAGAGAGAAAGACAATAGTTGAACAGTTTTGAACATTAATTTCTTCCAAAATGAAGGAGAAGCAAGAGAGAATTTTTTTTCACTTTCAGTTTCAGTTACTTAGCTAGCAAATGCAGCTAGCTAGTTTAGCCTACTGAAACACCCTGCTCAAACAGATAGATGCTATGTTAGCTAGCTGGCTATGACTTTCCAACACAACACTGCAACTCTTCCAAGTCAAGGTAACGTTAAGCTTTTGGTATTACTAATTTATTGCCACCGGCCCACCGGTGTAACTGCTTACTGACTGTACACTAACATTACTGCATGATTGTAGCGGGTTTACTAACTCCTTAGTTCTATTAGCTATGCTGACTATGACGTTGCTTTAGCTAATATGGTGACAACGATGTAGGCTGTTTCAAGAGGTTTGGCTTGGAAAGGTTTTTTCGCCTGGTCACATACAGCTGAATTGTTGTGCATTGGAGTCCACACGCGAAGGGAAGAGAAGGAATACAATGTGGCTGTTATGAGAGTGAACTCTGTTTACACGTGATCAGGGGTGTATTCATTCTGCCGATTCTGTTGAAAAAAAATTCTTAAACGGAAGCAAACGGAACAAAACGGGGATAAACATACCTGAATTTGTCCAATAGAAACTCTCGTTTGTAGCTGTTGGACTAATAATTACCTTATTGTTGTAAACTGTGTTGTTGGCTAGCTCCTCTGACACAACACTCTCCTGACGAGAGATTACATTTTCTATGCCAGGCGAAATCGCGCCTCATTAGCTCATTGTTATGGATGTATCCAAATAAATGTCACTAGGAAACAGCTAAAACAAATGCAAATGCAGCTACTGTTGTTATTCTGTCTGCACTGTTTGATGTGACTGTAAGTTAGCCGTAGTTGGCTAGCTAGCAAGCAAGGGATAAGAACGTTGCCAGCCAGTTTGGCAATGGAACATTTATAACGTACCTCAAATGTGTCTCTCGACCTGTGTGCACCTACGTTGTAAACTTTCATTCATAGGCTAGGTTGTAGCAACCTAATGATGGGTATAGGGAACATTTGAGTATCATGTAGTAGCCTAAACCTATTGCTGTTACATTGAACTGGGTGAATGGAATATGAATGAGAGTCATCCAATATGCTGTAATAGAAATAAGACCATGCTCCCTCATCTTAAACGGCACTGACCGCCACTGAACTCCACTTACACTGAATGAAATGACTGAGCCATGAGTTAAGGACCAATGAAATCAGATTCCCTCCCTCTTGCAAAGATTGCGTCATCATCCCCTTCATTTGAGGAAAACGACTGATTCAATATTTTATTAATAAATCAAAAAATAGTGGTATAATTTTTCAGTTTTAAAATATATCCCATTACACATTTAGTAATGACAATGTATTTTAAGCTTCACGCACAGTAACACTTTTGTATGACGGAAAAACACACATAATAGTACAATTGGTACAAATAATTGTATCGATAGGAGTGGGAAAAAAGGTGCTTGTGCATTGATAAGCACACCAAAGCACACCAAAGTTGATAAGTAATCAAATAAAGACAGCACTTCTAAAAGCCTAATTCACACCATAGCCTGCTGATTTTGCAAGATAACTTTTATTTTCATTTTGATTTCGGGAACAAATGAAAATGTGGCACTGATTCGCCCTTGGATTGATATTTTAACATTGTCTCAATGAAGAGCCATGTGCAACATGCATGCGCAGTTACAAGCCTGCTAGAGTTAGAGGCAGGGGGACGAGCAGTATCCACTGTCGTAGTATGGATGAAGCCTGAGCTGGAATGTGATGCTAACTGAAGCTGGTTAGCTTTAGAAAACCCTGAGTAGATCTAGCTTGCTTCGTAAGATACCTCTCAGGTGTGATCAGACAGCATGTTGTGAAGAATTATAATAGACTACTAAGTGATAGGGTTGATCCACGGTTGAACAGGGTTGATTGTTTGCTGATCAAAGTAGTATCCCTAACTTGAACTGGAGTCACATAGAAATCCAACATGGTATATACTCCATCAGAGGCCTAGATGTGATGTCAAAAAGTGTAAATCCAAGTGGTTGGTTTAAGATCTGCCTACTGCATATTGGTAGAGGTAAAGAAACAAAGGTAAGATGGAACTTCGTCCAATTCTGCATATTGGATGAACAAGATTTAGATTTGACTCAGCAGAACTAATCAACGACACAGCCAGGGATGGTCCCATTATCCCCATACCATCATGCTTATCTCTCCCTGCCATCAGAGGCGCTCCAGAGAGTCATGTGATGGCCGGGCTAGGCCGAGCAGTGCCTCCCGGAGTCTGGACATAGTCCACATCGTCTGCTGACTACTGCATGGCACAGATAGTCCTGAGACTCATTACCTAGAAACCCACACAGCGTGAGAAGGGAGAGTCAATGCTCTTCATAACATTGCTAGCTCTGACCTGACTCCTATGAGAATCAATGCAAGTAAAAAAATATATTTTTTTAACCAATTGATCTGCTTTTTATGATATAGGAGGGTGTTTTTGTAAAATGTCTTAAGGGGTTTCCCTATTTTGTTTAATTAAGGCCAAACCATACAAGTGAGGTGAAAGTTCAAGTGAAACAAATGTGAGTGTCAAACCACAACTGGATCATGCAACCTTGCCTTTATGGAATAATATAATGAACTGCCCAATCAGCTGACTAGTAGACTCCATCTCTACCAGAGAAAAAATCAGGAATGTGCCAATTATCTGGCATTACACGGTTGGGCTTCAGTACAGGTCATGTGATCTGTGGCTCACTCCCAGACATCCCAGTAGAGCTTAGATATATAGAGGCCCTCTATCAGTGTTTACTATCATGCCTACCCACTGGGTACAAACAGGTTGAAAGGACATTGCTTTAACGACTTTTCAACATTGTATCAACATGGAAATCAAATTGGATTTTAAAAATTCTATTTTGGTCTTGCCTGAAGTCCACCACAGGCGTCAAGGCTTTAGTTAATTTAACATTAGTCAAACATGCTTAGTTGACATCAAATATCAACAAAAAGCCTTAGGGTGTCTCTCCAGAGGGAGTTAAGGGAACGAAAAGTATGTACAGTATGTACTGTATACTGCATTTGACTCTGAGGTGAACCTTGAGGTCACTCCTAATCCCAGTCTACAGAAAACTGCAATTAAAATGAGACAGATTAACACGTCTCCTGGAGAGAGAGCCGTCTGAACCAACAAAATATCCTAATCTGCACTAATTTACACTATTAATCTACGTGGTCACACAGTGTACATTCAATGGTAGATATCTTCAAAAGTAGCCTTTGTCAGCTGGACCCAACTCTGGTATTCTCTGGGTAGAAAGTATGATTCCCTCAACAAAGTGGAATGATAATCCTTATTCAAATGTGATGTAATGTCTATAGACTCTGATATATGGTCAAATGTATCAAAATAATTACATTAAATGAATAAAGAATAACTGATTGATCCTGCATGGTAAGTGATCTTTAAAGTTGCTGTTCCAAATTACAGAGCAGTAAACCTCTGACATTTCAACATATCCAGTAGCTCAATTAGATTGTTACTAAGATATGACATTGTTGTATTCTTAGGCGAGATCGGTCACTGGCAGACAGAATAGTGATAAATAGCTAATATGATCCAATATACATAATATTTCCATACTACTTCAATATAACCTACTGAAATCAAACCAACAATTTGGCAACAAAAACAACAACCTTCTTAAGTTGAAACATATAAGAGAGCCCCTGCCTTTTGTATGAGTCCAGCTCTTGGTGATGTTTGCTTTCATTTCAACAAAGTAGAGATGTGTTTTTTTGTGAACCAACAAACCTCTATGTTCAAATAAAAGGATAAACAAAAGGATAAATAATACATAAAATGAAAAGAGGTTTGCCTACCCCAGTCTGTCCTCCTCTTTCTTCCTCAAGTCAAAGTCTCTCTGGACGACCTGAAACACGTGCTGGGCCTCCTCCTCTGTCAGTGTGGAGAGATCCAGCTTCTTCCCCATAGCGGTGGTAGGCATCATGGTCACCTTGGGTGCCTGGGGACCATTCACTGCTTTATATTGGACTGCAAGAATGGGGAGAGAAAACCAGTTAGATTGCCACCATAGTGCAACAGAAAGACACAAGACAAATGTTTACTCAAAACCATTATAATACAAAACGACCGTGGCATCAAATATAGAAAAAAAGTACCTGGAACAGGAACTCAACCAAGAAAAGCCAAATCCCCTAATAACTACAACACAAAACACTACAGTTGATGTTCCAAAGTCAATGTGTGATACAGCTGGATGGAGTAGTAAAGCTATAGCAATTTGACAAAAAAAATAACTGCAAGCTTTGCTTTGATGTAGTTCACCTCTTGTCATCCACACACATGAAAATATGTCTCTGTTTTTATATTGCAACAAAAGTAATACAAATACTTGCAGACAGTGTAACTGACAAAACAACATGAGGTAGGGAATGCAGGACACTCAAACATTCTGGGTTGTTTGGTTGACCCAACAGCTGGTTTGCAGGCGTTGGGTCACTTAGTTGGGTTGTTTTCTTTAAAAAGAGAAAGGTTCCATTGTTGATACTGGGTTATCGGTGCTAGGTTATTGAGATATGACCCAATTGGTCAGATCAGAAGACCGGAAGCGTAGTTTAGTAGAGGCATGGCTTTCAGATTGTTATTTTTACCCACCTGTGAGAGAAATGTCATTCCTGTTCATCTGTTCTGTTGTATAGTTGTCACATGTTAAGGTTGAACATTGACATTTTTGTAGTTTCAATGAGGCTTACAGAAGTGTACAAGGTCTGTAAAATGCCTATGCAAATCCCATTGTTTGGATAGATACCACCTTCTTATAACATGTAATAAATTATCTTAAAATTCTAGAAGAATGTGTAAAAAGCTTAACATTTTAAGGACAAATTACATTTGCAGTATGTAAACTTAACATGATGAACAGGAATTACATTTACTCTCACGGGTGGCCAATTAGCACTATCTGAAAGCCACGCCCCTAATAAGACACTCCTCCTGAAAATAACCTAAGGATTACATTAAAAAAGACCCAGCTGCTAGGTCAGCCAAGCATGAAAGTAAAAAATACCCAACTGATGGTTAAATTGACCCATGTTTGAGTAATCCCAACATGTTGGGTTATTCACAAAATATTTACCCAGCGCTGGGTTACCAAATAACCCAAATTGGGTTGTTTTTAACCTAGCATTTTTTTTAGAGTGTAAGAGGAATTGTGGAGGACTTGGGGGCTCTTTCATTTTTGTACACTTTGCCTCTGTTTTACATTAACCAGTTCCTCTGGACTGACTAAATGCAAAACAGCCAACATAAACAAAGTACAGAAAATACATATTATCAGAGGAACCGTTAACACACTCCAGAATACTGCAACATTAGGCCTACCCACCGTAAATGTCCCTTTTCCTCATCATTTGGTCAGGGTTAGATAGCCCCACCAGAAATGTATACATTTAGAAATGCTGTTAATGCAATCATATTTCTGGTATTCATATTGTGTTGCAATGTTATTCAAACCCATTTGTGAATGGCATATGGAACGTATTCATCTTGTGTGAAATGTTCAGTAGGGAGGTGTTCAGTAATGTTTTTATTTATTGTCAAAAGCATAATCATTCAAGTAACCCAACACTTAGTTTAGATGTCTTGCTAAGTTGCCTTTTCCCAACTCAGTGCATCCGCATGTATTTAAGTGATAATGATCGAGAAGCCGGTGTTTGAAGGCTATATTGGCACGGGTGTTGTTACATATTAAAATAATGATTGACATATTTTAATTAAAAACTTTATTTTGATTAATTTATTCATACTATTTAATCCTTCCATGAGATATAGTCCCAACACAAATATAGGGTTGCTACCCAAGCCGGCTGGTCATTCGGTCTATCGGTTCGGTTGCCAGAGATGCGACCCAGTCTTTAAGTATTTTTGTTATAGATCTATGGACGCGACCCAGTCGTTCGTTCTAAATGTTCCGTTGCCATGATGGCTGGCAACGTTCTTATCCCTTGCTTGCTAGCTAGCCAACTTTGGCTAACACAGTCACGTCAAACAGTGCAGCCAGAATAACAGCAAAGTAGCTGCATTTGCGTTTGTTTAAGCTGTTTTCTAGTGATTTTTTGGGATACATCCATTTTCACATTTACATTTTAGTCATTTAGCAGACGCTCTTATCCAGAGCGACTTACAGTTAGTGAGTGCATACATTATATATTTTTATTTTTTCATACTGCCCCCCCTCCCGTGGGAATCGAACCCACAACCCTGGCGTTGCAAACGCCATGCTCTACCAACATCCCCTGCCGGCCATTCCCTCCCCTACCCTGGACGACGCTGGGCCAATTGTGCGCAATGAGCTAATGATGTGCGATTTCGCCTGGCATAGAACATTTTCTCTCTCACAGCTAACACAATCACTTCAAACTGAAGCTGGAATTCGTGTTTTTTAATTGGCATTTCTTTATTTTATTTTATTTTATTTTTGATTTTATTTTTTGGGGGGGCATTTCTTTGTATATATCCATAAAAATGATGCTGATTCATGATTTCGACTGGCTGAGAAAAGCTGCCAGCCTGTCTGTCTCGTCCCGACTCCCGACACGTTCATTACCATAAGACAGCTGGAGATCGAATTTCAATATTGAAACAATGTTGCAAATGTTGGAGAGACAGACAACAATGTTATTACAAATCTCCGCTGTTAAAAACCAAATGCCAGGCTAAAATAAATGTCTAGATGCTTTTTACAGTGTAGATCTAGTATATAAATTGCCTGGCTGAGTTGATGAGACAGTGGATTGTGCAGTCAGATGGAACAGAGTAAATAGGCATTTCAACATCATAGATTTAGCCGGTAGTAACGTGTGGAGTAAACACCGGCTGGAATGCAATTTTAACCAATCAGCATCCAGGATTAGACACACCCGTTGTATAACCACACATATCCACTGTATCCCCATGCCAAACCAGTCCCATAGTTGGCAGTATTTTTTAATTGCTCCCATTAAGGTGGTCATAAATCCCAACACATTGCATAAAATATCTGAGTTTAACAGCAGCGTTCTGGACTACAGCAGTGTAAGGTCTCCAAGGAATTGGGCAATTCATTTAATCTGAACAGTGAACAGACAGTAGGCTAATACTATAATAAACTATTTATTTATAGTATGTTTAGGTTTTATTAGGCTAAATAAGCATTTCAGCATTTATAAACATATATAACCATTTATAATGGCTTATCAATAAAAGTTATTAGAAAATGTAACATCGAAAGATGGAATACAGCATTACTTAAGCCTCTAATGAATGTTTGGTATTCTAAACAGTTTGTGTACTTTTTATAGTCTAGGCCTACTGCATAGTATAATTTCAAGATAATCCATGTGTAGCCATGTGTAGCGGTCAGTATTCTATTTCAGGATTTCCCAAACATTTCAGGCCTATGATCCAACTAGAGCCTTTTTCAAGTTCTCACGACCCATGAAATGAACCCCATTTGAATAAAATCTATGTTTGTTGTCACAACTCAGTCTTAGAAACACTGGCCTACTATGTTGGCTTCTACAATTGTCAAGGCCAAGACCCAAAGGCAATTGTTTTCTTCCCTTCCCTGACTACTTTAGATTAAATTGCTGTCATTGGTGTGGGTTGTTGATATGAGTCTCAGTGTAGGAGTGCTGATCTAGGATCAGTTTTGTCTTTTAGATCATAATTAGGGATGGGCACTAATATGTAAAGTCATTATCGACATCAGTAGATTTGTAAAAATTTGATATCGATATCATATATCGTAATTTTACAACATGTGTAGGCAAAAAATTTGTTTTATCTTCCACCGTAACGTTGTGGTTTCAGTTCCTTATGAGCCACCATAGTTGTCACTGCTCGAATGGATGAAGCAAACTGGCTGGCTAGCTAAATCTAAACTGGAGTAAACATTTACATTTACATTTTAGTCATTTAGCAGACGCTCTTATCCAGAGCGACTTACAGGAGCAATTAGGGTTAAGTGCCTTGCTTAAGGGCACATCGACAGATTTTTCACCTAGTCGGCTCGGGGATTAGAACCAGCGACCTTTCGGTTACTGGCACAACGCTCTTACCCACTAAGCTACCTGCCGCCCTACAACAAACTAGCTGTACCGCTACAACAAATCTGTAGCTAGATTTCCAAATAATTTGTGCCCATTCCATCTCTGTCCAATTCGCTAAAAACGTCACCATCCACAGATCTGTAGGAGAGAGTAGAGCTAGCGTGTTTGAAAAAATTCAACCCAATGGAGCTAGCTAGCTAACGTTAACTAAAACAGATGAAAGAAATTGCAAGCAACAAGCATATTTTTTTTTAACCCCCTTTTTTGATATTGTCTCATTGCTGCAACTCCCGAACGGGCTCGGGAGGCGAAGGTCGAGTCACGCGTCCTCCAAAACATGACCCGCCAAAGCGCGCTTCTTAACACCTGCCCGCTTAACCCGGAAGCTCGCTTAACCCGGAAGCTAGCCGCACCAATGTGTCAGAGGAAACACCATTCAACTAACAAGTCAGCCTGCAGGCGCCCGGCCCTCCACAAGAAGTCGCAAGAGCGCGATGAGCCAAGTAAAGCCCCCCCCCGGCCAAACCCTCCCCTAACCTGGACGACGCTGGGTCAATTGTGCGCCGCCCTATGGGACTCCCGATCACGGCCGGTTGTGATACAGCCCGGGATCAAACCCGGGTCTGTAGTGACGCCTCTAGCACTGCGATGCAGTGCCTTGGACCACTGCCCCACTCGGGAGGCCCAGCATTTATTTATTCTTTCCAGATTAACTGTGCGCAAGCATCAACTAAACTTAAGCCACACATAATATAAACAACACATGTTTGTTACAACTATCCATCTTTCTTATCATGTGCTAGCTGGCTAGCAGCTGGCTATTTTGTCGGATGGGTTCCACCACTGACTTAGGGGCTAGTCACTAGTTACATGGCTTGCTGGCTAGCTAGTTAGCTAGCATCTAGCTGAGGGGCGTTAGGTAACGTTAGCTAAAGCAGATGGGGAAAAAAATTGGCAGTTGGCTATCTACACACGTAAAAAAACAAATGAACTGTGCAAAGCATCAACTAAACTAAAGAATGTAAAGACAACATGTTAAACATTTTATTCATAAACTGTCCATACTGTCTATACGCACCTATATACACACACATACACTACCAGTCAAAAGTTTGGACACACCTACTCATTCAAGTGAGTATATAGATATATAGATACACCGTGACGAGTGTATATATATCTATATCTATATCTATCTAGATATCTATCTCTATATCTACAGTTGAAGTCGGAAGTTTACATACATTTAGGTTGGAGTCATTAAAACTTGTTTTTCAACCACTCCACAAATTTCTTGTTAACAAACTATAGTTTTGGCAAGTCCGTGACGAGAGCCTGAGGCTCATTGTCATGCCATTCATTTGCTGCCATCACCTCTTGTTTCAGCATGATAATGCACAGCCCCATATCGCAAGGATCTGTACACAATTTCCGGAAGCTGAAAATGTTCCAGTTCTTCCATGGCCTGCATACTCACCAGACATGTCACCACCCATTGAGCATGATTGGGATGCTCTGGATCGACGTGTACGACAGTGTTCCAGTTCACCAATATCCAGCAACTTCTCACAGCCATTGAAGAGGAGTGGGACAACATTCTACAGGCCACAATTAACAGCCTGCGAAGGAGATGTGTTGCGCTGCATGAGTCAAATTGTGGTCACACCCAGTACTGACTGGTTTTCTGATCCACGCCCCTACCTTTTTTTAAAGGTATCTGTGACCAACAGATGCAAATCCATAGATTAGGGCGTAATGAATTTATTTAAATTGACTGATTTTCTTATGTGAACTGTAAATCAGTAAAATCTTTGAAATTGTTGCATGTTGCGTTTCTATTTTTGTTCAGTTTATATGTATCATCATGAAAACTGTAATAATGCAATTTAGCAAGTCATATTTGATCATCAACCGTGTCAAATGCTTTGGATAAATATAAAAAAATGCCAAGAGCGTATTCATTGTTGTTCAGGGCTGTAAAGATGTTACCCACAAGTTGTAAAAGAGCAATATCTGTGGGGTAGTTTTTACGAAAACCATGTTGGTTCTCATATAGAATAGCATTGGTTTAAGTGTTTCAACATTCTTTTATACACCATTTTCTCTCCAAAACAAAACTGTAGTACAGATATTGGTGAAGATATACACTCACCGGACAGTTTATTAGGTACACCCATCTAGTACCAAGTTGGAACCCCTTTGCCACCAGAACAACATGAATTTATCAGGGCATGGATTCTACAAATTGGAAATGTTCCAAAGGGATGTTGGTCCATGCTGATGCGATGTCATCACAAAGTTGCTGCAGATTGGACGGCGGTACACCCCCGCCACCAGCCTGTACCATTGACACCATGCAAGATAGGTCCATGGACTCATGCTGCATACACCAAATCCTGACTCTGCCATCAGCATGACGCAACAGGAACCAGGATTCGTCGGACCAGGCAATGTTTTTCCACTCCTCAATTGTCCAGTGTTGGTGATCGTGTGCCCACTGGAGCCACTTCTTCTTCTTTTTAGCTGATAGGAGTGGAACCCGGTGTGGTCGTATGCTGCAGTAGCCCATCCGTGACAAGGATTGATGAGTTGTGCGTTCCGAGATTCTGCACACCACTGTTGTACTGTTATTCGTCTGTTTGTGGCCCGCCTGTTAGCTTGCAACATCAACAAGCTGTTTTTTTCTCCCACAGGACTGCCGCTGACTGGATGTTTTTTGTTTGTCGCACCATTCTCGGGAAACCCTAGACACTGTCGTGCATGAAAAGCCAGCAGGGTTGCCGTTTCTGAGATACTGGATCCGGCGTGCCTGGCACCGACGATCATACCACTCTCAGTTGCTTAGGTCACTCGTTTTGCCTATTGTAACGTTCAATCGAACAGTAACTGAATGCCTCGATGCATGTCTGCCTGCTTTATATAGCAAGCCATGGCCACGTGACTCAATGTCTGTCAGAGCGATCCGAGAACAGGGTGGTTTACCTAGTCAACTAGCCAGTGAGTGTACGTTAGAGGCTCAATAATCGAGGAAGACACTGCACTGGGCGAAAAGGGTCAATATCAGGGGATAACTTCATCTGTATACACTGAACAAAAATATAAACGCAACATGTAAAGTGTTGGTCCCATGTTTCATGAGCTGAAATAATAAATCACAGAAATGTTCCATAGGCACAAAAAGCATATTTCTCTCAAATGTTGTGCACAAAAGTGTTTACATCCCTGTTAGTGAGTATTTCTCCTTTGCCAAGATAATCCATCCACCTGACAGGTGTGGCATATCAAGAAGCTTATTAAATAATATGATCATTACACAGGTGCACCTTGTGCTGGAGATAATAAAAGGCCACTCTAAAATGTGCAATTTTGTCACACAACACAATACCACTGATGTCTCATGTTTTGAGGGAGCATGGAATTTGCATGCTGACTGCAGGAATGTCCACCAGAGCTGTTGCCAGAGAATGTAATGTTTCTCTACCGCCTCCAACTTCGTTTTAGAGAATTTGGCAGTACGTCCAACCAGCCTCACAATCACAGACCACGTGTATGGCGTTGTGTGTGCGAGGAGTTTGCTGATTCAACGTTGTGAATAGAGTGCCCCATGGTGGCGGTGGGGTTATGGTATGAGCAGGCATAAGCTACGGACAACGAACACAATTGCATTTTATCAATGGCAATTTGAATGCACAAAGATACCTTGACGAGATCCTGAGGCCCATTGTCGTGCCATTCATCCGCCGCCATCACTTCATGTTTCAGCATGATAATGTACAGCCCCATGTCGCAAGAATCTGTACACTGAATGCATTTCCACTGCTCCAGAGTCCAATGGCGGTGAGCTTTACACCACTCCAGCAGACACTTTGCATTGCACATGGTGATCTTCATTAAAAAAACAATTTCATAATAAACAAACAGCTTTGTGCTGAAGTTGCTTCCAGAGGCAGTTTGGAACTTGGTAGTGAGTGTTTCAACCAAGGACAGACGCACTACGCACTTCAGCACTTGGCGGTCCTGTTCTGTGAGCTTGTGTGGCCTACTACTTCGCGGCTGAGCCGTTGTTGCTCCTAGACATTTCTACTTCACAATAACAGCACTTACAGTTGACCGGGGCAGCTCTAGCAGGGCAGAAATTTGACAAACTGACTTCTTGGAAAGGTGGCATCCTATGACAGTGCCATGTTGAAAGTCACTAAGCTCTTCAGTAAGGCCATTCTACTGCCAATGTTTGTCTATGGAGATTCAATGGCTGTGTGCTCGATTTTATACACCTGTCAACAACGGGTGTGGCTGAATTATCAAAATCTATTGTATATATATAGTGTATGTCTGATCGAAAATGGACTAAATCTGACTCATGATCAATGTCCAGCGCCAAATTATTTTACCTGTTCAGGTGCCGAAAATCATTGTGCTTCTTCACATGAAGGTGACATATCTGAGCATACATTTGCACCATATTCAGTAGTAGGCTACAAGCCACAGAAAAGCAAACACCGTCATATTTAATCCAAAGCACATTTCTGCTATTTCTGTTTAAAAATGCAGCATAGCAAATCCAGAACTCTTATCACAACACATGTTTTCTGTAAAGATGCAAACTAAGGCCAATCTTTGCAAAACATTTATTTTATTTATTTAACAGAAAATTCAATTTGCACACCCTCAATACCCCTGCCTGCCCTGTTTGTTATGGACGATGGACAAGATGGGGTCGTGGAACCAACGTGGTAGTGTTGGACTGTGATCCACTCCAAACTGTCAATGCATAAATCATGAATCAATATTGTGTAGATATAGCAAGAAAATATTGTCATTTCACATGACCATAGCACTCTACCTGCTTCATTCATGATGTGAAAACTAACTGGAACAAGCTAGCTAGCCAAGTGGCTAGGGAGCTAGCTAGCTATCTTATATTAACAGGTGTCACCTTGAGGCTTGATAGTGGGTTAAAAAAATCCTGAAGGGAAGGACATTTTGTTATTTGTAAGCTAGCTAGGCTACCAGCTAGCTTTTACCTCCCTATCAAGCCTAGCTAGCTAGCTAGCCCTACTGGCTGCTGGCCAAATTAGCTAACATTCTTGATTGTAGTTACTAAGAGAAATAAAACATCTCAAATTAGCCACTCACTTTAGCGTTAACTTCTTTGTTTTTCCAGTTGACAGTCCGACACACACCGTTTACAAACTCATTTGTGGCGCCCAAATTCAGAAATGCCCCCTGTGTAGTTGGTAGAGCATGGCGTTTGCAACGCCAGGGTTGTGGGTTCGATTCCCACGGGGGGGCAGTATGAAAATGTATACACTCACTAACTCTAAATCCCTCTGGATAAGAGCGTCTGCTAAATGACAAAAATGTAAAACTCCACAATATGTGATTCTTGTTGCTAGGCTACCAGTTACAGTGCTTGCAGTTTGCGCGTGCCTTTATGCAGATGGCATACAAAAAGTTTAGCTAGTGTCTGAAATAATTATATAGATTTAACATTTATCAAGTTATTGAACATGTCCTCAAAACTAAGATACGCATCAGAAATTGTCCTTATTTAGCATATCAAAAAGCATATAAAGATCCTGATATGGACCTCAGTCAAGAGCATATGCATTGTATGTTCTGAGAAAATATACTATGTAGGCCTACTGTCAGTATTTGTCTTCATATAGAGAATATAAGATGTCCACACAGGATATCTAATGAGTCAATATCCGGCCATACCATGCATGATATCGGGAACGAATCAAAAAATGATTAGTGCATGAAAGAAAAATATAGATTTCAAATTTGAACCCTGGCAAGAAAAATTTGAACCCTGGCAAGACGGAGCTGCTCTTCCTCCCCGGGAAGGACTGCCCGTTCCATGATCTCGCCATCACGGTAGACAACTCCGCTGTGTCCTCCTCCCAGAGTGCGAAGAGCCTAGGCGTGACCCTGGACAACACCCTGTCGTTCTCCGCCAACATCAAGGCGGTGACCCGCTCCTGCAGGTTCATGCTCTACAACATTCGGAGAGTGCGACCCTGCCTTACACAGGAAGCGGCGCAGGTCCTGGTCCAGGCACTTGTCATCTCCCGTCTGGACTACTGCAACTCGCTGTTGGCTGGGCTCCCTGCCTGTGCCATTAAACCCCTACAACTCATCCAGAATGCCGCAGCCCGTCTGGTGTTCAACCTTCCCAAGTTCTCTCACGTCACCCCCCTCCTCCGCACACTCCACTGGCTTCCAATTGAAGCTCGCATCCGCTACAAGACCATGGTGCTTGCCTTTGGAGCAGTGAGGGGAACGGCACCCCTGTACCTTCAGGCTCTGATCAGTCCCTACACCCAAACGAGGACATTGCGTTCATCCACCTCTGGCCTGCTGGCTCCCCTTCCTCTGCGGAAGCACAGCTCCCCCTCAGCCCAGTCAAAACTGTTCGCTGCTCTGGCACCCCAATGGTGGAACAAGCTCCCTCACGACGCCAGGACAGCGGAGTCACTCACCACCTTCCGGAGACATTTGAAACCCCACCTCTTTAAGGAATACCTGGGATAGGCTAAAGTATTCCTTCTAACCCCCCCCCCCTCCCCCCAAATTGTAAAGTGGTTATCCCACTGGCTATAGGGTGAACGCACCAATTTGTGAGTCGCTCTGGCTAAGAGCGTCTGCTAAATGACGTTAATGTGCCCTTGAGCAAGGCACTTAACCCTAATTGCTCCTGTAAGTCGCTCTGGTTAAGAGCGTCTGCTAAATGACTAAAATGTAAATGTAAATGTAATTGAGAATGTGCTGAAAACTCTGAAATGCATCAGAAATCGTCCGTATTTTCAGCATATCAAAAAGCATATCAAGATCTGGTTATGGACCTCAACCAAGATAAGCATATTTGGAATCAATATAGCTTAATATCTTGAACATGCTGAGAAAACACAGATATGCGATGTATACAGTCAGTATTTGTCAACATGAAGGGAGAAAATAGGATGTCTAATATCTCAGGATATTGAATGAGTCCATATTTCAATTTTAGTCATTTAGCAGATGCTCTTATCCAGAGCAACTTACAGGAGCAATTAGGGTTAATTGCTTTGCTCAAGGGCACATAAACAGATCTTTCACCTAGGCAGCTAGGGGATTCGAACCAGTGAGCTTTCAGTTACTGGCCCAACGATAGGCTACCTGCCGCCCCATATCTGGCCATAGGAAGTCTCCAAAGGAAATGTCCATGTGTGATATCATATATGTCTATAAGACACATCTGGATTCAGAAGTTGTCAGGATATTGTGCAAATCCACAAAACTCTAAATGTGCATTGGAAATGGTCTGTATTCTCTAGAATATCGAAAATGTGTAATGAAAAGATATCCCCTTTCCTGGTTGCTAAAATTCTAATAGTTCGCCTAATTTCAGTTTATGTGACAAAACAAGCAAGGATAGTGTAGAGAATAATTGTGCCATCTAAACTGCTGTGAAATACAATATCTTTTCCATAACCAAAAATATAGCATTTTCAGCTGTTTGAAGCTGATGTACAAAACCGAAAGTAAAAGACGAAAAAACGAATCTTAAGCATGGGAATCATAGAAATAGCGCCCATAGAACAGTTATACCGCTTATTTGACTTGCTTTTAATGAGAATGACAGATCTGTAACTACCATTTCTATGTGAATTTGGTCAGGTTGCCCAAAAAGTGACATGAATGACTGCCTCATCTCTGTACCCCAGGCATACAATTATCTGTAAGGTCCCTCAGAGCAGTGAATTTCAAGCAGTAAATTTCAAACACAGATTCAACCACAAAGACCCTGGAGGTTTTCCAATGCGTCGCAAATAAGGGCACCTATTGGTAGATGGGTAAAAAAAAAGCTGACTTTGAATATCCCTTTGAGGATGGTGAAGTTATTAATTATGGATGGTGTATCAATAACCCAGTCACTACAAAGATGCAGGTGTCCATCCTAACTCAGTTGCTGGAGAAGAAGGAAACCGCTCAGGGATATCACAATGAGGCCAATGGTGACTTTAAAACAGTTACAGAGTTTAATGGATGTGATAAGAGAAAACTGAGGATGGATCAACAACATTGTGGTTACTCCACAATACTAACCTCAATGACAGCGTGAAAAGAAGGAAGCCTGTACAGAATACAAATATTCTAAAACATGCATCCTGTTTGGAATAAGTCACTAAAGTAAAACTGCAAAAAATTTGGCAAAGAAATTAACTTAATGTCCTGAATGCAGAGCATTATATTTGGGGCAAAACCAACACAACACATCACTGAGTACCACTCTTTATATTTTCAAGCATGGTGGTGGCTACATCATGTTATGGATATGCTTGTCATCGGCAAGGACTTTATTATTATTGGATTATTTTGTATTTTTCCCCCTTTGTTCTCCCCAATTTCGATCTTGTCTCATCGCTGCAACTCCTCAACGGGCTCGGGAGGCGAAGGTCGAGTCATGCGTCCTCCGAAACATGACCCGCCACACCACGCTTCTTAACACCTGTCCGCTTAACTAAAGATCACGGCCGGTTGTGACACAGCCTGGAATCGATCCCTGGTCTGTAGTGACACCTTTAGCACCGTGATGCAGTGCCTTAGACCGGTGTGCCACTCAGGAGGCCCTAGAGAGTTTTTTTTTAATAAACAGAATAGAGCTTAGGACGGGCAAAATCGTAGAGGAAAACTTGCTTCAGTCTGCTTTCCAACAGACACTGGGAGACAAATTCACCTTTCAGCAGGACAATAACCTAAAACACAATGCCAAATCTACACTGGAGTTGCTTACCAAGAAGACAGTGAATGTTCTTGAGTGGCCGAGTTACAGTTTTGACTTAAATCTGTTTGAGAATCTATGGCAAGACTTGAACATGGTTGTCAAGCAATGATTAACAAACAATTTGACAGAGCTTGAAGAATTTGTAAAAGAATAATGTGCAAATATTGTAAAATCCAGCTGTGTAAAGCTCTTAGAGACTTACCCAGAAAGACTCACAGCTTTACTCGCTGCCAAAGCTGATTCTAACATGTATTAACTCAGGGATGTGAATACTTATGTAAATAAGATATTTCTGTATTTCGTTTTCAATATATTTGCAAAAAATGTATATATTAGCATATTTGCGCATCATGTTCAAAACATCTATAAGTGTCATTGTTTGGCTTCACAATCAATTTTATACACTTTTGGTTGATTTGGACATGATGCACAAAATATGCTAATATCGGTCACATGACTTGAATGGGATTTGTGCCACGAATGCTAAAATGTTAGCATGTGGAAATGGTGCCAGGGAAACGAAACCATAGCATGGATTGCTGTCATACCTTGTCGAAAGACTGCTTATAGGGTAAGGAAACTAATGTGTCATTTTGTAATTTGGGTGAACTAGCAAGCTGGTCGCATTGGTGAACCAATGCTATTACTTTGCTTTGCTAGCTATCCGCCTAGTGCGGCATTATTGTATAAATTTTTTACAAAAGAGTGTCGGAAGTGGGTAAAATAAGTATTAAACGATATCACATGCCTCTGTCATATCGCTATGAAATGATATCGATATCATATTGAATGATCAATATTGGTGCCCAACACTAATCATAATCACACCTCATTCCCCTATATTTTTAAAATACTATTTTACTCCCTACTTCTGTCTGTGGGGAAAGGTTCCTCTGTCTGCTGCGCCCAGCGCTATCATGTGACCTAGTGTTGGCATAACTCAGAACCATCACATCACTCTCCAGTGGAGGGGATTATAGCCATTCTGTCTGGACTCCATGCAATTTAGCCTGTGCACATTTTCCCAGACCCAGGCATCACAATACATTTATTGAGATAAGCTGAAGATGAGGCAACTTGCACTCATGCCCACAGACAGACAGACAGACACGTAAAAAAGTATAGTTTTTTTTAAACCATGTGACTTGATTAGGAATAACTGGTCGCATCATAGCCCATATAAAACCTTTTTACAATGGATGAATCACTGTCATACCTTATAGGGTCCAGAGTCTTCCTAGTTAGGTTAACATATAAGGAAAAACTCCAGGCCCCAGGGGTAAATATTGCCCCACTGCTCTGGGACCTATGGTGCCACCAGTCTGCTTGCAGTTGTCAGTTATCGTCAGATATGTGGATGATCAGGGCTTTATTCAGGAACGGTTCTTGGGCTACTTTGATGTGTCAAGTGGGTGAAATGCACAGTCTGTGTTTGACTTTATGAATTCTGAGATGTCTGAGTTTAACTTCATAGAGAAACTTGTTGTCCAAACCTATGATGGCGCAGCTGTAATGGAATGTATCTGCTATTTGTATTTACAGCTAAGTCCCCTCCTGTTCCCTGATTAAGAGGTGATGACTACTCCACTACACTACCATTGTCAACTTTCTCCTCACATGAACTGAAGCCACATCTCATGTGCCCGCTCATCCACTGGCACATTGAATGTTTCCCCTCCAAGCACTGTGAGTACTCCTATCAATTTTCTCTCATTACTGTATGTAGAGTCAATCACATACACAAACACAATCACATTATTAAACATCAATGATTTTACTCCTTGCTTGGACTAACTCATTCTTTGTTCTTTGTCTAACTGTGTAGTGTGTTGTGTTATTGTTTTTTGTCTTCCCAGTCAAATCCTGTCCTGCACTGGTCAAGCCTCTGAACACCTCAACTCATGCCTCATACCCTCATTCAATCACTGCTGTGATCCCTTTCCAACACTGTAAGTAGCCCTCTCATTCCCATTCCCCATAATATTGTACTATAAATGTCTTTATTAAATGCTTTAGGTTAAAATAATTAGTCTTTGACGATTTTTGAAACAGACTTTGTAGTCTCCGTGCATTCCGCGCCTATACTGTGGGTCTCCCATCCTTCTAAATTTTTCAAGTCACCAGCCTCCACTGATATAGGCTAAATGTCCTCAGTATCATTTCACTATTTGCAAAAAGTATGATGCTTGAGGTGAACATATATTTGCACTTATGGGAAATTAGTCATTATAAAATACTCAATCTCTCAAAATACCTTAATTCACCAAATTCCAATTATACAGTTTGGCTAAACCTTGTTTATCAGTGAATTAATATTTATTGGGGCAAGAATGCACAGCTATCCAACAAAAACAATGGTGCGGACAATGTTGACAGTGATTCAAGAAAACAGTATATCTATCAATTTGTCAAATGATCAAAGTTGCAAAGGGAATGCTGAAACAACTCAAAACAGGGACCTTATCACACCATCCCTCATGTTACATTTGGGAATGTAGAAGGCAAAAGGTAATAACCTATTTTACATCAGGGCCATTACGATAGGCCTATACTTCTACAAAGTGGTAATGTAGCCTATTATTAGCACAGTAATGCTGTAAAATATTACGCTTACCTTGACCTGCGCGCTAACTTTGTTCGTAGCCTTCCCTGTGGCACATTCCCTTGAGAGAACTTGACAGACCGACTGCATAAGGGCGCAAGTCCAGCAATGTTAATCACATGTCTTGTTAACAAGAGAGAAGAAAGTCTCCGCCTCCATGCCCTTACTTCAAAAGGTCAGGCTCAATAATACGCAATAAATCCTTATGTGAATTTGTATGATGTTGATTCCTATTTGAATTTGTCTCTATTGTCGACATAAGAGGTAGGCCATATTAAGCCTTAATAAGCCTTAAATAAATATAAATGATATGAAAAACTTTTCCTAAAAAGTTATTCATATTGATTGAGTTTAGACAATCGGTTAGTAAGCATGGCCAATAATAGCATAATATAATTGGCCCATGAGTATATTTATAAAAATGTGTATTTATCCTTTATGTAACCAGGGAAGTCACAATTGAGATTGACATCTCTTTTTCAAGTGAGCCTTGGCTGAGTGTGAGTGAGTGTGTGGTATTAGTGATTGTGCCTCAATACAATGTGTCAAAGTGTTGGGACTGTTTCCGTCATGGGCGTTTCAGGACATGACATATGACATATGGAGGCAAAGTAGCAGGGAGAGCAGGAGGACGTCCTGTTACTTTCTCTCAAATTAACTTAAGCAAATCACTCAATACACAACTGAAAGGGAAAACAATAGCTCTCGCAACAGATCCTCACTTTCCAGGTTATACTGACAGGTCTAGTGGAAATCTAGTACACTTGAACTTCAACATCTCACCACTAGTATTTATGTGACTGCCTACGGTGGGGTGATTCAAGGTGGAACTGGAAGACACTTCATCATGAAGGCTAAGGTGTACTAGCGAAGGGTTAGGGCACCTCTTCCACCCCTCTCCTATGTTACAAGCCCAGCCAGATGACTGAACTGACCACCTTCCCTTAAAAAGCTGTTACCTAAAGGCCCACACCAACTGTATGATTTTAGCTGTCTTATGCAACGATTTTGCCATTCCAGACATTGTGGGCAAATGGTCGTAAACCATTGTCGGACGTCTTGGCTCGTTCAGTATGACAGGGTCTAGGTCTGCCGATTAACTACCACTATGTGCGGTTGTAGGGTTCGACAAAGTTCTGGCAGTGTCATAAATGTTGAGCCTTCATCGTGTAGTGTGGCTGGCGTTACGAGCCGATCCCGGTGACTGACTAATAGGAACACGACCGGCAATGAAGAAATGCATTTGTTTATAAAAAAATTATACTATAGAATTCACACATCGTAAAATGAAAACTTGGTGCAAGTAATGGGCTGTGTCTAGTTACAAATAACAAACACACCTTGAATGTCAAAATCGCAATGCTTGTATTGAGTAATGCCAATGATAATGTGGAGGCGCATATCACATTCGAGCTATGGGGTTTATATTCAGCGTTACTGTTTTCATGTTGTGATGTGCCTCTTTAATTTGAGAGTTGAGCTTTCATTACGAGGAGCGCACATTCACAAAGGTAGGAGGAGCAGTGTCTGTCAATCATCAACATAGCAACAGCTTGTTGTTCTTTCAATACCATGCTTGATATGCCCAGTTGCAGTTGACGTAGCCTATGTCGGCTGACGTAGCCTTGTAAGCCAATCGCAAAATTTGATGACAGAACTGAAGCAAATCGTAAAATCTGGACAGGTTGATATCAAGATTTATATTTGGTCACGTTGCACAGTGTGACATGTAATAATCGTAAAATAGTTAATCTGACGTACAGTGTGGGAAGGCCTTAAGCAGAGAGAGAGCTAAGAGCTGTGCAGTAGGTACAGATGTAGGATCGTAATTTGAGTCAATTTGCTACAGCAGGAAAATAATCCTGCAGCAACAGGAAATGTGAATTATTATGTGGATTATAATTCATGGATTTGTAGGGGTTGATACATTTTTTGTTAGGGCAAATCAAGTCTGACATTTAAAAGTGGACATTACACATTTTAGAAGCCTTTTTAAACTTCTCGGCTACAAAAGAAGATCAATTTAAGATCCTACATCTGTAGCTATGCTCTGTTGTGTGCAAAATCTTGATTATTTCAGGAGTTTGTGACGCTCCCAAAATACAAACTCAATGTGTTGTCGCTCACAGAATAGGGAACTAACAAAGAAGTCACTTCGACAACCAAACCAAAACAGAAAGGGTTTCAAACACACCCATGGGGGTGTCCACTGAAAGTTGGCAAAGCAACTAGTAAAGGGTTTCTAAAAGACACCCACCATGGATACCCATGTCACGCCCTGACATAGAGATCTCTAGTTGGTTTGGTCAGAGTGTGAATTTCTATGTAATTATCTAGTATGTGTATTTCTATGTTGGCCGGGTGTGGTTCCCAATCAGAGGCAGCTGTCGATTGTTGTCTCTGATTGGGGATCATACTTAGGTAGCCATTTTGCCTACCTATGTTGTGGGATCTTGTTTCTGTTTGTTTGGCTTATTTTGATGTATAGCCTTTAGAACTTCACGTTCAGTTGCTTTGTTGTTTTTTCGAGTGTTTATTGTTAACATTAAACATGTACGCATACCACGCTGCGCCTTGGTCCAATCCTTTACACGACGAACGTGACAGAAGATCCCACCACCAACGGACCAAGCAGCGTGGCCAGGAGGAGCAGACACTCTGGACACAGGTGGGGAAAACATTTTGGACATGGGAGGAGATATTAGCTGGTAAAGGACCCTGGGCGAAGGAAGAAGCCCAGGCAGGAGAGGATCAACGGCGAAATCGAAGTTTGAGACCGCGAAGGAAGCCCGAGAGGCAACCCCAATAAAAAAAAATTGGGGGGCACACGGGGTGGTTGGCTGAAGAGACAACCACCTTACGGGGGCTGACAACGAAGAAGGAGCAGGAGTTCTCCCTTCAGAGGGAAGCACTGCAGGAGGCTCACAGGGAGAAGGAGTCAGTAAATGCACTGAGAGAGGAGTTGGCCAGGCAACAGGAGGAGCTGAGAGAGGAGTTAACCCTTCAGCAGCAGAGAGCTCAGTACTTAGAGCAGAGGCTGGCGAAGCCAGGTTGCAGAGCAGAGCCAACTCCCCGCACTCGCTTTGAGGAGCGTGTGACCGTGCAGGCACCAGGCTATGCGTCGGCTTGCGCACTGTGCCGCCAGGGTGCCTTCACAGACCCGTGGTGCGTTATTCGAGTCCAGTACGGCCCGTACCTGCTCCTCGCACCAAACCAGTGGTGTGTGTCGCCAGCCCGGTACGCCCCGTACCTGCTCCCCGCACAAACCAGTGGTGCGTGTCGCCAGCCCGGTGCGCCCTGTACCTGCTCCCCACACAAACCAGTGGTGCGTGTCGCCAGCCCGGTGCGCCCTGTACCTGCTCCTCGCACCAAACCAGTGGTGCGTGTTCCCAGCCCGGTACGGCCCGTGCCTGCTCCTCGCACCAGACTAGTGGTGCGTGTCCCCAGCCCGGTACGGTCCAGGGTCAGAGCAGTCCGCTCCACCGGTGCCCAGTCTAGCTCCGGTCAGCTGCTCCACTCCAGTGCCAGAGCAGTCCGCTCCACCGGTGCCCAGTCCAGCTCCGGTTAGCTGCTCCAGTCCAATGCCAGAGCAGTCCGCTCCACCGGTGCCTAGTCCAGCTCCGGTCAGCGGCTCCACTCCAGTGCCAGAGCAGTCCACTCCACCGGTGCCCAGTCCGGGTCCGGTCGTCTACTCTCCCACACCAGGGTCCAGACAAGACTTGGTGCATCGCGGGACGACTGCAGAGCCAGAACCAGACGTCGGGGCCTCCCACACCAGGGTCCAGACAGGGCTTGGTGCTTCACGGGCGGATTTCCGTTCCAGGCCCAGACGTCAGCCCTTCTCCAGGGTCGGGGCCTCCCACACCAGGGTCCAGACAGGGCTTGGTGCATCGTGGGAGTTTTGAGAGGGGAAGCATCACGCCGGGGTCCAGACCAGACCAGGCGTGCAACGGGGAGCCAGAAAAGGAGAGGACAGTAAGGTTGACGTCGCGCCCGGAGCCGAAGCCGCCACTGAGGCTAAATGCCCACCCGGACCCTCCCCTAATGAGTCAGGTTTTGCGGCCGGAGTCCGCACCTTTGGGGGGGGGGGGGGGGGGGGGGTACTGTCACGCCCTGACATAGAGATCTCTAGTTGGTTTGGTCAGGGTGTGAATTTCTATGTGATTATCTAGTATGTGTATTTCTATGTTGGCCGGGTGTGGTTCCCAATCAGAGGCAGCTGTCGATCGTTGTCTCTGATTGGGGATCATACTTAGTTAGCCATTTTGCCTACCTATGTTGTGGGATCTTGTTTCTGTTTGTTTGGCTTGTTTTGATGTATAGCCTTTAGAACTTCACGTTCAGTTGCTTTGTTGTTTTTTTCAAGTGTTTATTATTGACATTAAACATGTACGCATACCACGCTGCACCTTGGTCCAATCCTTTACACGACGAACGTGACAACCCACTAGTTTTACCTCAGAAAAGACAAACTAAAGAAAAACCCCACACCAATTTAGGATAGGGAGTAAAACTAATATGGAGCCAAACAAACAGCGGAAATGTGATGGGTGAGTTGAAGGAGTCAGGCGCAGAATGGTAAATCACAGAATAACAGGATTTATTCCAGAAAACAGAATTACGCAGTAATGCGTCAAAACAGTCCAGTGTGCAAAACAGGCGCACTGGAACCAACAAGGCACACAGGGAAAATAACCTGGCGATGCAAAATACAAAGAGCTCCACCGAGCATCACTATCTCCACAATAAACAATCGCACAAAGACAAGGGGGCAGAGGGAACAATTATACAGGTACTGATGAGGGGATATAAACCAGGTGTGTATTGAACAAGACAAAACCAATGGAATTATGAAATGAGGAGCGGCAGTGGCTAGAAGGCCGGTGACGACGAACGCCGAAGCCTGCCCGAACAAGGAGAGGTGGCAGCTTCGGAGGGAGTCGTGACAGGAAAACACAAAACTCTGGCTACTTTTGGCTAACTAAAGTGGTTGAGCTGTAAATCACACTGCAGCTAACGTGAGGTGTAGCTCTCCCAACATCTTCTTTCCAATTGATGCATTTTTTAATTATTATTATTATTTTTTTTAATTTCACCTTTATTTAACAAGGTAAGCCAGTTGAGAACAAGTTCTCATTTACAACTGCGACCTGGCCAAGATAAAGCAAAGCAGTGCGATAAAAACAACACAGAGTTACATATGGGGTAAAAAAAAACATAAAGTCAAAAATATACAACAGAAAATATACAGTGTGTGCAAATGTAGCAAGTTATGGATGTAAGGCAATAAATAGGCTATAGTGCAAAATAATTACAATTAGTATTAACACTGGAATGCTAGATGTGCAAGAGATTATGTGCAAATAGAGATACTGGGGTGCAAAAGAGCAAAATAAATAACAATATAGGGATGAGGTAGTTGGGTGGGCTAATTTCAGATGGGCTGTGTACAGGTGCAGTGATCGGTAAGGTGCTCTGACAACTGATGCTTAAAGTTAGTGAGGGAGATAAGAGTCTCCAGCTTCAGAGATTTTTGCAATTCGTTCCAGTCATTGGCAGCAGAGAACTGGAAAGAATGGCGGCCAAAGGAGGTGTTGGCTTTGCGAATGACCAGTGAGATATACCTGCTGGAGCGCAGACTACGGGTGGGTGCTGCTATGGTGACCAATGAGCTAAAATAAGGCAGGGATTTGCCTAGCAGTGATATAGATGGCCTGGAGCCAGTGGGTTTGACGACGAACATGTAGTGAGGACCAGCCAACAAGAGCGCACAGGTCACAGTGGTGGGTAGTGTATGGGGCTTTGGAGACAAAACGGATGGCACTGTGATAGACTAGATCCAATTGCTGAGTAGAGTGTTGGAGGCTATTTTGTAAATGACATCGCCGAAGTCAAGGATCGGTAGGATAGTCAGTTTTACGAGGGCATGTTTGGCAGCATGAGTGAAGGAGGCTTTGTTGTGAAATAGGAAGCCGATTCTAGATTTAACTTCGGATTGGAGATTCTTAATGTGAGTCTGGAAGGAGAGTTTACAGTCTAACCTAGGTATTTGTAGTTGTCCACATACTCTAGGTCAGACCCGTCGAGATTGGTGATTCTAGTCGGGTGGGCGGGTGCCAGCAGCGTTCGATTGAAGAGCACGCATTTAGTTTTACTAGTGTTTAAGAGCAGTTGGAGGCTACTGAAGGAGTGTTGTATGGCATTGAAGCTCGTTTGGAGGTTTGTTAACACAGTGTCCAATGAAGGGCCAGATGTATACAAAATGGTGTCGTCTGCGTAGAGGTGGATCTGAGAGTCACCAGCAGCAAGAGCGACATCATTGATATACACGGAGAAAAGAGTCGGCCCAAGAATTGAACCCTGTGGCATCCCCATAGAGACTGCCATAGGTTCAGACAACAGGTCCTCCGATTTGACACATTGAACTCTATCTGAGAAGTAGTTGGTGAACCAGGCGAGGCAGTCATTTGAGAAACCAAGGCTATTTAGTCTGCCAATAAGAATGCGGTGGTTGACAGAGTCGAAAGCCTTGGCCAGGTCGATGAAGACGGCTGCACAGTACTGTCTATTATCGATCGCGGTTATAATATCGTTTAGGACCTTGAGCGTAGCTGAAGTGCACCCATGAACAGCTCGGAAACCGGATTGCATAGCGGAGAAGGTACGGTGGGATTCGAAATGGTCGGTGATCTGTTTGTTAACTTGGCTTTCAAATACTTTCGAAAGGCAGGGCAGGATGGATATAGGTCTATAACAGTTTGGATCTAGAGTGTCACCCCCTTTGAAGAGGGGGATGACCGCGGCAGCTTTCCAATCTCTGGGGATCTCAGACGTTACGAAAGAGAGGTTGAACAGGCTAGTAATAGGGGTTGCGACAATTTCGGCGGCTAGTTTTAGAAAGAAAGGGTCCAGATTGTCTAGCCCAGCTGATTTGTAGGGGTCCAGATTTTGCAGCTCTTCCAGAACATCAGCTGTCTGAATTTGTGTGAAGGAGAAGCGGGGGGGGGGGGGGGGGGGTTGGGGGGGGGGGGGGGGCATGAGCAAGTTGCAGCAGAGGGTGCAGAGTTGGTGGCCGGGGTAGTGGTAGCCAGGTGGAAAGCATGGCCAGCCGTAGCAAAATGCTTGTTGAAATTCTCGATTATTGTAGATTTATCGGTGGTGATAGTGTTTCCTAGCCTCAGTGCAGTGGGCAGCTGGGAGGAAGTGCTCTTATTCTTCATGGACTTTACAGTGTCCCAAAACTTTTTGGAGTTAGTGCTACAGGATGCAAATTTCTGTTTGAAAAAGTTAGCCTTTGCTTTCCTGACTGCTTGTGTATATTGGTTCCTAACTTCCCTGAAATGTTGCATATCGCGGGGGCTATTTGATGCTAATGCAGTACGCCACAGGATGTTTTTGTGCTGGTCAAGGGCAGTCAAGTCTGAGGAGAACCAGGGGCTATATCTGTTCTGGGCCAATAGATCTAACGAGGTGACTTCAATCAGTGCACCACACCTAATCAACATCGAAATGGATAGAGAAACACAAGCAGCCCAATTCTGATCTTTTTTTTCCACCAATTGGTCTTTTGACCAATCAAATCAGATCTTTTCACAGATCTTTTTCAGATCTGATCTGATTGGTCAAAAGACCAATTAGTGAAGAAAATATCAGAATTGGGCTCCCTCGTCCTTCTCATAAAATCACAGGATTCCTCATTTCTAAGCAGCTCACTTTTTCCGGGGACCACTGAGACCAATTGACCGTTGGCTGACACTTGGCATGGGGCCCCTTATAAGGATCAATGATCTGGGAGCAGTGAGTGAGTTAGCAGTGAGAGACCCCGACAAGCTAAAATGAATGCACCTAGTTTTCCACGAGACGAGCTCCTGGGATGCACTCCTGATCTATGGCCGTCGCCCATCTAGGGCATCAGTCAGCTGACTGTGTTTTGAATGAAGAGGCTTGCAGTTCTAGTTGGCTAACTCTAATTCATTTAGCCATTTCTGGGATGAATGCACGGTATGTTCAGTTCTTTCTGTACAGTAAATGCATTTGCATTCTCAAGACAACTTTAATGGCTACAGGAAGTGTATTAAAGGGAAAATTAAGAAACGAATGAAAAACAACTGTGCAATTGGCATATCATTGTCATCAGCTATGTTTCCATTAACTTGTGTCCAGTGATTCTTTTTGGCGACATTTAGAAAGTTTGCATAGAAAATAGATTTCACAATTGCCTGCTAAGGTGCCTTTCCATTTAACAATCTTGTTGATAAATTAAGTGGTTTAAGTGTTTCCATTACCCATTTACGCAAATTGCGCATTAATAAAATGGCGACAGCTGTATGCCCTTAACCTATCTGTTTCATGTCTCAGATACACAAAAAAGATGCTATCTGGAACCTAAAAGGGTTCTTCGGCTATCCTCATAGGAGAACCCTTTGAAGAACCCTTTTTGGTTCCAGGTAGAACCTTTTTGGGTTCAATGTAGAACCTTTTCCGCAGAGGGTTCTACATGGAACCAAAAAGGGTTCTACCTGGAACAAAAATGGGTTCTCCTATGGGGACAGCCGAAGAACCCTTTTGGAACCCTTTTTTCTAAGAGTGTAGCCCACAAAGGCCAGCATGGCTAGAATGCAAGAATTGACTATATTCTAATAATTCTCATGTGCCAATGTATCGTCACTGTCCGTGCCATGGTGAAACTTGCACCCCTTTAGATCTGAAATAATTGGATGGTGAAACTTGCATTGCTAACCGGAAAAGCAAAGCGAAGCAATTCAGCCATTCTTGAAAGTCAGGACAAGGATCCTGCAAAGAAACATAATTTTTTATAGTTGAACAATAGATTTAGCAGGCAGTAGGCAATAATAATTAAATGGAGAGTGGAGCTTCATAGTTCAAGTAAAACAATCTAATGAGGCGTGATTTCACCTGGCATAGAAAATGTGCTCTCTTGTCAGGACACTGTTGTTCAGAGGAGCTAGCCAACAACACAGCTAACACAATCACTTCAAACTGAAGCTGGAAAGACTGTAAACTAGCTGCACTTCATTTTGTTGTACCTTTTTTAAATTTATATTTCTTTGTATATATCCATACAAATTATGCTGATTCATGATTTCGACTGGCTGAGAAAAGCTGCCTTGCTGTCTGTCTCATCCCAACTCCCAACACGTTCATTACTATGCGACAGCAGGAGATCGAATTTGAATATTGAAACAATGTTGCAAATCTCGGAGAGAGAGACAGCAAGGTTTATACAAATCTCCGCTGTTGGAAACTAAATGTTAGTCTAAAAGAAATGCGAGATAATGTCTAGATGATTTTTATAGTGGAGATAAAGTTTATAAATTGCCTGACTGGGCTGATGAGACCCGTTTCAGGAAGATAGGCCTATGTCGCACGTCACTACTTCACAGGAGAGGCATTTTAATGTAGAAAATACAATTGTCAGTAATGCCCTCGGGAACATGTGAATTTTCATGTGCCTTAATAGCAAACTGGTATGCCATCTGTAAATACAAATAAAATGGTTAAATTACGAGCCTAGTTGGTTTACCCAAGGAAAAAGACAGGAACATTCCCGCTAGCCATTATTGGCTGAGATAATGGATGGGCTGGACATGCTGAGAGAATAGTTTGGGAATGGTCTGCCATGTAGTATGCTTCTGAGCTGCTCAGTATGTGTAGATAATCTTTGCTAGCGCAGCTTTTTTGAAAGATATCATGGAGAACTGCAAAAGTGTTGCTACTGCTCTCAACAACATTGCTGCCCTGAATTTAGCAGACGCTATCAACAAAGATCAGTGGGGAAAAAGTTGTGATGGACTACTTTCTGGCAGACGATCATGCCATGCTGACTCTCTCTGACTCTGAAAATGAATCGGACGATGAGGAAATCCCTGATTTAGGTAAAAACATTTTCATTGAACCAGACATTGTAGTCTTCTGATGACAGTGATGGGGAAGAAACGGCGATAGTAATATTATTACTATCTCAGAAACCCATTTGCATTGCTAGTTATAGCCTAATGTTAGCTAGCTAGCTAACATTGAACCTAGTTGGTTAGCTTTAGCTACCTGCAGATTCATACTACAGCATTTCATGCATGGTGGCTAGCTATGACAATCAGTTTGTATTGCTAGTACTCTATGGGTTGGGATTATGGTTAATTGTTTAGTTAGCTAGCTAACTTACATGTGTATATACAAAAGACTCCACTTCGCCAGATGATTACATGATCTGTGTAGTACTATTTTTTGTTTCTCAGAAATCCATTTGCATTGCTAGTTATAGCCTAATGTTAGCTAACAAAAGACTCCCCTTCGCCAGATAATTACATGACCCATCAAATTGTCTGGGGGTGATTACAGCCATCTATTGTATTTCATGAACATTTGAACAGGTCTAGAAAATAGAGACCCACTTAGCTAGATGTGGCTGGGGGTGGTTATAGCCTCTCTTTCACATGACCCATTAATTTAGAGAAGTGTGTCTTGGTAAGCCTCACCTAATAATGCTAAAATATTTGTATCTGGAATTTGTCTTTCAGTATCAGTAGAACACACCTGACTCCTCGACCAGTCATACAAGGAGAATGGTCCAATGCCTCCTGTCAAAAAGAGTCGTCCTGGTCCCTTTGCAGAAAAACAGCCCCAAAGCATGATGTTTCCACCCCCATGCTTCACAGTAGGTATGGTGTTCTTTGGATGCAACTCAGCATTCTTTGTCCTCCAAACACGACAAGTTGAGATTTTACCAAAAAGTTATATTTTGGTTTCATCTGACCATATGACATTCTCCCAATCCTCTTCTGGATCATCCAAATGCAGTCTAGCAAACTTCAGATGGGCCTGGACATTTACTGGCTTAAGCAGGGGGACACGTCTGGCACTGCAGGATTTGAGTCCCTGGCGGCGTAGTGTGTTACTGATGGTAGGCTTTGTTACTTTGGTCCCAGCTCTCTGCAGGTCATTCACTAGGTCCCCCCGTGTGGTTCTGGGATTTTTGCTCACCGTTCTTGTGATCATTTTGACCCCACGGGGTGAGATCTTGCGTGGAGCCCCAGATCGAGGGAGATTATCAGTGGTCTTGTATGTCTTCCCTTTCCTAATAATTGCTCCCACAGTTGATTTCTTCAAACCAAGCTGCTTACCTATTGCAGATTCAGTCTTCCCAGCCTGGTGCAGGTCTACAATTTTGTTTCTGGTGTCCTTTGACAGCTCTTTGGTCTTGGCCATAGTGGAGTTTGGAGTGTGACTGTTTGAGGTTGTGGACAGGTGTCTTTTATACTGATAACAAGTTTAAACAGGTGCCATTAATACAGGTAACGAGTGGAGAACAGAGGAGCCTCTTAAAGAAGAAGTTACAGGTTTGTGAGAGCCAGAAATCTTGCTTGTTTGTAGTTGACCAAATACTTATTTTCCACCATAATTTGCAAATAAATTCATTAAAATTCATACAATGTGATTTTCTGGATATTTTTTCTCTATTTGTCTGTCATAGTTGACGTGTACCTATGATGAAAATTACAGGCCTCTCTCATCTTTTTAAGTGGGAGATCATGCATTGGTGGCTGACTAAATACTTTTTTCCCCACTGTACGTGGTGTCAGGCTGTCTTCCTTCAGGAATCTGTGGAGACAATTGCTGCCCCACATCTCAAGCACTAAGCCCAGGACAGACCTGTGCTGGCAGTGCCAGAGGAACAACTTTCAGGTTTTCAGATCTGCCAGAAGCTGTTAAATCAGCCAAACTGAAGAAGCAAGAGCAGCATCTCCTGCTTGTTCAGAGTGAGCGGTCTGTCTACCAGAAGATGGTTGCTGACTGTAAGACCACCTGTCAAGACATGCAGTTGTCTCTGGGGGGCCCTACTGAACCAGCAAGCAAAGACATCAGGATGCATTACAGCTTTGATTTTGCTCAATGTAAGCAACATTTCCTCCTTTATACTGATTGAGGACCTTATTACTGATGAATGTGTTTCTCTTTTATATTTATATTGATGTGTGTATTTTATGTAATTTATGTAATTCAGAGCTCATCTGTAAAAGAGACCTTGGTCTCAGTATGACTCCTTGATAAAATAAAGGTTATGTTTTATTTATGTTTATAAATGGGAAGCAGGCACGCGTCTTTCACTGACCTGTGTAAAGACTGACAGGGATGTGACAATACATTTTTGGTTTCTCTAATGTTCTTTTGTCGTTGTTTGCAGGTGCGCTATCCTTCAGACCCTATGCAGCCAGGTCCCATCTACTTTTTAACAAGAACAAGTTTGTGCTCTGGTATTGTGCCTGGTGGACCATGCACAAGCTCCACCACAGTCTGGACCTTCACTTCCTGATCACAGGCCACACCAAGTTTGCCCCTGACTGGTGTTTCGGCCTCATCAAGCAGCGCTTCAGAAAGACCTGAGTGAACACTTTGTCAGAGATTGCTGGTGTGGTAAAGGACAGCACTGTGACAGAGGTCAACATCCCACAGCTGGTTGGACTGGAGGATGGTACGATGCTGGTGGAAAGCTATGGCTGGCAACAACACCTGACTCTGTACTTCAGGCCGCTGCCACAGACCAAGCAGTACCAGCGCTTAAGGTGAATATAATTTTCATTGCATTGTATGATGTTATTCTTAGTATCTAAACTTGGGAGGTGAATTGATGTTTCGCAAGGTTGTAATGTCTTATAATTTTTTTTTCTTCTATTTTCCGGTTTTACAGCTTCGATGCTCTGGAGCCTGGTGTTGTTGTCGCCAACGAGCGTTCGGTCTGAAAATTAGATCCAAAGATTAAGGCAGAGGCTATTTAATGATATAATAGAACAATCTTTAATCAAGCAGCTGCATGGGGAGATCTATCTCTGATTTCACAGGGAAGAACTCAAAGAATAAATGGTTACATGTCCCTTATATAGTGGGAGATGGTAATACAATCATATTGTTTACACAACAGTTATTTCAATACAAGCAACATGGCCTTGTGTTAGGGTGCAGACATACCAGGAGTCTATGAAAGGCATAACATTACAGTCCAACACAGAACATATCCCTTGAGAAGTTACAACAGCTCACCCCAAATTCTGCCACCGCAATTCCCACTTTGATGCCATGAAAACCATAGGCATCACCATACATTACATATCTGAGCTGTTGTCAGACAGAATTGAACATCTTCTGGTTTCGGGGAAATTGGCATTTTACACAGAAAGGGGTGGTCTGAATGGAACCCCGAAAATATAATTTAATAATAACAATCCGGGAAAAAGGGGGGGTTCATAGGGATCGGGGTCATTTCGAGCACAGTAGGGACAATCATCTCCCATAGGGCAATTTAGATCCCCAATAAAGGGTGAAAGAGTGGCGAGATCCGTCAGGCCATTCAAGTTTACTTCTATGGTCATGACCATCTGGTGGGGAGGAGATACTGCTGTTTCACACAATCTCCTCAACAAGGTTGTCAGGCAAGAGAACAGGCAGAACAATATCACAAGTACTCCAACCAGGGCTAGGAGACCTTGCAACACGAGAGTTCCAATGTTCCCCAGGCTGGATTTTACCCATGCAAACAGATCCCAACCCCACTCGTTATTTCACTTCTTTACAGTAGCTACCACCTGTCTGATAGTAGCAACAGACTCAGCAACCCCAATGGAGGAATCCGGAATGTAAGTACAACATTCTGCCACCACCACTGCAAAACAGCGGCAGCATAGCAGGATCCTGACCAATTCGTATGCAGATAATGCATTTACTGAGGAACAAGGTTTAGCATACATACTGACATTCTTTAGTTTATAACGTATTCCCAACATCATGTTAGGGTGGAACGTTCCATTTCTCAACAGTAAGGGCAGGGATATGTTTTCTAGACAGAAAGGTTATACTTACAATGACTTTCTCCCAACTGGAGACCGGTTCCATTTGCTATATAACACAAATAACCTGGGGGAGAGTAGGCCAGGGTGATGGGTTGCTTGGGCAGAGATAAAACACCCTAAACTACACCCAATCAAGCTCTCTGTCTGTAAGGTTACATGCTTTGGTCCACATCAATATTTCATAAGCACCGAGGGGTATAGATAGTAATGGCATAGATTCAGCACTGTCTGGTAACAATCCTCAAACCCAACAATCTGATACATTCTGTAGTACAGAGACGTTACTAGCTAATTGTAAGATAATGTTTGACCCGGAGAAAACCCCATAATGTTTGTGTCCTCTTTTTCATCTCTTCAGGTCGGCGGGGTCATCAGAGTCCAGGTTCAGGTCAGCGGGGTCATCTACTTCTGGGCTTTCCCCTGTAGAAGCCGGGCCTCGTTGGAGCAGAGAGGTTGGGGAGTGGTTACTAGCAGCTGAGTGCGCAGCTGAACACTGTATGCTGGAAACACTTGGTTTGTTGTTTTTGACAAAAAAATAATCAATCTTCATTAGATATAAATACTGAACTTGTTTTTGCAAGGATTCCGCAATGCGGTTAGCTTTTAACAGCTAGGACCGCTATTTCTTGTCCCAGAATCCCGCTTAACAGACAGGTTGAAGCTTGCTTGACAGAGCCGCTAACCTTAGCTAGCTAGCTAGTTAAGCTGCTAGCTAAGCTGCTAGCCATAAAGCTAACTAAGTTAGTCACAAATGAGTAAATTAACGGTTCCAACGCTGTAGGAGCTGTACATACTACGTTTTGTTTTCGGGACAAACTGGATCACTCGGAGTTCCAATATAGCAACTGTTTGCTTGCCGAGGACTACAGGATTGAAGTGGCTTTCTTGATCAAGCAGGTTACCAGCCTAAGTAAGAAACTGGGGAAAACGCAGAGTGTAATGTTTACCTTTTCTACGCCAGTGGCTGGACGGCGTTCAAGCTTGTTGAATGCACCTCATTTACATTTACGTCATTTAGCAGACGCTCTTATCCAGAGCGACTTACAAATTGGTGCATTCACCTTATAGCCAGTGGGATAACCACTTTTATTTTATTTTTATTTTTTTTTATTTTTTTGGGGGGTGGGGTAAGGGGGGTAGAAGGATTACTTATCCTATCCCAGGTGTTCCTTAATGAGGTGGGGTTTCAAATGTCTCCGGAAGGTGGTGAGTGACTTCGCTGTCCTGGCGTCGTGAGGGAGCTTGTTCCACCATTGGGGTGCCAGAGCAGCGAACAGTTTTGACTGGGCTGAGCGGGAACTGTGCTTCAGCAGAGGTAGGGGAGCCAGCAGGCCAGAGGTGGATGAGCCTTGTCGTTGTCCGACTGCCCGGAGTTCATTCGCCAGGGGAGACATCTCCTGCCTTTCCTCCCCATCTGATAGCGGAGTCGAAGGAGCACAGCAAGAGGAGCATTCCAATCAACGATGGTCACATGCCACGAGCCATGGAAGCCGAAGACAGCGGCCTCCCACAAAGCAGGCTACACTCCCAATGAAAGGCCCGGGGCGGATACAAACAACAAATAGTTTCGCCGCCCTGGAGCCTGATCTTCCTGCACCTTCGTTGCTGGGGGTATCTGTGTCTGCGGCCGCTGTGCCGACTCCTTCCCCTACGATTTCAAAGTCGACGTCGGCAACCTTCCGTCCCCGCTCTGGACCAAGAGGGACTTCTCCATCTGTCGGAGGCCTGCACCAGGCGCAGAGAGCTATGGGCTCAAGTTATCCTGCCTCTCGCCCATCAATAAAGGGTTCTCCGAATCCTGTGAAGTGTTGGAGTGGGCGCATTTCCTCGTCCTTCTCACCAGCCGTGATTTTGGGCAGCTCCATGGTAAGAAATGTCACTGTTCCTGGTGCAAAAACAATGTCCTATCCCGGAGCTCGAGTAAATGACATTACTAAGCTGCTAATGAATATTCTACGCCAAGATATGGAAATCGATTCTATCTTAGTCCATGTGGGTTTTAATGACATTATGAAGGTCAGCTCTGAACAGTTGAAACTGGATTTTAAAGAGCTGATTGATTCTCTGCTAGACAATAAAAGACCCATCATATCTGGCCCTGTTCCCTCTCTGAATCGTGGCATTGAACGCTTTAGCAGGATTCTTTCTCTTCACAACTGGCTAAGTGATTATTGCAGCTCAATGGGTGTACGTTTTGTTGACAATTTCGATTCCTTTTAGAAACAAGACACGTTCTATAAGGATGATGGGATCCATCCGAATAATTTGGGTTCCTGGATCCTTTCATACCATTATAAGGCTGCATTGAGACAATTACTTATCAATGACCCAAGCTCAGCTCAGTTAATCCCTACCATTGTGTCGCTGAGTTGTGATAATGCTTCAGCAAATGTACATTATACCAGGGGCGTTGGTAGACACAGTGTAAGTAACCTAATTTATGTACCCTCTAACTTCCCTGAATGCCTCTGCTGATCCTACAACTATTGTATGCAGTAATCATGTACTTATGAACCAGAGTTATACTGTTAGCACTGAGGCGGCGTGCCCTAGTAGGAAGTCCACTGTGTGCAACTCACCCTGCACTAACATAAATAACATGAGCATGTCTACTTCTGCTAAGCTTCCCAGTAAAGCAATGAAAACAATCAAGCAACCCAGAAAAGTGCTAAAAATAGCACACGTTAACATACACTGCTCAAAAAAATAAAGGGAACACTTAAACAACACAATGTAACTCCAAGTCAATCACACTTCTGTGAAATCAAACTGTCCACTTAGGAAGCAACACTGATTTACAATACATTTCACATGCTGTTGTGCAAATGGAATAGACAACAGGTGGAAATTATAGGCAATTAGCAAGACACCCCCCAATAAAGGACTGGTTTTGCAGGTGGTGACCACATACCACTTCTCAGTGCCTATGCTTCCTGGCTGATGTTTTGGTCACTTTTGAATGCTGGCGGTGCTTTCACTCGAGTGGTAGCATGAGACAGAGTCTACAACCCACATAAGTGGCTCAGGTAGTGCAGCTCATCCAGGATGGCACATCAATAAGAGCTGTGGCAAGAAGGTTTGCTGTGTCTGTCAGCGTAGTGTCCAGAGCATGGAGGTGCTACCAGGAGACAGGCCAGTACATCAGGAGACGTGGAGGAGGCCGTAGGAGGGCAACAACCCAGCAGCAGGACTGCTGCCTCCGCCTTTGTGCAAGGAGGAGCAGGAGGAGCACTGCCAGAGCCCTGCAAAATGACCTCCAGCAGGCCACAAATGTGCATGTGTCTGCTCAAACGGTCAGAAACAGACTCCATGAGGGTGGTATGAGGGCCCGACGTCCACAGGTGGGGGTTGTGCTTACAGCCCAACACCGTGCAGGACGTTTGGCATTTGCCAGAGAACACCAAGATTGGCAAATTCGCCACTGGCGCCCTGTGCTCTTCACAGATGAAAGCAGGTTCACACTGAGCACATGTGACAGACGTGACAGAGTCTGGAGACGCCTGCTGCCTGCAACATCCTCCAGCATGACCGGTTTGGCGGTGGGTCAGTCATGGTGTGGGGTGGCATTTCTTTGGGGGGCCGCACAGCCCGCCATGTGCTCGCCAGAGGTAGCCTGGCTGCCATTAGGTACCGAGATGAGATCCTCAGACCCCTTGTGAGACCATATGCTGGTGCGGTTGGCCCTGGGTTCCTCCTAATGCAAGACAATGCTAGACCTCATGTGGCTGGAGTGTGTCAGCAGTTCCTGCAAGAGGAAGGCATTGATGCTATGGACTGGCCCGCCCGTTCCCCAGACTTGAATCCAATTGAGCACATCTGGGACATCATGTCTCGCTCCATCCACCAATGCCACGTTGCACCACAGACTGTCCAGGAGTTGGCGGATGCTTTAGTCCAGGTCTGGGAGGAGATCCCTCAGGAGACCATCCGCCACCTCATCAGGAGCATGCCCAGGCGTTGTAGGGAGGTCATACAGGCACATGGAGCCCATACACACTACTGAGCCTCATTTTGACTTGTTTTAAGGACATTACATCAAAGTTGGATAAGCCTGTAGTGTGGTTTTCCACTTTAATTTTGAGGGTGACTCCAAATCCAGACCTCCATGGGTTGATAAATTTGATTTCCATTGATAATTTTTGTGTGATTTTGTTGTCAGCACATTCAACTATGTAAAGAAAAAAGTATTTAATAAGATTATTTCATTCATTCAGATCTAGGATGTGTTATTTTAGTGTTCCCTTTATTTTTTTGAGCAGTGTATGTAGCTTAAGAAACAAGGTTCATGAAATCAATAACTTGCTAATAACAGATAACATTAATATTCTGACTATCTCTGAAACTCACTTAGATAATACCTTTGATGATACAGTGGTAGCAATAAATGTTTATAACATCTACAGACAGAAAGACAGAAATGCCAATGGTAGAGGTGTTGCTGTTTATATTCATAACCACATTCCTGTTCAGGATCTCATGTTAAATACTGTTGAAGTAATATGGCTACAGGTTAATCTACCTCACCTAAAGGCCATTCTTGTGGGAAGCTCCTATAGACCACCAAGTGCTAATAGTCACTATTTGGATAATGTGTGAAATGCTTGATAATGTATGTGATATCAACTGAGAGGAATTTTTTCTGGGTGATTTTAAATATTGACTGGCTTTCATCAAGCTGCCCACTCAAGAAAAAGCTTCAAACTTTAACCAGTGTCTGCAACCTGGTTCAGGTTATCAGTCAACCTACCAGGGTAGTTACAAACAACAGAGGAATGAAATCGTCAACATGTATTGATCACATCTTTACTAATGCTGCAGAAATATGCTTTAAAGCATTATCCCAAATTCATCGGATGTAGTGATCACAATATAGTATCCATATTTCCAAAGTTCCAAAGGCTGGGCCTAATATAGTGTATAAGAGGTCTTACAAGAAGTTCTGTAGTGATTCCTATGTTGTTGATCTCATGTTAAATACCTTTGGCAGTTCTAGATAGAACTGCCAAAGGGGGTGGAGTTGCAATCTACTGTAGAGATAGCCTGCAGAGCTCTATCATACTATCCAGGTCTGTGCCCAAACAGTTTGAGCTTCTACTTCTAAAAATTCACCTTTCCAGAAATAAGTCTCTCACTGTTGCTGCTTGCTACAGACCCCCCTCAGCCCCCAGCTGTGCCCTGGACACCATATGTGAATTGATTGCCCCCCATTTATCCTCAGAGTTCGTACTGCTTGGTGACCTAAATTGGGATATGCTTAATACCCCGGCCATCCTACAATCCAAACTAGATGCCCTCAATCTCACGCAAATTATCAACGAACCTACCAGGTACAACCCTAAATCCGTAAACATGGGTACCCTCATGGATATCATCCTGACTAACTTACCCTCTAAATACACCTCCGCTGTCTTCAACCAGGATCTCAGCGATCACTGCCTTATTGCCTGCGTCCGTAACGGGTCCGCGGTCAAATGACCACCCCTCATCACTGTCAAACGCTCCCTAAAACACTTTAGCGAGCAGGCCTTCCTAATTGACCTGGCCCAGGTATCCTGGATGGATATAGTTCTCATTCCGTCAGTAGAGGATGCCTGGTTGTTCTTTAAAAGTAATTTCCTCTCAATCTTAAATAAACATGCCCCATTCAAAAAATACAGAACTAAGAACAGATATAGCCCCTGGTTCTCCTCAGACTTGACTTCCCTTGACCAGCACAAAAACATCCTGTGGCGTACTGCATTAGCATCAAATAGCCCCCACGATATGCTACTTTTCAGGGAAGTTAGGAACCAATATACACAAGGAGTCAGGAAAGCAAAGGCTAACTTTTTCAAACAGAAATTTGCATCCTGTAGCACTAACTCCAAAAAGTTTTGGGACACTGTAAAGTCCATGGAGAATAAGAGCACTTCCTCCCAGCTGCCCACTGCACTGAGGCTAGGAAACACTATCACCACCGATAAATCTACAATAATCGAGAATTTCAACAAGCATTTTGCTACGGCTGGCCATGCTTTCCACCTGGCTACCACTACCCCAGCCACCAACTCTGCACCCTCCGCTGCATCTTGCCCATGCCCCCCCCCCCCCGCTTCTCCTTCACACAAATTCAGACAGCTGATGTTCTGAAAGAGCTGCAAAATCTGGACCCCTACAAATCAGCTGGGCTAGACAATCTGGACCCTTTCTTTCTAAAACTAGCCGCCGAAATTGTCGCAAACCCTATTACTAGTCTGTTCAACCTCTCTTTCGTAACGTCTTAGATCCCCAGAGATTGGAAAGCTGCCGCGGTCATCCCCCTCTTCAAAGGGGGTGACACTCTAGATCACTCTAGATCCAAACTGTTACAGACCTATATCAATCCTGACCTGCCTTTCGAAAGTATTTGAAAGCCAAGTTAACAAACAGATCACCGACCATTTCGAATCCCACCGTACCTTCTCCGCTATGCAATCCGGTTTCCGAGCTGGTCATGGGTGCACTTCAGCCACGCTCAAGGTCCTAAACGATATTATAACCGCGATCGATAATAGACAGTACTGTGCAGCCGTCTTCATCGACCTGGCCAAGGCTTTCGACTCTGTCAACCACCGCATTCTTATTGGCAGACTAAATAGCCTTGGTTTCTCAAATGACTGTCTCGCCTGGTTCACCAACTACTTCTCAGATAGAGTTCAGTGTGTCAAATTGGAGGGCCTGTTGTCTGGACCTATGGCAGTCTATGGGGGTGCCACAGGGTTCAATTCTTGGGCCGACTCTTTTCTCCGTGTATATCAATGATGTCGCTCTTGCTGCTGGTGACTCTCAGATCCACCTCTACGCAGACGACACCATTTTGTATACATCTGGCCCTTCATTGGACACTGTGTTAACAAACCTCCAAATGAGCTTCAATGCCATACAACACTCCTTCAGTAGCCTCCAACTGCTCTTAAACACTAGTAAAACTAAATGCATGCTCTTCAATCGAACGCTGCTGGCACCCGCCCACCCGACTAGAATCACCACTCTCGACGGGTCTGACCTAGAGTATGTGGACAACTACAAATACCTAGGTGTCTGGTTAGACTGTAAACTCTCCTTCCAGACTCACATTAAGAATCTCCAATCCAAAGTTAAATCCAGAATCGGCTTCCTATTTCGCAACAAAGCCTCCTTCACTCATGCTGCCAAACATGCCCTCGTAAAACTGACTATCCTACCGATCCTTGACTTCGGCGATGTCATTTACAAAATAGCCTCCAACACTCTACTCAGCAAATTGGATGTAGTCTATCACAGTGCCATCCGTTTTGTATCCAAAGCCCCATACACTACCCACCACTGTGAACTGTACGCTCTTGTTGGCTGGTCCTCTCTACATGTTTGTCGTCAAACCCACTGGCTCCAGGCCATCTATAAATCACTGCTAGGCAAATCCACGCCTTATCTTAGCTCATTGGTCACCATAGCAGCACCCACCCGTAGTCTGCGCTCCAGCAGGTATATCTCACTGGTTATTCCCAAAGCCAACACCTCCTTTGGCCGCCATTCCTTCCAGTTCTCTGCTGCCAATGACTGGAATGAATTGCAAAAATCTCTGAAGCTGGAGACTTTTATCTCCCTCACTAACTTTAAGCATTAGATGTCTAATGACATGCTACTGAGTAAAGCGGATGACTCAACACTATGCACGTCAGCTACTACAGCGAGTGAAATCACTGCAACACTTAACAAAGAGCTGCAGTTAGTTTCAGAATGGGTGGCAAGGAATAAGTTAGTTCAAAATATTTCAAAAGCTAAAGGCATTGTATTTGGGACAAATTCACTAAACCCTAAACCTCAACTAAATCTTGTAAACAATGTGGAAATTAGGAAGTTGAGGTGACTAAACTGCTTGGAGTAACCTGGATTGTAAACTTTCATGGTCAAAACATGTTGATAAAACAGTAGCTAAGATGGGGTGAAGTCTGTCCATAATAAAGTGCTGCTCTGCCTTTTTAACACTATCAACAAGACAGGTCCTACAGGCCCTAGTTTTGTCGCACCTGGACTACTGTTCAGTCGTGTGGTCCGGTGCCACAAAGAGGGACCTTGGAAAATTACAATTGGCTCAGAACAGGGCAGCACGGCTGGCCCTTAAATGTACACAAAGAGCTAACATTAATAACATGCGTGTATATCTCTCATGGCTCAAAGTGGAGGAGAGATTGACTTCTTGTCACTACTTGTTTTTGTAATAAGTGTTGACATGCTGAATGCACCGAGGTGTCGTTTAAAATACTAGCACACTTCTCGGACACCCATGCATAACCCCACAAGACATGCCACCAGAGGTCTCTTCACAATCCCCAAGTCAAGAACAGACTATGGAAGGTGCACATTACTACGTTGAGCCATGGCTACGTGGAACTCAATTCCACATCAGGTAACTGATGCAAGCAGTAGAATCAGATTTTTTTTAAACAGATAAAAATACACCTCATGGAACAGCAGGGACTGTGAAGAGACACACACAGACACACGCTTACACATACACATGATAAGACACGCACTCTACACACAGGTACAGATGGATTTTGTATTGTAGCTATGTGATAGTAGAGTGGCCTTGGGGAACACAATGTGTTGTGAAAAGTGTTATGAAATGTAATGTCATGTAATATTTTAAATTGTATTTAACTGCCTTAATGTTGCTGGGCCCCAGGAAGAGTAGCAGAAGCTAATGAGGATCCTTAATAAATACAAATACATTCACCCGCCTCTTGCTCGAAGTCTGCTACCACCCAGAGGATGCCCACAGCCACAATGGCTGCGAGTCTCAGGGTAAGCAGAGTGTCCCTACTGGGTTGTAGGAGTAAACGGAGTAACATCATATTCTGGATCTGCTCCTTGCTTAGAGTGAGAGGCGTGGATCCAGGTGTCTTTCCCTAAGCACTTTACTGCTGTTGGGGTGATAAGGGCGAGCTGATGTGGTACCTTCCACCTGGGTTTCAAAGGTTCTTTACCTCTGTCATACCTCCTGACCATTACCCAATCTCCAGGCTGGAGATCATGATGGGTACAGTCATCTGGGGTAGTTTGGGCAGCAGAGACCTGTGAATGAACAGCTCAAATACAGTTAGTCAGAGTATGAAAAATGTATGCACTCACTAACTGTAAGTCGCTCTGGATAAGAGCGTCTGCTAAATGACTAAAATGTAAAATGTAGCTATACAGTACTTCATCATAGTGTCATCCAGAAGATGCAGATCAGGGACTGCAGCTGGTGGTGATGCAGGGGTCCTCATGGGTCGGGCCATAAGTACCTCATGTGGACTGAAGCCAGTTTTCCGGACTGGGGTGGAACGCATTGAAAACAAGGCTATGGGTAGCGCAACCACCCAGGTGAGTCATGTTTGAGCACATATTTTTGCCAGTTTATTTGAGAAAGAAACCCATTGTAGCGTTCTACAAGTCCAGAAGTTTCATGGTGAAACGGTACATGCAAATGTCTCTTAACTTGCATCATGTCACACAGTTCTTTCATTATCTTCGAGGTAAAATGTGTTCACCTATCGCTATCTAAACTTTGTGGTACACTGAATCGTGGAACAATGTCTTGTAACAGGCACTTAGCCACAGTCCTTGCTCTTCATTTGATGTGGGGAAGGCGTCAATCCATTTGGAGTAACTCTCAACCATTAACAACATAGATATTTCTTTTCTTCTACAGGCAGGCATGTGAACAAAATCAATTTGCAGGGCCACAGGGGACTGGTAGGCTTGACAAAGAGGTCGGTACTCACTTTCCTGCATTGTGTTCTTGACAAATTAGACATTAGGCACAGATTTGTGCTGTGATAGTAGTACATTTGGCTGCGTACCATTCTTTTCTACAAGCACTTACTTACCATCATTCCCCCTTTGGACATATGACTCACACCATGATTCATGCGTCCCAAAAAAAACAACACTGCCGGTTCAATAAAAACAAACTAAATCAGAATAACAAATACAATTTGAATTACAACCCTTGAGAACTCCATAAGGAAATAATTTCATTCAAGGAAGAGTCAAATAGACCAGAGACAGGTTCCCCTCACACCATTCAGTTCAGGGGCAGCACTCTGTCTCGCTCCTTCTCGCCCATCCGAATACAAATCAGAACTATTGATAAAGTATAAAGGGTAAAGAAAATGAAAGTATCAACAACCATACACTCCTTCATACATATCAGCGTTTACATATTATATTTAAATTTCAACCAATGTCACTGATCTTTCTAGCGAGGGTGATCAGACCTCACCAGAAAGTCAGAACAGAGGTAATTCAAAACCATTAAGTGAGTCTGTTCTTTCATTTGGATCTACTCACTTCAATTTTGGACAGTGTCCCACGTAATGGAAACAGATTATTGTTTTTAGATGCCATTACCTTCTTCCTTAAATCACTGGTGTTATGCAAACTATCGAATTGAGAAATACTAATTGGAAATCGTCAAAAATGTATCTTTATTCAATTATTCATACCTCTATTCCACTCACTTTCACTGGCGGCTTATCTAAGGGTCCACAGGAAGCTTTTCTTTAACCTAAACAACAGATGGCAGCCTCTAATTTAATATCAGTCCCAAGGCACAATCGCTATGTTCGTCATGTGACCTTGTATTGAAACCTTAGCACTCTAATTATGCAATATCTTAGTAATTTGTAGAAGCTATCTGAAAGCCACTAATAACATCTAATAACATATTACCATTCACATACTGTCAACACTCATTTAAATTTGACATCAACTGATAGACCATGAGTACCATGAATCTTTCCATTTTACTGTCTTTATTTTACATTTTAGTCATTTAGCTTTATCACAGTATTTGTTACTTTCACTAGTCTCCATATGTCACGCCCTGGCTCTGGGGACTATGTTATGTTGAGCCAGGGTGTGTAAGTCTATGTTTAATTTTCTATGTTGGTCTGAGTGACTCCCAATCAGAGGCAACGAGTGTCAGCTGGGTGTCTCTGATTGGGAGCCATATTTAACTGTTTGTCTTGCACTTTGTGTTTTGTGGTTTCTTGTTCCTTTTGGTTTGGTATCGAAGGACTTCACGTTTCGTTCTTTGTTTTGATCGTGTGATCTAGTAAATAAATATAAATATGTTCACCCGCAACGCTGCGCCTTGGTCCTCCTCCTTAAGCGATCGTGACAGAAGAAACCACCTTAACCAGACCAAGCAGCGTGTTCAGGAGCCATCGCTGGCAGATCTCCGTGGCAACCTCGACTGGATCAAGCAGCATGACGAGGAGAGAGGATGGACGTGGGAGGAGATGATTGCGAGTCTGGCAAGAGGGAGGAGAGACCCCCAGGAAATTTTTAGGGGGGGGCTCACGACGTCGGGCCAGCAGGTGTACGGGTTAGAGCGGTGCAAAGCGTTGGCAGAGAAGGCCGCCAGGTTAGGGGGGCCACTGGGCACAGAGGAGAGGGAAAGTGTGGAGGCACGGCGAGAGGTACTGGGGTGTGTTACCAGTCCGGTCCGGCCCGTTCCTGATCCCTGCGTGGGGCCAGTGGTGTGTGTCCCCAGTACGGTCCGGCCTGTTCCTGCCATTCCCACCAAGTCAGTGGTGCGCGTCGTCAGCCCAGCCCGGCCTGTTCCTGCCATTCCCACCAAGTCAGTGGTGCGCGTCGTCAGCCCGGCCCGGCCTGTTCCTGCCATTCCCACCAAGTCAGTGGTGTGCGTCGACAGCCCAGCCCGGCCTGTCCCTGCTCCACGCACCAAGCCTACGGGGTGCGTCGCCAGTCCAGCCCGGCCTGTCCCTGCTCCACGCACAAAGCCTACGGTGTGCGTCGCCAGCCCAGCCCGGCCTGTCCCTGCTCCACGCACAAAGCCTACGGTGTGCGTCGCCAGCCTGGTTCAGCCCGTTCCTGCTACTCGCACCAAGCCCGGGGTGCGAGTCGTCAGCCAGGTCCGGCCCGTCGCTGTTCCACGCACCAAGCCAAGGGGGCGCATCGTCAGCCAGGTCCGGTCCGTTCCTGCCTCACGCGCCAAGCCAGGGGTGCGCGTCGTCAGTCCGGCACGGCCCGTGCCTGCTCTCCGCACCAAGTCTATGGTGCGTTTCGTCAGCCCTGTCCGGCCCGTGCCTGCTCTCCGCACCAAGTCTATGGTGCGTTTCGTCAGCCCTGTCCGGCCCGTTCCTGCTCTCCGCACCAAGTCGGTGGTGCGCGTCGCCAGCCCGGTCCGGCCCGTCCAAGCTCCCCGCACCGGGTCAGTGGTGCGCGTCGTCAGCCCGGTCCGGCTCATTCCTGCTCCCCGCACCAAGTCAGGGGTGCGCTTCGTCAGCCCGGTCCGGCCCGTTCCTCCTCCACGCATCAAGCCAGGGGTGTGCGTCGTCAGTCCAGCACAACCCGTGCCTGGGTCATGTCCGGAGCCGGATCCGCCGCCGAGGCGGAGTGCCCACCCGGTCCCTCCCCTGTTGTGGTTGTTTGGCGCGGCCGGAGTCCGCGCCTTTGGGGGGGGGGTACTGTCACGCCCTGGCTCTGGGGACTATGTTATGTTGAGCCAGTGTGTGTAAGTCTATGTTTAATTTTCTATGTTGGTCTGAGTGACTCCCAATCAGAGGCAACGAGTGTCAGCTGGGTGTCTCTGATTGGGAGCCATATTTAACTGTTTGTCTTGCACTTTGTGTTTTGTGGTTTCTTGTTCCTTTTGGTTTGGTATCGAAGGACTTCACGTTTCGTTCTTTGTTTTGATCGTGTGATCTAGTAAATAAATATAAATATGTTCACCCGCAACGCTGCGCCTTGGTCCTCCTCCTTAAGCGATCGTGACACCATATCTGTTTCCTTCAACTAGGACCCTTCTACTCTTCCGAATAGGAAAACCCTCTCAATCACTACTGCTAATACACAGCTCACTCTCAAACAATGTTCTGCTTTTACCCCTAAAAACAAACATCTTAACTTCTGTTCAACGGGATGCCATTGTCCCCTTTTACTTTCTCCTTATTAGAAGGCATTGTTTTCATTTTAGTCTACCCTTACTCTATATCTTTATTACCAATTTCCATTGGATATTTGCTTTCTGCTTCACACTCATAAAATGTCTTATTTTGAGATTAATATGTAATGCACTGAAATGACAAAATACATCGACCAACTCAGAAGGGGAGAACAACTTTGGAGGGAGCTTCCTTTTTAAGTAGCTCTCGAGACTAGAGTTTCTTTCTATTATAACTGGGCTAGCACTGCCTATCAGTCGACTGTCATTGGAGTGCTCTGTCCATAATGAGTCTGGCACCTGAGACAGAATAGACTGAGAGACAGAGACAGTTTCCCACTCTGTCTCGGGGAGTGGTTCAAATCTGCCTACTCACGAATTGATTTATAACTTCATCGTTAGGGATATCAACAAAAATGTATTGGCAGTACAATAAATTGTAGCGTTTAGTATTGTTAGCAAGTTTCTTCCCAGTAAATTAAATGGTTGAGTGGGTGAATATAGGAAATCCTGTTCAACTTTTACAGCTCCTATAGAACAGGGCATGGGTTTTGTTCCCAAAAACTATAACCGGGGTGGAGGACATCCCATAAGCGTTTATAGTTTTATTGGTTAGGGGTAGGTCAAGTCCCGGTCCTTTACCAAAAGTGGATGTAGTAGCACCCGTATCTACAAACATAGGAATTCCTTTCCCCTGTATGTTTGCCATAATGTTTGGGCCAGATTGGTCTACTTTTACCTGTGGGCGTTGCTGTATCAAGGATGTTGTTTCCTCTAAGGGGCGTCCCTATTCTGAGCTTCTCCTTTCCTGTCACGATCGTCGAACAGGGATGAGGACCAAGGCGCAGCGTTGCAGGCAAACATACTCTTTATTAGAGACACGATAAAAAACAACAAAACGAAAACGTGACAGTTCACGGTCTAACACAACCGACTAGAAACAAGATCCCACAAACTCTGTGGGGAAACAGGCTGCTAAAGTATGGTTCTCAATCAGAGACAACAAGCAACAGCTGAATCACGTTGCCTCTGATTGAGAACCACACTGGCCAACATAGAACCACAATACCAGAATGTGAAACCTAGAACAACACACATAGACTTTACACACCCTGGCTCAACATATTAGAGTCCCCAGAGCCAGGGCGTGACAGTACCCCCCCCTAAAGGCGCGGACTCCGACCGCGCCCACCAAACACCACAGGGGAGGGACCGGGTGGGCACTCCGCTTAGGCGGCGTATCCGGCTCCGGGCCTGATCCCCGCTCCCTCTCCAACCCCCCAAAGTACCCCTGGTCCGGTCTGGCCCCGCTGGCCGGAGCTGGACTGCACACTGGTGGAGCGGATTGCTCTAGCTCCGGCGTGAAGCATCTGACCGGTGCCGGACCAGCCACCGGTGGAACAGGCACGGGCCGTGCCGGACTGACGACGCACACCACTGGCTTGGTGTGGGGAGCAGGAGCGGGCCGAGCCGGGCTGACGACACGCACCACTGACTTGGTGCGGGGAGCAGGAGCGGGCCGGACCGGGCTGACGAAGCGCACCACTGACTTGGTGCGGGGAGCAGGAACGGGCCGTGCCGGGCTGACGAAGCGCACCGCTGATGAAGCGCACCACTGACTTGGTGCGGGGAGCAGGAACGGGCCGAGCTGGGCTGACGAAACGCACCACTGACTTGTTGCGGGGAGCAGGAATGGGCCGGACCGGGCTGACGACGCGCACCACTGTCCTGGTGCGGGGAGCAGGAACGGGCCGGACAGGGCTGACGAAACGCACCACTGACTTGGTGCGGGGAGCAGGAATGGGCCGGACTGGGCTGGCGACGCGGACCACAGACTTGGTGCGGGGAGCAGGAACAGGCCGGGCCGAGCTGGCGATGCGCACCGTAGACTTGGTGCGAGTGGCAGGAACAGGCCGGACCGTACTGGGAACACACACCACTGGCCCTACGTGGGGATCAGGAACAGGCCGGACCGGACTGGCAACACACGCCAGTACCTCTCGCCGTGCCTCTACATCCTCCTTCCCCCTGGTGACCAGTGACTCCCGTAACCTGGCGGCCTCCTGCTGCCCCGTCGTCCACGGCGTTAGCCCCCCCCTAAAAAATTGATGGGCTTCACTCCTACCCGTGGACCAGGTCTCCATGCTCCTCGCCAGCCTTTCGCCCTTCTGCCTCCACGTCAAGCCCCTCTCTTCCTCACATGGCTTGACCCAGTCGAGGAGGCGAAGGAGATCCGCTAGAGATCTCTCAGGCGCTGGCTCCTGGACTTGCTGCTTGGTCCAGTCTTGGTGGGATCTTCTGTCACGATCGTCGAACAGGGATGAGGACCAAGGCGCAGCGTTGCAGGCAAACATACTCTTTATTAGAGACACGATAAAAAACAACAAAACGAAAACGTGACAGTTCACGGTCTAACACAACCGACTAGAAACAAGATCCCACAAACTCTGTGGGGAAACAGGCTGCTAAAGTATGGTTCTCAATCAGAGACAACAAGCAACAGCTGAATCACGTTGCCTCTGATTGAGAACCACACTGGCCAACATAGAACCACAATACCAGAATGTGAAACCTAGAACAACACACATAGACTTTACACACCCTGGCTCAACATATTAGAGTCCCCAGAGCCAGGGCGTGACATTTCCTTTGTGGTTCCAATCTCCTTGTACAGGGTCCCATTAAGCGGAATAGGCACCTTCTAAAGTAAACAATCCCAGAGCCCCTTTCTTGTAATCTCCTTCAACTAGACCTGTTGCATTGAGGTATGGCTTGAGTCCTGTATTTTCTGTCTCTGGGACATCATCTAATCAACATATGAAACCTGTTGTTTAACAAATCTGCTAGGGCCTTCAAGACGTTGGTGCTGGCTGATCAGCTTTTTTTTTTCTTTATTCCATACCCTGGTACTATACTTTTTACACCACTTACGTACGTCTTGTGTGGGTGCGCAAGTTGTATTTTCCCTGCTGGATCAGCACCTCCAGCAGTACACCTAGAGGGTTCAGCACCCATGCTTTCTAATAGCCTTCTTAGATCCTTATTATTACACAAAATCTATAATAAACCATTATACATACAGTACATACCACACATACAACCTCACAATAATTTTCTACTGGCCGGCAATGCTATCCTTAAAGTAAGGTCATACTCCGAATACTTTCCTGCTCATTTTAAAGTACGGTCAAACTCTGAATACTGGTCAAACTCTGAATACTGGTCAAACTCTGAATACTGGTCAAACTCTGAATACTTTTCTACCTACTTTGAAGTATAGTCAAACTCTGAATACTTTTCCTGTAGGCTATCACCTGGTTGTAGGGAAATGCTTCCTATATGTGGGCTTTAAAGTATCGTCAAACTCAGAATACTTGAAAGTGCGGTCAATCTCTGAATACCCACTATTGATCAATATTAACCAGCCAGATTCATTATTATAGGAAAAATTGTTCTGCCCAATTGAACCCCAACATTTCGTGGATGAGGAGGACAAGAGATCTCTCACCATTAAGGCTCGGCTGGAAATCAGACAGTCCCTCACAGAGATTTTTGAATAAGGTCTCTTACCTTTTTACGTCCAGAGGAATGTCTGAGTCCAAGCCGAGCGAAATGGATCAAAAAGGACAGGTTGCTGTCGATGTTGTGGAAAATTTTATCCAAAGATTAAGGTAGTGTCACGATCGTTTATAGACGGGACGGACCAAGGCGCAGCGTGATATGCGTACATGTTTATTAAACGAATAAACACCACAACGACAAAATAACAAATGAAACGAAACGTGAAGTCCAAGGTAACATACAAACAAGATCCCACAACTAACAGGTGCCAAAAGGCTGCCTAAGTATGGTCCCCAATCAGAGACAACGAGCAACAGCTGCCTCTGATTGGGAACCACACAGGCCAACATAGATCTACACATTCTAGATCCTAAACATAGAACATCGACATAGCAAACACAACACAGAAAATACACACCCTGACTCAACAAATACAAGTCCTCAGAGTCAGGGCGTGACAGGTAGAGACTATTTAATGATATAATAGAACAATCTTTAATCAAGCAGCTGCAGGGGAGATCTACAGTATCTCTGATTTCACAGGGAAGAACTCAAAGAATAAATGGTTACATGTCCCTTAATAGTGGGAGGTGATTATACAATCATATTGTTTACACAACAGTTATTTCAATACAAGCAACAGTTCCGGACCACAATGGCCTTGTGTTAGGGTGCAGACATACCAGTAGTCTATGAAAGGCATAACATCACAGTCCAACACAGAACATATCGCTTGAGAAGTTACAGCAGCTCACCCCAAATTCTGCCACCACAGGACTCAGTCGGGACCAGGTTTCAGCTGCTGCACAACGCTGACGTCCTTCCTCCCATAGATGGTCTGCCTGTACAAGCACCAACTGGACTGGACACAACTAGACAAACGTATCTTTTTGAGATGATCAGGGAATTTTGCGATGAAGAGGGCATGACATCAAATGCCCTGCACCAAAGTCAAGGGCAGATGCAGACGAATCAGTTCATCACTGGGGGTGAGTTCCCAGTCTGCAGTGCTATGCACATTCACATGATTCTTTCCTAACACACACACACACCATATGTTGCTGCTACTATTTTTTAAATCCTGCTGCTCAGCCACTTTACCCCAAATTGTATGCATATAACTACCTCATTTTTTATTTGATTTATTGGGATCCCCATTAGCCGACGCCAATGGCGACAGCTAGTCTTACTGGGGTCAAACATATAACGAAAAATACATTACAGACAAAATACTTTACAATTTACATACATTTAAAAACATTAACATGTGTGTGTGCATCTATCAGTTACACATGTCAGTACATACACACAACATCTATCACCAGTATCACTTCTCATTATTGATATTGTTCTTGTACATACTGTTTATTATTTCGTTCTTTCTCTACTGGCATTGACACTTTTTGTTCTTGTTTTTTTTATATTGACACTTTCTAGTTTTGATATTGCTACTATGGAAATATGCAACTTACCATTTCACTGTACTGTTTACACATTCTGTAGAGACCCATCCACTTAGCTAGACGTGGCTGAGGGGTGGTTATAGCCTCTCTTTCACATGACTGATCAAGTTAGCCAGGTATGTCTGGGGGTGATTAAGGCCATCTATTGTATTTCATGAACATGTGTAGATGTCTTGACAATAGTGACCCATCCACTTAGCTAGATTTGGCTGGGGGGTGGTTATAGCATTAATTTAGACAAGTGTGTCTGGGTAAGCATAATCTAATACAGTAATTATAAAATATTTACATAATATTTGTATCTGGACACTTTTTTTATTTTTGATATTGCTACTAAAGTAACTATTTCACTGTACTGTTTACACCTTCTGTATCCTGTGCATGTGAAAAATAAACTTTGATTTTATTTCATATTGTGTGCGTTTACCAGAGAAAGTAATGTGAAGAACAACATGACCTGCACCAAAGTCAGATTAGGATATAGGCCAAGGACTCGATAAAGTGTATTTTTACCTGGAGTTTTTCCCTTATTGTAAGCTACTACTTTCAACACTTTTAGTCTTGAAAGCTTTGGTTGTTTCCTTCACTACCTTACTCACTCTGTTTAGCACATGGCCTCACATGTGAACCTTTAAAGAGATGAGTGGGGATAAGGTTTAAGATTGTGTGAACGATTCTGAATAGGTGTAGATAAAGAAGAGCTCTCCAGTAGGTGTACAAAACATTCAAGGGCCATTTTCTCAAAAGTGGGGTTACAAGTTTATCAACTTTCAAAGCATAATTACTTTCCCATTGTTCCTCAACTGCAGTGTATGATATATCATTTTGTAGCTCTGAGTCTCTACTTTAATCCAAAGTAAAAAATACAATTTCAAATTTTGCTACATAAGACCAAATCGAGGTGGTCGGCCACAAATGTACAAACACACCAAAAATGACATTTGGTAGCTCCTACCTACACTGCTCAAAAAAATAAAGGGAACACTTAAACAACACATCCTAGATCTGAATGAATGAAATAATCTTATTAAATACTTTTTTCTTTACATAGTTGAATGTGCTGACAACAAAATCACACAAAAATTATCAATGGAAATCAAATTTATCAACCCATGGAGGTCTGGATTTGGAGTCACCCTCAAAATTAAAGTGGAAAACCACACTACAGGCTGATCCAACTTTGATGTAATGTCCTTAAAACATGTCAAAATGAGGCTCAGTAGTGTGTGTGGCCTCCACGTGCCTGTATGACCTCCCTACAACGCCTGGGCATGCTCCTGATGAGGTGGCGGATGGTCTCCTGAGGGATCTCCTCCCAGACCTGGACTAAAGCATCCACCAACTCCTGGACAGTCTGTGGTGCAACGTGGCGTTGGTGGATGGAGCGAGACATGATGTCCCAGATGTGCTCAATTGGATTCAGGTCTGGGGAACGGGCGGGCCAGTCCATAGCATCAATGCCTTCCTCTTGCAGGAACTGCTGACACACTCCAGCCACATGAGGTCTAGCATTGTCTTGCATTAGGAGGAACACAGGTCCAACCGCACCAGCATATGGTCTCACAAGGGGTCTGAGGATCTCATCTCGGTACCTAATGGCAGTCAGGCTACCTCTGGCAAGCACATGGAGGGCTGTGCGGCCCCCCAAAGAAATGCCACCCCACACCATGACTGACCCACCGCCAAACCGGTCATGCTGGAGGATGTTGCAGGCAGCAGAACGTTCTCCACGGCGTCTCCAGACTCTGTCACGTCTGTCACATGTGCTCAGTGTGAACCTGCTTTCATCTGTGAAGAGCACAGGGCGCCAGTGGCGAATTTGCCAATCTTGGTGTTCTCTGGCAAATGCCAAACGTCCTGCACGGTGTTGGGCTGTAAGCACAACCCCCACCTGTGGACGTCGGGCCCTCATACCACCCTCATGGAGTCTGTTTCTGACCGTTTGAGCAGACACATGCACATTTGTGGCCTGCTGGAGGTCATTTTGCAGGGCTCTGGCAGTGCTCCTCCTGCTCCTCTTTGCACAAAGGCGGAGGTAGCGGTCCTGCTGCTGGGTTGTTGCCCTCCTACGGCCTCCTCCACGTCTCCTGATGTACTGGCCTGTCTCCTGGTAGCGCCTCCATGCTCTGGACACTACGCTGACAGACACAGCAAACCTTCTTGCCACACCTCGCATTGATGTGCCATCCTGGATGAGCTGCACTACCTGAGCCACTTGTGTAGGTTGTAGACTCCGTCTCATGCTACCACTAGAGTGAAAGCATCGCCAGCATTCAAAAGTGACCAAAACATCAGCCAGGAAGCATAGGAACTGAGAAGTGGTCTGTGGTCACCACCTGCAGAACCACTTCTTTTTTAGGGGTGTCTTGCTAATTGCCTATAATTTCCACCTGTTGTCTATTCCATTTGCACAACAGCATGTGAAATGTATTGTCAATCAGTGTTGCTTCCTAAGTGGACAGTTTGATTTCACAGAAGTGTGATTGACTTGGAGTTACATTGTGTTGTTTAAGTGTTCCCTTAATTTTTTTGAGCAGTGTATATATGTATAACTTTATGAGCTGGACTGCCTGTCTTTACAATTAGCTTGTTAGCATATTTAGCTAGCAGCCTCCATGGAAATTCACTTTTACTTGTGCTAATTTTGTTAGCATTCTAGTAATATAATGGCGCCCCCTTGTGTACTAAACCGGTAATACCATAAATCCCGGGATGAGAGAAGGACGGTATGACGATATGAAAATCTGGATACCGCCCAACTCTAGTTGAGGGAGAGGTTATTTTCCTGGCAATACTCTGCCAGGGCCCTCACCTCCTCCCTGTAGGCTGTTGTGTCTTCTGCAAACTTGATGATTGAGTTGGAGATGTGCGTGGCCACGCAGTCATGGGTGAACAGGAAGTACAGCTGGGGGCTGAGCATGCACCCTTGTGGGGCCCCTGTGTTGAGGATCAGCGTAGAGGAGGTGTTGTTGCCTACCTTCACCACCTGGGGGGCGGCCCATCAGGAAGTCCAGGACCCCGTTGCACAGCGCAGGGTTCAGACCCAGGGCCAAGAGCTTAGTGATCAGCTTGGAGGGTACTATGGTGTTGAAGGCTGAGCTGTAGTCAATGAACAGCATTCTTACATAGGTATTCCTCTTGTCCAGATAGAATAGGGCAGTGTGCAGTGCGATGGCGATAGTGTCCTCCATGGATCTATTGGGGCGGTATGCAGATTGCAATGGGTCTAGGGTGTCTGGTAAGGTGGCGGTGAAATTATCCTTAACTAGCCTCTCAAAGCACTTCATGATGACAGAAGTGAGTGTTATGGGGCAATAGTCATTTAGTTCAGTTACCTTCGCATTATTGGGTACAGGAACAATGGTGGACATCTTGAAGCAAGTGGGGACAACAGACTGGGATAGGGAGAGATTGAATATGTCTGTAAACACTCCTGCCAGCTGGTCTGCACATGCTAGGGATGCCGTCTGGGCCGGCAGACTTGTGAGGGTTAACACGCTTAAATGTCTTACTCACGTCAACTACGGAGAATGAGAGCTCACCGTCCTCGTGAGTGTCGTGTCCCGCGTCGGCGGCACTGTGTTTTCCTCAAAGTAGGCGAAGAAGGTGTTTAGCTTGTGCGGGAGCAAGACGTTGGTGTCCGCGATGTGGCTGGTTTTCCCTTTATAATCTGTTATTGTCTGGAGTCCCTGCCACATACGTCTCGTGTCTGAGCCTTTGAATTGCGACTCCACTTTGTCTCTGCTCTGATGTTTTGCCTGTTTGTTTGCTTTACCAAGGGCATAACTGGACTGTTTGTACTCGTCCATGTTCCCAGTCACCTTGCTGTGGTTAAATGTGTTCATTCGTGCTTTCAGTTTTGCGCCAATCTATCCACGGTTTTTGGTTTGGATAGGTTTTAATCGTCACAGTGTGAACAACATCCTCTATGCACTTCCTGATGAACTCAGTCACCGAGTCATTGTATACGTCAATGTTATTCTCAGAGGCAACCCAGAACATATCCCAGTACCGTGTCATCAAAACAATCTTGAAGCATAGATTCCGTTTGGTCAGACCAACGTTGAACTGACCTGACCACAGGTACTTCCTGTTTGAATTTCTGCCTATAGGAAGGAAGGAGCAGAATGGAGGCATGATCTGATTTGCAGAAGGAGGGTGGGGGAGGGCTTTGTAGCCATCCCAGAAGGGAGAATAGCATTGGTTGAGAGTTTTTGAGGCGCGAGTAGCGCATGCGATGTGTTAATAACATTTCAGTGGCGTTTTCCTCAGATTTGCTTTATTAAAGACCCCAGCAACAATAAATGCGGCCTCAGGATATGCAGTTTCCAGTTTGCAAAAAGTACAGTGTAGTTCCTTGAGAGCCATTATGGTATCAGCTTGAGGGGGAATATACATGGCTGTGACAATGACCAAAGAGAATTCTCTCTGGAGGTAGTGTGGTCGGCATTTGATTGTGAGGTATTCCAGGTCAGGTGAACAAAAGGACTTGAGTTCCTGTATATTACCACAATCACACCATGAGTAGTTAATCATGAAACATACAACTTGCTTAGGAGTCAGGAACAGGGCGTCCATGTTTATCGGCGCCATCTTGTACTAGTTATGTGTTGACATCAAGTGCCCCACATACCTTCAAAAGTATTAGTCAATCATCATTTATTTGAGAAAAAAATAGTATTTGTCCTATATCTGCCATCCATTACACATCGCAAAGATCTTTTTTGCGATATTGCTTTTGTTGAATAAACCTGGGTCAATTGAAACCTGCCTACTGATGACCTCAACAACTGAAATACCCAAGGAATGACCAAACAATTGTTTTCTACTGACAGAAACTGCAGCAATAAAAAAAAGTAACATCAGACAAAGATCAAACTGTTGATTGAATCAGATAAACTGTACAGTAATATAAGCAAACACGTAACCAACCTACCTTCTTATCTTGGATGACACCCAAAACAATCAAGGGGGCCTTTCGACCACTTGTACTCCTCATAACCCTCCGAAGCAATATGTATTCAAATAAATACTTAACTTGTGTTGCTTTACATTTTAAGTTCTTTCAGTGTATACAGTGCCCTGCAAAAGTATTCATCCCCCTTGGCGTTTTTCCTATTTTGTTGCATTACAACCTGTAATTTAAATTGATTCTTATTTGATTTAATGTAATGGACATACACAAAATAGTCCAAATTGGTGAAGTGAAATGAAAAAAATAACTTGTTTCAAAAAATTGGAGTAAATAACATTTTTACATTTTTGTCATTTAGCAGACGCTCTTATCCAGAGCGACTTACAGTTAGTGAGTGCATACATTATTTTTTTTATTTTTCATACTGGCCCCCCGTGGGAATCGAACCCACAACCCTGGCGTTGCAAACACCATGCTCTACCAATTGAGCTACATCCCTGCCGGCCATTCCCTCCATCTATCCTGGACAACGCTGGGCCAATTGTGCGCCGCCCCATGGGTCTCCCGGTCGCGGCCGGCTACGACAGAGCCTGGATTCAAACCAGGATCTCTAGTGGCACAGCTAGCACTGCGATGCAGTGCCTTAGACCACTGCGCCACTCGGGAGGTAAATAACGGAAAACTGGTGTGTGCATATGTATTCACCCCCTTTGCTATGAAGCCCCTAAATAAGATCTGGTGCAACCAATTACCTTCAGAAGTCACATAATTAGTTAAATAAAGTCCACTTGTGTGCAATCTAAGTGTCACATGATCTCAGTATATCTACACCTGTTCTGAAAGGCCCCAGAGTCTGCAACACCACTAAGCAAGGGGCACCACCAAGCAAGCGGCACCATGAAGACCAAGGAGCTCTCCAAACAGGTCAGGGACAAAGTTGTGGAGAAGTACAGATCAAGGTTGGGTTCTAAAAAAATATCTGAAACTTTGAACATCCCACGGAGCACCATTAAATCCATTATAAAAAAATGGAAAGAATATGGCACCACAACAAACGTGCCAAGAGAAGGCCCCCACCAAAACTCACGGACCAGGCAAGGAGGGCATTAATCAGAGAGGCAACAAAGAGACCAAAGATAACCCTGAAGGAGCTGCAAAGGAGATTGGAGTATCTGTCGATAGGACCACTTTAATCAGTACACTCCACAGAGCTGGGCTATACGGAAAAGTGGCCAGAAAAAAGCCATTGCTTCAAGAATAGTTATGCACGCTCAAGTTTTCAGTTTTTTTTTTATTATTTCTTGTTTGTTTCACCCCAAAAATATTTTGCATCTTCAAAGTGGTAGGCATGTTGTGTAAATCAAATGATACAAACCCACAAAAAATCTATTTTAATTCCAGGTTGTAAGGCAACAAAATAGAAAAAATGGCAAGCGACTGTATTATCCTTAAAGTACTGTATATTCAGTAAATATACAACTCCTGTAACATTGTCTACCCCTTTACTCCCACTCACTTGAGGCATAGATTGAATACTGTTTTAGAAATCCTACACGGACTCAGTGACACCTAATGCAAATATTACAACTACTTGGGTCATTGCAGCTAATGCTACACCTGTTGAGAAATTGACAATATTGTCTACTGTTCTAGATAGATAGTCACATTCCTATGGGAAAATGTGCTTTCCAACAATCTACATGCAGGCATACTTAGCAAACAGATACTGTAACATACAGGTAACTGCCAAAATAATGAAAACACCTAAATAAAGTGTCTTAAGGTCCACCACGAGCCGCCAGAACAGCTTCAATGTGCCTTAGCATAGATTCTACAAGTGCCTGGAACACTATTGGAGGAATGCGACACCATTTCTCCACAAGAAATTATATCATTTAGTGTTTTGTTGATGGTGGTAGAAAACGCAGTCTCGGGCACTGCTCCAGAATTTCCCATAAGTGTTCAATTGGGTTGAGATCTGGTGACTGAGACACACACACACACACACACACACACACTTTAAACCCCTTATTGTCATTTAAGACCCCTCTTTCAAAGTCACTTACATCTCTGCTTGCCACAATAATGGCATTTTTATACATGACCCTAAGCATGATGGGTTGCTAATTGCTTAATTAACAAGGGAACCAAACCTGTGTGGAAGCACCTGCTTTCAATATACTTTGCATCCCATGGCGTTTGCAATGCCAGGGTTGTGGGTTCGATTCCCACGGTGGGCCAGTATGAAAAATAATGTATGCACTCACTAACTGTAAGTCGCTCTGGATAAGAGCGTCTGCTAAAATGTAAATGTATCCTTCATTTACTCAAGTGTTTCCTTTATTTAGGTTGTTACATGTACATCACAAGTCATATAATATACCAGATAACATGCATCACACACAACATACATCACAAGACATTATGACCAGATAGACATACATAAATACACCAAATGGCTTACTGGTGTTCTGAACTGCAAATGGCCAATAACTCAACAGTGCAAGTTTGTTATTGAGTTATACAGAGGTAAATTGGATTGTAGGCATTGGTTGTAGGTCTGCTTTGGGCCTCCCCCTATTGGTAAGATATGCACTCTGTATGAAAATAATCTGGTGGAAATGTCAGTCAATCTTGTTCAGTACTTGACTCCAAAATAATGCATTCTCCAGTTTGGAGTATGGCTTTAAGTATAGTAGAGGGGGGCCTTGAAGGCCCTTGGATTAGTTTTATAATTGTTTTGAATACTGCACTTGACATCATACAGTATGTAAATGTACCTGACCACAAAGATACTGGAACTGAAGGTATTGTTAGCTGGCAGACTTTTAGTTTTGACCGAACTTGGCTTCACAGTACAACAGTATTAAATAATGTATTCTCCTGTACAACAATGCCTATTATAACTTGTGTGTATGTTACAGTATACTCACCCTGCACACAATGCACTACTATGCCAGTTATACAGTACTGAAAATTACTTATTGAAATGCCCTGCTACTGTAACAAGCTGATAGAAGCAGACATGGTCTGAGGAGCTGTTAATTAGTTATTTCCTGCTCTGCCCTTGAAATGTTGGAACCCTTCTCCGGTAATCACTGAAAAGCAGGAAGAGGGCCTGGTTTCTCTGCTGCGCACTGATGAACCAGAAAGCGATGCCTATCAATGTCAGCGAAAACAGCAGGAAATGGACACATTCCTTCACTGGGTCCCAAAGTCGGGCAGTGCACCAAGCCTCACATCATTAAAGTCCTCCTCTATTAAAGGGACATCCCACAGTGAAATGTTTTATATTTCTCGCAGTTTGACTGAGTACTTGGTCTGGCTTGGCTGTCCCGCGTCAGATCAAAGTTTGTGTTCACATCAGAAACACGCCACTGGTGGTGATGATGTCATCCACAGACGACCAACGAGAGACTTGTGAATGAGAGACTTGTGAAGACTTACAGAAAACGTTTGACCTGTGTCATTGCCAACAAAGGGTATATAACAAAGTATTGAGAAACTTTTGTTATTGACCAAATACTTATTTTCCACCATAATTTGCAAATAAATTCATTACAAATCCTACAATGTGATTTTCAGGAAAAACATTTCTCATTTTGTCTGTCATAGTTGACGTGTACCTATGATGAAAATGACAGGCCTCTCTCATCTTTTTAAGTGGGAGAACATGCACAATTGGTGGCTGACTAAATACTTTTTTCCCCCACTGTATATGCTTAATTTAGAGTTATGTATGCAACTTTAGTTGTGATACAAACGTTAGGCTATATGTTTTGATTTTTAATATATTCTAAGGCTGCATGATGTGACAAATTATGATTTGAAAAAAGTCGTCCAGGCCCGTCTGAAGTTTGCTAGAGTGCATTTGGATGATCCAGAAGAGGATTGGGAGAATGTCATATGGTCAGATGAAACCAAAATAGAACTTTTTGGTAAAAACTCAACTCGTCGTGTTTGGAGGACAAAGAATGCTGAGTTTCATCCAAAGAACACCATACCTACTGTGAAGCATGGGGGTGGAAACATCATACTTTGGGGCTGTTTTTCTGCAAAGGGACCAGGACGACTGATCCGTGTAAAGGAAAGAATGAATGGGGCCATGTATCGTGAGATTTTGAGTGAAAACCTCCCATCAGCAAGGGCATTGAAGATGAAACGTGGCTGGGTCTTTCAGCATGACAATGATCCCAAACACACTGCCCGGGCAACGAAGGAGTGGCTTCGTAAGAAGCATTTCAAGGTCCTGGAGTGGCCTAGCCAGTCTCCAGATCTCAACCCCATAGAAAATCTTTGGAGGGAGTTGAAAGTCCGTGTTGCCCAGCGACAGCCCCAAAACAACACTTAATCAGTCTCTCATTCACAATTTGACAAGCACTTGATAATATTCTCAAGCAGTATTCTCAATTTAATCCGGTCTTTACATAAAGAGTTGAATTGTTTTTGATTTAGAATGGCCCATAAAAAATTAAAAAGTCATCCATAGCCTGCACTCCAATAGCGAATGCAGGTTACGTGCAGTTCCTTTTTTAATATGCCAGGTAGGCTACACCGTTTGTAAAGCGGATTAATGTGCTTAATTTGTTTTAGAATTTAGCAATAAATATAGCAGCACCAGAAAGCTGGGATACGCTTTTAAATAGTGGCCAGTCAAAACTCTGGTTTTCACACTCGATTGCGCAATGACTGGGCTTCACATATTTCACTGGGCTCTGTAGGCTATGGGCTCTCCAACCATGTTCCACGGTTCTTGGGCCTATAGGCTACGTTTGGAGTTATTTGGTCACTTCAGTTGTGATATAGACCTTAGCAAAACATATAGGCCTATGGGCTAGGCTACATGATGCAGGTGACTATGATTGGAAAAAGTCGCAAAAAAATGCATAATCACAAGTGATAATATTCTCAACATTCGGATTATTCTCGACTGAATCTAGTCTTTACATATACTAAATAATATGTGTGAAATTAGTTTTGATTTAGAATGGGCCATTATCATGTACCTGTCGGAACAGGCGCAGGGTAAAAAAAGATATCCGTATGCACTTGAATAACAAATGGTGGACGCTTTTCTCACTACGCAACAGGTGATCCTATTCCGCTCAAACTCTGAGTGCCAGGGCTCTCATGAAGTGTTTGATTTGATTTTAGATTGCATTTGCATTGATGTCAGAGTGATTAGAGGGACAATAGAGCGCTGAGTACCGGCCATTAGCGACTGGCCAGCAAGTTTGGTAGGCTACTAATGAGAGGCATCAGAGCACAGTTTTGGAGAAGCCTTGTTACCGTGACTCAACAGTCACGCGGAATTTGACTGTGGTTATGACTCCTGACTGCCAATGTGGCGGTAATACGGTCACCATGACAGTCCTACTGAGAACCAGCTGGAGATAATCAAAATGTACTTTCTGATTACAGTTATCCTTACATCTAAAACTTTGACACTGTCTCCCTCTTCCTGTGCCTCTCTTGTGAAGTGGGTGGTACGCTTTCGTCCATGGGGGACTAAATACCTAGGAGCAGCTACTACAGAGAAAAAGTGAATGTCCGAGACAGCGAGGGGTCCTTAAAAAGAGCTCCTGGCGTGTGTAAGACTGACTGCCGAAAAGCCCAACTCAAGCCAACTGCCCAAAAGTAGTTGATGAACATTACTAACTACTTTCATTCATTGCTCGAGACCAACACTCAGTGGCCAGTTTATTTGGTACACCCATTTAGTACCGGGTCGGACATCCCTTTGCCTCCAGAACAGCCTGAAATCTTCGGGGCATTGAAATGTTGCTCAATTGGTATCAAGGGCTGAACGTGTGCCAGGAAACATTCCACACACCATTACACCACCGCCATAAGCCTGTACAATTGACAACAGGCAGGATGGGGCCATGGACTCAAGCTGCTTACGCCAAATCCTGACTGCCATCTGCATGACGCAACAGGAACCGGCATTTGTCAGACCAGGCAATGTTTTTCCACTCCTCAATTGTCCATTGTTGGTGATCGCGTGCCCACTGGAGCCGCTTCTTGTTTATAGCTAATAGGAGTGGAACCCGGTGTAGTCGTCTGCTGCAATAGCCCATCCGTGACAAAGACTGATGAGTTGTGCGTTCCGAGATGCTGTTCTGCACACCACTGTTGTACTGCGCCGTTATTTGCCTATTTGTGGCCCGCCTGTTAGCTTGCTGTCACGGTCGTTGAGAGACGGGTCAGACCAAGGTGCAGCGTGGTATGCGAACATGTTTATTAAACTGAATACACACTGACAAAACAACAAAAGGCAACGAAACGTGACGTCGGAAGGCTATACACAAACAAGCCAAACTCACCGAAACACAAACAAGATCCCACAACTCAGGCAGGAAAACTGGCTGCCTATCTATGATCCCCAATCAGAGACAACGAGCGACAGCTGCCTCTGATTGGGAATCACACCCGGCCAAACATAGAAATACAAATACTAGACTCTAAACATAGAATCTAAACAGAAGACTCAAAACCTGACCCAACCAACAAGAGTTCTCTCAATCAGGGCGTGACAGTACCCCCCCCCCCCCCAAAGGTGTGTACTCTGGCCGCACCAACCTGACTCATTAGGGGAGGGTCCGGGTGGGCATTCAGCCTCGGAGGCGGATCCGGCTCCGGGCGTGACGACCTCTCCCTCTCCGCCTCCCCATTGCGCCCCTGGTCTGGTCTGGACCTCGGCGCGATGCTTCCCCTCTCCTTCCTCCAACGATGCACCAAGCCCTGTCTGGACCCTGGTGTGGGAGACACCGAACCTGGAGAGGGGCTGACAGCTGGGCCTGGATCTGCAATCCTCCCGCGATGCACCAAGCCCTGTCTGGACCCTGGTGTGGGAGGCCCCGACCCTGGAGAGGGGCTGACTTCTGGGTCTGGAGTGGAGCCGCTGACCGGAGCTGAACTGGACCCCGGTGGAGCGGAGTGCTCTGGCTCCGGAGTGGATCCGCTGACCGGAGCTGGACTGGGCACCGGTGTAGCGGACTACTCTGGCTCCGGAGTGGATCCGCTGACCGGAGCTGGACTGGGCACCGGTGGGGCGGACTTCTCTGGCTCCGGAGTGGAGCCGCTGACCGGAGCTGGACTGGGCACCGGTGGAGCGGACTAAACTGGCTCCGGAGTGGAGCTGCTGACCGGAGCTGGACTGGGCAGCGGTGGAGCGGACTGCTCTGACTCCGGAGTGGAGCAGCTGACCGGTGCTGGACCAGGCCCCGGTGGAACGGGCACGGGCCATGCCGGACTGGGAACACGCACCACTGGCTTGGTGCGAGGAGCAGGCACGGACCGGGCCGGACTGGGAACACGCACCACTGGTCTGGTGCAAGGAGCAGGAACGGGTTGGGCCAGACTAGAGACACGCACCACAGGTTTGGTGCGAGGAGCAGGAACGGGCCGGACCGGACTGGGGACACGCACCACTGGCTTGGTGCGGGGAGCAGGTACGGGGCGTACCGGGCTGGCGACACGCACCACTGGTTTGGTGCGAGGAGCAGGGATGGGCCGTACTGGACTGGGAACACGCACCACTGGCTTGGTGCGGGGAGCAAGTACGGGGTGTACCGGGCTGGCGACACGCACCACTGGTTTGGTGCGAGGAGCAGGGACGGGCCGTACCGGACTGGGAACACACACAACTAGCTTGGTGCGAGACACAGGCACGAGGTGTACCGGACTGGGAACTGACGTTATAGATCTCCGACTGTACCAGTCTTTTACTCTCCGCGCCCAGTCCTCCTCCAGTGAGGACTCCTCCTTTAGCCCCCACGAGTGCAGTGGTCGGGGCTCTTCTCTATCGATCCCTGACCACCCTTTTAGCCCCCCAAAATGTTTTTCTTGGGGCTGTCTCTCGGGCTTCCTCCTCGGCCGGCGCCTTCTGTGTTCCTCTCCTGCCTGAGCTTCCTCCTTCGCCCAGGGTCCTCCACCAGCCAATATCTCCTCCCAAGTCCAAAATGACTTCCCCACCTGTGTCCAGGGTGTCTGCTCCTGGGCATGCTGCTTGGTCCATTTTTGGTGGGATCTTCTGTCACGGTCGTTGAGAGACGGGTCAGACCAAGGTGCAGCGTTTTATGCGAACATGTTTATTAAACTGAATACACACTGACAAAACAACAAAAGGCAACGAAACGTGACGTCGGAAGGCGATACACAAGCAAGCCAAACTCACCGAAACACAAACAAGATCCCACAACCCAGGCAGGAAAACTGGCTGCCTAAGTATGATCCCCAATCAAGACAACGAGCGACAGCTGCCTCTGATTGGGAATCACACCCGGCCAAACATAGAAATACAAATACTAGACTCTAAACATAGAATCTAAACAGAAGACTCACACCCTGACCCTACCAACAAGAGTTCTCTCGATCAGGGCGTGACACTTGCACGATTCTTGCCATTCTCCTTCGACCTCTCATCAACAAGCTGTTTTCGCCCACAGGACTGCCGCTGACTGGATGTTTTTTGTTTGTCACACCATAAACCCTAGACACTGTAGTGCATGAAAATCCCAGGAGGCCGGCAGTTTCTGAGATACTGGAACCGGCGTGCCTGGCACTGATGATCATACCACACTCAAAGTTGCTTAGGTCACTCGTTTTGCCCATTCTAACGTTCAATCGAACAGTAACGGAATGTCTGACTGCTTTATATAGCAAGCCATGGACACCAGACTCACTGTCTGTAGGAGCTAACCATTTTCGTGAATGGTGTGGTGTACCTTGTAAACTGGCCACTGAATGTACAGTATATCTATTGTTCAATGTGTTTTGGTATTATGTTTGTTTTTATGTAAATTGTACTCGCAATTCAGCCCGTTTCTGTCAGTTGTACAATGTTGTAACCATTCTCTCTATTTTACACACACACACACACACACACACACACACACACACACACACACACACACACACACACACACACACACACACACACACACACACACAGCCTTCCCCTGTTTGATGCAGTGTACACTGGGACAGCACTGGATTCCATCCCATATATTTGTCAGCCCATTTTGATGTTTTCCGTGGCTGTGAACTTAAGAAACATTTGCCCAGTTCAGTAAACCAATAAAATTACAGGAGGTCCAAGGTCTTGAAGACACCATTTAATTTAGCTCGAAAGCAAGTGTAAACAATTTCGACCAGGATCAACATCAATTTCAGTAGCAAATATTTTGATACATACACTGTATATAGAAAAGTATGTGGACACCCCTTCAAATTAGTGGATTTGGCTACTTCAGCCACACTCGTTGCTGACAGGTGTATAAAATCGAGCACACAGCCATGCAATCTCCATAGACAAACATTGGCAGTAGAATGGCCTTACTGAAGAGCTCAGTGTCTTTCAATGTGGCATTGTCAAAGGATGCCACCTTTCCAACAAGTCAGTTCGTCAAATTGCTGCCCTGCTAGAGCAGCCCTGGTCAACCGTAAGTGTTGTTATTGTGAAGTGGAAACGTCTAGGAGCAACAATGGCTCAGCAGCGAAGTGGTAGGCCACACAAGCTCACAGAACGTGCTGAAGCACGTAGCGCGTAAAAATCGTCTGTCCTTGGTTGCAACACTGCCTCTGGAAGCAACGTCAGAGCAAGAACTGCTTGTCAAGAGCTTCATGGAATGGGTTTCCATGGCCGAGCAGCCGCACACAAGCCTAAGATCACCATGCGCAATGCCAAGCGTCGGCTGGAGTGGTGTAAAGCTCACCGCCATTGGACTCTGGAGTAATGGTCTGGGGCTGTTTTTCATGGTTCGGGCTAGGCCCCTTAGTTCCAGTGAAGGGAAATCTTAACGCTAAAGCATACAATGACATTCTAGACAATTCTGTCCTTCCAACATTGTGTCAACAGTTTGGGGAAGGCCCTTTCCTTTTTCAGCATGACAATGCCCCCGTGCACAAAGCGAGGTCCATACAGAAATGGTTTGCGAGCCAGGCCTAATCGCCCAACATCAGTTCCCGACCTCATTAATGCTCTTGTGGCTGAATGGAAGCAAGTCCCCGCAGCAATGTTCCAACATCTAGTGGAAAGCCTTCCCAGAAAAGTGGAGGCTGTTATAGTGTCACGCCCTGGCTCTGGGGACGCTTGTATGTTGAGCCAGGGTGTGAGTGTTCTTTATGTTGTTCTAGTTTTGTGTTTCTAGGGTATAGTTATTGTATTGTGTTTCTATGTTGGCCAGAGTGGTTCTCAATCAGAGGCTACGAGTGTCAGCTGTTGCTGGTTGTCTCTGATTGGGAACCATATTTAAACAGTCTGTTTTTCCACAGTGTTTGTGGGATCTTGTTCCTGTTGTAGGTTTGTACCTTTGGATGTCACGTTATCGTTTGTTGTTTTTGTTCGTGTTATCATTCAAAAATATTAAAAGCATGTTCGCAAATAACGCTGCGCATTGGTCCTCTGTTCCCGACGATCGTGACATATAGCAGCAAAGGGGGGGACCAACTCCATATTAATGCCCATGATTATGGAATGAGATGTTCGACAAGCAAGTGCCCACATACTTTTGGTCATCTACTGTATATATTTGTATGGATGGTGAGTCCTAGATGTTGATCTCAGTGAACTGAAGTTCACAATGGCCACAAGTGCTGAATCAACTTCTAGTCTTCTCCACTGTAAAGTGTTTCATGTGACAAGTTCAATGGAACCTCATGCTATGTCATGTTGGTTGATTTTGAATAAATTGTGATTTACTTTAACAATGAAAGAATAAAACAATATTGTGATGACGCAGCTTATTTCACTTTTGAAAAGCAGGTTTGGAAACATCCAGTGCAATTCATCATCAATTTCTCCTGAGGGAGCAAACTCTGTCTTCCCTCCTTCTACAGTACAGTACCCTAACATGTCATACAGAAGAAGAAAGAACAAGCTTATAAGCCTGATGAACAAAATGGTTACCAGATGTACTCTAGTCACCCCATTTATTCAAATCATGGAAATTATAACTCCCAAACGTAAATAGCACTCGCGAACCAGGGGTGGAAAAGGCGAGTGACTCAGATACAAAACATGCTGAAACACTGAAGGGCCTCTTTTCAAGGCTGCTTACACTGTTTCGTCACTGTGCACAGGCTGCACCGAACAAAGTCTGATGTTTCCATCTTAGTTCCATTGCACCGGGCTTAAAATATATTTTTAGTTCATGAATATGGATGACAAAGTTATTGTGGAGTTGCTATGGCTACCAGGCTCAGCATTAATGAAAACCAGCTGTCAATTAAAGACACCCATTGAGATTTCAATGGTGGGCATTGTTCAGTCCGATTGGGGAGTCAATGAACCACCAGGGATGGGAGGCTGAGCGGCTTCACTTGGCAACGAGAGAGGGAGATGTGATACACCAGAAGCTAGTTACAGTACAGCAGTTACTGTTGGAAAAACTGTTTGTCCCAGCCTCTTTTTGTGCAAAAGCCCATGTAAGAAAGGTTCATGCAAATCTACAGTAAGAAAGGTCTTACAAAAGATTTTCTGTCAATGTTAGGCCTACCATGGGTTAAATGAATCAGGGTTAATGAGTAAGCGAGCTAAAACAATGTAAACAATCAAAAACAACAGTTTTAACGTTTCACAGTAGCTCCGTACCACTAAGTTAGCTGGCTAATACATTGCAGTACTAACTTATTGAGTTCACCAAACTGTTAAACCTGCTTTGTGAAATACCTGGATCTTGCTCATAAGGGCATACAATGGAAAAAGTTAAAACATTTTACAACTCAAAATGAAAATAAGCATTTCTTATTAAATAGTCCCTCCCTGTTTCTAGATATTTCCTCCCTGTTTGATGCCTGATGATGTTTTGAGTTTGTCTCCCCATCATGCAGGGGTTGTGTGTGGGGGAGGTGCAGTCATGCTTCCCATTGATGCCATGCAGGAAGAGGTGTAATAGGGCCTGAGGTTGGCCATGAGAAAGCTCAGAGGAATATTCCAGAAACTGCCTCCAAACCCAAATGGATATGTAAATATGTGTCCATCATGTGTATGGCTGTGTTAGTAAGCTTTTTTGTTGAAGTGGTTTTTCACCGAAGAAGCATTGTAAATCCAACTGAACTTGTTTCAAAGATAAATCATTTCGGACACACCTACTGATTCAATTTTTACAATGTTTTACATTGTAGAATAATAGTGAAGATGTAGTAACCAAAAAAGTGTTAAACAAATAGCCACCCTTTGCCTTGATGACAGCTTTGCATTCTCTTGGCATTCTCTCAACCAGCTTCATGAGGTAATCACCTGGAATGCATTTCAATTAACAAGTGTGCCTTCTTAAAAGTTAATTTGTAGAATGTATTTCCTTCTTAATGCGTTTGAGCCAATCAATTGTGTTGTGACAAGGTAGGGGGGGTATACAGAAGATATCCCTATTTGGCAAAAGACCAAGTCCATATTATTGCAAGAACAACTCAAATAAGCAAAGAGAAACGACGGTCCATCATTACTTTAAGACATGAAGGTCAGTCAATACAGAACATTTCAAGAACTTTTAAAGTTTCCTCAAGTGCAGTCGCAAAAACCATCAAGCGCTATGATAAAACTGGCTCTCATGAGAACCGCCACAGGAATGGAAGACCCAGAGTTACCAGCCTCAGAAATTGCAGCCCAAATAAATGCTTCACAGAGTTCACGTCACAGACACATCTCAACATCAACTGTTCAGAGGGGACTGTGTGAATCAGGCCTTCATAGACGAATTGCTGCAAAGAAACCACTACTAAAGGACACCAATAATAAGAAGAGACCTGCTTGGGCCAAGAAACAGGAGCAATGGACATTAGACCGGTGGAAACGTGTCCTTTGGTCTGGAGTCCAAATTGGAGATTTTTGGTTCAAATTGCCATTTCTTTGTGAGATGCTGTGTGGGTGAACGGATGAGCTCCGCATGTGTAGTTCCCACCGTAAAGCATGGAGGAGAAGGTGTCATGGTGTGGGGGTGCTTTGCTGATTATACTGTCTGATTTATAAAGAGTTCAAGGCACACTTAACCAGCATGGCTACCACAGGATTCTGCAGCGATACGCCATCCCATCTGGTTTGGGCTTAGTGGGACCATTTGTTTTTCAACAGGACAATGACCCAACACACCTCCAGGCTGTGTAAGGGCTATTTTACCAAGAAGGAGAGTGATGGAGTGCTGCATCAGATGACTTGGCCTCCACAATCCCCCGACCTCAACCCAATTGAGATGGTTTAGGATGAGTCGGACGGCAGAGTGAAGAAAAAGCAGCCAACAATTGCTCAGCATATGTGGGAACTCCTTCAAGACTATTGGAAAAGCATTCCAGGTGAAGCTGGTTGAGAGAATGCCAAGAGTGTGCAAAGCTGTCATCAAGGCAAAGGTGGCTATTTGAAGAATCTCAAATATAAAATATATTATGATTTGTTTAACACTTATTTGGTTACTACATTATTCCATATGTGTTATTTCATAGTTTTGATTTCTTCACTATTATTCTACAATATAGAAAATAGTAAAAATAAAGAAAAAACCTTGAATGAGATGTTGTGTCCAAACTTTTGACTGGTACTGTATATAGTGTGCCACAAAATGTTGCCAGAAGTTTGCAAATGTTTGCCACTAGTGGTGAATCTGCGGCAAACCTTTGGCAACAATAATATTTATTGCCACTAATGGCAAACAATTTACCAGAAGCCGTTTCTAGTGAACACGAATTCCAAGACTAGTAACCATTGATGACCAATCAGGGGGATTAGAAATATCTGTTGGAAAATGGAAACCAAGCTATCTAGATAGCTACCAACCAAAGTTGCCCGGTGAGTGTCTAACTTATTAAACTTATTAATAAACTTGAACATTTTATTAGCAAAATGTTGCCTAGTTAGAAATGTAATGTTTTATGCGATAGAGTGAAACACATGTTGTTTATACCAGTTTCAATCTGTCAGCGCCACTGACTGGCTAACGTTAGCTAGCTATCATATTTTTGCACAATTAATGTGATAGGTAGCTAGCTAACTAATGATTTGCCTAAACACTTATTTTTAGGTGAATACGTTGCTGTCTTTTAATACTGTAGTGTATTAAGAATATGACTTTCTTAATGTGTTTAAGTGGAACCTTTGAGGATGTTTATTTTAGTATCAAGAGGGAATGTTTTAGTGTAATGCCACATACAACGGACAGGAAGTGTGTGTTGTAGACAGGGGATTGGACAGTAGAGGGAGCCACCCACATCTTGGGAAGATTATATATACTGGGTAAAAAGCGAAGAAGAGGTTAGAGCGGCCATTGCAATTCGGGGGATGCCGTTCTCCGGGTGATCTTGACACCTGTAAGCTCATGATGAAATCTTGTGATATGAATAAACCTTATGATCAAAGTTCAGTATGAGCGGACTCTTTGTTTGACAGCAATAGGTACCAGCATCGACGCGATACAACAAATGGGGGCTCGTCCGGGATCGGTCTGCATCGTTCTTTGTTCCATTCATGAGCCACGAGGTGACTACCGCTCAAGCCGGCTAAGGTGAGATTTCTCAAAAATGTTTGGCCGTTGGCTGTTTCGTTGGCTTATGAGAGGGCATGGGAAGGGTGTACCGTGTAAAATTACTAGGGTGTGTGCTGATGTGTTTTTGTTGCTGTCGACAAAGGGTTTGTAATAATTATTCTAAATTTGGGTTACATTGGTGAACGGCGCAAAAGGGGAAGGAATAGGCTTCAATAGGAAGTCTAGAGCAATCTATGGTAGTGAATGAGGCAGTTATTAAAGGCAGATATGGAATTTTAGAGCAATCGATGGTAATAAAAAGGCAGATATACGTATACAATTAGGGCATTGCAATCTTGTAAAGACCCCAGGGGGGCCATCCAGGATGGGCCGAAAAACCTTTTGCGCGTTAGATGTGTATTAGGTGGGTTCTAAGGGTTTCTGGGGACTCGGGTTGATGGAATTTATTTGATTGTGGTTACTGCTCATCTTTTATCCGACGGGATATCTGCGTGGGGGAACCTCTCGTTAGATATCCATTGAACTCACGACATCATAAACGGTAGAGAATAAGAAGAAAAGGGCAATGCAGGTTACATTGTTATGTGTTGCAAGCCACAGGTTAGATACATGCTAATGCTAAATGCTAATGATAAATGCTGATATGTTGCATGCTACATGCTAACAGGTGACCTTAGAGGGCCATTGTGATGGAATAAAGCCTCTTAAATTATGTTTGCGTGTGTAGAATTTAGGTTCTATGCTGTGTGAGCTCTGTTAAATGTTGTTTGACTATGAGGAAAGAATAAAGTTACATCAGGACTGTTAACTGTCTGTTTGGGTTGGGGAGAGAGCTAAGAATCTCCCTTCCACGGTGAAATCGTATGGTTAAATGTAATGCGCATGCGTGTGATTTTACTAAACTACAACACGTTTGATTTTACTACACTAGGTTACGACACGGGGGATTTTACGGCACTAGATTATGACACGTTTGATTTTACGGCACTACACTACAACACGAGGGATTTTACTAAAACTACAACCTGGGGGATTTTGGGTAAATGGGTCATACTTCTGTTACACTGCAGGGGGAGACAGAGACACAGACGAGGGAACAAAGAGGAGAGATTTTAACACGAATGGAATCTTCTAGTTGTTACATCGGCTGTTGGTTAAAGATGAAACTGTTTTTGTGACCTATTGAATTGATAAATGAGAGAGAGATGTTGACGGATTAAAAATAAAAATAATTAAATAAATAAATAAAATAAAAATGTTATTGATCTATTTGAATGCGATTCCTGAGTTGATTCTTAGAGCGAATGTGACTGGAGGAATATTGAATGCTGGAAATAACTCAGTGAATGTATAAACTTTAAATTCTTGTCTGTTTCTATGCTCTTTTGTCATATGAGAGGAACGATAGGACGAGAGGAGAGAGAGAGAGAGAGAAAGAGAGGAGGGGCTGGCGTGTACGTCACGTGACAAGGATCGAGTCAAAAAGGTTTTGGTACTGTTCTGTTTACAAAATCTTCCCCTACAGGATATTTGATGTTATGACAATTTCACAGAGGTTTGGCAAATACTGATTCATTAAAAATTTGCATTTTGGAGTTTCTGTGCATCACTTGGGTTGATTGGAGTTGTGTTGGGAATCGAGTACTGACATTATTCTGTAAAATTAAGATAATTGGGTGCTTGTAAAGCAAGGGGGTTTATGGGTATTGTAATCTGAAGTTGACTACTTGCATTTACTTTCTGGATGGGTTGTGGTAAGATAGCCACTAATTGATAAATTGGTAAAATAGGAATAATAGGAATATAGAAGAAAAAAATATTGTTTTAATTATTCATAATTGTTTAATTGATATTTTTTTTTTATTGATTTTTTTTATTTTAATTCAAAAAATGTTTTTTGTTTTTTTTTGTTTAGGTTATATTAATAATTGAAGGGGGGATGCCATAGGCTATATAGTCTAAAATAAAATAATTCACAATAAAGGAATATAAAAGAGTTGGTACAATGGGAAAAAGATATCAGGACTATGAAGGTAATTACACCTGCTGGTATAGTACAAAATAGTAATCCTTTAACTAAAGTATTGCAAGGTTATCTGGCAAATGAAACAAAAGTTGGCCTGACATTGAACAAACCATAGCTAGTAGACGGAATCTTAACCCTGACGTCATCAACATAATGAAAGTGCTTCTGTCAATTCATAAAGCAGATCAAAAGAAGGGAAAAAAGGGAACAACGTAAAGAAAAGAGACAGAGAACTGGGTGTTCTTAAGTTGCCCTTCATTCTCAAACAAAAACTGATAAAAGATTCCAGCGATAAGATAAACAAAGGTATAGAGAAAATGCTAAAGGAAGAAAAGGCGACAGAAAAACTAAGGGCAGAAGTCAATATACAGTGGGGAAAAAAAGTATTTAGTCAGCCACCAATTGTGCAAGTTCTCCCACTTAAAAAGATGAGAGAGGCCTGTCATTTTCATCATAGGTACACGTCAACTATGACAGACAAATTGAGAAAAGAAAATCCAGAAAATCACATTGTAGGATTTTTAATGAATTTATTTGCAAATTATGGTGGAAAATAAGTATTTGGTCACCTACAAACAAGCAAGATTTCTGGCTCTCACAGACCAGTAACTTCTTCTTTAAGAGGCTCCTCTGTCCTCCACTCGTTACCTGTATTAATGGCACCTGTTTGAACTTGTTATCAGTATAAAAGACACCTGTCCACAACCTCAAACAGTCACACTCCAAACTCCACTATGGCCAAGACCAAAGAGCTGTCAAAGGACACCAGAAACAAAATTGTAGACCTGCACCAGGCTGGGAAGACTGAATCTGCAATAGGTAAGCAGCTTGGTTTGAAGAAATCAACTGTGGGAGCAATTATTAGGAAATGGAAGACATACAAGACCACTGATAATCTCCCTCGATCTGGGGCTCCACGCAAGATCTCACCCCGTGGGGTCAAAATGATCACAAGAACGGTGAGCAAAAATCCCAGAACCACACGGGGGGACCTAGTGAATGACCTGCAGAGAGCTGGGACCAAAGTAACAAAGCCTACCATCAGTAACACACTACGCCACCAGGGACTCAAATCCTGCAGTGATAGACGTGTCCCCCTGCTTAAGCCAGTACATGTCCAGGCCCGTCTGAAGTTTGCTAGAGTGCATCCAGAAGAGGATTGGGAGAAAGTCATATGGTCAGATGAAACCAAAATAGAACTTTTTGGTAAAAACTCAACTTGTCGTGTTTGGAGGACAAAGAATGCTGAGTTGCATCCAAAGAACACCATACCTACTGTGAAGCATGGAGGTGGAAACATCATTCTTTGGAGATGCTTTTCTGCAAAGGGGACAGGACGACTGCACCGTATTAAGGGGAGGATGGATGGGGCCATGTATCGCAAGATCTTGGCCAACAACCTCCTTCCCTCAGTAAGAGCATTGAAGATGGTTCGTGGCTGGGTCTTCCAGCATGACAATGACCTGAAACACACCGCCCGGGCAACGAAGGAGTGGCTTCGTAAGAAGCATTTCAAGGTCCTGGAGTGGCCTAGCCAGTCTCCAGATCTCAACCCAATAGAAAATCTTGGAGGGAGTTGAAAGTCTGTGTTGCCCAGCGACAGCCCCAAAACATCACTGCTCTAGAGGAGATCTGCATGGAGGAATGGGCCAAAATACCAGCAACAGTGTGTGAAAACCTTGTGAAGACTTACAGAAAACATTTGACCTGTGTCATTGCCAACAAAGGGTATATAAGAAAGTATTGAGAAACTTTTGATATTGACCAAATACTTATTTTCCACCATAATTTGCAAATAAATTCATTAAAAATCCTACAATGTGATTTTCTGGAATTTTTTTTCTCATTTTGTCTGTCATAGTTGACGTGTACCTATGATGAAAATTACAGGCCTCTCTCATCTTTTTAAGTGGGAGAACTTGCACAATTGGTGGCTGACTAAATACTTTTTTTCCCCACTGTACCTTTCTCACATACAGATTCAGCAAAAAGACCCCCACCTTATGAGAAGGAAGTAGAGCTTAGGGATGTTTATCCTCAGCTTCCAGTGATCATCCAGGAGGGTGATTATTGCATCAGAGATGAAGATGAACGAATAATAGAGAGAGGACAAGCAGAAACGACCAGAAAGATGAATCCAAAACTCCAGAAGTAAGGAAAACCGAGATGTCTGGAAACTAAGAGAAGAATGAGGTTCGGAAAGATGAAGATAAAGATAAAGATACAGAAGAGAAGAAAAACTGCTGAGAAAAGAATCCCAAGAATTGGAGGAGAAGAATACATTGAGGCCAAGGAAAAAGGCCAATAGTAAGAAGATGATGGAAGATGATATTTCGAGGACAGAACTTAGAATATAACCTTTTGAAGAATACTGATATGTCAACAACAAGAAAGAACAGGACCAAGAAACTCTCAGAAAACTCAATCAAATACAACTGGTGGAGGAGAAGAAGGAGAAGGAACAAGCTTTGGTTATGAAGAATCAGAGTGAACCAAATCAACAATCACTGCTACAGTTTCAACTGAACAAGGTCAAATGCAATTGTACCAGCCACCAAGGTCGGTACCAGTTGTTATCCATATCCACAGCCAGTTTCTGGACAGACACAGAATTGGAGAGGAAGAGGACGAGAAGGCTTAGAAAGAGGAGAAAGATTTCAGCCACAATTCCAGCAACTTTCAGAAGAGTGTTATAATTGTGGACAGATTGGTTACTTTACCTGTGATTGCAATGCGTCAGGAGGAAACAACAGAGGACATTTCTGAGGAAGATAAAGGAGCAAGTGAAGATCACCTGTTCTCCAGGTGAACCCTTAAAGGAGCAAGGATTCTAGATTGCCTAGAAGATCCGAAGGGGGGTGTCAGCTGGTAGCACCAATTAGGAAGAAAAATATCTAACAATTGAAGTGAAAATAAAAAGGACTATGAGAAGTGATGGTGAATAGTGGAAAAGCTTTTATCTGTGTTGAGCCTAAAGAGGTTAAACATCTCACTATGTAAAATTAACTAATTAGGATAGGGATTTGAGGTAGTAAAACAGCTAATTACTCTTAAGGAACCAATTGAGCTCTGCTATAAAAATCAAAGAGAAATTAAAATAGACATACTAATATTAGAACATATACCTATTGCATTGTTGGGAAGAGAGGCATTGTGTAAATTGAACTGTACAATAAGATGTACACTAGACGGCTGTCTGGTAGAAGATTTTTAAAAAGTAGGGTTTTTGGGAATCATATTTGCTTAGGAAAATAATATCATAGGAAGGATGATAATCTATTAGACTGCCTATTAGACAATCTGTCTGAAAAATAAAGTTAAAAGGGGTGACTGTTATTCTTGGTTACATTCCTACACCAAGGGATTTCAGACTAGGCGAAAAGATGTTTAGTCGTTTGCCAAGTCTGTGTGTAAAGAAGTCAGAAGCAGGTGGGGACTTCCCAATCACATATTCAAAAAATTTGGTGGTAAAGGATTTTGTGAATAAATTAGTGGAAAAGGTTTAAAGGTTAGGAGAAAAGATTAGATTAAAAAGTTAAGAAAAACTAGGAGAGTAAGCTAAGTTTCAATGTTAGTTAGTAGTAAGAGAGAGAGAACAGTGGTGAAGGACATTTTAGAGTTTAGTGGGAACATAGATATGGTAGGAGTTTAGATCTGTTAGGAGCAGATGCATTGAGAAAGTATGCGTTGCTGAATGATAAGAGAAGATTGAGGGTGATTGAGTATCTATACTTACAATTCCCAGCAGGAAGATCAAGGTAATTGTGGGTGTATTTTTTTATAATCAAAAGTTTGAAAGTGAGGGATTAGAGGTAGGACTGAGAGTAAAAAAAAAAAGTGACACTAGTGGTGATAGAGGGAAATACAAGTAAGGAGTTAAAAGTCTTAGGGAAAATAGATGAAGTAACAACAATGACATTAACACTTCAGTATATTAAAACAACAGTGAGAAGCAATTTAACTCTTTCAACATTGATAGTTATTAAAGCCATAAATATAACGCATTTGATTATAAGGGAACCAATAGCTCCAGCACCAAATCTTAGGGGGAAAAAGACTGTTATTAGGGTTAGGATGGGGACGTTCCTCCCACAAGAAGTATTGTTATCAGGACCAGAAGTAGAAGCTGTTGCACCTAGTCAAAGGAAGTATAGTTTGTACAACGATATGAAGTGGAAGAGGGTTATGAGTGATTGTTCATTTAGGTTGCGTAATGTTACAGAGAAAGATCAGGGAGAATATATGTGTACTTATCTAGTGCAAGCATTAAAATGTGTTCCGGTTAAGAATTATTGGTTAAAAGGCTATGTAATTCGTAAAGTGATGCTTATAATGGAAGATTTGAAATCTGTTGAAGCTTCCACAGTCACCGAAGGAGTTCAGGAGAAGTATATTACAGTAGTTACTCCAACAGTAAATAATACACAGAGGATATCGGTAGCTTTCCCACTAGAAGTAGTTAAGGGTGTTAATACATCAACTAAATCAACTACTTTAATGGTAACTTTGAAAGGGATTAATGGTACGACGGCAGTAACAAATGTAGGAAGTATGACACAGACACAAACAACGACTTTTCTGAAATGATACGGATGGAGAGTGCTGTCAATGGTAGTAAGGATAGGGTTAAAATAGGAGAGCAGATAGTGGTAGAGAACAATATAGATTCATCTGAAATAGTGAAGGATACTATCATGGAGGTACTGGATGAGGTCTTTGATTTTAATGACAGACAAGGAGAGGTATCTGATCAGTACCGCTCGTTAGGGAAGAGAGAAACTAAATGGAAGGCATATGGGTTTGATTCTTCTGTTGTGAAAATTAAAGATGGATGGGCAGGTAGGAATCTTTGGTTCCAGCAGCTAGCTCATTCTGTAAGATCAGTGAGGAATCTTGAGGGTCCATGTCTGTTGAGAATTCCAGAACAGATAAAACAATGTCATTGTCAAAACATTTGTTTAAGCCTAGGTTTAAGTGTTCTTGGTTAAATGAATTACCCTATGTGAATTTGTTAGATGGGAAGGAAAATAAGGTAACAGCGAACCCTGAAGCATTGGAGGTGAAACCAGTGAGGGCTAAAAGTTGTTTTTGTTCTAATAAAACATATGATGTAAGGGGTATGTTAATGGGAATATCAGATTGTGATGATTATATGATGACTTTGGGTAAGCATGACCTTAAGGGTAGTAATGAGAAATATGTTACTTTTTATGTTCCAGTTAGTAAGAAGAGCAGGACTTTGATGGTGGAAGATCAGATTTTGCCTGACAATGTGACTATTGGGAATTTTAGAGATATTTGGAGGGTTTGTGGTGATAAAGCGTATATATTCTTACCCTATGGATGGACAGGATGTTGTTACATGTCAACGTTGAAGCTTCCATATGAGGTTTTTACCATTAAAAGAGGGGTAGCACCGGACACAGATAAATCTGAATCTAGGTTTGGAAATAGGGTGAAAAGAGACATGGCGACATTTCATAGTCTTGAAGCCTATCATTGGAGGATAAGTCTAAGAGAGAAGGGGGGACTTTTTCCATGGTATGGTGTAACATTTTTGGCAGATCATATTGATAATATTACCTATACTTTGATCCAGATAGTTATAAATGCGTTGAAGAATATAAGGGATGCGTTTGGTAGATCTGAAGGAGCTGGATGGTCAGCGAAGACTTGGTTGCAAGATCAGTTAGGCCCAGTAGGAGCAGTGATGGTTCAGATTTAATAGCAGTTTTGATAGCACTGTGTGTGATGTTTGTAATTTGTTACTGACCTTTGAGAAAGCTATGATATTGAGATAGGTTGGAGTTGTGATGCCTGGAGACAACACTCAGATGCCGTTGTTGACTGTTCCTGATCTGGATGAAGATGGACAAGTGGGACTGGATTGATGGATAAATATCCTTTTTGATTATTTGATCATTTTTTCAAAAATTTTCGATATTTGTGTGATTTTAGTATGATGTTATGAATCAAAGGGGGGAAATAGGATGATGTGATTCATACATCATTTATATATAATTTTTATATACTTAGTTGATATTGATGTTTTAATTTGAAATTGTTGTTTTGCAAAAGATACTGTTTGGTATTTTATTTTCTTCCAGAAGCATTTGGGGGAATATGTAGAGATTGAAATACTCAAGCAAGGACAATATGAAGGGACAATATGAAAGGAGAATGACTGGAGGAGATGGAACAGGGAAGGTGTGGAAATGTTACCATTCCATCATCAACGATGCATTGGAAGAGGAGACTACGGGGGAGATGAAGTGTAGTGAACTACATTCCAGTGTCTGCAATGAAATATAGACATATTTGCATGTGTAATACATAATATGTGTCATATTCTTAGGTATTACTTTTTGTAGAATGATATTTGATGTTATTGGATACATGTGGGAATCTTAGATGTTTTTGTTTATTTCATGAATGCTTAGGGACAGGGAGTCTAGGCAGGGATAGAGGTCCACTATAGGGTCCGATGGGTCGACCAGCCTGAGAGTGGACATTTTTTGGATAGTATTTTGTTTGCAGGGGCTTACATGTGTATTTAATTGCATCATAGTTTCAAATGCATTGATAAAGATTTATGAATTCATCGGGAGTACCTAGGTGGTTGCCTGGGGCAGAGGGACCATGAGAGAATTTTACTGTCTTGATTGATGGATGGATATTTGGAACGATGGCTGCCAGACAGTTTTTCGCTCTCACACTCCATAAAGATTTGTTCATATTTCATAGTAATGTATTCACACTTCATAAACATTTATTCATATTTCATGGAAAGGTATTTACACTCTAGAGAAGACATTTTTTTTGGTTTAATGTTAAAGATACTCAATAAGATAAATTGTTACTTGTCATAATCCTATTCTGTTTGTTTTCGAGACTTTTAGTTCGTCTCGAAGGGGGGATATGTAGTGTATTAAGATTATGACTTTCTTAATGGGTTTAAGTGGAACCTTTGAGGATGTTTATTTTAGTATCAAGAGGGAATGTTTTAGTGTAACGCCACATACAACAGACAGGAAGTGTGTGTTGTAGACAGGGGATTGGACAGTAGAGGGAGCCACCCACATCTTGGGAAGATTATATATACTGGGTAAAAAGCGAAGAACAGGTTAGAGCGGCCATTGCAATTCGGGGGATGCCGTTCTCCGGGTGATCTTGACACCTGTAAGCTCATGATGAAATCTTGTGATATGAATAAACCTTATGATCAAAGTTCAGTATGAGCGGACTCTTTGTTTGACAGCAATAGGTACCAGCATCGACGCGATACCACAATACCAATATGCATTTCAATAGCATGTCAGCTAGCACAACAGCTAAGGTAGTAACAATATGAGTGGATTTGACATTGGCAGACATCAAAGCAAAATGTTACTTTTGCAGATGGATACCATTCCCCTACCCGTGGTGTTGGAAGAAGCTGGGAGGAGGATGCATCAACACCCTGGAAATATGTTTGTGGTGCAATCACTCATAATAAATTAGTGTATTGTCTTCAAGATTGACAAGGTAAACAAATGCATGCATTCTCAAATGTAGCACATACATTCATTCTTTGTTAGAATGAGATATTTCATTGTTTTAAACTAGTAGTAGCTAGCTCATCTTGATCATGTTGTTCCTTCTCTTTTTCAAGAAGCAATCAGTTACAATGCAAAAATACAGATTGAGGCCAAACTGAGGACAGAGAAATATCCTATGTAGCACAAACGTCTGGCCCACATCTGGCCTGATTCCCGCATGCCAGATCTAAAACTGCTGGCCCGGGTCTGGCAGCTAAATCAGGTCCGAGTCCGAAATTAATGACAGTACAGACTACGCCAGAGTCATTCGGCCCAGAACTAGCAGCCTCAACTGAGCCAAAGCTGCCATTTTAGGGCCAGAATTGGCCCAGCAATGGCCCAAATCAGCTCAATTCCACACCACAAATGTTTTAAAAATATTATATGTAGTTAGTAATATTATGTTAAATATAGGTAGTAATATTGCATCTATCAACCAAACTATGAATAACATAAACATAAAAAAAGACATGAAATTTTCTAATTTTAAAACTTTGTGTGGGTGTCATCCCTCAACAGGCATTACGTATGTACAGCAGCATGGATGTATCCAAATAAATGTCAATAGAAAACAGCTTAAACCAACGCAAATGCAGCTACTTTGATGTTATTCTATCTGCAGAGTTGACGCGACTGTGTTAGCCATAGTTGACTAGCTAGCAAGCAAGAGATAAGAACATTGCCAGCCTGTATAACAATCAAACAAATAGAATGAACGAGTCCGCTTCTCTAGCAACCTAACCGATAGAACTAACAACCAGGTTTAGTGGAAGGATGAAATAGTATGAATTTACTTATCAAAATTAAAATCTCAATGAAAACATGTCATTTTTACCAGTAAATGTGTGCTTGATTTCTTTGGCAACAGTGGTATAAGCGAGATAAACGCCTCCGCTCTGTACATTATCTGGAATTAATAAACTCGGGCAGTACCAAGTATAGTGCATTCGGAAAGTATCCAGACCCCTTAACTTTTTCCACATTTAATTACATTACAGCCTTATTCTAAAATTGATTTTATTGATTTTATTGTTCCCTCATCATTCTAAACACAATACCCCATAATGATGAAGCAAAAACTGGTTTTTAGAAATGTTTGCAAATGTATTCAAAATAAGAATTGGAAAATATTACATTTACATAAGTATTCAGACCCTTTACTCAGTACTTTGATGAAGCACCTTTGGCAGCGATTACAGCCTCGAGTCTTCTTGGGTATGACGCTACAAACTTGGCACACCTGTATTTGGGGAGTTTCTCCCATTCTTCTCTGCAGATCCTCTCAAGTGAGCGAGACATTCAGAGACTTGACCCGAAGCCACTCCTGCGTTGTCTTGGTTGTGTGCTTAGGGTTGTTGTCCTGTTGGAAGGTTAACCTTCGCCCCAGTCTGAGGTCCTGAGCACTCTGGAGCAGGTTTTCATCAAGGATCTCACTGTGCTTTTCTCTGTTCATCTTTTTCTCGATCCGGACTAGTCTCCCAGTCCCTGCTGCTGAAAACATCCCCACAGCATGATGCTGCTACCACAATGCTTCACCGTAGGGATGGTATTGGCCAGGTGATAAGTGGTGCCTTGTTTCCTCCAGACGTGACGCTTGGCATTCAAGCCAAAGAGTTAAATATTGGTTTCATCAGGCCAGATAATCTTGTTTTCATGGTCTGAGAGTCCTTTAGGTGTCTTTTGGCAAACTCCAAGTGGGATGTCATGTGCCTTTTACTGAGGAGTGGCTTTCTGTCTGGCCACTCTACCATAAAGGCCTGATTGGTGGAGTGCTGCAGAGATGGTTGTCCTTCTGGAAGGTTTTCCCATCTCCACAGAGGAACTTTGGATCTCTGTCAGAGTAGCCATCGGGTTCTTGGTCACCTCCCTGACCAAGGCCCTTCTCCCCCGATTGCTCAATTTGGCCAGGCATCCAGCTCTAGGAAGAGTCTTGGTGGTTCCAAACTTCTTCCATTTAAGAATGATGGAGGCCACTGTGTTCTTGGGGACCTTCAATGCTTCAGAAATGTTTTGGTACCCTTCCCCAGATCTGTGCCTCTTCACAATCCTGTCTCGGAGCTCCACGAAAAATTCCTTTGACCTCATGACTTGGTTTTTGCTCTGACATGCACTGTTAACTGTGGGAACGTATATAGACAGCTGTGTTTGCCTTTCCAAATCATGTCCAATCAATTGAATTTACCACAGGCGGACTCCAATCAAGTTGTAGAAATATCTCAAGGATGATCAATGGAAACAGGACGCACCTGAGCTCAATTTCGAGTCTCATAGCAAAGGGTCTGAATACTTACGTAAATAAGGTATTTATGTTTTTTAATTTTTAATATATTTGCAAACATGTCTAAAAACCTGTTTTCGCTTTGTCATTATGGGGTATTGTGTGTAGATTGATAAGGCTGTAATGTAACAAAATGTGAAAAAAGGGGTCTGAATACTTTCCGAATGCACTGTATGTGTGTATGTAAATGTATATATGTCTCTCTGGGTCTATCCACCCTTTCCTTGCTGTGTTCGGTCCTCTCCTTTCTACCTCCGTCTCTGTCTGGTGCAAGCTGCAGCCACCTTATGACGAACTTCTCAGTCTCTCCATGTATAGACTTGGATATGAAAGTGTTTCTCCTGACAGCACCTTTGAATAACAGAAAAAAAGAGCAAAATAAGTAGTTACAACAATTAGTCAGATTTTGACAAAACACAAAAATCCTAGGAATGCATATGTTGAGTCTTGACAGGGTTTGTAACATGTCTCCCGAGTGGCGCAGTGGTCTGAGGCACTGCATCGCAGTGCAAGCTGTGCCACTATAGATCCTGGTTCGAATCCAGGCTTTGTCGTAGCCGGCCGCGACCGGGAGACCCATGGGGCGGCGCACAATTGGCCCAGCGTCGTCCAGGGTAGGGGAGGGAATGGCCGGCAGGGGATGTAGCTCAGTTGGTAGAGCATGGCGTTTGCAACGCCAGGGTTGTGGGTTTGATAAAATAATGTATGCGCTAACTGTAAGTCGCTCTGGATAAGAGCGTCTGCTAAATGACTAAAAATGTAAATGTAAAAAAATGTCTACCAAGTTTGGTTACAATACAAATATACTTGTCTGATGTATGTGCATGTATATGGCAGACCACACCCACATTAATGTTTATTGGTCAGTTGTTTAACATACTAGTCTGGAATATATTGCATTGAAAGACCTTGGTCCATAGATGCCATATATCAAGTTTCATCCAGATCGGCCCTGTGGTTCCGGAGATGTCATTTAAGGTTTTTTCAAAAATTCTAAATGGCGGAAAATCCATCATGGCAGAACTTGTGGGTCCTTGAGGCAATTTTGTTCGTTGTGAGAAGAGGGAACTATGCACAGAATTTCAGGACTCTAGGTCAGGGATGGGCAACTGTCGGCCCGAAGGCCTCATCAATTTCCATCGGAAAATAACTATTTTCTGTGATCTATTGTCAGGCTGTCATAATAGTATTCTAATTCCTAATTCTATGGTCAGGCCACTGTCCTTCTCTCACACCAGTCTCTCTTATCTTGTGTCACCTGCCCAGTATTCATGGTTACAGCTCTCAGATGATAAACATATAGTCCGTGCTATTTAGCATCCTTGGATGTCCCTACCCCATTGAAGTTGACATTTAAAATGGTTAAGGTTAGGTAAGGTATTTGGTTATGTGTAAGGTTACGGGTTAAGGTTGGGGTAGGGACGTCCCAAGTATCCCAGATAGCACTGACCATAAACATATAGGACCTATGAATGCAAGGACTGGCCATCCATTATATAAAAATATAGTTTTAACCATGTTTTGAGGCTATAAAGTGTTTGCTTTCAGAAAACAGGCCTATGTTTGGTTCTGATAGGGAAGAACAGTTCAACTAAGCTCAACAAGCATTTATAACTTATTTTCTTCAAGTGCCTATTGAAAGCCTACACACCCTTGAACAGTTTTCACATTTGAGATTGACTCCTTTACTGTCCAGCCACACCAGCTCAGACTCAGGGTGCCAGCCTTCAGATTCACATTTTGAGTGTTTGGCACACGGTGGTGGAAGGTGGAGACAGTCCATCAGAGAGGCTGAGAGTGGAGAGACCGAGTCTATTGGTAGGGAGACAAACAAGAAGACATATTGTAGAGAACATCACTTTAAATGGGGTTCAAGTGAGGAATGGGGTCAGCTGGAAACACTCATCATTCAACCTATATAATGTTGTTTTACATTATCCTTATATTTATTATTAGTTGAAAGTTTAAATGTATTGTAAACCAGAATGGATGCACTGTAATTGTTGTTCAACAAACAATATGTTATTATTAGTGATAACTGTCGTGTCACACATACGTTTGTGGCTGTGAAGTATTTGGCGCATGGTGGTAGAAGGTAGAGAGGAATGGGATCAGCTGGAAACACTAGTCATTCAATCTATAGAATGTTACATTACACTTATAGTTTATTAAATTTTTTATAGATTTGCTTTTCAATGAAAGAAGACAGCAGCTGATTGACCCATTGACTGAATAGGGTAAACCATGAATAGTTTGCAAAACAATTTATTGATTTGTGGTCGACAACTAGCTAGATCCAAATAATTCAGCGGTCTAAGGTGCAATGCTTGAGGCATCACTACAGACCCGGGTTCGATCCCAGGCTGTGTCACAACCGGCTGTGACCAGGAGTCCCATAGGGCGGCGCACAATTGGCCCAGCATCGTCCGGGTTACGGGAGGGTTTGGCTTGGGGGTCTTTACTTGGCTCATCGCACTCTAGCGACTCCTTGTGGCAGGCCGGGCGCCTGCAGGCTGACTTCGGTTGTTAGTTGAACAGTGTTTCCTCTGACATTTTGGTGCGGCTGGCTTCCGGGTTAAGCGGGCAGGTGTTAAGAAGCGTGGTTTGGCAGGTCATGGCTCAACCTTTGCCTCACCCGAGCCCCTTGGGGAGTTGCAGCGATGAGACAAGATCGCAATTGGATATCACGAAATTAAGAAATATATATATTGTATGTGTTACTGTAATTCAGCGTTTAGCTGCCATGAAACAAAATAAACCATTATCATCATCATCTTTGCTGTGACTGTTAGCTAGCTAGCTATGTTAACCAGGTGCTTTCTTTAGCTAGTCTACCAATGTTTTACAAACAAAAACACTACCTAGCTCCATTAGCTATCTAATATCACATACAGTGGGGAGAACAAGTATTTGATACACTGCCAATTTTGCAGGTTTTCCTACTTACAAAGCATGTAGAAGTCTGTAATTTTTATCATAGGTACACTTCAACTTTATCATAGGTACACTTCAACTTCAACAAAATCCAGAAAATGACATTGTATGATTTTTAAGTAATTAATTTGCATTTTATTGCATGAGATAAGTATTTGATCACCTACCAACCAGTAAGAATTCCGGCTCTCACAGACCTGTTAGTTTTTCTTTAAGAAGCCCTCCTGTTCTCCACTCATTACCTGTATTAACTGCACCTGTTTGAACTCGTTACCTGTTTAAAAGACACCTGTCCACACACTCAATTAAACAGACTCCAACCTCTCCACAATGGCCAAGACCAGAGAGCTGTGTAAGGACATCAGGGATAAAATTGTAGACCTGCACAAGGCTGGGATGGGCTACAGGACAATAGGCAAGCAGCTTGGTGAGAAGGCAACAACTGTTGGTGCAATTATTAGAAAATGGAAGAAGTTCAAGATGACGGTCAATCACCCTCGGTCTGGGGCTCCATGCAAGATCTCACCTCGTGGGGCATCAATGATCATGAGGAAGGTGAAGGATCAGCCCAGAACTACACGGCAGGACCTGGTCAATGACCTGAAGAGAGCTGGGACCACAGTCTCAAAGAAAACCAATAGTAACACACTACGGCGTCATGGATTAAAATCCTGCAGCGCACGCAAGGTCCACCTGCTCAAGCCAGCGCGTGTCCAGGCTCGTCTGAAGTTTGCCAATGACCATCTGGATGATCCAGAGGAGGAATGGGAGAAGGTAATGTGGTCTGATGAGACAAAAATAGAGCTTTTTGGTCTAAACTCCACTCGCCGTGTTTGGAGGAAGAAGAAGGATGAGTACAACCCCAAGAACACCATCCCAACCGTGAAGCATGGAGGTGGAAACATCATGCTTTGGGGATGCTTTTCTGCAAAGGGGACAGGACAATTGCACCGTATTGAGGGGAGGATGGATGGGGCCATGTATCGCGAGATCTTGTCCAACAACCTCCTTCCCTCAGTAAGAGCATTGAAGATGGGTTGTGGCTGGGTCTTCCAGCATGACAACGACCCGAAACACACAGCCAGGGCAACTAAGGAGTGGCTCCGTAAGAAGCATCTCAAGGTCCTGGAGTGGCCTAGCCAGTCTCCGGACCTGAACCCAATAGAAAATCTTTGGAGGGAGCTGAAAGTCCGTATTGCCCAGCGACAGCCCCGAAACCTGAAGGATCTGGAGAAGGTCTGTATGGAGGAGTGGGCCAAAATCCCTGCTGCAGTGTGTGCAAACCTGGTCAAGACCTACAGGAAATGTATGATCTCTGTAATTGCAAACAAAGGTTTCTGTGCCAAATATTAAGTTCTGCTTTTCTGATGTATCAAATACTTACAGTGGGGAAAAAAAGTATTTAGTCAGCCACCAATTGTGCAAGTTCTCCCACTTAAAAAGATGAGAGAGGCCTGTAATTTTCATCATAGGTACACGTCAACTATGACAGACAAAATGAGAAAACAAAATCCAGAAAATCACATTGTAGGATTTTTTATGAATTTATTTGCAAATGATGGTGGAAAATAAGTATTTGGTCAATAACAAAAGTTTCTCAATACTTTGTTATATACCCTTTGTTGGCTATGACACAGGTCAAACGTTTTCTGTAAGTCTTCACAAGGTTTTCACACACTGTTGCTGGTATTTTGGCCCATTCGTCCATGCAGATCTCCTCTAGAGCAGTGATGTTTTTGGGCTGTCGCTGGGCAATACGGACTTTCAGCTCCCTCCAAAGATGTTCTATTGGGTTCAGGTCTGGAGACTGGCTAGGCCACTCCAGGACCTTGAGATGCTTCTTACGGAGCCACTCCTTAGTTGCCCTGGCTGTGTGTTTCGGGTCGTTGTCATGGTGGAAAATAAGTATTTGGTCACCTACAAACAAGCAAGATTTCTGGCTCTCACAGACCTGTAACTTCTTCTTTAAGAGGCTAATCTGTCCTCCACTCGTTACCTGTATTAATGGCACCTGTTTGAACTCGTTATCAGTATAAAAGACACCTGCCCACAACCTCAAACAGTCACACTCCAAACTCCACTATGGCCAAGACCAAAGAGCTGTCAAAGGACACCAGAAACAAAATTGTAGACCTGCACCAGGCTGGGAAGACTGAATCTGCAATAGGTAAGCAGCTTGGTTTGAAGAAATCAACTGTGGGAGCAATTATTAGGAAATGGAAGACATACAAGACCACTGATAATCTCCCTCGATCTGGGGCTCCACGCAAGATCTCACCCCGTGGGGTCAAAATGATCACAAGAACGGTGAGCAAAAATCCCAGAACCACACGGGGGACCTAGTGAATGACCTGCAGAGAGCTGGGACCAAAGTAACAAAGCCTACCATCAGTAACACACTACGCCGCCAGGGACTCAAATCCTGCAGTGCCAGACGTGTCCCCCTGCTTAAGCCAGTACATGTCCAGGCCCGTCTGAAGTTTGCTAGAGTGCATTTGGATGATCCAGAAGAGGATTGGGAGAATGCCATATGGTCAGACGAAACCAAAATATAACTTTTTGGTAAAAACTCAACTCGTCGTGTTTGGAGGACAAAGAATGCTGAGTTGCATCCAAAGAACACCATACCTACTGTGAAGCATGGGGGTGGAAATATCATGCTTTGGGGCTGTTTTTCTGCAAAGGGACCAGGACGACTGATCCGTGTAAAGGAAAGAATGAATGGGGCCATGTATCGTGAGATTTTGAGTGAAAACCTCCTTCCATCAGCAAGGGCATTGCAGATGAAACGTGGCTGGGTCTTTCAGCATGATAATGATCCCAAACACACCGACCGGGCAACGAAGGAGTGGCTTCGTAAGAAGCATTTCAAGGTCCTGGAGTGGCCTAGCCAGTCTCCAGATCTCAACCCCATAGAACATCTTTGGAGGGAGTTGAAAGTCTGTGTTGCCCAGCGACAGCCCCAAAACATCACTGCTCTAGAGGAGATCTGCATGGAGGAATGGGCCAAAATACCAGCAACAGTATGTGAAAACCTTGTGAAGACTTACAGAAAACGTTTGACCTGTGTCATTGCCAACAAAGGGTATATAACAAAGTATTGAGAAACTTTTGTTATTGACCAAATACTTATTTTCCCCCATAATTTGCAAATAAATTCATTAAAAATCCTACAATGTGATTTTCTGGATTTTGTTTTCTCATTTTGTCTGTCATTTGACGTGTACCTATGATGAAAATAACAGGCCTCTCTCATCTTTTTAAGTGGGAGAACTTGCACAATTGGTGGCTGACTAAATACTTTTTTTCCCCACTGTATATAGGCTATGACACTGACATGTGCTGTCTGTTGTTGTTCATGTTTCCCAAGTCGTCCTATAACTAACGTGGCCACCAGCATATGCCTAAAAATCGCTAATGCCATTATATTAAGACAGGATTAGCCGAAGGACTGAAATTAATAGAATTAGTGTGAGTGGGGTTCCCCCCAAAAAACCTGTAGTAAAATCTAATTCATTTATAGCATAGATTCTCTAAGGTCCTTCTCCATCCAATAGCCTAATGAGCTGAATTTTAAGGTTGCAAATGACCAAGCAAATTCAAGGTGAAATTATTACATTAATTTGTTTTTTTATTCAGGCATCACCTGCTGAATAAAAACCTCATATGGCCCTACTTATGAAGAAGTTAATTAGGCCAGATATGCTGAAGTGGACTCGGCCAGAGTACCATTAGCTGGAACCCAGAGTAATATGATTCTGCCGTACTCGGGAAGAGCTCGGCCCGGATAAAGCCCCCCGAGTTCAAGTCGATGCCGAGTCTCAAACGGAATAGGCCTGAACTGGGATGTGTGTGCACCAGACAGTTTAAGGCTTCTTTGAGATGTAAATTACACAAAAAGTGCAAATCAATCCCAGAACAACAGCAAAGGACCTTTTGAAGATGCTGGAGGAAACAGGTAAAAAAGTATGTACAGTGAAGGAAAAAAGTATTTGATCCCCTGCTGATTTTGTACTTTTGCCCACTGACAAATAAATTATCAGTCTATAATTTTAATGTTAGGTTTATTTGAACAGTGAGAGACAGAATAACAACAAAAAAATCCAGAAAAACGCATGTCAAAAATGTTATGAATTGATTTGCATTTTAATGAGGGAAATAAGTAATAATAATAATAATAATAATAATAATATGCCATTTAGCAGATGCTTTTATCCAAAGTGACATACAGTCATGTGCGCATACATTTTTACTTACAGTGGGGAAAAAAGTATTTAGTCAGCCACCAATTGTGCAAGTTCTCCCACTTAAAAAGATGAGAGAGGCCTGTAATTTTCATCATAGGTACACGTCAACTATGACAGACAAATTGAGGAAAAAAAATCCAGAAAATCACATTGTAGGATTTTTTATGAATTTATTTGCAAATTATGGTGGAAAATAAGTATTTGGTCACCTACAAACAAGCAAGATTTCTGGCTCTCACAGACCTGTAACTTCTTCTTTAAGAGGCTCCTCTGTCCTCCACTCGTTACCTGTATTAATGGCACCTGTTTGAACTCGTTATCAGTATAAAAGACACCTGCCCACAACCTCAAACAGTCACACTCCAAACTCCACTATGGCCAAGACCAAAGAGCTGTCAAAGGACACCAGAAACAAAATTGTAGACCTGCACCAGGCTGGGAAGACTGAATCTGCAATAGGTAAGCAGCTTGGTTTGAAGAAATCAACTGTGGGAGCAATTATTAGGAAATGGAAGACATACAAGACCACTGATAATCTCCCTCGATCTGGGGCTCCACGCAAGATCTCACCCCGTGGGGTCAAAATGATCACAAGAACGGTGAGCACCGGACACAGGCCAGGAGGAGGCGCAAACTCCAAACAAAAGGGTGTACTGATAGCACATGGAGATCCCCAGCGCGCTTGGCAGAAGCCAAGGCCATGAGCAGGGCAGTCTTGTAGGAAAGGACCTTCAGGTCCACAAACTCCTATTTTTTAAAATCTGATTATACTGCTTGCGTGAGTTACTTGATGTGGAATAGAGTTCCATGTAGCCATGGCTCTATGTTGTACTGTGCACCTCCCATAGTCTGTTCTGTACTTTGGGACTGTGAAGAGACCTCTGGTCGCATGTCTTGTGGGTTATGCATGGGTGTCTGAGCTGTGTGCTAGTAGTTTAAACAGACAGCTCGATGCATTCAAAATGTCAATACTTCTTACAAAAACAAGTAGTGATGAGTAAATCTCTCCTCTACTTTGAGCCATGAGAGATTGACATGCATATTATTAATGTTAGCTCTACGTGTACATTTAAGGACCAGCCGTGCTGGACCAGTTGTAATTTTCCCAAGTCCCTCTTTGTGGCACTTGACCACATGACTGGGCAGTAGTCCAGGTGCGACAAAACTAGGCCTGTAGGACCTGCCTTGTTGATATTGTTGTAAGAAGGCAGAGTAGTGCTTTATTATGGACAGACGTCTCACCATCTTAGCTACTGTTGCATCAATATGTTTTGACCACAACAGTTTACAATCCAGGTTTACTCCAAACAGTTTAGTCTCCTCAACTTGCTCAATTTCCACATTATTCATTACAAGATTTAGTTTAGGTTTAGGGTTTAGTGAATGATTTGTCCCAAATACAATGCTTTTAGTTTTTTAAATATTTAGGACTAACTTATTTCTTGCCACCCATTCTGAAACTGACTGCAGCTCTTTGTTAAGTTTTGCAGTGATTTCACTCGCTGTAGTAGCTGACGTGTATAGTGTTGAGTCATCCGCATACATAGATAGACACACAGGCTTTACTTAGAGCCAGTGGCAGGTCATTAGTAAAGATAGAAAAAGTAAGGGTCATAGACCGCTCCACTGGGGAATGCCTGATTCTACATGGATTATGTTGGCGAAACTACCATTAAAGAACACCATCTGTGTTCTGTTAGACAGGTAACTCTCAATCCACAGTATAGCAGGGGGTGTAAAGCCATAACATATATGTTTTTCCAGCAGCATACTATGATCGATAATGTCAAAAGCCGCACTGAAGTCTAACAAAACAGCTCCCACAATCTTTTTATTATCAATTTATCTCAGCCAATCATCAGTCATTTGTGTAAGTTTTGAATGCCTTTCCCTATAAGCGTGCTGAAAGTCTGTTGCTAATTTACTTACTGTAAAATAGCATTATATCTGGTCAAAAAAAAAATTCTAAAAGTTTACTAAGGGTTGGTAACAGGCTGATTGGTCAGCTATTTGAGCCAGCAAAGGGTGCTTTACTATTCTTGGGTAGCGGAATGACTTTTGCTTCCCTCCAGGCCTGAGGGCACACACTTTTTTGTAAACTTAGATTGAAGAGATGGCAAATAGGAGTAACAATATCGTCCGCTATCATCCTCAGTAATTTTCCATCCAAGTTGTCAGACACAGGTGGCTTGTCATTGTTGATAGACAACAATACTTTTTTCACTTCTTCCACACTCACTTTACGGAATTCAAAATACAGCGCTTGTCTTTCATAATTTGGTCAGTTATACTTGGATGTGTAGGTTCGGCATTTGTTGCTGGCATGTCATGCCTAAGTTTGCTAATCTTGCCAATGAAAAAATAATTAAAGTAGTTGGCAATAACAGTGGGTTTTGTGATGAATGAGCCATCTGATTCAATGAATGATGGAGCTGAGTTTGCCTTTTTGCCCAAAATGTCATTTAAGGTGCCCCAAAGCTTTTAATTGTCATTATTTATATAATTTATCTTTATTTCATAGTTTGTGCATCATATCGACCAATACCGTTGCTGAACGGCGACCAAAAATTGCTTACATCAATTATTGGAAATAGATTAAGTAATATAATCCCAGATATCATAAACTCTGACCAAAGGTTTTGTGTCCAGCAGACTCCTGAGCGATAATTTTAGGCGATCGTTTAATGTAATGGAACACGCTCTCAAGAAAAAACATCAACTGCTGAGGTTAACCTTAGATGCAGAGAAAGCCTTTGATAAGGTGTTATGGCCTTCCATCTTCGAAACATGTAAAACATTTAATTTTTGTGAAACTTTCCTGAACTGGCTGCAAATTATGTACAAAACATCAAATGCCAGAGTAAGGGTAAATGGTACACTATCACGCTCTTTTGACCTACGAAGGGGGACAGGACAGGGTGATCCTCTGTCACCTTTAATTTTCATTGTATGGAAATTATCAGAAAATACAAGGTCTACAGATCAATCAGGAAGAACACAAATTAGCAATGTGATTCTCTACTTAACAAACATACCTCAGTCCGTTTCCGCTATTATGGATGAAATAAAACAGTACAGTGTCATGTCTGGGTACAGACTAAATACAGGGAAATCAGAAGCTGTGATGGTAGGTCAATCAATATCCCAAGACATCAAAACTAAGTTTGAACTTAAATGGGATCAAAATCAACTGAAATACTTAAGGATTACTATCCCCAAAGATCTGACGAAACTACATCAGTATTACTTTGGAATACTGGAAAATCTGCTTATACAAAGATGGAAATTAGTACCTTTAACAATAACAGGAAGAATTTAAACTATTAAAATGAATGTCCTCCCAAGATTTGTATTCCTGTTCCAGAATCTACCAATAACTCCTACTCCAAGTATTTTTAAACAGTGAGTTGAACTTGTGAGTACATTTATTTGGGGAGAAAGAAAACTGTGTCAAACTTTAAAAAATCAAACAATGTAAACAAGCAGGGGGACTAGCATTACCAAACCTAATGAATTATTACATAGCCGCCCAATTAAAATAAATTATTGTATGGATGAACCTGGCATCAACAGCTAAATGGAGACAGATGGAAATCCAATAAATGGAAAAACCACTAAGAAAACCCACTAAGTACAACAAGACAATCAATATACACATTAGGAAGATAGACAATATCTGTATAAATAAGACCATAAAGGTATGGACAAAGATCACCAAAACAAATGCATCCAAACGAACCTGATCTACCTGTGAGAAATTATAATGGACAGCGATTTTAAGCCAAGTACATTTAAATTATGGGCTGAAAAAAGACTGACCAGATATTATCAGATGTTCATAGACAAGGGTATACATTTGAGAATCTATTAAAAAAGTACAACCTCCAGAACTCTGTTTTACAAATATTTAAAATAATCTATCTTACTAAATAAGTGGGACCTAATAAAATGGTTAGTGATATACATCCCTTAATTAGATGCTGTATATAGCAAAGACATATAACAAGGTAAATGCTAAGAATATGCTGGGGCACATATACAGAATTATCGGAGAAGAAACAAAAGATGAGAATATTATAGCGGTAGCTAATTGGGAAGACGAGCTGCAAATAGTAATAATCCAAGAGGACTGGGAGGACATATCTTTTTTGCTTGGTCATTATTGGATGTTGTGTTTAGATTGATGAGGAAAATAATGTATTTGATACATTTTGGAATAAGGCTGTAACCAAACAATGTGGAAAAGGGAAGGGCCCCATGTAGCTCAGTTGGTAGAGCATGGTGCTTGCAACGCCAGGGTTGTGGGTTCGTCTCCCACGGCGGACCAGTATGAAAAATGTATGCACTCACTAACTGTAGGTCGCTCTGGATAAGAGTGTCTGCTAAATGATTAAAATGTAAATATCTACAAACACATCCAAGACTACCATCTCTCTACTCTGGAGGGAATACTCTTGGAAAATTCGGTCAATAATTTTTACAACTCCTTTAATACAATCAAAATAAAACTTTGACATCACACCGAGTTGCTGGCGTAACTGTGGGGAGAGCAGGGCTAACCACACTCACATATTATATTCCTGCCCAGTCCTCAATCATTTCTGGATGAAAGTATACGAAGTATTGGATGATACGTGCGAACGTTCACTTTCTCTAAATCCAGAACACATACTCCTGGGGAGAACCCCTCATGCACTGGACCTCGACTCTGATAAGTACCTCTTCAGAATTCGGAGAATAACAGCACTTAAACAGATAACTAGAAACTGGCTTAAACCTCTGGCACCACAAATAAGCACTTAGAAGGAAACAATTCATGAAACATATAGTATAGGAATGATAACTCATAGAATAAGAGATAAAATGCATATGTTTTAAATGGACAGGTGTGGGTGGAAACGTGTGTGCCGGTGGATGCATGTGTGTGTGAATGGATGCATGTATGCGGGTGTAGAAGTGCAAGCATGTGTATGCATGAGTGGGTGCGTATCGCGTCTGTGTGTGCATGTGTGTGTTATGCACGAAAATATGTTGAAAACGCCATGTGGATAGGGATGCCAGGATGACAACACAACACCAGGATATTTAACCAAAAAAAAAAAAAAGTACAGAAATGAAAACAATAACACTTCAGATACATGTCCACTGCCAAATCCAACGCCAAACAAAGGATATACATTTTTGTATTATATATATATTTTTTATGGTCAACAATAACTTGTACCATAGTACCAATTACAGTGTCTTATAAAATGCTGATTGTTGGCCTGTTTAGGTTAGAATAATTTGTTGTGATTCTGTTGTGATCTAAAACCAATAAATAAACCCAGTCTCCCATACATTATCTCCTGAAGGGGCAGACCGTCACCCTGAGCACTGGGATAATTCGTTTTTATATCCACCACTCTTGACAACCGTGTGTCTGAATGTGGGGAAGGAACTGTGTTAATTATGCCCACACCTGGATAATACCGAACTCTCGATACCCCTGAACACTGAGGAACCTTGTGTAGAAACAATGTGCTTACGTGTTATCGCCGTTATGATAGCCAGCCCACACCAGGTTCGGGGACTTCGGCAAACAGTAGCTTGCTCCCATTGACCAAGCCACTTGGGAGCAATGTTGCCATAGTAAATTATTGGGGAGGAGGGCCCAGAGAACACGCCCCTCCCCAGGACTCCAGCTAGGGGCCAAGGTCTGCTTATTTTCCCGCGGAAAAATCTGTTTTCACCCCACTCTCCTTTGACACAACGGTATATGTGCCAAGATGCCCGCCACTGCCCAGAAGCACCAAGACGGTCGGAAACCGACATTGAAGCCGCCCCCTGGCCCAGGGCAACCCGCCTCTGGCCTGGACCCTTTCCGGGAGCTGCCGAGCCGACCCCCCGAAGGATTTTCTTGGGAAAATCAAATCAAATCAAATCAAATCAAATTTTATTGGTCACATGCGCCGAATACAACAGGTGCAGACATTACAGTGAAATGCTTACTTACAGCCCTTAACCAACAGTGCATTTATTTTTTATCAAAAAAAGTCAAAATAAAACAACAACAAAAAAAGTGTTGAGAAAAAAAAGAGCAGGAGTAAAATAAAATAACAGTAGGGAGAATATATATATACAGGGGGGTACCGTTGCAGAGTCAATGTGCGGGGGCACCGGCTAGTTGAGGTAGTTGAGGTAATATGTACATGTGGGTAGAGTTAAAGTGACTATGCATAAATAATTAACAGAGTAGCAGCAGCGTAAAAAGGATGGGGTGGGAGGGCAGTGCAAATAGTCCGGGTAGCCATGATTAGCTGTTCAGGAGTCTTATGGCTTGGGGGTAGAAGCTGTTGAGAAGTCTTTTGGACCTAGACTTGGCACTCCGGTACCGCTTGCCGTGCGGTAGCAGAGAGAACAGTCTATGACTAGGGTGGCTGGAGTCTTTGACAATTTTGAGGGCCTTCCTCTGACACCGCCTGGTATGGAGGTCCTGGATGGCAGGAAGCTTGGCCCCAGTGATGTACTGGGCCGTACGCACTACCCTCTGTAGTGCCTTGCGGTCGGAGGCCAAGCAGTTGCCATACCAGGCGGTGATGCAACCAGTCAGGATGCTCTCGATGGTGCAGCTGTAGAATTTTTTGAGGATCTGAGGACCCATGCCAAATCTTTTCAGTCTCCTGAGGAGGAATAGGCTTTGTCGTGCCCTCTTCACGACTGCCTTGGTGTGTTTGGACCATGATAGTTCATTGGTGATGTGGACACCAAGGAACTTGAAGCTCTCAACCTGTTCCACTACAGCCCCGTCGATGAGAATGGGGGCGTGCTCAGTCCTCTTTTTTTTCCTGTAGTCCACAATCATCTCCTTTGTCTTGGTCACGTTGAGGGAGAGGTTGTTGTCCTGGCACCACACGGCCAGGTCTCTGACCTCCTCCCTATAGGCTGTCTCATCGTTGTCGGTGATCAGGCCTACCACTGTTGTGTCGTCTGCAAACTTAATGATGGTGTTGGAGTCGTGCCTGGCCATGCAGTCATGGGTGAACAGAGAGTACAGGAGGGGACTGAGCACGCATCCCTGAGGGGCCCCCGTGTTGAGGATCAGTGTGGCAGATGTGTTGTTACCTACCCTTACCACCTGGGGGCGGCCCGTCAGGAAGTCCAGGATCCAGTTGCAGAGGGAGGTGTTTAGTCCCAGGATCCTTAGCTTAGTGATGAGCTTAGAGGGCACTATGGTGTTGAATGCGTCCTGTTCCTGTTTTTCCTCGAATCGGGCCTGTAAGGACTCCATAGCCGAGCCAAACAACCTTCTTGGCAAAACTGGCTCATCCAAATATACTGAACAAGAATATAAACGCAAAATGTAAAGTGTTGGTCCCATGTTTCATGAGCTGAAATAAAAAAAGATCCCAGAATTGTTCCATTCGCACAAATAGCTTATTTCTCAAAAATGTTGTGCACAATTCTGTTTACATCCCTGTAAGTGAACATTTCTCTTTTGCCAAGATAATCCATACACCTAATCCATACACCTGACAGGTGTGGCATATCAAGAAGCTGATTAAACAGCATGATCATTACACAGGTGCACCTTGTGCTGGGGACAATAAAAGGCCACTAAAATGTGCAGTTTTGTCACACAACACAATGCCACAGATGACTCAAGATTTGAGGGAGTGTGATATTGGCATGCTGACTGCAGGAATGTCCACCAGAGCTGTTGCCAGTGAATTGGCAGTACGTCCAACCGGCCTCACAACTGCAGACCATGTGTAACCACACCAGCCCAGGTTATCCACATCCGACTTCTTCACCTGTGGGATCGTCTGAGACCAGCCACCCGAACAGCTGCTGAAACTGAGGAATATTTCTGTCTGTCATAAAGTCCTTTTGTGGGGCCTTGCTCCCAAGTGGGTGGGCCTATGCACTCCCAGGCCCATCTATGGCTGCACCCATGCCCAGTCATGTGAAATCCATAGATGAGGGCCTAAATCATTCATTTCAATTGACTGATTTCCTTATATGAACTGTAGCGCAGTAAAATCATTGAAAATGTTGCATGTTGCGTTTATATTTTTGCTCAGTATACATCCGCCTGTCCCTCTCAGGAATCCGGGACAATGTCAACCCACCGTCGCCCCCATACTTTTCCCCACAGCCAGGATAGTCAAGCAGGAAAGACGCAGCACTAATTCAGCAGTAGCACGGATTTCCTCAAGAAGCTGGGGCTTAAGGCTGCCCGGGACTAATGTCATCTGATTCACACTCTGAAGAAACAAAACTCCAGAGCCAACCAGGGATAGCACATCATCCCCGGAATCCGGACTTGGAACACTGACAGAGAAACCAGAATGAGCCTCACTCAGCTGGGATAACACCCCTATCAAATCCGACCACTGCTGCTGCTCTCTCCTGACCACATTCCTGAGTTCGCTTCATTGGAAGAGCCTTCGCCAGAAGCCCCAATCTTTCTCAAGTCAGCCCGACGCCCAATGAAAGTTGAACCCAGCTGGAGACAATGGTCACACGAACTGGTCCGAGCCAAAGCCTCCTGAGCGTGTTTCCACCCCAGGCAAACAGGACAGAAGTCGTGAGTATCTTTAATTTTCATTTTGAAACCACATGTCCTAGGGAACTTACTCTTACCACTGACCATCTTACTCAAGCAAGGAAGCACTGGCTACACAAGTAGAGCAGAAAGTAGTTAGCTTTTAGCAAACCCAAAAAACAATACCAAGACCCAAAACTCGCAATATCTAGGGGGATACCTACGTTTTAGGCAAATTTCGTAGTCTTTGTGTGCTTTAAAAGTTTGTAAATTGCGTGACACATTCTTCCTTCAGGTGAGCTGAAGAGCGAAGAATTTGACGTGGCTTCTGAAGGTGGGCTCAGCATTCATTGGCCGTTTTACACTATTTCAGTTTTCTTCAGGTGAATATGATTGGTCGTTGAGTCCCTATAGTATATTACTATAGTTCTCCCACTTAAAAAGATGAGAGGCCAAAATAATTGATGTGTGTTCACGTTCCAAAAACAAAACATTTAATGCTGTAAATATAATATTGATATGCTAATAAAGACGGTATGCCTACACTTACATACAGTGGGGGAAAAAAGTATTTAGGCAGCCACCAATTGTGCAAGTTCTCCCACTTAAAAAGATGAGAGAGGCCTGTTATTTTCATCATAGGTACACGTCAACTATGACAGACAAAATGAGAAAATCCAGAGAATCACATTGTAGGATTTTTAATGAATTTATTTGCAAATTATGGTGGAAAATAAGTATTTGGTCAATAACAAAAGTTTCTCAATACTTTGTTATACAGTGATCCCTCGCCACTTCGCGGTTCACTTATCGCGGATTCGCTATTTCGCGGATTTTCATAATGCATTTTTTTTTTTTTGGTGCATTGTGCTCTGCATTCTGATTCGCTAAAAACTCACTCCCGCTTCTTGTATCAAAACATGCTACGAATTGTGCTATCATTTTGTCGTCTCGTGCAGTTATGTGTACGTATATAAAACAGCTTGGCAAATTTACATTAAGTTGGCCAAATTATCTTGTAATTTCGAACATCTCCTAAACCCATAATGTCGACGAAACGGCCTGGACCGACAAAAGCACCTGCGGATGGGCCCAAACGGCGGAAGATGCTACCTATCTCAGATAAAGTTAAACTTCTGGACATGCTAAGGGAAGGTAAATGACAAAGCCACAAAGCGACGATGAAAGAGAAGAGGGAGAAGAGGACACGAGAGATGAGGAGGAAGGACTAACGCTTGGTCGCTTAGCAACCATGGTGCGAATGGCCACTGAACTTAAGCGAGTAGCTGAGGAATGGGACCCTTTGATGAGCCGTTCATTACAGTTCTCCAACGTAATCGATGGTGGCATGTCGGTGTACAAGGATCTTTTTGCAAAGAAGAAAAAAGAGCGACAACAGCTGCCTATCACTATGTTCTTCTCCCGAACAAACACACCTGCACCGCGGGCTTCAGAAGAAGAGAACACTGCAGAGCGCAGTCAGGATGCAGCGGCCCAGTCTGAAGAGCAGTGAAACGGCCTACACGTGAGTCACTGTATTTGTATACATGTAATAGTTGCTAATTGTAAAAAAAAAAAGTTTTCTATTTCGCGGATTTCACTTATCGCGGGTCATTTTCGGAACGTAACCCCCGCGATAAACGAGGGATTACTGTATACCCTTTGTTGGCAATGACACAGGTCAAACTTTTTCTGTAAGTCTTCACAAGGTTTTCACACACTGTTGCTGGTATTTTGGCCCATTCCTCCATGCAGATCTCCTCTAGAGCAGTGATGTTTTGGGGCTGTTTTGGGAAAATAAGTATTTGGTCACCTACAAACAAGCAAGATTTTTGGCTCTCACAGACCTGTAACTTCTTCTTTAAGAGGCTCCTCTGTCCTCCACTTGTACTTGTATTAATGGAACCTGTTTGAACTTGTTATCAGAATAAAAGACACCTGTCCACAACCTCAAACAGTCTCACTCCAAACTCCACTATGGCCAAGACCAAAGAGCTGTCAAAGGACACCAGAAACAAAATTGTAGACCTGCACCAGGTTGGGAAGACTGAATCTGCAATAGGTAAGCAGCCTGTTTTGAAGAAATCAACTGTGGGAGCAATTATTAGGAAATGGAAGACATACAAGACCACTGATAATCTCCCTCGATCTGGGGCTCCACGCAAGAACTCACCCCGTGGGGTCAAAATGATCACAAGAACGGTGAGCAAAAATCCCAGAACCACATGGGGGGACCTAGTGAATGACCTGCAGAGAGCTGGGACCAAAGTAACAAAGCCTACCATCAGTAACACACTACGCCGCCAGGGACTCAAATCCTGCAGCGCCAGACGTGTCCCCCTGCTTAAGCCAGTACATGTCCAGGCCCGTCTGAAGTTTGCTAGAGTGCATTTGGATGATCCAGAAGAGGATTGGGAGAATGTCATATGGTCAGATGAAACCAAAATAGAACTTTTTGGTAAAAACTCAACTTGTTGTGTTTGGAGGACAAAGAATGCTGAGTTGCATCCAAAGAACACCATACCTACTGTATTTCGTAGTCTTTGTGTGCTTTAAAAGTTTGTAAATTGCGTGACACGTTCTTCCTTCAGGTGAGCTGAAGAGCGAAGAATTTGACGTGGCTTCTGAAGGTGGGCTCAGCATTCATTGGCCGTTTTGCAAGATTTCAGTTTTCTTCAGGTGAATATGATTGGTCGTTGAGTCCCTATAGTATATTACAGAGTGACCGACTGAAAGGGAACCCAAGGGGCCATTCAGCCACTGGGTTCTCATTCGAACCATTGACCACATTGCGGCCATGGTACAACAAACCCGACCGTTAATAATTATTGCGTGCAATACGGCTTCAGAAACTAAAGAAACTCAACTTTCATATTACTCCAACATTATTTTACAAATACAGAAGATACACTTACTGTGCGCAGTTTATACACAGATTCCCACGGAAGTGTTTTGCATTGCACATTTTACCTGAACTACGAACGTCAGCTCAAAGCTGTGTTCCTCAAAAAACCTCTGTGCAAATCTGTGGTAAAACAACTAACAGTAACTGTATATTTTGTATTTGTAAAGTAATTTTTTAATGATAATTAAAGGGTGACTGCACTTCTAGAAATGGGCCTATTGTTCATCAATGCTCATTAAGAAATGCTAGCGACAATGAGTTAAGGCAAGCGAGAGTTGTCTTGGGGGTGTGATTTGATGTGGGTGTTTCTTGGGTGTGTCTTTGCCATTCAATCACACAAACAAGGGCAGTACTGAGTACAGCGAGGTAAGCTAAGCTAGTTTTGCTATGGAGAGAACTACGTTTTGAAGTTGAGGGCTTCTCCCCTCCTGACTGACTCCCCATCTCAAGATGGTCAGCAAATTCAGCTCTATTTGTAGGCTAAATCCTGCGCTGACCTTGTGTTTAGCCAAGCTGACAGCAGCTAGCTAGCATAGCTAGGTGATAGCTGCAGCTGGCTATCCTATCTAGATGATATTGCTCTGTCAAATCAGTTATGGCAAGATAGCAAGAGCCAATGTCTGGAATGTGTTTCATTTGACACTTGTTCGACAACACCTTGCTACGAAAGTAGCTTGCAACGTTTCATCACGTCATGTAAATACATGTTACTGTGTAAACGGTATCAACAGTGAGTTGAATGCCCGGTTCTGAATCAGCTCAGCTGTCCTACAACACAATATTCTATAACTGGCTAGATTTGTCTTGTCTCGTCTCTCCTTATGTCCACTGTTAGATCTTTCCTGGGGGACAAATACCAGAACTACTAATATCCCTACAACAGGAGTATGCTACATATGGACATTGCACAAACATCGCCCAGCTGGAGTGTAGATACATTTATCAACAAAATAATTGATGTGTGTTCACGTTCCAAAAACAAAACATTTAATGCTGTAAATATAATATTGATGTGCTAACAAAGACGGTATGCCTACACTTACATACAGTGGGGAAAAAAAGTATTTAGTCAGCCACCAATTGTGCAAGTTCTCCCACTTAAAAAGATGAGAGAGGCCTGTTATTTTCATCATAGGTACACGTCAACTATGACAGACAAAATGAGAAAATCCAGAGAATCACATTGTAGGATTTTTTATGAATTTATTTGCTAATTATGGTGGAAAATAAGTATTTGGTCATTAACAAAAGTTTCTCAATACTTTGTTATATACCCTTTGTTGGCAATGACACAGGTCAAACGTTTTCTGTAAGTCTTCACAAGGTTTTCACACACTGTTGCTGGTATTTTGGCCCATTCCTCCATGCAGATCTCCTCTAGAGCAGTGATGTTTTGGGGCTGTTTTGGGAAAATAAGTATTTGGTCACCTACAAACAAGCAAGATTTCTGGCTCTCACAGACCTGTAACTTCTTCTTTAAGAGGCTCCTCTGTCCTCCACTTGTTACTTGTATTAATGGCACCTGTTTGAACTTGTTATCAGTATAAAAGACACCTGTCCACAACCTCAAACAGTCACACTCCAAACTCCACTATGGCCAAGACCAAAGAGCTGTCAAAGGACACCAGAAACAAAATTGTAGACCTGCACCAGGTTGGGAAGACTGAATCTGCAATAGGTAAGCAGCCTGTTTTGAAGAAATCAACTGTGGGAGCAATTATTAGGAAATGGAAGACATACAAGACCACTGATAATCTCCCTCGATCTGGGGCTCCACGCAAGAACTCACCCCGTGGGGTCAAAATGATCACAAGAACGGTGAGCAAAAATCCCAGAACCACATGGGGGGACCTAGTGAATGACCTGCAGAGAGCTGGGACCAAAGTAACAAAGCCTACCATCAGTAACACACTACGCCGCCAGGGACTCAAATCCTGCAGTGCCAGACGTGTCCCACTGCTTAAGCCAGTACATGTCCAGGCCCGTCTGAAGTTTGCTAGAGTGCATTTTGATGATCCAGAAGAGGATTGGGAGAATGTCTTATGGTCAGATGAAACCAAAAAATAACTTTTTGGTAAAAACTCAACTTGTTGTGTTTGGAGGACAAAGAATGCTGAGTTGCATCCAAAGAACACCATACCTACTGTGAAGCATGGGGGTGGAAACATCATGCTTTGGGGCTGTTTTTCTGCAAAGGGACCAGGACGACTGATCCGTGTAAAGGAAAGAATGAATGGGGCCATGTATTGTGAGATTTTGAGTGAAAACCTCCTTCCATCAGCAAGGGCATTGAAGATGAAACGTGGCTGGGTCTTTCAGCATGACAATGATCCCAAACACACTGCCCGGGCAACGAAGGAGTGGCCTAGCCAGTCTCCAGATCTCAACCCCATAGAAAATCTTTGGAGAGAGTTGAAAGTCTGTGTTGCCCAGCGACAGCCCCAAAACATCACTGCTCTAGAGGAGATCTGCATGGAGGAATGGGCCAAAATACCAGCAACAGTGTGTGAAAACCTTGTGAAGACTTACAGAAAACGTTTGACCTGTGTCATTGCCAACAAAGGGTATATAACAAAGTATTGAGAAACTTTTGTTATTGACCAAAATCTTATTTTCCACCATAATTTGCAAATAAATTCATAAAAAATCCTACAATGTGATTCTCTGGATTTTTTTTCCTCATTTTGTCTGTCATAGTTGACGTGTACCTATGATGAAAATTACAGGCCTCTCTCATCTTTTTAAGTGGGAGAACTTGCACAATTGGTGGCTGACTAAATACTTTTTCACCCCACTGTAGCAAATAAAATAAGTTGTGTGTAGAGTACAACTTCAGCTGTCTAACCAGAACTATAGTAGAATGGAATTATGTTTGTCTATTTGGCCAAATATAAGGATTTGGCAGTCTAACCAAACACTGACATTTACATTTACATTTACATTTACGTCATTTAGCAGACGCTCTTATCCAGAGCGACTTACAAATTGGTGCATTCACCTTATAGCCAGTGGGATAATCACTTTACCAAATTTTTTTTTTTATTAATTTTTGTTATTTTTTATTTTAAAAAAATTTGGGGGGGGGGGGGGGGGGTAGAAGGATTACTTTATCCTATCCCAGGTATTCCTTAAAGAGGTGGGGTTTCAAATGTCTCCGGAAGGTGGTGAGTGACTCCGCTGTCCTGGCGTCGTGAGGGAGCTTGTTCCACCATTGGGGTGCCAGAGCAGCGAACAGTTTTGACTGGGCTGAGCGGGAACTATGCTTCCGCAGAGGAAGGGGAGCCAGCAGGCCAGAGGTGGATGAACGCAATGCCCTCGTTTGGGTGTAGGGACTGATCAGAGCCTGAAGGTACGGAGGTGCCGTTCCCCTCACAGCTCCATAGGCAAGCACCATGGTCTTGTAACGGATGCGAGCTTCAACTGGAAGCCAGTGGAGTGTGCGGAGGAGGGGGGTGACATGAGAGAACTTGGGAAGGTTGAACACCAGACGGGCTACGGCATTCTGGATGAGTTGTAGGGGTTTAATGGCACAGGCAGGGAGCCCAGCCAACATCGAGTTGCAGTAATCCAGACGGGAGATGACCAGTGCCTGGATTAGGACCTGTGCCGCTTCCTGTGTAAGGCAGGGTCGTACTCTCCGAATGTTGTAGAGCATGAACCTGCAGGATCGGGTCACCGCCTTGATGTTAGCGGAGAACGACAGGGTGTTGTCCAGGGTCACGCCAAGGCTCTTCGCACTCTGGGAGGAGGACACAACGGAGTTGTCAACCGTGATGGCGAGATCATGGAATGGGCAGTCCTTCCCCGGGAGGAAGAGCAGCTCCGTCTTGCCAGGGTTCAGCTTGAGGTGGTGATCCGTCATCCATACTGATATGTCTGCCAGACATGCAGAGATGCGATTCGCCACCTGGTTATCAGAAGGGGGAAAGGAGAAGATTAGTTGTGTATCGTCAGCGTAGCAATGATAGGAGAGGCCATGTGAGGATATGACAGAGCCAAGTGACTTGGTGTATAGGGAGAAAAGGAGAGGGCCTAGAACTGAGCCCTGGGGGACACCAGTGGTGAGAGCACGTGGTGCGGAGACAGCTTCTCGCCACGCCACTTGGTAGGAGCGACCGGTCAGGTAGGACGCAATCCAGGAGTGAGCCGCGCCGGAGATGCCCAGCTCGGAGAGGGTGGAGAGGAGGATCTGATGGTTCACAGTATCAAAGGCAGCAGACAGGTCTAGAAGGACAAGAGCAGAGGAGAGAGAGTTAGCTTTAGCAGTGTGGAGAGCCTCCGTGACACAGAGAAGAGCAGTCTCAGTTGAATGACCAGTCCTGAAACCTGACTGGTTTGGATCAAGAAGGTCATTCTGAGAGAGATAGCAAGAGAGTTGGCTAAAGACGGCACGCTCAATAGTTTTGGAAAGAAAATAAAGAAGGGATACTGGTCTGTAGTTGTTGACATCAGTGGGATCGAGTGTTGGTTTTTTGAGAAGGGGTGCAACTCTCGCTCTCTTGAAGACGGAAGGGACATAGCCAGCGGTCAAGGATGAGTTGATCAGCGAGGTGAGGTAGGGGAGAAGGTCACCGGAGATGGTCTGGAGAAGAGAGGAGGGGATGGGGTCAAGCGGGCAGGTTGTTGGGCGGCCTGCAGTCACAAGTCGCAAGATTTTATCTGGAGAGAGAGGGGAGAAAGAAGTCAAAGCATAGGGTAGGGCAGTGTGAGCAGGTCCAGCAGTGTCATTAGACTTAACAAACGAGGATCGGATGTCGTCAACCTTCTTTTCAAAGTGGTTGACGAAGTCATCCACAGAGAGGGGGGGGGGGGGGGGGGGGGAGGATTCAGCAGTGAGGAGAATGTGGCAAAGAGCTTCCTAGGGTTAGAGGCAGATGCTTGGAATTTAGAGTGGTAGAAAGTGGCCTTAGCAGCAGAAACAGATGAAGAAAATGTAGAGAGGAGGGAGTGAAAAGATGCCAGGTCGGCAGGGAGTTTAGTTTTCTTCCATTTCCGCTCAGCTGCCCGGAGCTCTGTTCTGTGAGCTCGCAATGAGTCATCAAGCCACGGAGCTGGAGGGGAGGACCGAGCCGGCCGGGAGGATAGGGGACACAGGGAGTCAAAGGATGCAGAAAGGGAGGAGAGGAGGGTTGAGGAGGCAGAATCAGGAGATTGGAGGGAGAAGGATTGAGCAGAGGGAAGAGATGATAGGATGGAAGAGGAGAGAGTAGTGGGAGAGAGAGAGCGAAGGTTGCGGCGGCGCGTTACCATCTGTGTAGGGGCAGAGTGAGTGGTGTTGGAGGAGAGCGAGAGAGAAAAGGATACAAAGTAGTGGTCGGAGACATGGAGGGGAGTTGCAGTGAGATTAGTAGAAGAGCAACATCTAGTAAAGATGAAGTCAAGCGTATTGCCTGCCTTGTGAGTAGGGGGGGACGGTGAGAGGGTGAGGTCAAAAGAGGAGAGGAGTGGAAAGAAGGAGGCAGAGAGAAATGAGTCAAATGTAGACGTAGGGAGGTTGAAATCCCCCAAAACTGTGAGGGGTGAGCCATCCTCAGGAAAGGAACTTATCAAGGCGTCAAGCTCATTGATGAACTCTCCAAGGGAACCTGGAGGGCGATAGATGACAAGGATATTAAGCTTAAATGGGCTGGTGACTGTGACAGCGTGGAAATCAAATGAGGAGATAGACAGATGGGTTAGGGGAAAAATTGAGAATGACCACTTGGGAGAGATGAGGATTCCTGTGCCACCACCCCTCTGACCAGATGCTCTCGGGGTATGCGAGAACACATGGTCAGACGAGGAGAGAGCAGTAGGAGTAGCAGTGTTTTCAGTGGTAATCCATGTTTCCGTCAGCGCCAGGAAGTCGAGGGACTGGAGGGTAGCATAGGCTGGGATGAAGTCAGCCTTGTTGGCAGCAGAATGGCAGTTCCAGAGGCTGCCTGAGACCTGGAACTCCAGGTGTGTGGTGCGTGCAGGGACCACCAGGTTAGAGAGGCAGCAGCCACGCGGTGTGAGGCGTTTGTGTAGCCTGTGCGGAGAGGAGAGAACAGGGATAGGCAGAGGCATAGTTGACAGGCTGTAGCAGATGGCTACAATAATGCAGAGGAGATCGGAATGAAATGAACTAAACATCTGGGAAAGGAGAGAGCAGGGCCTCCCTCACCAAAAAAAAATATAACTCTCCCAACTTCCACCTCAGAAACTATAATTGTTTCACTGAACCACCCAAATAAAACTCTCCCAACTTCCACTTTAGAAATTAGAATTGTTGTAAACTACAGCGGTTCAATGTTTCAAGACATGCACAGCTCTCCAGTCCCTTCTATCTATGTAATGTATTACAGGATATGGACAGGTGCAGTCTGTTGGCAGGAGGGGTGGAGTGCCTGACACTCCATCCTGGATATGACAGAGTTTGCCTCATGGGTCCAGCAGGCAGAGTTCAATAACTACAGGCAGATGTGAGGTGCAGGAGGATTGCACTCTTCTCATACTGAGTAGCCTACAAAGTAATATGATAATAATGCAAATGCTGAACTTTTGTCGATATTCTAAACAAAGTGTTTTGATCACTTTCAAGTGTAACAGTTCCATGTAGAATAAACAATCCTTCACATAATAATGTAGAAGCACTGTTCTGCTAATATAACAATGTGCAAATATTACACTTGTCTTTCATATTTTATTGTCATTCACAGCCAATACAGATACTGTACCTATCAACATTTTGTCTGGTGGTGCTGGGGCTACCTTGACAAACATGTCAGTCGTCAGACCTTCCTGTATGGTGTCCCATATCCGCCCACCATTGATAGTACCATTCGATTCAATAATAAAAAAGTAATAGATGTGTCTTGTATAATGTTAATGCTGAGTCCAAGGTCTTTCCCAATTCAGACATCAGTATCAACCTCTTTCCATCAGATGACTCCATGAGCAAAGCTTCTCTCCTGTCCTCCATCTGTTGAAATGTTGTTGCTTGTTGGCATCTTTTGGGGGGGTTAGCTGAAGCCCTCGCTAGTTTCCTTGATTATTTAGCAGGGATCTTACAGTGCCTAGCCTGTTCAGGTTGAAACATTATTGAAAGCAAGCTGGCATCAATTGCTGTAAATGAGAATGTGTTCTGAGTCAACTTACCTGGTAAAATAAGGGTCAAATATAAAAAATATATAAATAAATAAAGATTGCCCTGAGAAAAACTTTCCTAGACTGCTTTAATACATGTGGTTTGGGAACGTTGTGCTGAAATAAGAAAATGTATAGATGCTGCAGCTTTTGTGTCTGCATACAACTATACAAATGACACTCTGTCCAATGTTCTGATGTCCTTCACTTCAAACTGAGTTTAGCTACTTTGTTTTTTTTTACCCTTATTTTACCAGGTAAGTTGTCTGAGAACACATTCTCATTTACAGTAATGACCTGGGGAAAAGTTACAGGGCAGAGGAAGGGGGATGAATGAGCCAATTGGGTAGCATGGATGACATATTTTGTTGTAAACCATTTGTTTTTATCCTACAAGCATCAAAGTAGTCTGTCGTATGTCAAGTTGCACATGCAAAACTAACAAGGTCCAGTGTCTTTTCCTTTGTAATATTTTCCTCTTGAGCATCTCCTTACTTTCCCGCAGTTGAACCTGCGAAGGTGCGTGTGCGTACAGCCTCCGTCGGATGGGCATGCAGCTCTTAGTGCAGATCAGATACATGGTCATGGACCAGAGCTTGTCTGGCAGTAAACAGTGCTCAAAAGTTGTTTATTTTGTATTTTGGAGAAATTATAAGCTACTGTTTGCGAGCCTTACAGAGAAAAGTTTATCAGCCCTCTAGCAACATCTTTACTTTGGTGAGCTTCAGCCAGCCACTAAACAAAATTGGGGAAAATTCCTCTAGTAATCAAATAACTGAATTGGCATTTGTGAATGGCATGTAGAACATTTACTGCACAGGTGGAACCCTACTCTGTCAAAACGAACTGAGGTGGATGTGGTGTAGGAGTCAGGCGCAGGACACAGAGGCTTAGTCCAACAGACTTTACTAGTCAAATGTGACAAAATACAATACACGGCCTCGAAAACAAACAGAGGCGAGCGATTACGCAAACTGTGCGTAAAAACACCAAACAAACAAACAGAGCGAAAACTCGCAGCTCCTAACGACAGGCAGACAATAACACACAACACAAGACTAACCAAACGAGAAACTTATAGGAGACATAATTAACCAAACAGGAAACAGGTGTACACAATCAGACAAAACCAAACAGACATCGACAACATCAAACGGTGATAGCTAATACTCCGGGGACGACGACCGCCGAAACCTGCCCGAACAAGGAGGAGGAGCAGCCTCGGCCGAAACCGTGACATACTCAGAACAGCTTCTGATAGACCCAGCTAGAAGTGTGCTGAACTTGACAGAGTTGACTAGTCCTCCTGTCCTCCATATGCCTGATTAGTCTGGTGTCAGTACCTGCTTAAGACAGTTGTGTGAAGTATGTATGGAAGTGATGCAATATGTTATAAAGTACTGTGCAGTAATGTGAGATGCTGTGTAGTGAGCCCATGACTGTTATGCTCTCCAGTGTAATCTATCCTCCTCAATCAGACTACTTCCTGACTGGGGTGTCACGCCCTGACTCTGGGGACTCTGAAATGTTGAGCCAGGGTGTGTAGTTTCTATGTTATATTTTCTATGTTGATGTGCTAGATCATTTAGATCTATGTTGGCCAGGGTGGTTCCCAATTAGAGGCAGCTGTATCTCGTTGTCTCTGATTGGGGACCATACTTAGGCAGCCTGTTTGGCACTAGTCGGTGTGGGATCTTGTTCCGTTAAGGTTTGTTTTGTGTAACCTAGGACTTCACGTTTCGTTTGTTTGTTGTTTTGTCGTGAGTTAAGTACTTAATAAAATGTACGCTTATCACGCTGCGCCTTGGTCCGTATCTTCCATAAACGATCGTGACATGGGGAGTCTGCTGTCTCCATTATATACTGGAAATGGTCTCTTCAGGCAGGTTCCCCCTATAACAACATCTGGAATATGGGGTGTGTGTGTGTGTTTGGTTTTACTATCCTTGTGGGGACCAGAAGTGGGGACATTTCACCGGTCCCCACAAGGAAAAAGGCTATTTTAGGCTTAGGGGTTAGGTTTAGGGTTACAATTAGGGTTAGGGGTTAAGGTCAGGTTAGGGTTAGGGAAAATAGGATTTTTAATGGGAATCAATTGTTTGGTCCCCACAAGGATAGTAAAACAAACATGTATGTGTGTGTATGTTTGTGTGTGTATGTGTGTTTGTGTGTGTGTGTGTTGACTGACACTGATAGTCCACAGTCCAGGGAGGAGTTCTCACAGGGCCAGAGTATGCTGAAACAGACAAAATCATAACTGATTCAAGCAGGGACCCCGAAAGCGTGGAAATGGCAGACACAGCTGACATGTTTTACACTGTGTGTGCAAGTGTGTGTGCATGTGTGAGAGGGTGCTAAGTTACAAGAAACAGGGGATGACAAAACTACACAGGCCATTTCCTCCGCAGGGCCAACCCAAACCCCCAGCACAACCTTGAAATGACATTGGTGGAGCACTCAGCTCATCATACGGTAGATCTGTTTTACTTCTGATTCCATCAGAAGCCGTAATTATTCCTGGGTTTGTTATCATTTCGTTAAAGATCAGAGATTGTTGGGAAGCAAACTGCACAAGCTCTAAACCAGAGAGTCATCAAGGCAAACAAATATGCAACTAGAAGTGTTCCCAACTTCTCTATGATATTGTATCTTCTAAGAGAGGGGAGGAATTACATGGTCTTTCAATTAAAGAGGCAGCCCATTTTTGTCAACCATAATGAGGAAAACATGGGCTTGTGTGTATCTAGATTGTCCTTGAACCCCCTAAAATGAAAGACAGGTTCGGAAAATAACATTTACAGTGCCTTCAGAAAGTATCCACAACCCTTGACTTTTTCCACATTTTGTTGTGTTACAGTCGGAATTTAAAATTGATTAAATTGAGATTTGTTCACTGGCCTAAACACAATACCCCATAATGTCAAAGTGGAATTATGTTTGTAGAGATTTTGACTAATTAATTAAAAATGAAAAGCTGAAATGTCTTGAATCAATAAGTATTCAACCCCATTGTTTTGGCAAGCCTAAATAAGTTCAGGAGTAAAAATGTGCTTAACAAGTCACATAATAAGTTGCATGGACTCACTCTGTGTGCAATAATAGTTTTTAACATGATTTTTGAATGACTACTTCATCTTCGTACCCCAGACATACAATTATCTGTAAGGTCCCTCAGTCAAGCAGTTAATTTCAAACACAAATTCAACCACAAAGACCAGGGATGATTTCCAATGCCGCGCAAAGATGGGTATTGGTAGATAGGTAAACATAAAAAAACAGACATTGAACATCCCTTTGAGCATGGTGAAGTTATTAATTACACTTTGGATGGTGTATCAATACACCCAGTCACTACAGATACAGGTGTCCTTCCTAACTCAGTTGCCGGAGAGGAAAGAAACTATTCAGAGATTTCACCATGAGGCCAATGGTGACTTTAAAACAGTTACAGAGTTTAATGGCTGTGATAGGAGAAAACTGAGGATGGATCAACAACATTGTAGTTACTCCATAATACAAACCTAATTGGAAGAGTGAAAAGAAGGAAGCCTGAACAGAATAAAAATAGTTCAAAACATGCGTCCTGTTTGCAACAAGGCACTAAAGTAATACTGCAAAAAATGTGGCAAAGCAATTCACTTTTTGTCCTGAATACAAAGTGTTATGTTTGGGGCAAATCCATACATAGCTGAATAAAAATCTGAACACCGCAGCTCAATTAGGTGTAAGAACACTGACTATCCAGTAGCAGCTCACTTTGTTGAAGCTAACCATAGCCTAATACATTCTATATGCTGTAAACTATTGTCTTTTAACAGTTTCACTCAACTCCTTCTAATCAACCTAATAATTATGACACACTGCTCACTATTGTCATTGGTTGCACTAATTGCACTGTTTGTCTCCATAACCTGGTTCAAGCATTCATGACATTACCCTGAAGAACTCACAGTGATGCCGAAACGTTGGTGTTTTGCCCAATACATTACTGGGAGTTTATATATATAGCAAATCCAATACAACACATTACTGAGCACCACTCTCCATATTTTCAAGCATAGTGGTGGCTACATCTTGTTATGGGTATGCTTGTAATTGTTAAGGACTGCAGAGTTTATCAGGATAAAAAATAAACTAAATGGAGCTATGCACAGGCAAAACCTGGTGAGGTGTATTTCTGTCTGTAATAAAGCCCTTTTGTGGGGAAAAACTCATTCTGATTGGCTGGGCCAGTGGGTGGGTCTATGCCCTCCCAGGCCCACCCATGGCTGCACCCCTGCCCAGTCATGTGAAATCCATAGATTAGGGCCTAATGAATTTATTTCAATTGACTGATTTCCTTATATGAACTGTAACTCATGCAAAATCGTAGAAATTGTTGCATGTTGCGTTTATATTTTTGTTCATTATAAATCTGCTTTAAAATCTATGGCAATACTTGAAAATGAGTGTCTAGCAATTATCAACAAACAATTTGACAGAGGATGAAGAATTTTGAAAAGAATAATGGGCAAATGTTGTATAATCCAGGTGTGCAAAGCATTTAGAGACTTACCCAGAAAGACTCACAGCTGTAATCGTTGCCAAAGGTGATTCTAACATGTATTGACTTTAATTTTAAATAAATGTGCAATAATTTCAAAAATGTTAAAACATTTTCATTATGGGGTATTGCATGTGGATGGGTGAGATATTTTTATTTATTTAATCAACTTTGAAATCAGGCTGTAACACAACAAAATGTGGAATAAGTCAAGGGGTATGAATACATTTTGAAGGCACTGTAAATGTTCCATTATCCAGTAATGTTAATGATTTACTTACTATATTTAGTTCAAAACCTTTTGTGTTTCCAACGGTCGTAAATTTGACGGAAGGAAAGCCAAAGCTTGCCCATCATATGTGTCTTTAAGCAAATAACAATGGCATCTCGCAATGGCTCTCAATCTCCAAAACGTATCTTTGTGGGAGTAAATGCTATAGAGCTTAATGTAGATGAAACTGACCAGTTTGCTATTTTTGTTGGCATCCTGTCGTCTCAAGGGTCCTCAAGTAAGGGAGGAATGTTTAAAAGAGAAAGGCTAAATGGGAAGCAGACATCTCTGACAGCCATCCAAATAAAAAAAGCGAGAAGGCAGAATAAAATGAAAGCTCTTGGGCCCAAGAGGACAAATAAGCTTGAAATGTGCTGCGCACATGGGAAGCACAGGCACAGCTGCAAGCCATCTTTCAGTGAACCCATTTCCTTTGATTCCTTTCATTCTTAAAGGGATTAAACATTGATATTCTGGAACGACACCAGGCCCTCCAGATGATCCGTGGCGGTGGACAGACGAGTGACGTGGCCAATGGGTCTCACACCTGGACCCAGGGACTCTCTGGCAATGTCAACACAAGAGCCCTTACAGTAAGTGTGATGAGTTAAGAGGGGTTGCCATGAGAACAACTCGTAATTACACTATGGGTGCAGGTGAGCTTTTCATAACGCATAAGCTATACATAACATCTGACATGATAATTTAACAGACTTCATTAAGCTTTTATGTTGATGGCTTTGATGATCTGATTCCTATCTGCCTACCAGACTGGTTCAACAAATTAGTTATTTTGAAAGATCAATTAACTTTTTTGTTTGCTTAATATCAAGTGACAAGACCCGTGATCAACATAGTGTTGATGACTCATTTGGATCCCACAGCCATTTCTATCTGTTGCTGTTAAACTGAATCCAGCACACAAACTCTCCAATACTGGAGTACCAAGTGTGAATCACCAGTATATGAAACCTGTTGGTCTCAAAAGGAATGCATTTCACTCCCCCACTGTGGCTTCGTCTTTTTCCCCACTAATGTCACTAATCATTGGTTCTGGACGACTTTCAGTACCACCTGTATTTTTTTGAAGTCTTTTGCTGTATACAGTGAGGTAAAAATGTATTTGATCCCCTGCTGATTTTGTACGTTTGCCCACTGACAAAGAAATGATCAGTGTATAATTTTAATGGTAGGTTTATTTGAACAGTGAGAGACAGAATAACAACAACAAAATCCAGAAAAACGCATGTCAGAAATGTTATACATTGATTTGCATTTTAATGAGGGAAATAAGTATTTGACCCCCTCTCAATCAGAAAGATTTCTGGCTCTCAGGTGTCTTTTATACAGGTAACGAGCTGAGATTAGGAGCACACTCTTAAAGGGAGTGCTCCTAATCTCAGCTTGTTACCTGTATAAAAGACACCTGTCCACAGAAGCAATCAATCAATCCGATTCCAAACTCTCCACCATGGCCAAGACCAAAGAGCTCTCCAAGGATGTCAGGGACAAGATTGTAGACCTACACAAGGCTGGAATTGGCTACAAGACCATCACCAAGCAGCTTTGTGAGAAGGTGACAACAGTTGGTGCGATTATTCGCAAATGGAAGAAACACAAAAGCCTGTCAATCTCCCTCGGCCTGGGGCTCCATGCAAGATCTCACCTCGTGGAGTTGCAATGATCATGAGAATGGTAAGGAATCAGCCCAGAACTACACGGGAGGATCTTGTCAATGATTTCAAGGTAGCTGGGACCATAGTCACCAAGAAAACAATTGGTAACACACTACGCCGTGAAGGACTGAAATCCTGCAGCGCCCGCAAGGTCCCCCTGCTCAAGTAAGCACATGCACAGGCCCATCTGAAGTTTGCATCTGAATGATTCAGAGGAGAACTGGGTGAAAGTGTTGTGGTCAGATGAGACCAAAATCGAGCTCTTTGGCATCAACTCAACCCGCCGTGTTTGGAGGAGGAGGAATGCTGCCTATGACCCCAAGATCACCATCCCCACCATCAAACATGGAGGTGGAAACATTATGCTTTGGGGGTGTTTTTCTGCTAAGGGGACACGACAACTTCACCGCATCAAAGGGACGATGGACGGGGCCATGTACCGTCAAATTTTGGGTGAGATCCTCCTTCCCTCAGCCAGGGCATTGAAAATGGGTCGTGGATGGGTATTCCAGCATGACAATGACCCAAAACACACGGCCAAGGCAACAAAGGAGTGGGTCAAGAAGAAGCACATTAAGGTCCTGGAGTGGTCTAGCCAGTCTCCAGACCTTAATCCCATAGAAAATCTGTGGAGGGAGCTGAAGGTTCGAGTTGCCAAACTTCAGCCTCGAAACCTTAATGACTTGGAGAAGATCTGCAAAGAGGAGTGGAACAAAATCCCTCCTGAGATGTGTGCAAACCTGGCGGCCAACTCAAGAAACGTCTGACCTCTGTGATTGCCAACAAGGGTTTTGCCACCAAGTACTAAGACATGTCTTGCATAGGGGTCAAATACTTATTTCCCTCATTAAAATGCAAATCAATTTATAACATTTTTGACATCAAATACTTTTTTCCCTCACTGTATTTCAAGTGTTTGCATGAGGAATTTAGCTGCAGAAAAGCCCAAAGAATGTGTTCCACCAACTGCTAGGTTACAGTCTGGATCCAATGGCCCACTGATAATGGATGTTCATAGTAATGCCTTGCATCCAGCCAGCTGTTGGCATCCCATTCAAAACTGTGATTTATCCGTTTTGTTGTGATGGGTAAACAGTACAAATCAGGGTCAATAGTGGTAGACAAAGTTAGCGAGACCCAGCCCTCACCACATATGAAGCAAGGGTGGCCCCCAAATAAAAACATAAAATGCCTTTTCTAAACAAAACCCTCTCTTTAGTCTTAGTCGCCGAGAGCGCCAACTCAAACAATGTTATGGCACCAGCGGCCATATGAACCTGAAGCATCATCATGGGGTTATTTTTGAAAGTTACACAGTTTCATCATTCCAGCAAAGGGGATCACACCCACTGGGCACAGACATCAGTTCAGGCTGAAGAAATTCGGCTTGGTCCCTAAGACCCTCAGAAACTTTTACAGATGCACAATTGAGAGCATCCTGTCGGGTTGTATCACCGCCTGGTACGGCAACTGCACCGCCCGCAACCGCAGGGCTGTTGCGGTCTGCCCAACGCTTCACCAGGGGCACACTGCCTGCCCTCCAGTACACCTACAGCACATTTTACATTTTACGTCATTTTAGCAGACGCTCTTATCCAGAGCGACTTACAGTTAGTGAGTGCATACATTATTTTAATTTAATTTAATTTATTTTTTTCAAACTGACCCCCCCATGCCCTACCTACTGAGCTACATCCCTGCCGGCCATTCCCTCCCCTACCCTGGACGACGCTGGGCCAATTGTGCGCCGCACCCGATGTCACAGCCTGTTCACCCTGCTATCATCGAGAAGGCGAGGTCAGTACAGGTGCATCAAAGCTGGGACTTAGAGACTGAAAAACAGCTTCTATCTCAAGGCCATCAGACTGTTAAATAGCCATCACCAGCCGGTTACCACCCGGCTACTCAACCCTGCACCTTAGAGGCTGCAGCCCTATATACATAGACATGGAATCACTGGCCACTTTAATAATGGAACACTAGTCACTTTAATCATGTTTATATACTGCTTTACTCATCTCATAGGTACTGTATATACTGTATTATATTCTACTGTATTTAGTCAATGCCACTCCGACCTTGCTCGACCTAATATTTATATATTTCTTAATTCCATTCTTTTACTTTTAGATTTCTGTATTGTTGTGAATTGTTAGATACTACTGCACTGTTGGAGCTAGGAACAGAAGCATTTCGCTACACCCACAATAACTACAATTTGTATGTGACCAAAATTGCTAAAATGTGTATGTGACCAATACAATTTAATTTGATTTATTTTTTATTTACATTTGGTTGGATTGTCAACTAACGTGAATTCAACATGAAATCAACAAAAATGTTTACCATACATTGGATTTAGTTTAAATGTTACATAGATTGACGCACGGATGCCTGAGTGACTGGACGGCCTCGTCGACCTATCGGTGCGGGTAGACAATCGGCGTTGAGAGAGGGATGACACAAGGTGCGCTTGTCCAAGATGGAGAAGCAGAGACGTCTCTGCCAGGGACGTTGCCTGTACTGTGGCCAGGCAGGTTACCACTGCGACTCATGCCCGGAGAAGCCGGCAAACGGGAGGGCTCGCTAATATCGGGAGGGGTGCCGAAACCCCAACTCCAGAGGCTTCCAGACTTTTCTCCCCGTCAGGGTTCAGTAGGCCCTGACTGTGCGTCGTGCACATAAACTGGTGGATTCGGGGGCCGTGGGAAACCTGATGGTCGCGGGGCTGGCACAAGGGTGGAGCGTTCCGTTACTCTCCTTCTCCGAGCCGGTTCTGGTCATGGGCCTGGATGGCCTGCCGTTGGGGTTGGGCTTCATCACCCGGCGCACTGTCCCCATGCGTGTCCGGGTGGCAGGGTGGCTATGGGAGGATATCCAGTTTTTCATTTTGGTCTCTCCGGAGTGTCCCCTCATCTTCGGGCACCCCTGGCAGGTCGCCCACAAACCCGGATAAACTGGTCCATAGGGCGGCTCATCCTGGAGGGAGGATACACCTCTGTCCTGTTCCGGTCTCCACCAACCACTCATCAGCCAAAACCACCGTCCAAGACCACCTACCAGTCCTCACCTCTTCCCCAGGTCCCACACTCCGAACCGCCTACCGCCCTAGCGGCGGTTGCCACCGGGAGGACGGCGGCTACAGACTCAGGCCCAGACCTGGCAGGCGTTCCCCGGGAGTATTGGGATCTGGGGCAGGTGTTTAGTAAGAGGCATGCCAAGGGCCTACCTCCTCACAGGCCATACGACTGCGCTATCGATCTCCTGCCGGGCACCATACCCACACGAGGGCGATTGTCTTCCTTGTACCGGCCGGAGACGCTGGCCATGAGGGAGTATATTGACGAGGCACTCGTCGAGGGTCACATCCGTCCCTCTTCCTCACCCGCGGGCGCGGGCTTCTTCTTCGTGGGGAAAAAGGACGGTGGGCAGCGGCCGTGCATTGATTACCGGGCACGCAATGACATGATGGTTAAGAAACGCTACCCACTCTCCCTGATGATGACGACATTCGAGTCATTCACCAAGCTGGACTTACGAAAGGCCTACAACCTGGTGAGGATTCGGGAGGGGGACAAGTGGAAGACGGCTTTTAACACACCCAGTGGGCATTACGAGTACCAAGTCATGCCGTTCGGTGTTCCAGGCATTGGTCAATGACGTGCTTCGGGACCTCCTCGACTACAGCGTCTTCGTGTATTTGGGTGACATCCTAATATTTTCAAAGGACATGAGTGAACACCAACAGCACGTTCAGCAGGTCCTCCAACGCCTTCCACCAGCAACATGCACTTCTCCGCCTTGACACAGAGACAGTCTCCTTCCTGGGGTTCATCGTCACCCAGAGGGACCTACGGATGGACCCAGCCAAGGTCAGCGCGGTACTGGATTGGCCCAAGCCCTCATCCCTCAAGCAACTACAACGGTTTTTAGGTTTTACTAATTTTTATAGGCGATTTATTCGCAATTTTAGCTCCCTAACCACTCCCATGACAGCTCTCACCTAGACGAGCGTACGCGCCTTCGCCTGGACCCCAGAAGCGGGGAATGCATTTGATGCGCTTAAGAAGGCGCTTTACATCGGCCCCGGTCCTTGAGCATCCTGATCCGTCCCTGCGTTCATTGTGGAGGTGGATGCTTCAGACGTTGCAGTGGGAGCAATCCCGTCCCAGCGGTTCCTCACGGACAGTAAGACTCACCCCTGCGCGTTTTTCTCCTGTCGGCTTTCCCCGGTGGAGCGGAATTATGACGTGGGGAACCGTGAGCTGCTAGCAGTCAAGCTCGCCCTGGGGGAGTGGAGGCATTGGCTAGAGGGGGCCGCCCATCCATTCGTCGTATGGACTAACCATAAGAAATTAGCCTACATTCAGGGGGCCAAGAGGCTCAACTTGCACCAGGCCAGGTGGGCGTTGTTCTTTACCATTGTCCCCAACGCCCTGATTGCTGCCCCAGTTTCGTGGGGAATCGATAGGCTGGTCAGAGCAGCGCTACGACGGGAGCCTGATCCGGGCGGAGGTCCATCGGGGAGGATGTATGTACCCAAGGCTGCGCGCTCGCAGCTGCTTCAGTGGGCGTACGCGTCCGACCTCACCAGCCATCCGGGGGGCGCCAGGATGTTGGAGTTCCTGCGTAGAAGGTTCTGGTGGCCATCAGCTGAGGAGAAGACGCGCGCCTTGGTGGCTGCTTTTTGGTATGCGCATGCACGAAGAGCTCATGTCCCACATCTCGCTGGATTTCATTTCCACCCTATCCCATCTGATGGATACACAGTCTTCCTGGTCATTGTGGACCGGTTTTCGAAGGCTAAGTTGGTGGTGCAGCACGTTTTCCGGGTCCACGGCCTTCCCCAAGATGTGGTGTCGGATCGGGGTCCTCAGTCCACCTCCAGGTTCTGGAAGGCATTCGCCACCTGCCTCGGCGCCTCAGTCAGCTTGTCTTCCGGCTTCCATCCCCAGTCGAACGGGCAGACGGAGTGCGTCAACCAGGATCTGGAGGGGGTGCTGAGGTGCTACGCCTCCAGCAACCCAGCTATGTGGAGTCAGCGACACCCTTCTCTGCTCATCCACTGGCCTGGAAGCTGTACCCCCGGTTCGTCGGGCCTTTCAGAGTGGTCCGGCGAGTCAACCCAGTGGCCTACCTTCTGCAACTTCCCCCCACCATGCGGGTGCATCCCACGTTCCATGTGTCCCTCCTCAAGCCAGTCGCCACCTGTTCCCTGGCTCCCCCTCCTCGTCCTGTTTCCCCGCTGCTTCTTGTCGGAGGGCAGCCGGCTTTTACTGTGGAACAGATCCTGGACTGCCAGCGGGTGGGGAGGGATCTACAATTTCTGGTGGACTTGGAGGGTTAGGGGCCGGAGGAGCGATCCTGGGTGCCCAGGAGGGACATTCTGGACCCAGGGCTGATAACAATGTTCTGTCGCCTCCACCCGGAGGCGCCGAGGTGAACGGCTGGGGCACTGTTGGAGGAGGGGGTCACAGTTCCGGAGTGGCCCACTAGGTGTCATCCTCCAACAACTCTAGGCACCTCCTCACTCACAGTATGGACTATCATTATCTTATTTGTGTCACCTGTGTCTACCTGTTCACCTGTGTATTTTTGCCCTCACTTCCCTGTGTTCCCTTGCTCTGTTTTCTCTGCTAGTTCTCGATGCCAAACAGTACTAAACAGTGTCTGATCACGAGACGTATGTACAGGTACTTGAGAAGTGTTCACCCTGTTTCATTGTTGTTTTCAGTCATAGTTAGTATTTGGTATGTTTGCTGTCAGCCTGTTTTTGGAGACCAATTTGCTCCTCCTTTATTTTTTGTGACAAGTCCGTTATTTTGTATCCTGGTTTTGGTGACCACCAGTAAAGGTCCTTGTTTCACCATCTCTGCCTACTGCCTACTGTCTATCCTGCACCACACCTGGGTCACACCTCACACCAACTCTTACAATCCTCTATATGAAATTTCAGCCAGACCACCCAGCCGGCCTGAACCGCCTGCCGGCCCGAGCCGCCTGCATGCCCGACCCCCACCAGTCTAGTCAATAACTAAACTCTCTCCCCAACACAACTTCCTTCCCATCTTTTTGCTTTTTTATGTCTCAAGGGAAAGGTTTGGAAATCAAAAGTTTAATAAAAACACACATACACCTCCTATATTAACACACAGAAACAGTACATCCTCCATATAATTAATATCATAGGCCTAATAGTACTGTAGAGCTCTTTTTACTTGCACACAATATAGCTGGGTCACCCCGTCCTGCCCCTAGTGGTCCATGGCCCTGCAGCGCCCCAACCCAACACACCCCATTCAGCTTTAGGATCTTAGTGAAACAATCATTATTGGTTTCAGGTGTGTTAGGCCAAGGCCAGAGTGACAACCAACAGTATGGCAGACCCCCAGGGCCAGGACTGAGCAGCCAGCAGCTAGGGATTGCCTCAGCATGTCTACAGACTCTCCCTGTTTTTGTTTGCTAGGAAATGTTGATACTGGAGACTGTTATCAGAAGACACTGTGTAAACTAGCATTTATAGTGGCTAAGAAATGTATTGCCATTAATTGGAAGGTTGTTATCCTACCACAATCTCACAATATATGGCAGAAATGTCAAGTTATGTATCACTAGATTTGATGTGTTTCAAGTTTAAGGGTATACTGTGCAACTTTCATAAGGTCTGGTTTCCTTATATGGAATACTGTACGACAAAAGGAGTCTGTATTGAAAACATGCCAACGTCAGGGGAGATACCTATTAGGTTTTCAGCCGCTATAATCATAACATATGCAAATATGTCCCCTTTTGTGTTTTACACCTCCAGCAGAAGAATGACATTTCTGAGTGCATGATATTCAGTTTAACTGGCATATAGTATGTTCTATGGATGGTCTTAACTCTTCCGAGTCGGCGAACGCTTCGGCGCGTTCAAATCGCGGGCCGGCTTTAGGACCGCGCAGCATCCAAACCAAGTGACGCAGAGGGCTGCCGTCGATTTCATGCAGAAATGGAGACCCGAAGCTACGTTTTGAGTGTTTGTTTCATGTAAATACACCAACTAAAACCAAAGTTATGATAATTTCAATTCCATGAAAAAAGTGCGTCAAAATATGCGCTCTTTTATGAGCGCTTTGCATTTATTATAATAACTTTGTCGTCTTTTGTGATAAAAAGGAACGGAAAAAAACGTGTGCTTGTGCTAACCCGGTTCTTCAGGATGCACACGAGTATATAAACATTCATTCCCATGACAACTAGCCATTGCGAAAGAACGAACGAGAGGAATTAGTTCAGTTCATGAGTAGTTTTGGAGAGTTTTTCACGAGTTAGTATTTCAATTGTTAGTATTTCAAGAGTTTTATTGTCAGCAGTATCGTTTTTGTGAAGCAATATGAGGCGCACACTTCACGTTGAACAAGCCGTCGACTTGTTATTCCAAATGAGCGATGAAGAAACTTTGGAAAGTTCGTCGTCAGACAATGAGAGTGGCCAGGATGACTTCGAGGACCCTGATTTTGTTGCTGAAAACGTGAGGTAAGAAGACAAACATTTTTCTAAAATGAATTTGTTTTATTGCTTTCGTTTATCTTACTATAGTATTCTATTCTACTTCACTGTAGTGCAAATGCCAATGAACATCTTGAACTTTGAATAATCTTGAATCCGTTTACCTGTTTTGTATAGTGACGACGACGACGACGAGCAGCCTGGGCCATCAACAGCCCCCACCCCCACAACAAGCCGACGGAGGCCATCACAGAGGGGGCGTGGAAGGAAGGATCAGGCCAAGACCAGGTCAAGATCTCCAGCCCAGTCAGCAGCACAGCCAGAACAGAGCTCTGAGCCATGGAAAACAGAGACTGATCCTGACACTGCCCCACAAGCCAGTAGGTTCATGCCCCGCAGACCACCAGGAGCCCAGGTGGATTTGCATTCAGGGCACACACCAAAGGACCTCTTCCTGCTCTACTTCGCCGCAGATACAATGAGGACAATCTGCAGAAACACCAACAAACAGGCAGCAAGAAATCAGCAGAAGGGGAGCAAATATCAGTGGACTGACGTTGATGTGGAGGAACTGCACAGATTTCTGGGTCTCCTCATCTACACCTCATTGGTGACTCTGCCTAGTATCCAGGACTACTGGAAACAAAGCCACATATTGTCTGTTTCATTGCCAGCGAAGGTCATGCCAAGAGACATATTCCGGTCCATCTCATGGAACATCCACCTAAGTGATCCAGAGGAGGATGTCATAAATGACCAGCGCAAAGGTACACCCCAGCATGACAAACTGTTCAGGGTCAAACCTCTGATGGACGACATTCGCACTGCCTGCCAGGCTCATTACCATCCTAAGAAGGAACTGTCAGTCGACGAGAGGATGGTGGCTACAAAAGCCAAAACTGGCATGACCCAGTACATGAAGGACAAGCCTAACAAATGGGGGATCAAGCTCTTTGTGTTGGCAGAGTCTAACAATGGCTACACTCTAAACTTCAACGTGTATGTTGGGAAAGCACACACACCCAGCGTGCATGGACTTTCATATGATGCTGTTATGGACCTCATTCAGCCATCACATCTTGGTACAGGATACCATATTTATATGGACAATTTCTACACCAGCCCAAAACTGTTCCTGAGTTTGGGAAGTATGAAGTTTGGAGCCTGTGGGACCTACAGAAGCAACAGAAAAGGGTGTCCTAGTGGCAGAGAAAATGCCCTCACCAGCAAATCGAAGAGGGGGTCTGTGAGATGGATCAGAGAGGATCGCCTGGTCTTTGTGAAGTGGATGGATACGCGGGAGGTGTCGGTGTGCTCCACAATCCACCCAGCGTTTTCGGGCGAGACAATCAAGAGGAAGGTGAAGGAAGGACCTGGACGCTGGGTAGCAAAAGACATTCCCTGCCCTACCCCCATCATGGCCTACAATAAGTACATGGGAGGGGTTGACCTGTCAGACCAGCTTCTCCAGTATTACTCAACCCATCGCAGAACTGCTCGCTGGTACCGTACCCTCTTCCTGCATTTTTTGGACATGGGAACAACAAATGCATACATCCTGCACTGTGACATCAGTGCGACCCAACAGGTCACACCCATGACGCACAAGAACTTTGTGGCAGAACTTGTGGCCCAGCTGTGCGGAGTGACCCAGACAGGGGTTCCACTTCAAAAAAGCACCAGCCATGTTCCTGTGGCCATTGCCAATGTTGCAGAGGCCAAAGACAAAGCCACAGCAGGCCGCAGGGTTTGTCAACGCTGTAAACAAGTTGACAAGAAGAGGTTTGTCACACCATGGAAGTGCAAGGCCTGTGATGTGGCTCTCTGTGTCATTGTGGACAGGAACTGTTTTGAAGAGTGGCACAAATAGGGTAAAGGCCAGTGGCTATACCTACTTTTTTTGTAAATAGTTGTGTATTGCTTGTATATATCTCAAGAATACTTTTATATGTTCATATTTGCACTTTGTGGTTCAATTTGAAGCTTTTTTTTTCATTTTGGACAGAAACTGTTTTGAGGAGTGGCACAAAAAGGTTTAGGGTTAGAATAGAAGAAAAACGCCAGTGGTTATACCTACTTTTTATTGTAAATAGTTATTTATTGCTTGTATATATCACCAAAATACTTTTATATGTTCATATTTGCACCTTGTGGTTCAATTTGAAGCTTTTTAAATGCTTGGTTCACCATGTTTGAGGGTTTTACAATAAAAAAACCATCTTTTTTCTAAACGGACTTTGTGTTTTCTGTGTGTGTTTGGGTCCAGTGTGTTGAAATAGTATGTCAAAGTGAAAAACTTACTAACAGATCATATAGGTGAGGTTGTGCTGAAAAAAAAGATACCCAACATTGGTCTGGTAAACATTTCTTTATGTAGTATATCAGGGCAAAATTGAAGGTACCCAAAAACGGCCAAAAAAGCTCCAGACTCCGAAGAGTTAAACTGCAGTAATCTATGTCTGAGATTATATGAACATGACTGGGCATTCTAACATCCAGTATCTGTATCCATTCATCATCATCAATAGCGTCTTCCAGGTCTTCCTCACATTTTTGTTTTACATGTTTTGGGTCATTGGGAAAAGCCACTATCAACCCTTGATACAGTTTGTCAGACTGCCTTAAAAATAGTTTCAATCTTTGCTTGTCCAGTGTTTGCTGCACAGTGAGAATAAAGTGTTGTATCTGCAAAGGTTCACCTCTGCGACGTCACAGACTGGTTTTCCCTAGCTGCCTGACCCTGATGAGACCTCTGTCACCATCTGATCCTGCTCAGATGAGGCATGACAACGAATTACCTTGGTGTACATTTATACATTATATTATCCAATAATATAATCAATGGTTCAATAATTGAAATGACCATTATTCCCAGATCCCAGACTGTAGCCTACCCATTAACTCAAGATGGACTTTGTATCCATTCACTGATTGTTATAATATGCTGCAAAATTCACCTGAGCTCCGTAGACTGGTCTTCCCTGGCTGTCTGACCCTGCTGGGACACCTGTTACCATCTGATCCTACTAAGACATGATGAGCATAGTGTTGTGTACTGACTGTGCACCATGACATTTAAGCCTGTGGAGCTGTTTATACCGTTTCGGTGTGAAAAGTAGGGAATTAGCTACGGAAACTGACAGATCAATAACGTTACTTTGCTATACTGACTAATAAAAACTCACATTACGCTGAAGAAACATCAGAATATATCGGTCTTCCATCGTTTGGCTGCTGGTTTCATTGTTTGATTCAGGTCTAGTGTGATTGAGGCAAAAATAATAGCTGGAGTTAGTGAGCTAGCTAGCAAACGTTAGCAAACTCTTGGCTAGCTCTAGCTAATGGTACAATGGTACATAATCAGATTTACTTCTGTTGAAACGGGACAAAACAAAGGCTACAAAACATTTCCATACACACAACAGCTGTTAGATACTGCTACCTGACAGATAGCTAGAGGCTATCTAGCTAGAGCTGAACTGGCTGTGGTAGCAACTAACTAGCTGCTAGTAGTTCATTCACTTCAGTCAAGAGGGGATGAAACATTGGCTAACGTAACATGTCACTTACACTACTAGCTCAGCACTGGGAATAAATACATTTCTTTCCTGTTAAACAGAAGTTACCTTGCCAACCAGATCAGTCAACTAAAGAGTAGCCAGTTTCTGCTCTGTTTGCTTTTACAACTCTGAGAAAAAGCACAACACAGACAGCAGCTGCTTCTGTTCATCTCTCCTGTGCTCGTCCTATATGCCAGCCTTTCAGAAGCTTTGCCTTCACACAGCCTGTCCACATGCTCTATGGTGTCCGTGCGGGCCTAAATCCAGCTGGCTGAAAACTGAAAACACAGCCTACCCAACCACTCTGAGGCGTCCACATGGTCCTAAATCACACCGGTGCAGCGTATTGTATCACAGTGCAATTATAAAACTGGGGCGGTCATGTCCCCATCCCCAGTGAAACTTGCACCCCTGCAAGTTTCCATTAAGTTTGTACTATTGGTTATCAATGACAATGTGGAAGACGTAGATGCTGTTTTACACAGGGTCAATGAAAATCACTCCCACCAAACTTTAGCTAGCTACCGTTACAGACACTGACATAGCTAGCTAGCTAGCTAGCCTAACATCGACAAAAAACATAGAATTTAGAGGACAGCGGCTAGAACCGTTGTCTGTTCACCGGACGCGCTACCTTGTCCTAGACCTGCTGTTTTCGACTCTCTCTCTCCCTCTCTACCGCACCTGCTGTCTCGACCTCTGAATGCTTGCCTATGAAAGGCCAATTGACATTTACTCCTGTTGCACCCTCTACAACCACTGTGATTATTATTTGACCCTGCTGGTCATCTATGAACGTTTTAACATCTTGAAGAACGATCTGGCCTTAATGGCCATGTACTCTTATAATCTCCACCCGGCACCGCCAGAAGAGGACTGGCCACCTCAGAGCCTGGTTCCTCTCTAGGTTTCTTCCTAGGTTCCTGCCTTTCTAGGGAGTTGTTCCTAGTCACCATGCTTCTACATCTGCATTGATTGCTCGTTGGGGTTTTAGGCTGGGTTTCTGTTTAAGCACTTTGTGACATCTGCTGATGTAAAAAAGGTTTTATAAATCCATTTGATTGATTGATAGATAGATAGATAGATAGATAGATAGATAGATAGATAGATAGATAGATAGATAGATAGATAGATAGATAGATAGATAGATAGATAGATAGATAGATAGATAGATAGATAGATAGATAGATAGATAGATAGATAGATAGATAGATAGATAGAGGTCCACGTATTGATGTTCTGAGTACCTCTGTTTTTCTGTTCAACTTAATAATGATTGCACCCACATTCCATGATGGGAAGAATGGAAATATATATTTTTTCATATACAGTTGAAGTCAGAATTTTACAATCACCTTAGCCAAATACATTTCAACCCTGACATTGAATCCAAGTAAATATTCCCTGTTTTAGGTCAGTTAGGATCACCACTTTATTTTAAGAATGTGACATGTCAGAATAATAGTAGAGAGAATTATTTATTTCAGCTTTTAGATCATTCATCACATTCCCAGTGGGTCAGAAGTTTACATACACTCATTTAGTATCTGGTAGCATTGCCTTTAAATTGTTTAACTTGGGTCAAACGTGTCGGGTAGCCTTCCACAATCTTCCCACAGTAAGTTTGGTGAATTTTGGCCCATTCCTCCTGACAGAGCTGGTGTAACTGAGTCAGGTTTGTAGGCCTCCTTGCTCGCACACGCTTTTTCAGTTCTGCCCACACATTTTCTATAGGACTGAGGTCAGGGCTTTGTGATGGCCACTCCAATACCTTGACTTTGTTGTCCTTAGGCCATTTTGCCACAACTTTGGAAGTATGCTTGAGGTCATTGTCCATTTGGAAGACCCATTCACGACCAAGCTTTAACTTCCTGACTGATGTCTTGAGATGTTGATTCAATATATCCACATAATTTTCCTTCCTCGTGATGCCATCTATTTTGTGAAGTGCTCCTGTCCCTCCTGCAGCAAAGCACCCCCACAGCATGATGCTGCCACCCCAGTGCTTCACGGATGGGATGGTGTTCTTCGGCTTGCAAGTCTTCCCCTTTTTCCTCCAAACATAACGATGGTCATTATGGCCAAACAGTTCTATTTTTGTTTCATCAGACCAGAGGACATTTCTCCAAAAAGTATGATCTTTGTCCCCATGTGCAGTTGCAAACCGTAGTCTGGCTTTTTTGTGGCGGTTTTGGAGTAATGGCTTTTTCCTTGCTGAGCGGCCTTTCAGGTTATGTCGATATAGGACTCGTTTTACTGTGGATATAGATACTTTTGTACCTGTTTCCTCCAGCATCTTCACAAGGTCCTTTGCTGTTGTTCTGGGATTGATTTGCACTTTTTGCACCAAAGTCCCATGGTGTTTATACTTGCATACTATTGTTTGTACAGATGAACGTGGTACCTTCAGGCGTTTGGAAATTGCTCCCAAGGATGAACCAGTTCATCCCAAGGATGAAATTTCATTTCTGAGGTCTTGGCTGATTTATTTAGATTTTCCCATGATGTCAAGCAAAGAGGCACTGAGTTTGAATGTAGGCCTTGAAATACATCCACAGGTACACCTCCAATTGACTCAAATTATGTCAATTAGCCTATCAGAAGCTTCTAAAGCCATGACATCATTTTCTGGAATTTTCCAAGCTGTTTAAAGCCACAGTCAACTTAGTGTATGTAAACTTCTGACCCACTGGAATTGTGATACAGTGAATTATAAGTGAAATAATCTGTCTGTAAACAATTGTTGGAAAAACTACTTATTGTCCTAGCCGACTTGCCAAAACTACAGTTTGTTAACAAGAAATTTGTGGAGTGGTTGAAAAACGAGTTTTAATGACTCCAACCTAAGTGTATGTAAACTTCCGACTTCAACTGTATATAGGCCTAAAGGCTGAGACAATAAGAAAACACAGTGGCAGAATTAAATAAACCACACCTTTATCACAAAACCGGATAGCAACCTCTGTCCGGTTTAGTCCACAAAGCAAATTGCATGTAACAGATAGTTACATGATCTATAGCATGGTCAAGCAAGTTAATGTTTCCGGATTTTTCGGACCAATAAACAACTATTGATTTAGAACCACAGAGAGTTACCGCAAGTCGCAAAGGAAACAGGAGCTGCCTCCACTATTCCAGCATCATTTCAACTTCAACATTTCAACATCATCAACTCACCTCTGCTTAGTCTAATATAGTGACAACTAGAATATACCAAAAACTATTTAGTCCAATCAATGTAAGCTAAATATGATGTTGCTGTCCATGGTTCTGATTTCTCTGTGTGTGTGTGTGTGTGTGTGTGTGTGTGTGTGTGTGTGTGTGTGTGTGTGTGTGTGTGTGTGTGTGTGTGTGTGTGTGTGTGTGTGTGTGTGTGTGTGTGTGTGTGTGCATGCGTGTTCTGCAAGTAAAAAAATATGTTGACTCACCCTACCTGTAGAGAAACGCCAATGCCATCCACCTCTCTTTCATATTGACGAAACGGTCTATCACTCTGTCAGTACACACTTTTGTTTTTTGTTGTCCTAGGCTGTCCTGGCTAAAATGCTTGCTCACTAGCCTAATTTCCATTCATGGGCAACGTTAGCTAGTTAACATTAGCCTTCTACATTTAGCTACATATTCAACTTCCACCCTCTCAGGCCAGGGGCACAACAATGTATGAATTATTGATTGGATCAGAATCGCCGTTATATGAAAAAAAAAAATATATATGTATGCACTCACTAACTGTAAGTCGCTCTGGATAAGAGCGTCTGCTAAATGACTAAAATGTAAATGTAAATAATCATTGGCCAGTACGGAGAATTAAGTAAAACCACAAGTCCAAATCCCTATATCCATCCGGTTAATTTAGGAAAGGGCCAACTTTAGCTAGCAAGCTAGCCTCCGGGGGACAACAACACAATGACGTGCAACTATTCAAGTTGTTTCTGTCAATGACGTATGCTCTCAATGCAATTTGATAGGAGTGAGGCCAAAATCCAAGCTGGCTTCCCTTGAGACTTTCTTCTTGGAGCGGAAGGACCATTCACAGTTGAGCTCGCTGATTGGAGAAAAAATATATATACTTTTTTTTATCAAGGGAGGCCAAATGCTTGCTGGCTTCCCTTGCATTCCATTCCATTCAATGCTACGGGCGGCAACAATATCATACTCGTTTGGACAAGACAGCATCAGATATATGGCCTACACATAGAGAGACAGAGGGGCGCTGTTTCGCTAGCTCGGATGCTTTCTCCGGTGAGATACATTCAGCCTCTTGCGAATTGAAGGAAAATTATGAAACACAGAGACGAAAGATACATTATTCCCAAAACATTTTTTTTTAGGAAGCCTGGATTCCCTTGACATCCATTAATACACACCACTGCTGTTATGGCTTGATGTTGGATCCTGAGAATTGCTGGTAAGATGTCGAATAATAGGTCTGGCCTGCTGCTTGTGTTACCTCCGTCCAATGTTTGTAGGACTGAGGTTGAGTCTGTACAGATGAGTGTGTTTGGTGGTCTATTCTCTTCTATCCAGACTAGGGCTAAGATACTGCTGTCAGCAGTCCTACAACCCCTTTATCCTCTCCTTCCCGAATCATCTCCAATAGGTTAAAGTCTACTTTTGGGGGTGTTAAGAGGCAGGGTGGCACCAAAGGTAGGGATACTGTTGGTCCCACATAGGTCTCCTCCACCCCTAGGTCCTGAACCCATTTTTTGTATCTTCCATCTAAAGACTTCTTTCTTTATGGGGGTTGAGTATTCTCAGCAAGCCTGATTTAAATGCGCCACAGTTTATTCTGTATTTCTTGTGTCACAAAGGGGACATTGTGGCCTCTCATCCATATTGCTCAGTCGTCAGCATACAGTGATGTCTTAATTCCAGGCCTGATAGAGTAAAAAATATCATTAATCATAATGTTAAAAAGGGTTGGACTGAACACACTTCCCTGGGCGGTGCCATTCTCCACCTAATGACTGGTTGATAGAGTTTAACCGATCCTGACCTGTATTGTCTGATCTAGTAAAAAACTTTAAGTCCAGTTATTCAATTTCCCCCTTATCCCTAGTAAATTTTACTTCATTAGAAGTCTTTCTCGCCACAATAAGTCATACGCTTTTTCCATGTCAAAGAATAAAGCAATTAGAGTTTCCCTGTTGGTCTGTGCTTTACAGATATCAGTTTCTAGGCACATTATTCCATCTAGAGTGGACCAACCTTTTCGGAATCCACTTTGACTGGCTCGTAACAGATTTCTGCTCTCCAGGACATACATGTAGGAGAGTCTGTCTGTGACCATACGTTCCATTAGTTTACATGTGTTTGAGGTGAGAGATATTGGCCATTATGGAGTAAATTGAATGTGAGCCCCGTTAATATAGCCAGGTAGGCAAGGCTTCCGAGGGCGGGCTCGGCATCCATTGACCCGTTGTGCGTGATTTCAGTTTTCAGGTGAATATGATTGGTCGTTGACTCTCCATAGTATGTTATACTTCATTCCCTCCTTCAGGGAACAGTAGTTATATTCATAACTGTATGTTCTCGAGAGCTATTCCTATCCCAGCTCACACTACCCTTATCCACCCATCAAGATGTGAGGTGAGCTTCTGTTTTGGCACACTCCTAGTCCCAACAAATGAAACTCCTAATCTACTGGTTTATAGAGGCAAAGGCTCAAAAGGAACTGAATCATACCACAGTGAGACACATTCAGGCTGAAGCCCGGGTGTCCAGATGTCACAGGCCTGTCCAGATGTCTCTTGGCCATTTGCTTATAAGTTTAGTGGATTTAAGGAAATGAACAGTAGCGAGGGAGGGTTTGTTAAATTCCCAACTGGCTTCAAAATAGTGCCCTCTTCTTAACCCCAACGAATGTGGTGACATAATGTCAAAATGTAAATGTACATAATGTGACATACACTGAGTATACAAAACATTAAGAACACCTGCTATTTCCATGACCAGGTGAATCCAGGTGAAAGCTATGATCACTTATTGATGTCACTTCTTAAATCACCTTCAATCAGTCTAGATGAAGGGGAGGAGACATGTTAAAGGATGATTTTTAAGCCTTGAGACAATTGAGACATGGATTGTTTATGTCTGCCATTTAGAGGGTGAATGGGCAAGACAAAACATGTCTTTGAACGGGGTATGGTAGTAGGTGCCAGGTGCACCGGTTTGTGTCAAGAACTGCAATGCTGCTGGGTTTTTCATGCTCAACAGTTTCCCTCCCGTTTGTACAAAGAATGGTCCACCACCCAAAGGACATCCATCCAACTTGACACAACTGTGGGAAGCATTGTAGTCAACACAGGCCAGCATCCCTGTGGAACGCTTTATGACACCGTGTAGAGTCCATGCCCCGACGAATTGAGGCTGTTCTGAGGGCAAAAGGTGTGGTGCAACTCAATATGTTTGGTATACTCAATGTATATGTAAGAGGTGTCTATCATGTCATTAACTCTTACATGTTGGTAGAATTTTCCAACTTGATGGAACCTTTTCCCAGTTGGGGTCTCAAAGTTCAGGAGAGCCCTAAAGGGTTGTACAGGGTTCATGTCTTTGAACCACAGTTCAAGCTTAAATGTAATATGTGACATCTGACCCTCTTCCCTATCTGCGTCAATATGTCCCTGCTGGAGATGACTCACAAAGATGGCCCCTACTTTAGTGCACACTGACTTTTAGTCCTTTCCAGCTTGATCAAATGGCCTCAGGTGAGGCCAAAGGTGAGGCAGACCATGGGAATGTCTTAAATTTGCCCCAAGATCCAACGAAGAGATCAGAACAGTTCAAACTACTTAAGGGTCAATTTTGTTGTTTCATGAGTGGCTGCAGCTTGGATCAGCGGAGAGATACTTTCATAATGGCCCCTACTTTAAAGCTACAGTCTTGAATTGGTACATCAATTTATTTACCATTAAATAAAAAATATATAGGCACTGATTCTTGAAGAAGATAACTTATAAATACCTCACGAGCACAGTGCGACTGTTATTTCTATCAGAATCCCCCCAAAAAGCTTGTTTTACTCCATTGTTTGTAAACAATGTCTAGCTTCAAAACATGGTTAAAACTATCATTTGGATGTCATGGATTGACATCTAGAGTGCTGAATTTGGAAGTGGCTAGATTTCCCTAGCCCCATCCCTTAGCTGTATATCAAAATAAATGGTGGGGAGGCGGCTTTGTTGCTTATACAATCGCAGACTCTACATTCTTAGAAAAAAGGGTTCCAAAAGGGTTCTTCGGCTATCCCCATAGGAGAACCCTTTTTGGTTCCAGGTAGAACCCTTTTTGTTTCAACGTAGGTTCTAACTGCAAATGAAGGATTATCCTATGGGGACAGCTGAAGAACCCTTTTAGGTTGTAGATACCATCTCTTTTTCTAAGAGTGTATGGCTCGACAAGGTCTCAGTTAAGGCCAAAGTTAAGGAAAATCATGGGAAGGTCGTACATTTGCCCCAAGATCCAAAGACGACTAAACAGTCCAAGCTATTTAAGGGTCATTTTTGTTGATTCCCGAGAGGCTGCAGCTTGGCCAGCGCACTCTGAACAAAAGTCTCAATTCGACACTGGCAGATTTATTACATAAGTATTCAGACCCTTTAATCAGTACTTTGTTGAAACACCTTTGGCAGCGATTACAGCCTTCAGTCTTCTTGGATATGATGCTACAAGCTTGGCACACCTGTATGTTGGGAGTTTCTCCCATTATTCTCTGCAGATCCTCTCAAGCTCTGTCAGGTTGGATGGGGAGCGTCACTACACAGCTATTTTCAGGTCTCTCCAGAGATGTTCGATCGGGTTCAAGTCCGGGTTCTGGCTGGGCCACTCAAGGACATTCAGAGACTTGTCCCGAAGCCACTCCTGCGTTGCCTTGGCTGTGTGCTTAGGGTCGTTATCCTGTAGGAAGGTGAACCTTCACCCCAGTCTGAGGTATGTATGTTTTCATCAAGGATCTCTCTGTACTTTGCTCCGTTCATCTTTCCCTCAATCCTGACTAGTCCCCCAGTCCCTGCCACTGAAAAACATCCCCACATCATGATGCTGCCACCACCATGCTTCACCGTTGGGATGGTGCCAGGTTTCCTCCAGACGTGACGCTTGGCATTCAGGCCAAAGAATACAATCTTGGTTTCATCAGACCAGAAAATCTTGTTTCTCATGGTCAGAGTCCTTTATGTGCCTTTTGACGAACACAAAGTGGGCTGTCATGTTCCTTTTACTGAGGAGTGGCTTATGTCTGGCCACTCAACTATAAAGGCCTGATTGGTGGAGTGTTGCAGAGATGGTTGTCCTTCTGGACGGTTCTCCCATCTCCACAGAGGAACTCTGGAGCTCTGTCAGAGTGACCATCGGGTTCTTGGTCACCTCCCTGACCAAGGCACTTCTCCCCCGATAGCTCAGTTTGGCTGGGTGGCCAGCGCTAGGAAGAGTCTTGGTGGTTCCAAACTTCTTCCATTTCACAATGATGGATGCCACTTTGTTCTTGGGGACCTTCAATGCTGCAATTTGTTTTTGGCACCCTTCCCCAGATCTGTGCCTCGACACAATCCTGTCTCGGAGCTCTACGGACAATTCCTTCTACCTCATGGCTTGGTTTTTGCACTGTCAACTGTGGGACCTTATATAGACAGGTGTGGGCCTTTCCAAATCATGTCCAATCAATTGAATTTACCACAGGTGGACTCCAATCAAGTTGTAGAAACATCTCAAGGATGATCAATGGAAACAGGATGCACCTGAGCTCAATTTTGAGTCTCATAGCAAAGGGTCTAAATACTTACATAAATAAGGTATTTGGGTTCTTTTTTTATATACATTTGCAAAAAATAAAAAAAATAAAATGTAATTTTATCCATTTTAGAATAAGGCTGTAATGTAACAAACATTTTGAAAAAGTCAAGGGGTCTGAATACTTTCCAAATTCACTGCATGTTCGTCCAAAAAAAGATCAGGGTCCAGAGTAACGCTGAGGTCCTTCACAGTTTTATTTGAGACGACTGTGCAACCATCAAGATTAATTATCAGATCCAGCAGCAGATATCTTTGTTTTTTGGGACCTAGAACTAGCAGCTCTGTTTTGTCTGAGTTTAAATGTAAAACATTTGCCGCCATCCACTTCCTTATGTCTGAAACACAGGCATCCAGGGTAGGCAATTTTGGGGCTTCACCATGTTTCATCGAAATGTACAGCTGTGTGTCGTCCGCATAGCAGTGAAAGTTGACATTGTGTTTCCGAATGACATCACCAAAAATAGGTAGAATATATAGTGAAAACAATAGTCCTCCTAAAACAGAACCTTGAGGAACACCGAAACGTACAATTGATTTGTTAGAGGACAAACCAACCACAGAGACGAACTGATATCTTTCCGACAGATAATATCTAAAACAGGGTTTCCAATCTCTCCAAAAGAGTGTGGTGATCGATGGTGTCAAAAGCAGCGCTATGGTCTAGGAGCACGAGGACGGATGCAGAGCCTTGATCTGACGCAATTAAAAGTTAATTTACCACCTTCACGACTGCAGTCTCAGTGCTACGATGGGGTCGAAAACCAGACTGAAGCATTTCGCATACATTATTTGTCTTCAAGAAGGCTGCGTAAGAGCTTTTTAAAAAACTGTTGAAAGGAATAGCCGATTCGATATAGGCCAATCGGTTTTTTACATTTTCCGGGTCAAGGTTTGGCTTTTTCAAGAGAGTCTTTATTACTGCCACTTTTAGTGAGTTTGGTACACATCCGGAGGATAGGGAGCCATTTATTATGTTCAACATAGGTGGGCCAAGCACAGGAAGTAGCTCTTTCAGTAGCTTAGTTAGAATAGGGTCCAGTATGCAGTTTGAAGGTTTAGAGGCCATGACTATTTTAATGAATGTGTTAAGAGATACAGGATTAAAACACTTGAGTGCCTCCATTGATCATAGGTCCTGGCGGTTCTGATCAGACTCAAGACAACTGAGCTTTGGAGAAATACGCAAAATCAAAGAGGAGTCTGTAATTTGCTTTATTTATTTTTTATTTTTAGGGGGGTACTTTTTACCCCCTTTTTTAAATGTATTTTATTTAGTGATTTCCAATTGGTATTTACAGTCTTGTCCCATCGCTGCAACTCCCGTACGGACTCGGGAGAGGCTAAGGTCAAGAGCCATGCGTCCTCCGAAACATGACCCCGCGATGCCACACTGCTTCTTGACACACTGCTCACTTAATCCGGAAGCCAGCCGCACCAATGTGTTGGAGAAAACAATGTCCAGCCACAAGGAGTCGCTAGAGCGCGATGGGACAAGGACATCCCAGCCGGCCAAACCCTCCCCTAACCCGGACGACAGTGGGACAATTGTACGCCGCCTCATGGGTCTCCCGGTCGCGGATCGTAATTTTCTTTCTAATGATCATGATCTTTTCGTCGAAGAAGTTAATGAATTCATCACTGCTGAAGTGAAAGCCATCCTCTCTTGGGGAATGCTGCTTTGTAGTTAGCTTTGCGACACTATCAAAAATACATTTTGGATTGTTCTTATTCTCCTCAACTAGGTTTGAAAAATAGGATGATCGAGTAGCAGTGAGGGCTCTTCGATATTGCACGGTTATCAAGATTATCTGTAATCATGGTAGCATCCATATTCACGTAGAAGTGTTTAGAAACAATAAAAGTGACTCCAAAATGACACAATACATGATTTACCATTCATTTCTATTGGGCACAAAATAATCTGCAACAACCAAAACAAACAGCAAATGCATCCAACAAATGTGTAGAGTCACAAGCATGATGTAGTCATTGCGTGCTGGGAATATGGGACAAAATGCTTAACTTCTTACTACTTTAATACATTTACATTTACGTCATTTAGCAGACGCTCTTATCCAGAGCGACTTACAAATAGGTGCATTCACCTTATAGCCAGTGGGATAACCACTTTACACATTTTTTTTATTTTTTTTATTTTTTGGGGGTTGGGGTAAGGGGGGGGGTAGAAGGATTACTTTATCCTATCCCAGGTATTCCTTAAAGAGGTGGGGTTTCAAATGTCTCCGGAAGGTGGTGAGTGACTCCGCTGTCCTGGTGTCGTGAGGGAGCTTGTTCCACCATTGGGGTGCCAGAGCAGCGAACAGTTTTGACTGGGCTGAGCGGGAACTATGCTTCCGCAGAGGTAGGGGAGCCAGCAGGCCAGAGGTGATACACATACAAGTGAATTTGTCCTATGTACAAAAAGTGCTTTAATTTCTAAACAGTTCACCCGTTATGGATGATGAAAATACCCTCAAATTAAAGCTAACAGTTTTCACTTTTACCTCATATTCATTGTTTGATTTCAAAGCCAAACTTTTGAAGTATATAGCCAAAAGAATAAAACATGCTTCATTGTCTCAATAATTACGGAGGGCACCGTAGCTGAGTGGTGTATTGGATAGCCTAATGTAGCAGATTATTCACTTTTTCCTCCTGCTTATAAAAGATGTGTTATAACACATTATGATATGCACAGCATGAGATAAAAAACGGAGCTTTGAAGAGAAAGGACGGAACCAAGTTGAACACTTTAAATTCAGTGCATTCGGAAAGAATTCAGACCCATTGACTTTTTCCACATTTTGTTACGTTAGAGCCTTATTCTAAAATTGATTAAATTATTATTTTCCCTCATCAATCTACACACAATATTCCATAATGACAAAGCGAAAACAGGTTTTTAGAAATATCTTATTTACATAAATATTCAGACCCTTTGCTATGAGACTCGAAATTGAGCTCAGGTGCATCCTGTTTCCATTGATCATCCTTGAGATGTTTCTACAAATTGATTGGAGTCCACCTGTGGTAAATTCAATTGATTGGACATGATTTGGAAAGGCACACACCCATCTATACAAGGTCCCACAGTTGACATTGCATGTCAGAGCAAAAACCAAGCCATGTGGTCGAAGGAATTGTCAGTAGAGCTCCGAGACAGGATTGTATCGAGGCACAGATCTGGGGAAGGGTATCAAAACATTTCTGCAGCATTGAAGGTCCCCAAGAAAACAGTGGCCTCCATCATTCTTAAATGGAAGAATTTTGGAACCACCAAGACTCTTCCTAGAGCTGGCCACCCGGCCAAACTGAGCAATCGGGGGAGAAGGGCCTTGGTCAGGGAGGTGACCATGAACCCGATGATCACTCTGACAGAGCTCCAGAGTTCCTCTGTGGAGATCGGAGAACCTTCCAGAAGGACAACCATCTCTGCAGCACTCCACCAATCAGGCCTTTATGGTAGAGTGGCCAGACGGAAGCCACTCCTCAGTAAAAGGCACATGACGGCCCGCTTGGATTTTGCCAAAAGGCACCTAAAGACTCTCAGACCATGAGAAACAAGATTCTCTGGTCTGATGAAACCAAGATTGGACTCTTTGGCCTGAATGCCAAGCGTCACGTCTGGAAGAAACCTGGCACCATCCCTACAGTGAAGCATTGTGGTGGCAGCATCATGTTGTGGGGATGTTTTTCAGCAGCAGGGACTGGTAGACTTGATAGGATCGAGGGAAAGATGAACAGAGCAAGCAAAGTACAGAGAGATGCTTGATGAAAACCTTCTCCAGAGCGCTCAGGTCCTCAGACTGGGCGAAGGTTCACCTTCCAACAGGACAATGACCCTAAGCACACAGCCAAGACAATGTAGGAGTGGCTTCGGAACAGGTCTCTGAATGTCCTTGAGCGGCCTAGCCAGAGCCCGGACTTGAACCCGATCTAAAATCTCTGGAGAGACCTGAAAATAGCTGTGCAGTGACGCTCCCCATCCAACCTGACAGAACTTGAGAGGATTTGCAGAGAAGAATGGGAGAAACTCCCAAAATACAGGTGTGCCAAGCTTGTAGCGTCATACCCAAGAAGACTCCAGGCTGTAATCACTGCCAACAAAGTGCTTCAACAAAGTACTGAGTAAAGGGTCTGAAAACTTTTGTAAATGTGATATTGTGTGTAGATTGATGAGGGGAAAAAACTATTTAATCAATTTTAGAATAAGGCTGTAATGTAACAAAATGTGGAAAAAGTCAACGGGTCTGAATACTTTCCGAATGCACTGTATGTGTCAATTTGCAGAGCCGTCTGTCCATCATAACTGCTGTACTTAATACTTTCTCCTGCAGCCAAGATAATTCAGACATGCTGTGAGCGAGCTGAGACATCCCCATCTCCACCCTTTTATTTGTTTACACTCCAACGGGGCAATAAATGTGTTGGTAGAACTGACACATACATTTCCCGTTGAAAGCCAAAAGGTGGTCATTGAACCGTGTGTTCCTTTTGGTAATGTGTTCATAGGGGAAAGGCAAGGAGAGGCACCACCTGGACGACTAGCGTGAATACTTTGGTTATGACAGACAGTCATATGCTGTTGTTTATTAATAGAAAATAAACTAGCACACTGAGCATGTCTTTGCGGCTTGACTGGGAATAAGGACGACATTTCCATTTCATAATTTCCATATAGGCACTGATCACCATTTGAACCACACCCATAGAATCATCTGGATGCTAAAGAAAATGGCCTCCTCGTCCAATTCTATGTGGAGTTGACCATCGGAAAAGAATCAGTGCCATAGTCTGCATTGTGTCACGTACCTGCTTGCTAGCATTACATCTGAAAGCTGGCCCTCATTATAGCGGCAACGAGGGTCAGAGCTGAAAAGCACCATGAGTGACCCTCAGAATGCTTTTATCCACCCAAATGAAGTCACTTAGGTGGCATGCATTGAATGAGATTCCTAACACAGATGTCAGCTGAGCTCTGCCTTGACATGTTAGTCAGTTGCTTAAAGCTGTGAAGGAGACATTAATAGTGCACAATAATATAATAATTAGCGCTTGCCACATCGGAACCGCAAAGGGTTTTGATTGTGAAAGGCCTTTATTAAGTTAAAGCACCGTCTCAAGGGACAATATGTAAGACATGTTTCCTTTTGCTCCTAGACCTTTTGGTCTTTATGCTGAGGGACTTGGGGCACCAATTAGGCCAGAGTCAAACTTCACATTAGTATTTGCTATCTTAACATGGGGGGTTGGTTGTCGGCAATGCAAGATATAATATGATAGATGATGAACCAGGATGAATTCCGTTAAACACCCACTTTCAACTAGGCCTAATTTATAGCAAACATGGAAAGGCACGGACAGTTAATACATTTAACTGCACTTTTACAATTTATAATCAACATAAAAAAGTTGAACTCAATTTGTAGCCACCCCTCATTATTGTAGCATTTTCATTTTAGCTTGTTGGATAGCACACTCAAATATGCATATTGTGTCTGAATATAACACCGCTTGTAACTCAATGGGATACGATAACATTTCCAGGAAGCTGTTGCCTAGCACCACCATAACAGTGTAACGCAATGCAGGAAATATTGGGGGGTGCTAGTAAAGCCCTACAGACAGGCTGCAGCACAGCACATGGACCCAAACACATCATGGAGCACTCTAGAGTAGACAGACTATGGAGATTCCAGGCAATTAGAATAGTCCCAGCAGGCAAAACGGCTTGTAATGATCTCATGACGTTATTGTCAGGTTTTATACTGGTTGTGAAAGTATGTTTTGTAAACGTCTTTTTAGCAACCAGAAAATGACGTCTTTATCGGGTTGGTAATTTGGTGACATCCTCTCAACCAGAAAACCAGTTTACAACCAGAAAGTTACATCATGATATGTGCCTGATTTTGCCTGCTGGGGTAGGGAAAGTCTTATTTTTCTTAGCTTATAGCTTGTAGAACTTTGCAGCAATGTTTAAACGGATGTGAAGAACAAAGGTTAATTTAACAGTGCAGTGACCACTGGGAGAACGCCTGGGTTTGCTCATATTCAGAAACATGCTGGGGTCTCTACTACGGCTACTCTTTTAGGCTTTTTTTTCTATAGCCTTTCTTCTCGTTGGCTTAGACTTTAACATTTCATACATTTTTGGGATGTTAGGGTGATATCATAGTATTATTTAAATTCTCATAATGCAAGTTCAGATTGTAATTAAAGCAGTTACATGATATAATGTATTTTTTATATGCACTTTTACCTTCTAAAATTGCATGAATTATTGCCAGCTTGCATAGACTTCCCAGAATTAGAGGTTGGAATAAATTATAATTATAAAATTGGCAGTATTGCGGTCTTTTTTTTATTGTCGAAATGGGGCCCTTGAGGTTCTGCACTGTCGTTTCAAGAAGTTGCAACAACAACTTTACAAAAAGCGTTATCAGGGACTTTTGCACCATGATATGGCTGTATTTAAATTAGGTCCATGGCATTGTGTGGTTGTTTTAGCAGACTTTCACTAGCAGCACTATTGCATTTCCATTTGGTGCCAAACTATTTTATTAGTGCTCAACACTGTCTTGCACATTCCTGAAGAACATCTTGACTCTAAGCAAGTGTAATCATCTCATTTGGAGGGGCTCCAAACCAAGGTCTTGCTAGACCAACAAATCATCCTTCCACATTCTGAGATGTTGTGCACAGTCAATGGCCCTTGAATGATTTTCACAGCACAGGACCTGTTTATTCTCTCTTCTTCTCTCTCGCTATCCCTCTCACCCTCTCTCTGTTACAGGTTGGAAGAAAGTGCATGTTCTGAGAGAACCAGCTGCACCAAGAGCCAGAGGTAAGCCTCTATCCCAAGTTTCAAAGAGCCCTGTCATTCCATTTAGCATGGCTACTATTAGAGAGGGATTCGCCAGGGGTGGCTCACATTACCACCACATGCCAGTTACTTAAACAGCTTGAAAACTTTACAACTTTGACATCGAGAGCAAAAACAAATGAGTAGAGTGATAACTCAATGATGCTGTTTTTCTGTTGTTGTTTTTTTCCTTTTGAAACAAATATCCAGATCTCCAGGTTGCCAGGTTAACCAAAAGGGCCCTGCAGATTTGGAGGAAGAAAGGGAAGGAGGGGAGGGGAGAATCCTGCTTTAGGTTTGTGACATCACATCCAGACCAAACAGGGCTGTGCATCTGGTTCTTGTTTAAGACTCCTTTTTTTCTCCCCTACCCCTCCTCAATCTTTTCATTTTTCCCTCTTTGGAGAAAGTGGGAGAGGAAAAGAGAGGTGGCAGTGCTCCAGGAGCTTGGGAGTTTGTTCCATCTCAACCTTAGTGTTAGTGCCACAGTTCCTCTGCAGAGTGATCGGGAGGGTGTCAGTCTGTTTCTGAAGTGCTGAGTTTCAGTGTGTGCCGATAACAAGGCTCCTCTGCAGTCTATCAGCCCCCATCTCCACCACGCTCATCTGCCTTCCTTCAGGGGGAGCTGGACAAGCCAGCCGCACAGAGAGGAAATACCAGGAGGATAATGACCTAAAGGCCTTTGTCCTTTTGCAGATTTTTGTTTTTACCAAAGACTGTGGAATACAGCTATTTCAGCTCAGGGTAAGTGGTAAACTTGAACTTGTGTGTGTCTGAAACTGGCCATGGTAGTGTGCCTCATTATAACGTGAGCATGCAAGCACATCTTGCAAAGTCATAGGTTTTCTCTGAAACGTTGAGTTTTCGCTCATAAATATCAGACACCATGCGTTTGAAGGCAGAGTGATACCTACACTTAGAGGGGTTGAGGAGTGGAAGGTTTAGAGGTGAGCTGCAGTTACAGTGGGGCGAATGAGGAGTGCTTAAAGGGCAATTCAGTCACTTTTCAACCTCATATTCATCATCTCCAGCACCAAACCAGTGTCTACATATGTGGAAACAGTGCTTTTCTATGATCTATAGTTTAAAAGATATGATCATATAAATGTTTTGTGACATCACAGGGTAGTATTAAAAGTAAAAGACTGTGATTTTCAATCTTTATAGGCCAAGGGAGGGTATTTTCTTGCTCCCCACATCACGGCAAATAGTGTTTGAAAAGCATAGTTTTTAAAATGTTTTAACTTTTGATGTCATTGGGGTAGAACGTTTTAACTTTATATATTGTTTTCTACAAAACGATGAAATTCGACCGTTTTCACATATGTTGACACTGGTGTTGTGCTGGAGATAATGAAAATGAGTTTGAAAAGTGGTGGAGTTGCCCTTTAAAGATAGGGCAAAATTTAGATTTTTGCCTAAATAGACATACCCAAACTAATTATATAATTATTTTTCATGAGATGGCCAAAAACAATAACTGGTAATGTTGAATACCTTTCTGGTATTTAAAAATATATATTTAAATTGCTGAGGTGTACTCACTTTTGAGTACACAAGCTCAAGTACATAGTCCAAATATAATGAAAATATAAAAACCAATATTTTTTTTTGCTATTCAAAAAAAGTGGAGGAATAGGTCTTGAAATTACTGAAATGCTTTCTAAATATAGTAACATTCCAATTATAAATGATTTACTATAAGACTTCACCTTTCTTATAGCTGTAAAATAAATATGATCATACTTAGTGACAGTAAAATATTGGCACCATTTCATATAACTGACAGATATTTTTCTTCTAAACGTCCTCTGAGCGGCGCAGAGACACCATTCAAATGTGTTCAGATTCGTTAGAACTTCAGCGTTAACCACACATTAATTTTATCCATCTGTGACCAAGAGAAAGTGGTCTTGTTTAAATTCTGTGAAATTGAGTATTTTTTCATGTTGAGAGTTCTAGATCCGAATGCGACTATCACAGGATTCGCTAGACTAACACCTTTCATATGCCGTCTCCCAAGATGGGCTCCATCGCTCAGAGGAAGAGCAATACTATTATTTGTCTGGATAGGCCAGAAAATATGACGCTCCCTATGCAAATGTGTGGAAACCTGGCACTTCAAGTCAGCTCCGCTGAGAGAGTGGTAGTGGAGAGCAGACAGGTGGGGCTTTCTGGCACTATAAGGCACAGGACCCTACAACGTTCACAGATCGCTTTGTACACCAAAATGTCAGTCGGAACGGATCCAGAACCGCTAAAATGCATAATCTCTGCAACTCGACATTGAGTGCTTGTTTCAAATTAGTTATCTTTTGCTCACTGTGGAAACACCCTGAAATACCAGTATCAAAGTGAAATCCAAGTGCAGATAATTTATCAGACCAGAGTTGTGAACATATAAGGAACTGCATTCCACAAAGTGGGGCAGTCATGTTCTCCTCCACAGAGAGGTTTATGACATAATTCCAATGTAGTGTTCATTTAAGGCTTTATTGGAGCCCTGTGTAAGCAGGTATATCAAAACAGCAGCACTGAATTAAAGATGTGTTCTCCAAGAAGCTCATGTCAAAGTGTCCCAGAGTCACTTGTTCATCGTTTGCTTCTTTTAATATGCATATTCTTTTAGCATTTGTCCATTTAGCATAACATAAGCGGCCACCAATAGCTGTTTGTATAAATAAATAAACTGTATTCCAGAGTGACTTGACATAGAAACGTCAGGCTTACTGGAATAGATTGTGTCCCCACATTGGCGATTGAGCACCACCGATCGGTGGCGGTTGAGTGTAGGGATGTTTTCAGCTCAGCCCCAGCTCCAAACAACACCCTCTGTAGCGAATGGGTCAGTGGAAAGTATGAAGAAAGAGTGTTTTCCACACTACCAGCCAGATGGACTGAGAAACCTGGGGGAGTTTGGTCCTTCCATATGAAATCTAGAGTCGGGGAAAACCAGGTGTACATCATTAATCTTTACCCTCACCTCCATGGCTGTCCAAGTGTAGACACTGGAATTCAGCTCTGCCTTCATCACAATGTTTTATGACTTGCAGAGGGATATGATCAGAAAATAAAAAGAAATGTTTATTCCTTCCCCCTAGTGAACGCAGAATTGAGTTGCATTGAAAATAGTCATAAATACTTGTGTTATGAGCTACTGCACCATGACTCATTGATGTGGCCATTTCTATTATTTAAAAAGCAATATATTGTTGAAACTATATGTCAGTAGAGGCACGAAGAAAAAATTAAATACTGTATTTAAAAAGTGAAGCCAGTGAAGTTAGTCATGAGTATGTTTTTGTAAGTGCTCAATCTTTTCCATTTCACTCCCGAAAATGAACTCCCTACGCAGTTGTACTCCCACAGCCAGGATTTTTGGGAAGCTCTTATCATGAGACACTGGCAGAGTAGCATTAGGAAATATCTTATTGAAGGAGTTGTTTTGTAAATCAGCCTAGCTATACTTTAGTGCTCCTCTGTGCTCTCCAACAAAGTCTCTGTTTTTTCCATGCTGCAGCACAGACATTTGGGGGGTTTTGGAGCCATTTTTAAGGCACATATGAAAGAGTTGTCACCAAGGGTAATTTATTTCAGAGTGAGCATTTTCTCCAAGTTTCATGACTTCATGATTTACTACAACTGATGCCATTACTCATCCAAACGGTGAATGTCTAGATGCATGTGTGGCTAATTAGTTCTTCCATCAACATTTTGGAACTCCATTAAACTATATTTAGTTTGTAGATCATGTGCTGTGCTTTTGTGTCTTGTAGAAGGAAGTGTCATTGTAATGTAAAGCTTTGCAGTCATCACAAAGTCTTGAGAAACCATATGCCAAGGCCTGTATTCACAAAGCATCTCTGAGTAGGCGTGTTAATGTAGGATGATCTCTAAAAGGCATAACTTGTTCTAGATTAGCTCTCCTACTCAGACGTTTGGGAATACGGGCCCAGGTTTTGACAATGTGCAAAGAACATGGAGTTTTTTGGTGATTATCACGTGCTTGAACATGATGGGACTGTTTCTTTGTATCATACTTTGTATGATTTCTCGTACAAACTTAGTTTGTACATAGCAATGGCAGGGTGTAAGGGTTCAAAGTCAGCCAGCCTGAAGCATTAGGATACACATCTGCTAGGTGTCAGACAGGCTAACAGGGACCAGCTGTGTGAAACTCGCCTGCCTGCCTGGCGCTTGTCCTCTTTTAACTTTCATTGATCCTTCATCTGCAGCAGTATGTCATATCCTGCCAGATGGTCAGAGAGGCCTTTTGGCCTACGATTGGCTCATTCACAGGGGACAGACTTCAGGTGTTCTTAGTGGGCACAGTTGAGGGTAACGTTGAGAAATTGAATGCAGAGAAGACATTTAATTGGGAAAATAGCAATGTCCATTCTAGACCCTCAATTTCTCCCTGAAACTTTTCTTGTTTTTATTTTCTGTTGTGCCAGCAGAGTACTCCTCAGAACTCATTGTAGCCGAGAGGCCTGATGAAAGATGGGGCTCCCTCCTAGAATTATAGGTTCTTTACAGTAAGATCATGTTTGGAGAGCTGCTGGTGTAGTGTTAATGTGTGAACCCCACGTTACATTGACCCTGCAGCAGGATTTGTGGGAGACAAGCAGCGGGTGGGAGCTAGGCCATGAATTGCACAGATCATGGCCTTTTAGTGTAATAGAGCCCAGTGGGGCCGCTTAGCTAAAAAATCGGAAACAATCGTGATTTTTTTGTGAAAAGCACATAATTGTAGATGTAGATTTATGTACCCTGAAAGTTTTTGATATGGCGCCACCCTAGATTTGGCCCCTGGGGGGGTGTGGCCGTAATTTCTCAAAATGGCCACCAACAGTAACTAGAGCTGTGTTCGAATACTCATACTACCTGCACTAACCATACTATTTGTGATGTAAATTGAGAATGCAATATGCATATTGTTCGTAGAATGTATATAGTTAGTATGCCAAAGTTCCCGGATGTTGTACTACATTCACCAAAATACGAAGTATACAAGCAGTGGACACTATTTCCGTGCTTTTAGGGCCCATAATGCAATTCTTCAGAAAATGGCTTCACAACATTTTCAGATTTGAAGAAAATGGCGGAAAATTTGCAGCCGAAGTCCGACAAGAGCGGATACAAATTCATTGCTTGAACTAATTATGACAAATGTTAAGAAAATATTGAGTAATGTCATAAAGTAATGACTTCAAAGAAGTTACGTTACACGTTATGTTGGCTGACAATTTGTTAGCTATGCAGCCTTACGAACCACATAGCATATCATTACAGCAGTTGCTTGCATGTACCGGTATGTCAGGCCTTTTTTGAGATAAACACACAAAATTTGGCACATAAATAGATTTACAGTGGGGGAAAAAAGTATTTAGTCAGCCACCAATTGTGCAAGTTCTCCCACTTAAAAAGATGAGAGAGGCCTGTAATTTTCATCATAGGTACACGTCAACTATGACAGACAAATTGAGAATTTGTTTTCCAGAAAATCACATTGTAGGATTTTTAATGAATTTATTTGCAAATTATGGTGGAAAATAAGTATTTGGTCACCTACAAACAAGCAAGATTTCTGGCTCTCACAGACCTGTAACTTCTTCTTTAAGAGGCTCCTCTGTCCTCCACTCGTTACATGTATTAATGGCACCTGTTTGAACTTGTTATCAGTATAAAAGACACCTATCCACAACCTCAAACAGTCACACTCCAAACTCCACTATGGCCAAGACCAAAGAGCTGTCAAAGGACACCAGAAACAAAATTGTAGACCTGCACCAGGCTGGGAAGACTGAATCTGCAATAGGTAAGCAGCTTGGTTTGAAGAAATCAACTGTGGGAGCAATTATTAGGAAATGGAAGACATACAAGACCACTGATAATCTCCCTCGATCTGGGGCTCCATGCAAGATCTCACCCTGTGGGGTCAAAATGATCACAAGAACGGTGAGCAAAAATCCCAGAACCACACGGGGGGACCTAGTGAATGACCTGCAGAGAGCTGGGACCAAAGTAACAAAGCCTACCATCAGTAACACACTACGCCGCCTGGGACTCAAATCCTGCAGTGCCAGACGTGTCCCCCTGCTTAAGCCAGTACATGTCCAGGCCCGTCTGAAGTTTGCTAGAGTGCATTTGGATGATCCAGAAGAGGATTGGGAGAATGTCATATGGTCAGATGAAACCAAAATAGAACTTTTTGGTAAAACCTCAACTCGTTGTGTTTGGAGGACAAAGAATGCTGAGTTGCATCCAAAGAACACCATACCTACTGTGAAGCATGGGGGTGGAAACATCATGCTTTGGGGCTGTTTTTCTGCAAAGGGACCAGGACGACTGATCCGTGTAAAGGAAAGAATGAATGGGACCATGTATCGTGAGATTTTGAGTGAAAACCTCCTTCCGTCAGCAAGGGCATTGAAGATGAAACGTGGCTGGGACTTTCAGCATGACAATGATCCCAAACACACCGCCCGGGCAACGAAGGAGTGGCTTCGTAAGAAGCATTTCAAGGTCCTGGAGTGGCCTAGCCAGTCTCCAGATCTCAACCCCATAGAAATTTTTTGGAGGGAGTTGAAAGTCTGTGTTGCCCAGCGACAGCCCCAAAACATCACTGCTCTAGAGGAGATCTGCATGGAGGAATGGGCCAAAATACCAGCAACAGTGTGTGAAAACCTTGTGAAGACTTACAGAAAACGTTTGACCTGTGTCATTGCCAACAAAGGGTATATAACAAAGTATTGAGACACTTTTGTTATTGACCAAATACTTATTTTCCACCATAATTTGCAAATAAATTCATTAAAAATCCTACAATGTGATTTTCTGGAATTTTTTTCTAATTTTGTCTGTCATAGTTGACGTGTACCTATGATGAAAATTACAGGCCTCTCTCATCTTTTTAAGTGGGAAACTTGCACAATTGGTGGCTGACTAAATACTTTTTTCCCCCACTGTATATAGCTTTAAAAAGATTTAGATATGGAGCCCCCAGAGATTTGGCCCATGTGGGCTTTGGCAGTCATCTTCTGAAATGGCCACAGACGGTGATACAATTTGCAGTTCAGAAGGCATATTTTGAGATTAACACACCATATTTGGCACAGAGGTAGATTTGGGTACCCTGAAAAGATTTGGATATGGATCCATCACAGATTTGGCCCCTGAGGGCCTTATCAGCCATTTTACTTAAAGGCTGTAGACTGTACCATTATTTTGCAAACCTTTAATCTACAAAAAGTTATCCCTATAATTTTTAGATTTTTAAAAGTAATATATTTCTGCCATATACAGTACTTCTTGCCCTGAATCTCCTGAAAACCAAATGGTTTAACAGTAACACACAGTATATTAAAATGAGTACAGAGGGAAATGTAACATTTCTAGGATGAGTGTAGCGGAGGGGAGTTGAAATGTTCTAGTGATGAGGTAGCCCTGCCTGCGACTTAAAACTACCCTCGGCCAAAGACAGAATATTTTTGGGGTCTAATGGTTAAGACGTTTGGTTACGGAGCGGAAGACTGGGCGGTTCACATCATACCTGTTACATGAGCATGTAAACAAATGGCTGCTAAAGCTACTTTGCAATGCCAATAGAGGAGCAAATTCAGACTAACTACAGCTGTAATTGGGAAAATATAGCAGCCATTAGGTTGGAAAAGTTCACAATTTCTGTGGAAAATCCTCTCAAGCTTTGTTTCAGTTAGAACTTTTTACTTTCAACTTGTTTCATGAACAAAGGTATGACAACTTCTAATTCTGTAATTGGAACAAATTAAAGGCTATGTCACGGTTTAGTATAAAACCAACTCAGTGGCCTTGTGGTTAGAGTGTCTGCCCAGAGATTGGAAGGTTGGGAGTTCGATCCCCAGCTGAATCATACCAAAGACTGTAAAAATGGGACCCGATATGTCTCTGCTTCAGGGGCCACCATAGCATTAAGAAGATAGATAGCATCCTGCCCAGGGGGTGTACTTGTACAATTATCCGTTCCGGCTCGCAAGCCAAGGCTTGTTTACTTGCACAGTTTAGTACACCATGGACTTTTGGTGGTGACTGATCTGAGGCAGGATCAGGTAAAAGTGTACTTCCTGCACGCTAAGGTACTAATAATTGGGTCAGTGGAGCCAAATACAGCAACGGACAGAATTGTTAAATGGTGTTACTGTATGCGGTCATTTTGAAGAAATGGCTGCCACGCCCCCCAGGGTCCAAATCTGGGGTGTATCGATACCAAACTCTTTTCAGGGTCCATAAATCTACCTCTGGTCCAAATTTGGAGCCTTTAGCTTAAAATAGTGTTACCGTTTTGAAAATGTCTGCCACGCCCCCCAGGGGCCTAATATGGGGTGGCTCCATATCTAAATCTTTTCACAACATACATGATTGTTTTGCTAAGCTGCCCAACTACAATGAGGGATAGAACCAGTAACATTGTTATTGGTTACAACACGATACCAGAAGTCGTGATGGAAAATGTCTTTGGCATGATTCTTCTTCAACTAAATTAGCTTTGGGCTAATCGATCCACAAAAAAGTGATAGGGTTATGAAATTTGTGATTTGTTATAGGGGTCAGGGAAACCCACTGGGCAACATTGATTCAACCTTATGTTCATTTTGTCACTCTTTTTTTAGATTTAGTCTAATCTTAGTCATTTTGACACAAATATAATTAAGTTTTAGTCACATTTTTGTCATTTGAATAATGCTTTAGTCTAGATATTGTCAAAATGACGAAAACAGTGGGACATTTTGGTCCTTTCATTTTAGTCACAGATAGAAATGTCCATGAATAGAGCCGATGTTATTCATTATTCAACATGTCAGAGAGGCATGTTTGTTCTACATAACATATTTCTATCTGAACGTTCCAAAACGTTGCATCCTGCTGAACGAGCCTTATGTTGTTAGCAATAGCTAGCTAATGAGGTAACATGACTGAACAAGGTGTAGCCTAATGGGCCGGTCTGCAAGTAGTATAGTTTTAGTACGGCCTGCGATATGCTTTATGAATGTAAAAGTGCTGGTATTTTGGGTAATACTTTTTTTTTATGGTAATGAATGGATTCAAAACATTTTCTCTGAAGAAAAGATGGAGACTTGGCTAGTATGTTGGCTACAGAACCTGGCTACGAAATGCAGTGGAGAAATTGTGAGGGTTGAGCGAGACTACAAATTAAAAAACATTTCTATACTCAAGGTAGAGAAAAACATAGCTAGACTGTTGTTTTACTATTAAACTTAAAGCTACAATACTGTATGTAACTTTTTGGGCGACCCGACCAAATTCCCATAGAAATGTGAGTTATTGATCTTTCATTCCTGTTGAAAGCAAGTCTAAGAAGCAGTAGATCTGTTCTATGTGTTTCGTTTTCGCGTCTTTTACTTTCGGTTTTGTACACCAGCTTCAAACAAACAGTTGAATATACAATATTTTTGGTTATGGTAAATATATTTCACAGCGGTTTAGATGGTACAATGATCCTCTACACAATGACTGCTTGTTTTGTCACATAAACTGAAATTAGGCGAACTATTAGAATTTTAGCAACCAGAAAATGGCGGAGCGATTTCTGCATAGTGCATCTTTAATGCTGCTATGGTTTTTTATTTTGTAAAGCAGCTTGTGTTTCTTAAGCAGGCAAATTGTATCTAACTAGAAGGCTGGTGGTGACTGGTTAGCTACGGGGAAGCAAGAAAGTCGCTTGCGTGATGTGTATAATCAGAGGCGGAGCCGAAACGGAGCCTGTCTGCCCACACTCAATGCTTGCTCCCCCAAAGCTTACTAGCTGATGAAGGCTGTGAGTGCCGGGTCCTTCCCACTGCTGAACAGAACTGCACTGCACATTTGTGCTGCTAATATTAATTGTGCGTATCACTGAAAAGCTCTCAATCTCTTCAAAAACTCTTGTCCAGTCCATTTAATAGTCCGATTTCAGTCACAGAGATAATTTAGTCTCGTCTCATTTTAATAAACTATTTTTTTCTGGGTCTATTTAGTCAGTTATAGTCTAGTCAATTGCCACTGAAAAATAGGTGTTTGACTCATATTTTAGTCACTATTTTTGTTGATGAAATTAACAGTGATTCAACCAGTGTGTGCTATTACATTTTTTTAAACATCTCCCACAGCATCCTGAAAAACATGGGTCGTCACTTTTTGCTCTCCACAATAGTGCAATTATCTCAAATTGAAAGCTAATTTGGGCAATCTGATTATGTCAGTAAAGTGTTCATGAAGATGAAGTATGAGCCAAAACTTGTAGCTACCCCAAACATCAGTTTTGTCCTAAAAATGGGTTTCACGGCAGAATGAATCACAGCCACTTTTGGAAACTGGTTTGTGAATGAAGACAACAATTGTGTTTTTTCTATGCTCACACTGTTTTTATCTCTATATTTAGCTTTTTGTGTTTCTGGCTCATGATGACCTGTGCAATAAGGAAATGAGTGTGCTCCATGTTTTTCTTAGTGGCAGCTGGGCAGAGTGGAAGCCATAGTGATGACATGATGACATGTTGGTCAGCCTAGCTGCCTCGGCAGAGACACTTCTCGGCACAGAAGTGGCTTTCGAGTGACCCTGAAAGGACTTCAGCACATGAATTTTGAGCACAGCCATCTAGCAGCTTATAAGCCTAATCTTTTCTCTCAGTATTTTTATTTGAAGTGGATAGGTAGATAGATGAGTAGGTTAGACAATGGGAAGGGTCTGGGCTTGTCCAGACTATGTAAGCTTTGTGCGCTTTGACTGGAGGCCTCAGAACACACTGTAGGTGTAGTATGTATTGTAGTTGAATACTGTACTGGCTGATAACCAGTATTGGCCAATAACAAATTAGACTTCTGTGTGATGACATGTATAGCAAAAAGCATGAATCACAAACCACTCATGTTTTCTGTTACCCATATTAGCGTTCAGTACAGTCAATTCATAGATCCTTTTTAGATTGTGTTTTTTGGACATGGACGGTTGAACAAAAGGTTGTCCAAACAGAAAAACAGCTTCCATCTCAAGGCCATCAGACTGTTAAATAGTCACCACTAGCCGGCCTCCGCCCAGTACTCTGCCCTGAACTTTACTCACTGTCACTAGCCGGCTACCACTGGGTTACTCAACCTTGCACCATAGAGGCTGCTGCCTATGTACAGTGCATTCAGACCCCTTAACTTATTCCACTTTTTATTACGTTACAGCCTTGTTCTAAAATTGATTACATTGTTTTTTCCCCCTCATCAATCTACATACAATTCCCCATAATGATAAAGCAAAAACAGGTTTTTAGAAAGTTTTGCAAATGTATTAAAAATACAAAACTGAAATATCACATTTACATAAGTATTCAGACCCTTTACTCAGTACTTTGTTGAAGCACCTTTGGCAGCGATTACAGCCTGGAGTCTTCTTGGGTATGACGCTACAAGCTTGGCACAACTGTATTTGGGGAGATTCTCCCATTCTTCTCTGCAGATCCTCTCAAGCTCTGTCAGGTTGGATGGGGAGCGTTGCTTCACAGCTATTTTCAGGTCTCTCCAGAGGATGTTCGATCTGGTTCAAGTCCGGGCTCTGGCTGGGCCACTCAAGGACATTCAGAGACTTGTCCCGAAGCCACTCGGAGCTCTATGGACAATTCCTTCTACATCATGGCTTGGTTTTTGCTCTGACATGCACTGTCAACTGTGGGACCTTATAGAGACAGGTGTGTGTGCCTTTCCAAATCATTCTAATCAATTGAATTTACCACAGGTGGACTCCAATCAAGTTGTAGAACCATCTCAAGGATGATCAATGGAAACAGGATGCACCTGAGCTCAATTTCCAGTTGAAGCTCGCATCCGTTACAAGACCATGGTGCTTGCCTATGGAGCAGTGAGGGGAACGGCACCTCCGTACCTTCAGGCTCTGATCAGTCCCTACACCCAAACGAGGGCATTGCGTTCATCCACCTCTGGCCTGCTGGCTCCCCTTCCTCTGCGGAAGCATAGTTCCCGCTCAGCCCAGTCAAAACTGTTTGCTGCTCTGGCACCCCAATGGTGGAACAAGCTCCCTCACGACACCAGGACAGCGGAGTCACTCACCACCTTCCGGAGACATTTGAAACCCCACCTCTTTAAGGAATACCGGGGATAGGATAAAGTAATCCTTCTACCCCCCCCCCCCCCCAAAAAAAAAAAAACGAACAAAAAAAACGAACAAAAAAACGAACAAAAACATAATATAAAATAATAAAAAAAGAAATACAATAAAATAAAATAAATAAAATAAATAAATAAAAAAATTATGGTTATCCCACTGGCTATAGGGTGAATGCACCAATTTGTAAGTCGCTCTGGATAAGAGCGTCTGCTAAATGACGTAAATGTAAATGTAAATGCAATTTCGAGTCTCATAGACAAGGTTCTGAATACTTATGTAAATAAGTAATTTCAGTTTATTTATTTTTAATACATTTGCAAAAAATTATATTATGGGGTACTGTGTTTAGATTGAATTTTTATTTAATTAATCAATTTTAGAATGAGGCTATAACATTACAAAATGTGGAAAAAGGATAGGATAGGCCTTGACTAGAATGCAGTATATACACATATGAAGTGGGTAAAACAGTGTGTAAACATTATTAAAGTGATCAGTGTTCCATGTCTATGTACAGTGCCTTCGGAAAGTATTCAGACCCCTGGACTTTTTCCACATTTTGTTACGTTACAGCCTCATTCTAAAATTGATGAAATAAAGTACAAAGTACTGAGTAATTGGTCTGAATACTTATGTAAATGTGATATTTCAGTTTATTTTTAATAAATTAGCAAAAATGTATAAACCTGTTTTGACTTCGTCAGTATGGGGTATTGTGTGTATATTGAAGTGGATTTTTACAAAAAAAATCAATTTTAGAATTAGGCTGTAACATTAAAAAAATGTGGAAAAAGTAAAGGGGTCTGAATACTTACCGAATGCACTGTATACTATTCTGTACTACGTATTCTTCAGCTATACTACATATTCTATCCATATATACACACACACACACACACACACACACACACACCTAATATTTCTTAATTCCATTTGTTTACTTTTTTAGATTTGTATGTATTATTAAACATTACGTCACTGTTGGAGCTAGGAACACAAGCATTTCGCTACACCCACAATAACATCTGCTAAATATGTGTATGCAACCAATAAAATGTGATTTAATTTGAGGACCTGACCAATTCACCAGCATTGATGTTATCAACACTGACTGCTAGACTACACTGTCAACTGTGCAGTGGGGTCTGGATAAACAGAAGGCAAAGCGGAGTGTAAACAAGTCGTCCAGATTCTGCTCTCAATGCTCAGTGTTGCAGTTATGAGAGGGTAGTGTTTATGATTTCATTGCCTGGTATTGTGGATGGCTTAGATTCAAAACGCAACTGACCTAGGCTTTAGGTCTCTGTAAAAAGGGAGTCTTTCAACCCATTTGCTCTCGGGATACATTTACAATTCATTTAAATAGAATTGAGGACAGATTTGGTGTGATCGGATGGAAACTGGGTCCTGACATTTTTCCACAACCAGTGAGAGCCAGAATGGAAACTGTGTTTTCCAGGCCCTGGTGTGTTTCAGACTTGGGCCCAGATTTATTAGTGTTTCTTTAAAGTGCATTTCAGCCTTTAGCTCACCCTGATTGTAACCTTTTGAAAGATATAGGTGCTAGAGGATAGATAATCCTGTGTAACAAAAGTAGCCCCACTGTAAGTCTGTCTTCGCATTACCTACTTTGAGTTTCAGCTACTTTGTTTGCGCTCATCAGAATTTCCTCCTCATCAGAAATTCTTCCATGCTCCAGCAATATAATGCTTAATTAAATCAATACAGGAAACCCGAGTATTGGCATCAGCTGATATTGCACCACTTATATTAATCCCGCTGCCTTAGTATTTAGTCAATCAGGTTCTGCACACACATTATCTGACGGCTGCCGTGCGCTTTTGTTCCTGCCGCTATGCTATGGCTGTAACGTATACTTTAGGAGTCAGGAAGCCGGTGCAGAAGGGGAGTTTAATAATGAGAATAAGCAGATAAACTAAACAGGAGAAGCGTACTGAACGTGAACAAAACCAATACTGCCTGAAGACAGGCTACTGATGGCTAAATAAAGGGAGAGTAATCAAGGTAATGATGAAGTCCAGATGTGCATAACGATGGGGAGCAGGTGTGCGTAATGATGGTTGCTAGGACCGGTGGTTAGTAGAACGGCAATGTCGAACGACGGAGAGAGGGAATGGGAATAGGCGTGACAGCACCGGTGGAGGAGTGATGAAGTGAGTTCTGGGCATATTCCGCCCAGGGAAGGAACCGGTCCTAGCAACCCACATTACGCACACCTGGCAACCATCATTACGCATACCTGCGCCCCATCGTTTAGTTCTGGGCATATTCCGCCGACTCCTCCTGCCAGTCCTGGCAATGACTCCTTAGGAACCTCCCAAGCTCCTGGTTGGTCCTCTCCACCTTCCTGTTGGACTGAGGCCGGTACCCGGATGTGAGGCTGACCCCGACGTGAATTGGGGATCACGGTCGGAAACGATGTCCTCCGGAAGGCCATAGTGCCAGAAGACCTGCTGGAATAGTGCCTCAGCAACCTGGAGTGCGGTAGGTAGACCAGAGAGGGGGATCAAATGGCAGGATTTAGAGATCCTGTAAACAATGACCATAATGGTGGTAAAACCATCAGAATGGGGAGATCAGTTACAAAGTCTATGGACAGATGAGACCAAGGCCACTGAGGCACGGGAAGGGGAAGTAGTTTCCCTGCTGGAGCGTGCTGGGGAGATTTGGATACATACAGTGCATGAGTTGACATAGTGGGCGACGTTCTGGGCCACCAGTATTTATTGGCGAGGGATTGGATGATGCGGGTGATACTTGGGTGTCCAGCGGCGTGGGATGTATGTGCCCAGGTCAACAGCCAATCTCTCACGGTAGCAGGAGCGGGTTCCTTCTATAGAGCCTGGCGGATGTCCACATCTACGTCCCAACGATTCGGGAGGACAGATTGATAGGCTGGAGGGCACTCTCAGGTCCTCCGTTTTCCTGGTCCCCAGGCGGTGATTCTCATCCTCGACCAGGAGATGGTGGGGTTATGAAGTTGGAGCCACGGGAGGCCGAGGATGACTTTGTACGGGTGCGTTGGTGATGAGGAAGGGAAGGCTTTCCTGCTACATGGGTCCCACGGTGAGGGTGAGTGGTGCTGTGATGTGCGTAATTGTGCAGGATCCCAATGGTTGCGTATCCAGGGCTTGGACAGGAAAAGGAGAGGAGAGCGGGTATGAAGTTAAGTTCAGGGAGGAAGCGAGGAACTGGTCGATGAAGTTGCCAGCAGCACCAGAGTCCACTAGAGCTGTAGAGACAACACTTGAGGGACAGCCAGCCAGTGAAACGGGAAGCAGAAAGGGTTTGGCGGAAAACGATAATAATGGAATACTCACGCTCCTCTGCTCTAGTGGACCCCGGGTTGGGACGCACCGGACAAGCTGGTGCCCTTCCTGGCCGCAATAGGGACAGAGCCCCAGGTGTCTCCGGCGATGCCGCAGAGAGGTGTGTGGCCCCTACCTCCATGAGTTCAGGCTCTGCCTCAGGACAGCCAAAGGAGGGAGGCGAGTGACGAGGTGGACACCGGAGCTCCCGAAGAATGTTATCCAGACGGATGGCCATCGCGATGAGAGCGTCCAAGGATATGTTGTCATCCTGACATGCCAACCCCATCTGGACCTCCTCGCGCAGTCCACTGTGGAGTGCCGGCTCATTCTATCCTCTGGAGTCTGCCACAGTCTGAAAGGTGAGGGCGTACTCCGCAGCATTCTGGGCACCCTGCTGGAGTTGGAAAAGTTGCTCACCTCCCTCTCTGCCCTCTGGAGGATGGTCAAAGACTGCCCTGAACAGAGCCTTGAACCTCTCATAGGAACCCAGCTCCTCCTCTCTCCCAGATGCCGTAGCCCACTCCAAAGCCCGTCTGGTCAGCAGGGAAATGACCGTGGCAACCTTGAACCTCTCGGTGGTGGGGGCTCCCGTCTGATAGGTGAAATAGAGGGAGCACTGGAGTAGGAAGCCACAGCATTTTGATGGAGTACCATCATACTTCTTCGTAAGGGACAGTCGGGCATTGCTGACCAGGGCGGACAGCTGGGTAGGCTGGGGGACCGGCTCACTGTGACGACCTGTGGAAGGAGGCCCTCAGTCAGAGGTATGGAGAACCTCGCTGGATGTGTTGAGGTGGTGGAGAACGCGGAGGACCTCCTTCATGGTCGTACCCAGTAGAGCCAGCTGGTCGTGGTGTTGGTGGAGTAGATGACCCTGTTCCTCGACCGTCCGGAAGATGGTGTATTATCTGCTGCTTCCATCTTCCTATGGTGAGGGTGAGTGGTGCTGTGATGTGCGTAATTGTTCCAGATCCCAATGGTCGCGTATCCAGGGCTTGGACAGGAAAAGGATAGGAGAGCAGGTATGACGTTAAGTTCAGTGAGGAGGCGAGGGCCTGGTCGATGAAGTTCCCAGTGGCACCGGAGTCCACTGGAGCTGTAGAGACAACATTTAAGGGACAGCCAGCCAGTGAAATGCAAACCAGAAAGGGTTTGGTGGAAAACAATAATGGAATAATCACGCCTACCCTGAAAGATGGAAGGTCACGGGGCCGCCCCTCTGCTCTGGTGGATCCCGGGTTGGGACGCACCGGACACCGCTGAAACTGGTGCCTCTCCTGGCCGCATTAGGGACAGAGCCCCAGCTGTCTGCCACGGAGAGGTGTGTGGCCCCTACCTCCATGGGTTCAGGCTCTGCCTCAAGACAGCCGAAGGAGGGAGGCGAGTGGCGAGGTGGAAGAAGGAGGTTATCTCCCGAAGAAGGTTATCCAGACGGATGGCCATCGCGATGAGAACGTCCAAGGATATGTTGTCATCCCAACATGCCAACTCCGTCTGGACCTCCTCACGCAGTCAACTGCGGAATAGAGTGAGGAGCGCCGGCTCATTCCATCCACTGGAGGCTGCCACAGTCTGAAAGGTGAGGTCGTACTCTGCGGTCTTGGCACCCTGCTGGAGTTGGAAAAGTCACTCACATCCCTCTCTTCCCTCTGGAGGATGGTTGAAGACCGCCCTGAACAGAGCCTTGAACCTCTCATAGGAACCCAGCTCCTCCTCTCCTCTCTTCCAGACAGCCGTAGCCCACTCCAACGCCCATCCGGTTTAGCAGGGAAATTACCGTGGCAACCTTGGACCTCTCGGTGGTGGGGGCTCCTGTCTGATTGGCAAAATAGAGGGAGGGACAGTCGGGCATCACTAACCTGGGCGGACGGCTGGGTAGGCTGGCTCACTGTGACGACCCGTGGTAGGAGGCCCTCCGTCATAGGCATGGAGAACCTTGCTGGTGGTGTCGCGGCGGTGGAGAACGCTGAAGACCTCCTTCATGGTCGTACCCAGTAGAGCCAGCTGGTCGTGGTGTTGGTGGAGTAGATTACCCTGTTCCTCGACCGTCCGGAAGATGGTGTATTATCTGCTGCTTCCATTATTTTTTCAGAGGCAGTATTCTGTAACGTATACGCTAGGAGTCAAGATGCAGGTGCAGAAGGTGAGTTTAATAATGAGAATAAGCAGCTAAACAAAACAGGAGAAGCGAACTGAATGTGAACAAAACCAATACTGCCTGAAGACTGAGGCTACTAAGGGCTAAATAAACAGAGAGTAATCGAGGTAATGATGAAGTCCAGGTGTGCATAACGATAGGGAGCAGGTGTGCGTAATGATGGTTGCCAGGTGTGCGTAATGTGGGTTGCCAGGACAGGTGGTTAGTAGACCGGCGACGTCGAATGCCGGAGAGAGGGAACGGGAGTAGGCGTGACAGTAACATATATGTCTGTTTTCTGCTTTCCCACCACCCACCCCCACCTCCACCAGTTTGGGCTCTGCTTTTGGTTTGGTCAAGGGGATTTATATAGCGTACCTTGCTCACTTCCTGCAATTATGATTATCTTAACATGATGCACGCTCTGGCAGTGTGCTACCCTAAAGGAGCAAAGCCTAATACCAAGACTAATGTAAGACTAATTTATTGCATATATTGTACTATTTTTCTAATAAATGGTTAAACGAATACATGGCGTTTCCTGTCTGAGCTGTTGTAATATCTCTTTGAGAGCTGAGCACTGATATACACTACATGACCAAAAGTATGTGGACACCTGATCGTCGAACATCTAATTCCAAAATTATGGCCATTAATATAGAGTTGGTCCCCCCTTTGCTGCTATAACAGCCTCCACTCTTCTGGGAAGGCTTTCCACTAGATGTTGGAACATTGCTGCAGGGACTTGCTTCCATTCAGCCACAAGAGTATTAGTGAGGTCAAGCTCACTGATGTTGGGCGATTAGGCCTGACTCGCAGTCGGTGTTCCAATTAATCCCAAATGTGTTCGATGGGGTTGAGGTCAGGGCTCTGTGCAGGCCAGTCAAGTTCTTCCATACCCATCTCGAAAAACCATTTCTGAATGGACATCACTTTTTGCACAGGGGCATTGTCATGCTGAAACAGGAAAGGGCGTTTCTCAAACTGTTGCCACAAATTTGGAAGCACAGAATTGTCTAGAATGTCATATGCTGTAGTGTTAAGATTTCCCTTCACTGGAACTAAGGGGTCATGCCCAAACCATGAAAAACAGCCCCAGACCATTATTCCTCCTCCACCAAACTTTACATGTCAATGTTTGTCAATGGAGATTGCATGGCTGTGTGCTCAATTTTATACACCTGTCAGCAACACGTATGGCTGAAATAGCCAAATCCACAAATTTGAAAGGGTGTCCACATACTTTTGTATATACTGTATATCATATCAATTCTGTTTTATTTGTGTTACTTTTAGCAAAAAGGGTTCCAAAATGATTATTCAGCTGTCCCCATGGGAGCACCCTTTTTAGTTCCATGTAGAACACACTGTGGACAATCCGACGTCTGCATTGGACGTGATTTATGGTGATGCAGCCTCTGCAGAAGTCAGGGCATTTACACTTCTAGAGCTTTGCATAGCTTTTGAGTAGAGCTTTTGTGAAGGAAGTTGTAAAGGAAGTTTGCGTTTATACAGGACCTCCCGCCCCCACCTACCGTCAACCAATCATGTCAATGTGGAGCTATACAGAGCATTGTTACAAAATTTGGGAGGCGCACAGCGATGCGGTACAGAGCTCAATTTTGCCTCTGCATGCATCCGGAGGCTCCGCAATTGCGTCACACCCTCCATACGGAACCTAAGGCCACATTTTCGCATCAAGCATAAATTGGCTCTAACGGTGTACTAACACTTTGCTGTACCTCTGTCTCTCGCTAGAGGGCACTGAAGCTCATTTGTTCCAGAACTAATCAAGGATAATTTGTTCTGACCCTGGACCTGTAATCACAACATACTCTTGAAGGATACTTACTCATGGCCATGGTGCATTAAGGTGCAGCAGGGGGGACATTTTTGGTGATAAAAGGAACACTCTGTTGAATAACAGGAGGTGGTGAACTTGTCCAACAGTGTTGAGGTAACGATGCAATATCCCAGTAAGCAAAATTAAGTTTACAAATAAGTATTTTAGGTTAGGTTCATTTTAAGTTCTGAATGAAGGTTAAAGACATTGAAAATACATATTTTGGGTCATTGATTCTATCGCCAAATTTGAACTACACATACATTCTCAATGTAAGCATTATATCGCTGTTACATTCCCCAACAAGAAACCGACAATTGTCGCTCAAACAGAAGGGGAAAATAACAAAGAGTCACTAACAACCAAAACAAAACAGGTAGGGCTTTCGAAGGGGTTCTCAAAGACACTTATGGGGGTGTCCACTGAAAGTTGCAACAACAAGAAATATGTGTCCACTACTAAATATCACCTGTGCCAGCACAGGTGAAACCAACAACTGACTAATAAGGCGACAGCTGTAACACATCCTGACCAACGAGGATGATTCCAATCAGGGGAAGCAACACCCAACAGAACCAACTTCGAAATCGAGCAAAACCCCAAAGCCTTCTTGCTACGACTGTGATATGTTGTTGTTTCTCTACCTTTGTTGAATGCATTGACTGTAAGCAAAGATCGTCTATTATAATGACAAGATATTTGAGTGACCACTTTAACAATGGAAATACATGTCCTTTAAGATGGAAGGCAGGCGGGAGGAGGTGAGATCAGGTGGGACCATTCTAGCCAATGAGAGTGCAGATACGCGTGTGAATAACAGGCCATAAAAATAGATAGAGGACTCATCTTTGTATCTGTGCCATCATAGCGTCCGTGACATCTCCATTTTAAAGTAGTCAATTTTCTTCTTAATTTTCTGATTGCTCCCAACTCATAGGGATCCCCACCCAGTTGGCTACTTTAAAATGGTGGTAGCCCTCAATGGCAATGTCCATGCTAAAATGGGTTATATGCATAATGAGTCCTATCTATCTCTACGACAACAGGCACAACTCCGATATAAAGTCGTTTTTTGGGTAAGTTGCAGAAATGCCTTGTGCTTCCACTTATATCAGTGCATACGTAGCAATCTAAGCCTCAAGTAGCAAATTAGCAATAAAACAATTTTGTTGACCAAATTCGACACTCTCTCATTAACTTCGTGGGCTTGTTTTAATGGGCAGATATTGGGTGGAGTAAAACCTCTCAACTCGCCTCTTCCTCTCTGCTGTAAGTTGCTATGGATAAGAGTGTCTGTTTTAACATTTACATTTTGGTCATTCAGAAAACACCTGCAAAGTATGCTGTGTATTATTCTAATGAGCTCCGTCCCCAAACAAGTACAAATGTGGTCGGTCCAGACCAAATCTGAACAAATCATAGACGTCTAGACTGTTTCAAAAGTATGGCACAGTTCAGTACAGTAGAGCAAAGTAAAGTACAGTAGAGTACGGTACAGTACAGTAGTGTTTTATTCAATAGAGTAGAGCAGCCTTTCTCAAACCCCGGGCCGTGGACCGGCGTCGGTCCGTGGAGGAATGCTTGCCGGTCTGCAGAATATTTGTCTTGAATATGATCGTTTTTGGGGGGGGTCTGGGGCATATTTAACTTGAACAAAATCCTTGCTGTAGGCCTACTTCCGCAATATGCTGAACTATGCATGCTGCAGTAAACAAATTGTGTTGCCATGATGAAGTATAGCTACACCAAACGCACACACACACACACAAGCTAGCCCTGCTGCGCATCCTGCACACACTCTCACTCTCCCTGTTAGCTAACCAAACGGCCATAAGCCATGGCCTGCTCTAAGCAAAAGTGACTAGATTCGTATTTAAATGCAAAAGAAGTGGACCCAACAAATGAACCTGAGTCAAAAAAGTATCCTCCATTAACTCGTAAGTACAATCCATGCTATATCAAGTTTGGATTTGTTTCAAATGACAGCTGCACGCCAAAACTGGTCTGTGTGATACACTAGTTATACAAAAGTATGTGGACACCCCTTTAAATTAGTGGATTTGGCTATTTCAGCCACACCAATAAAATCAAGCACACAGCCATGCAATCTCCATTGCCAAACATTGGCAATAGAATGGCCTTACTGAACAGCTCAGTGACTTTCAACATGGCACCATCAGAGGATACCACCTTTCGAAACAAGTCAGTTCGTCAAATTTCTGCCCTGCTAGAGCTGCCCCGGTCAACTGTAAGTGTGTTATTGTGAAGTGGAAACGTCTGGGAGCAACAATGGCTCAGCCACAAAGTGGTAGGTCACACAAGCTCACAGAACGGGACCGCTGAAGCGCGTAGCACATAAAAATTGTCTGTCCTCGGTTGCAACACTCACTACCGAGTTGCAAACTGCCTCTGGAAGCAACTTCAGCACAATAACTGTTTGTCAGGAGCTTCATGAAATGGGTTTCCATGGCTGAGCAGATGCACACAAGTCTAAGATCACCATGCGCAATGCCAAGCGTCGGCTGAAGTGTTGTAAAGCTCGCCGCCACTGGACTCTGGAGCAGTGGAAACGCATTCTCTGGAGTGATGAATCATGCTTCACCATCTGGCAGTACGACGGACAAATCTGGGTTCGGCAGATGCCAAGAGAATGCATAGTGCCAACTGTAAAGTTTGGTGGAGGAGGAATAATGGTCTGGGGCTGTTTTTCATGGTTCAGGCTAGGCCCTTTAGTTCCAGTGAAGGGAAATCTTAACGCTACATACAATGACATTCTAGACAATTCTGTGCTTCCAACTTTGTGGCAACAGTTTGGGGAAGGCCCTTTCTTGTTTCAGCATGACAATTCCCCACCATGCACAAAGCGATGTCCATGCAGAAATGGTTTGTCGAGATCTGTGTGGAAGAACTTGACTGGTCTGCACAGAGCAATGACCTCAACCCCAACGAACACCTTTGGGATGAATTTGAACACCGACTACGAGCCAGGCCTAATCGCCCAACATCAGTGCCCAACCTCACTAATGCTCTTGTGGCTATATGGAAGCAAGTCCCCGCAGCAATGTTCCAACATCTAGTGGAAAGCCTTCCAAGAAGAGTGGAGGCTGTTATAGCAGCAAAAGGGGGACCAACTCCATATTAATGCCCATGATTTTGGAATGAGGTGTCCGACGAGCAGGTGTCCACATACTTTCAAATCAAAATATATTTTATATTTGAGATTCTTCAAATAGCCACCCTTTGACTTGATGACAGCTTTACACACTCTTGGCATTCTGTCAAACAGCTTCATCTGGAATGCTTTTCCAACAATCTTGAAGGAGTTCCCACATATGCTGAGCACTTGTTGGCTGCTTTCCTTCACTCTTCCATCCGACTCATCCCAAATCATCTCAATTGGGTTGAGGTCGGGGGATTGTGGAGGCCAGGTCATCTGATGCAGCACTCCATCACTCTCCTTCTTGGTAAAATAGCACTTATACAGCCTGGAGGTGTGTTGGTCATTGTCCTGTTGAAAAACAAATTATAGTCCCATTAAGCCCAAACCAGATGGGATGGCGTATTGCTGCAGAATGCTGTGGTAGCCATGCTGATTAAATGTGAATTCTGAATAAATCACAGACAGTGTCACCAGCAAAGCACCCCCAGACAATAACACCTCCTCCTCCATGCTTTACGGTGGGAAATACACATTTGGAGATCATCCGTTCACCCACACCGCGTCTCACAAAGACACTGCAATTTGAACCAAAATTCTCCAATTTGGACTCCAGACCAAAGGACAAATTTCCTCTGGTCAAATGTCCATTGCTCGTGTTTCTTGGCCCAAGCAGGTCTCTTCTTCTTATTGGTGTCCTTTAGTAGTGGTTTCTTTGCAGTAATTCGACCATGAAGGCTTTATTCACACAGTGCCTTCTGAACAGTTAATGTTGAGATGTGTCTGTTACTTGAACTCTGTGAAGCATTTATTTGGGCTGCAGTTTCTGAGGCTGGTAGCTTTAATTAACTTATCCTCTGTTACAGAGGTAACTCTGGGTCTTCCACTCCTGTGGCGGTCCTCATGAGAGCCAGTTTCATCATAGCGCTTGATGGTTTTTGCGACTGCACTTGAAGAAACTTTCAAAGTTCTTGAAATGTTCCGTATTGACTGACCTTCATGTCTTAAAGTAATGATAGACTCTCATTTCGCGTTGCATATTTGAGCTGTTCTTGCCATAATATGGACTTGGTGTTATACCAAATAGGGCTATCTTCTGTATACCCCCCCTACCTTGTCACAACACAACTGATTGGCTCAAACGCATTAAGAAGGAAATAAATTCCACAAATTAGCTTTTAAGAAGTCACACCTGTTAATTGAAATGCATTCCAGGTGACTACCACATGAAACTGGTTGAGAGAATGCCAAGAGTGTGCAAAGCTGTCATCAAGGCAAAGGGTGGCTATTTGAAGAATCTCCAATATAAAATACATTTTGATTTGTTTAACACTTTTTTGGTTACTACATCATTCCATATGTGTTATTTCATAGTTTTGATGTCTTCACTATTATTCTACAATGTCAACAATTGTAAAAATAAAGATAAAACCCTTGAATGAGTTGGTGTGTCCAACATTTTGACTGGTAGTATGTGTTTATATCTATATATATATATATATATATATACACAAATACATACATACAGTTGAAGTCGGAAGTTTACATACACCTTAGCCAAATACATTTACTCTCAGTTGTTCACAATTCCTGACAATTAATCCTATAAAAAATTCCCTGTTTTAGGTCATTTAGGATCACCACTTTATTTGAAGAACTTGAAATGTCAGAATAATAGTAGAGATAATGAATTATTTGAGCTTTTATATCTTTCATCACATTCCTGGTGGGTCAGAAGTTTACATACACTCAATTAGTATTTGGTAGAATTGCATTTAAATTGTTTAACTTGGGTCAAACATTTCGGGTAGCCTTCCACAAGCTTCCCACAATAAGTTGGCTGAATTTTGGCCCATTCCTCCTGACAGAGCTGGTGTAACTGAGACAGGTATATAGGCCTCCTTGCTCGCACATGCTTTTTCAGTTCTGCCCACACATTTTCTATAGGATTGAGGTCAGGGCTTTGTGATCGTCACTCCAATACCTTGACTTTGTTGTCCTTAAGCCATTTTGCCACAAGTTTGTAAGTATGCTTGGGGTCATTGTCCATTTCGAAGACCCATTTGCGACCAAGCTTTAACTTCCTGACTGATGTCTTGAGATGTTGCTTCAGCATATCCACATCATTTTACTTCCTCATGATGCCATCTATTTTGAGAAGTGCACCAGTCCCTCCTGCAGCAAAGCACCCCCACAGCATGATGCTGCTACCCCCATGCTTCACGGTTGGGATGGTGTTCTTCGGCTTGCAAGCATTCCCCTTTTTCCTCCAAACATAACGATGGTCATTATGGCCAAACAGTTCTATTTTTGTTTCATCAGACCAGAAGACATTTCTCCAAAACGTATGATCTTTGTCCCCATGTGCATTTGCAAACCGTAGTTTGGCTTTTTTATGGCGGTTTTGGAGCAGTGGCTTCTTCCTTGCTGAGCGGCCTTTCAGGTTATGTCGATATAGGACTCGTTTTACTGTGGATATAGATACTTTTGTACCTGTTTCCTCCAGCATCTTCAAAGTCCTTTGCTTTTGTTCTGAGATTGATTTGCACCAAAGTACGTTCATCTCTAGGAGACAGAACGCGTCTTCTTCCTGAGCGGTATGACGGCTGCGTGCTCCCATGGTGTTTATATTTGTGTACTATTGTTTGTACAGATGAATGTGGTACTTTCAGGTGTTTGGAAATTGCTCCCAAGGATGAACCAGACTTGTGGAGGTCTACAATCTTTTTTCTGAGGTCTTGGCTGATTTCTTTTGATTTTCCCATGGTGTCAAGCAAAGAAGCACTGCGTTTGAAGGTAGGCCTTGAAATGCATCCACAGGTACACCTCCAATTGACTCAAATGATGTCAATTAGCCTATCAGAAGCTTCTAAAGCCATGACATAATTTTCTGGAATTTTCCAAGCTGTTTAAAAGGCACAGTGAACTTAGTGTATGTAAACTTCTGACCCACTGGAATTGTGATACAGTGAATTATAAGTGAAATAATCTGTCTGTAAACAATTGTTGGAGGGGAAAAAAGGGGAAGAGGTGAAAAAAGCATTTGATCCCCTGCTGATTTTGTACGCTTGCCCACTGACAAAGAAATGATCAGTCTATCATTTTAATGGTAGGTTTATTTGAACAGTGAGAGACAGAATAACAACAACAAAATCCAGAACAACGCATGTAAAAAATTTTATAAATGTATTTGCATTTTAATGAGGGAAATAAGTATTTGACCTCTCCGCAAAACATGACTTAGTACTTGGTGGCAAAACCCTTGTTGGCAATCACAGAGGTCAGACGTTTCTTGTAGTTGGCCACCAGGTTTGCACACATCTCAGGAGGGATTTTCTCCCACTCCTCTTTGCAGATCTTCTCCAAGTCATTAAGGTTTCGAGCCTGACGTTTGGCAACTCGAACCTTCAGCTCCTTCCACAGATTTTCTAAGGGATTAAGGTCTGGAGACTGGCTAGGCCACTCCAGGACCTTAATGTGCTTCTTCTTGAGCCACTCCTTTGTTGCCTTGGCCGTGTGTTTTGGATCATTGTCATGCTGGAATACCCATCCACGACCCATTTTCAATGACCTGGCTGAGGGAAGGAGGTTCTCACTCAAGATTTGACGGTACATGGCCCCATCCATCGTCCCTTTGATGCGGTGAAGTTGTCCTGTCCCCTTATCAGAAAAACACCCCCAAAGCATAATGTTTCCACCTCCATGTTTGACGGTGGGGATGGTGTTCTTGGGGTCATAGGCAGCATTCCTCCTCCTCCAAACACGGCGAGTTGAGTTGATGCCAAAGAGCTCCATTTTGGTCTCATCTGACCACAACACTTTCACCCAGTTCTCCTCTGAATCATTCAGATGATCATTGGCAAACTTCAGACGGCCATGTATATGTGCTTTCTTGAGCAGGTGGACCTTGCAGGCGCTGCAGGATTTCAGTCCTTCACGGCGTAGTGTGTTACCAATTGTTTTCTTGGTGACTATGGTCCCAGCTGACTTGAGATCATTGAAAAGATCCTCCCGCGTAGTTCTGGGCTGATTCCTCACTGCTCTCATGATCATTGCAACTCCACGAGGTGAGATCTTGCATGTGCCCCAGGCCGAAGGAGATTGACAGTTATTTTGTGTTTGCAAATAATCGCACCAACTGTTGTCACCTTCTCACCAAGCTGCTTGGCGATTGTCTTGTAGCCCATTCCAGCCTTGTGTAGGTCTACAATCTTGTCCCTGACATCCTTGGAGAGCTCTTTGGTCTTGGCCATGGTGGAGAGTTTGGAATCTGATTGATTGATTGCTTCTGTGGACAGGTGTCTTTTATACAGGTAACAAGCTGAGATTAGGAGCACTCCCTTTAAGAGTGTGCTCCTAATCTCAGTTCATTACGTGTATAAAAGACACCTGGGAGTCAGAAATCTTTCTGATTGAGAGGGGGTCAAATACTTATTTCCCTCATTAAAATGCAAATCAATTTATAACATTTTTTACATGCGTTTTTCTGGATTTTTTTGTTGTTATTCTGTCTCTCACTGTTCAAATAAACCTACCATTAAAATGATACACTGATCAATTTTTTGTCAGTGGGCAAACGTACAAAATCAGCAGGGGATCAAATACTTTTTTCCCTCACTGTACATGAGGCCGAACAGCATTCCAACAGCAAATGCTACGTTGCCCAGATCCTGCAGCACCTTGACGCCTTCAAGGACAATCCCAGTGTCCTCTGGTTCCTCACTCGTGGCATTGTCTTCGATAATGTATATCCCCACAGTAGTGTCCTTAATGGCTGCCTTGGTGGACTCTTCATCCATGCCCTGAACAAGGCACAAAGGCAAAACTTGTCAATCATACAAAATGAATCATTCGTTTATTGAAGTGTTTATAGTTAGGGACTCTAGATTGCAAAAAGTATAGCTCATGAAGTATAAGAGCATGATACAGACAGAAATAAATTGTTGAGTATGTCTGACTTCAACTTAGGCCCTGGAACAAGTAGAGTGCCACTTTCAAGGTAAACTGAATTGGCCTGCTGAAGTTTTAGCTCAGCATCATAGGAGAATCGAGGCCAAGAGGACCGTGAGCTAGTAGACTCTGGAGAAGACAGTACAGTGGGGGAAAAAAGTATTTAGTCAGCCACCAATTGTGCAAGTTCTCCCACTTAAAAAGATGAGAGAGGCCTGTAATTTTCATCATAGGTACACATCAACTATGACAGACAAAATGAGGAAAAAAAATCCAGAAAATCACATTGTAGTATTTTTAATGAATTTATATGCAAATTATGGTGGAAAATAGGTATTTGGTCAATAACAAAAGTTTCTCAATACTTTGTTATATACCCTTTGTTGGCAATGACACAGGTCAAACGTTTTCTGTAAGTCTTCAAAAGGTTTTCACACACTGTTGCTGGTATTTTGGCCCATTCCTCCATGCAGATCTCCTCTAGAGCTGTGATGTTTTGGGGCTGTCGCTGGGCAACACAGACTTTCAACTCCCTCCAAAGATTTTCTATGGGGTTGAGATCTGGAGACTGGCTAGGCCACTCCAGGACCTTGAAATGCTTCTTATGAAGCCACTCCTTCGTTGCCCGGGCGGTGTGTTTGGGATCATTGTCATGCTGAAAGACCCAGCCACGTTTCATCTTCAATGCCCTTGCTGATGGAAGGAGGTTTTCACTCAAAATCTCACGATACATGGCCCCATTCATTCTTTCCTTTACACGGATCAGTCGTCCTGGTCCCTTTGCAGAAAAACAGCCCCAAAGCATGATGTTTCCACCCCCATGCTTCACAGTAGGTATGGTGTTCTTTGGATGCAACTCAGCATTCTTTGTCCTCCAAACACGACGAGTTGAGTTTTTACCAAAAAGTTATATTTTGGTTTCATCTGACCATATGACATTCTCCCAATCCTCTTCTGGATCATCCAAATGCACTCTAGCAAACTTCAGACGGGCCTGGACATGTACTAGCTTAAGCAGGGGGACACATCTGGCACTGCAGGATTTGAGTCCCTGGCGGCATAGTGTGTTACTGATGGTAGGCTTTGTTACTTTGGTCCCAGCTCTCTGCAGGTCATTCACTAGGTCCCCCCGTGTGGTTCTGGGATTTTTGCTCACCGTTCTTGTGATCATTTTGACCCCACGGGGTGAGATCTTGCGTGGAGCCCCAGATCGAGGGAGATTATCAGTGGTCTTGTATGTCTTCCATTTCCTAATAATTGCTCCCACAGTTGATTTCTTCAAACCAAGCTGCTTACCTATTGCAGATTCAGTCTTCCCAGCCTGGTGCAGGTCTACAATTTTTTTTCTGGTGTCCTTTGACAGCTCTTTGGTCTTGGCCATAGTGGAGATTGGAGTGTGACTGTTTGAGGTTGTGGACAGGTGTCTTTTATACTGATAACAAGTTCAAACAGGTGCCATTAATACAGGTAACGAGTGGAGGACAGAGGAGCCTCTTAAAGAAGAAGTTACAGGTCTGTGAGAGCCAGACATCTTGCTTGTTTGTAGGTGACCAAATACTTATTTTCCACCATAATTTGCAAATAAATTCATTAAAAATCCTACAATGTGAAAATGTTTTCCTCAATTTGTCTGTCATAGTTGACGTGTACCTATGATGAAAATTACAGGCCTCTCTCATCTTTTTAAGTGGGAGAACTTGCACAATTGGTGGCTGACTAAATACTTTTTTTCCCCACTGTATGTGATCTTGTTGCTACTGTGCTGTACTGTGCTGTCCAAACATAGACGTCTATGATTGGTTCGGATTTGATTAGGTCCGGACCAAATATCAACGTCCGTGGACATTGAAATCAAGCCCGCTTCTGACTGCACCAAAAAAAGACGGCTGGTCAGGACGGCGTTGTTCCGTTCTTAGTGGGATCAGTGATGACTTGCTCAGACTTAGCCAGAAATCACATCCTATTGAGGCGAGAGTGTTTTATCATCTGAAAGATACAATTATTTCCTTAAATGTCTTAATTTTCACACATAAAGAACAAGTGTGAATTCCCCAACTCCTGAATTTGCCCCCATTATTGCGTAACTTCCCTATTTTCCCATCTATACCAATACATTTCAAATGTTCTTAATATCCTCACACACACTTTTCTCACTGTAATCTGTGGATCATTCAGCTGCCGTCCGCTGTGAGTTGGCTGCAGTAGCAGCCAGAACACTGTGTGAGGGCACTTAGGACTGTAAAAAGAACTCCCCTGGAACTCAACTAAGGGCATATGACTCGTTCACCTTCATCATTAATGGTGGATACCTTCCCAGTCATGGGCCATGTATGCCAGCCGAAGCGATTTACTTTTTGGGGCCCTTCTGTTTGGTGACAACCTTTATTTGTCTAGACGAGAAATTCCTAATTACAGAACAGCTCAGTTGCCAGTTGGGATTGTAAATATGGGTTTATGGTTGGATTTTACAGTGAAAGGGGGCTGAGGTTTGGTGTCACGCGGAAAACAGCAAAGTCTGTATGGTGCTGTATATAGCTCTTTCTGTACGTAAATGTCTGCAGCATGACCGTGACATTATCGATAGAAATTCCAGAGCTTAGAATACCTCTTGAGTGTGCTATGGTTCCCCACCATACAGTATCTATGCAGGCTTCCTATTTTTTTTTTACTATGGGGACAGTGATGGGTCGACAATACCAGCTCTGTGTGAATGGTGCTAAAATGAGACCCTTGGTGTGAATAGAAGTGCTCTGACAAGTTATCCACTGCTTGGGGGATCTAGTGATGTGTGTGTGTGTGTGTGTGTGTGAATCTCGGGTTGGTCAGCAGCCTACAAGGCATATGATTACTGTGTTTGTAAACACATTCTCAGAGATCCAATAAATTCCTGAGTTCAGCCAATTTGGCATATGTCCTTCAGTCATGCCATTTCCATGATGGTCTACTAGAATGCAGACCTGGGTTGAAATACTATTTGAAATCATTTCAGATACTCTATCTGTGCTTGATTGAGCTTGCCTGGCTTAAGGGACCAATAGAATAGTTCCAAAACGGTGAACACCGCCCATCTGGCACTGCAAGCAGGCTAGAGCAAACTCTCAAAGTATTTGAAAGATGTCAAATAGTATTTGAACCCAGGTCTGCTAAAATGGTGGCTGGATGACTTATCACTGGCAAGGAGAAGCCAAGTGTGCATAAATCTTCTAAGGCCTGCAATACTGAGACGACAGCAGTCGCGCCTTCTCTTCATAATGACCTAGCCTAGAGACGCATACAGTCTTAGAAAAAAAAGTGCTATCTAAATTAAGTGGTTTAAGTGTTTCCATTACCCCTTTAGGCTAATTGAGCATTAATAAATTGGCGACAGCTGTATGCCCTTAACTTATCTGTTTCATGTCTCAGATACACAAAAAAGGTTATATCTGGAACCTTAAAGGGTTCTTCTGCTATCCCCATAGGAGAACCCTTTGAATAACCCTTTTTGGTTCCAGGTAGAACCCTTTTGAGTTCCATGTAGAACCTTTTCACAGAGTGTTCCACATGGAACCAAAAAGGGTTCTACCTGGAACCAAAAAGGGTTCTCCGATGGGGACAGCCAATGAATCCTTTTGGAACCCTTTTTTTCTAAGAGTGTATTGTCACAACATCACAACTGTACCTGATTCAAACCACAGCAAGTGCAGTAATGTTTGTGAATGAGAGTCACATATGTTTAGCAATGATCAAATAATCCTAATACTGTACATACACTGAAAAGTGCAGGTGTCTTATTGTGCTGTCCATGTGAAACTCTCCCTGGTTTGACCTTAATGTTTCTTTGTAAAAATAAAGGCACAACTTGACTGTTCCGACAAATGTTTTTTTAGTCACAGTGAAAATTTCAGGTCTGCTGAGTGAAAACTTGAACATTGTGAAAATTCTTTGTGCGTTTACTGTGAACACTGAGGCTGTACCAGCTATAAGTTACAGTTTTAACAGGGGTCAAGTAGGCTACTTTGGCTATATGATCATAATGTAGAGTAGGCCTACCAGAGTGGTCTACCATCAAAAACAATGGAGAAAATGCATCCCATAACATTTTAACATGGAAATAGCTGTTCTATCATTCAGCCTACAGTAGCAGCCAATGTGTGGTGTTCAATGTAGGCCTACATTCCATGAGACTTTTGAAAAAGACATGCACGGCTTGATATTAACCTGTTTATCCACTCAGGAGGTGAATGAACATGTTGTTGTGTTGTTTGATGCAAGAAAGTACTTTACAAAATAAAAAGCATCATTATTCCCATACCATTATTACAGAGAATCAGACAAATGATGCTACCCTCTGCCTATTGGCTACTTAGCTTATTCAACCCTGTCTCAAAATACAACACTGCCCCTTTAAGACAAAAAAAAAGTTATTTACCTGTGCTGTTGTAGGAAGCAATCACTACCCCATTGCTGACCACAAATTATCTATAACTGGGCTAATAACTCACTAACTAGCAAAGGATATTAACAAATGTGCACACCTCGCTACATGTAGCTCTCGCTTTGATCTCAAAATAAGCGCATCTACTCACGACTGCTCATGCTGTAAACACAGTCAAGTTCAACGTGAATGGCACAGATCCATTTATGGCAATGGTCTATTTGCATATAGGCCTACTGCAGCTCTGATTGGTTATGGCACACCAGTCTGTGTAGAGTACGGGCCTGAGTGTGCCTGTCAATGCAATATAATCCTACTAAGACGCGTTCTGCCTACAACAAAATCTCTTGCATAGTTAGTTTTGTTTCGGTATGTTGCATTGAAAGTGGCTAATATTGCGTTGATTCGATCACAATTCCCACAGTAAAGGGAAACGTTGTTAGGTGTTAACTAACGGGAAAACTCTGGAAAGTTGAGTGAAGTTCAATCTTGTGCTTCTCTGCATGGGCTGATATTTCTTCTGCGCAGCAGTCCCGGGGAGCTAGACGCAACATTGCACACACTTTTTCCCATTATGAATATGAATATTTGATTGAACGTTTTTGTCAGTGTGACCTTTTCATTTCACTTGACGTTACTTACCATCACAATAAGGGGGAAAGCTGACTAAATATAAAACACAAACCCCACAGTGAAACTGGACTTTCCAGTCCAACAACCCTCCTAAGTACACAACAGTAGATAATTACTAATGTGGACTGGCTGTGTGAACAGGTGGTTTAGATCATGCCATTCTAGGCTCTACAAGTCAAAGTTCGAGCTCCAGTTCAAGCTCAATATCGCCCATGCTGCTACTTATTTGGACATAGAGAAATGAGCACCAATGACAGCACTCTGAGAGAGACATAAGCTAGTTTAGTGTGGGTGTTGTTTTGAACCCTGAACTGGAGGTATTTGCTGGCAAGTGCCTGTTGTTGATGTGGTTAAGGGAAAAAGCCATTGAAAACTCCAATGTTAGACAGACTTGGCTAGCCCTAGCTGATGTTGTGGTAGCAGTGGATCACATATTTTTGCACATAGCTCCATGTGATGGTAGTATGAGGTATGTTTTTCTCCAATGGTGAGTTAAAGAGTAAAAATAACTCTAAACATGCTGTTGACATTAGGAATTTAACGTCAAACCATGTGACGACAGTGGGAAAGGGTGGAGAACAAAAACAAGGAGGAAAACAGATATATGGAGCAACTCCAGAATTCTGTAAGATTGGATTTGCTGGTGAAATGGATTTCATCTGAAATACTACTATACACTTAGTTTGCTTCAATTGCCCTGAGTTCTTCTTCCAAAAGTTCATATGGCAAGGACAGTGCAGACAAGCCTTCATTTTTTTGTCAAACTGATTTGGGATGGTATGTGCGTGTCAGAGTTTGTGTGAGTGAGTGGTCTATCCCAGACCCAAAGGCCACAACTTAATTTAGAGTTTTCAAGGAGCTTTATAATGTCCCTGTCAGAATGAAAATAACTCAGTCATTTGCCTTATACTGTAAGTTCTTTCATTTTTAAATGTATGCCCATTTCACAATGATGATGGAGGATTATGTTGCATTGTATTTGATTAATTAATACTGAGATTATAAAGCTTTGATGATGGAAATGTTAAAGGGAAACGGTCACATTTAGGACTCCTTCACAAAATTGCAACATTCATGTCTTCCATTGCTTTACCTACTGTGATGTCATATACATTATTTTCAGAATTATACCTGTCATAGATACTGTTACCTGTTGTGATGCTGAAAAGAACATAAACCTGCTATGACACTTCCTGTTCTATTTCATTTGCAGGTGTTCTTTTTGGTGCTTGGTAGAAGATGAGGAAACACCGGTTGTTACCGCTGTGCGCTCTTCTTGGCATCCTGTTCGCAGGACTTCTGCCCAAACTTGATGCCCAGGGACAGGAAGGTAAGCTTGACTCACTGTTTTTTTTCTTCAATTCAACTTGCAGGCCCTTGTGGTACCCTCTCTTAGGCCCCTGTCAAAAATGATGTATTTGTCAGCCAAGCTCAGTATCGGTTATTATTTCGCACTTCAGATATCCATTGATCTTAGTAGCACCTGGAAGGCCTCATTATTTTATATTATTTTATATTTTTTTGGTACTTTTTACCCCTTTTTTCTCCCCAATTTTGTGAAATCCAATTGGTAGTTACAGTCTTGTCCCATCGCTGCAACTCCCGTACGGACTCGGGAGAGTCGAAGGTCGAGGGCCATGCGGAAGGCCTCATCTGTAACTGTGACCATCCAGGTTATTGAAAAATCTGTGGATCTGTACAAGTGCTGTTGAGGATCATCCTTGTTGTTTTCAGCACAAATAATTAAATTGACAAAAATGTCAGACATTTAACAAAATGTAAGAATGACAATGCTAATATTGTTGTTAAGCTAGAGTTGTATTTATATTTATGGGTTGAGGTTCCGCCTTTCTTGAAACAAGAAAGGTTTGGGAACAAGTCAAAAGTGTCTAGTTCCCTGCAGGAACTTAAAGGGCTTTTCATGGTATGAATGAGAAAAACTCAATATGAGATCTACTCAGGAATCACTGTAGCCTTAGAGCGCAAGTCCAGTGTCATGTTTTGGAGCCCTGGCCTCACAGTTCCGCCTAGTTTATGGTAGCATGTTGGCAGGTGAGGTGAGCTAAGGTGTACTGCCTTAATATTTTAGCACCAGTTGATAGGCCTAGTTTCCAGCTGTACTGTTGTTCGGTACATTAACAGGGTCGTGGTTACAGTCATACCACTGGACTTGCTCTGTCACGGCTCGGTGAGAGTCCTCAAAACCAGGTTTCTTCTTTTGAAGATTGCGCACAGGGCCTGGCTGCCGATATATACTTTCTAGTGGATTCATCCTGGAGCATGGGACGAGAGAACTTTGAGCACGTCCGACAGTTTCTGTACAGCGTGGTTAAAGCTCTGCACGAGGGTGGCGGTGGCAGATTTCAGTTTGCCCTTGTCCAGTACAGCGGCTCGCCCAAAACTGAGTTCCAACTGAACACATACCCATCTCCGCTGGGGGCCCTGGCCCATATCCGGGCCATGGCCTACCGAGGGGGCGGCACCCGCACGGGCCGGGGCCTGGACTTCCTCATCCGGGCCCATCTGAATGCGGCGGCTGGCAGCCGCGCTGGCATGGGTGTGGCCCAGGCGGTGGTGATCCTGACAGACGGGCGCTCCCAGGATGACGTGGCTGAGCCGGCGCAGGTGCTGCGGCTAGCAGGCGTGAACATGTTTGCGGTGGGAGTGCAGGACGCCGTGGACTGGGAGCTCAGGGAGATGGCTAGCGTGCCAAAGGACGTACACGTGTTCAGCGTAGACTCTTTCCAGGCCCTGAGGGGTATTATCCAGGACTTAGTGGTGGGCTTGTGCGGCGCAGTCACCCAGGCCGGGGGTGCCCCCATGGCTGTCGAAGCCAAAGAAGTGCCTCGAGATGTGACAGGTAACAACAGGGGGCCTGTGTCACTACCATACTAATGCCCACATTATCATGTCAGAAGAAAGTAGCTGCAAATGTGTGGCCATGTCTGGATCGCGTCCTGTATTAACACAATTAAGGGGTATTTAACATGATAACCCTCATTTACCATCCACTGTCCGGCACCATTAACATCACTGTTTCTCATCATATTTTATTTGCCCGTAACACTATAAGATCACCACCCAGGTTTGCATGTTATTGACACTGAATGCTTCTCAGAAGAGGGCTTTTGATGGCACTGATGGCTGCTACGCCTCTTCCAAGACAGATTGACCAAATTTATAAAGCTTGCGCATGAACTGAGAACATGCCATCTCAGTCAATGGGAATATCCATTGCTTTTTTGATATGGTAAAGACATCACCATTCGTTTGCCAGTTTAGTTTGCTACATCAACATTGACTATGCAACAGTTACAAGCAGGATATTCAAACAATTCAACGTTCATGACAGACTGTTACAGGAGGATTATCATCTATTTACATGACACAGTAACAGGATATTCAATTCTATCATCTCTTTATTTGTCTATCTCTCTTTTCTTTATCATCAAATAAAGACAGATATGCAAAACACCTTCAGTCCATTATATTTGCCCTACAAAAATCACAACTGCTTTTGTCTCATTTAAACAAATCTCCATATATTAGACCCTTATAGCTTAGATCTTTGAAAAAGCGAATGAATAGCGGTGACAAGCTGTCTCTCCAATACGGCCTCCCGAAACACGGCGTGCAGCTTTTAACAATGGCTAACCACCCACCCACTGCTTGTGTGTCTTGTTTATGTTTGTTTGTGTTTAGTCTATGGTTTATCAGTAACTGTCAAACATGTGCATACTATTCTACAACTGAAACAGTGATGAACCTGCCTGGACTCATCCTTGACTTGCAGCAGAGCCTAGATCGAGAGATTTCAAGTTTTATCTAGCATAATATTGACAGGGCAAACACAGTGTAATATTAACAGGGCAAGTAAAAGATAACAGCTTAGCACAATGTACAATCAAATATTATAGAATAGTTATTTATTCTCTTAATTAACGGGAAGGGCTCTTAAGCATCAAGGATGGGCCACAGGGTCATGACTGGTACTCATTACTCTGAGGTCTGTAACATGAGTCTGCATGGAGTGGCTGAATTCAATGGAGTTGGCAGGAGGTTATGTTTAGGTTAATTATCATAGAACCCAAGCTGATATAAGACAGATAAAAAGGAGAAACTGACATTTTATGTTATACATGTTATACATATGTTAAAAAAAAACAATTTTAATATAATTATCATATTATGAGTATATTTTAAGTACAGTGCTACATTGGTAATGTTCTGTTGGGGTTGTTCATTTTCGCACTGAACTAAATTTTTATTTAAATAATCATAAATAACACATTTTGCAGAAAAATACATTTGTGGAGTATTTTAGCAAGCTACAGGGTCATGCTCAGAATAATTTGCATCCATCATCACTTCAGCCCAAGATCTAATCACTCCTTGGTTCAGCCTACATGCAGTATAATGTGCTTTTGTGATGTTTTTTTTTATGATTGATTGTGTTCATGAATGTTACATGCAATGATGTGCCAGCATGTTGTCTTTCTCTCCCTTTCTCTGTTTTAACGCTTTCACGTTGCATTTTGTTTCTGTTTTGTCTCTCTCTCTCCCTTTTAAGCACAAGAGTCAGCTGACCTTGTACTCTTAATTGACGGATCTGAGAACGTTGGAGAGGCCAACTTCCCCCGCGTGCGCGATTTGGCTATGAAAGTCATTGAGGGCCTCGATGTGGGCAGGGACACAATTCGGGTGGCTGTGGCTCTGTACAGCGTGGACCCAAAGGTTCAGTTCTTTCTAAATAACTATGACACCAAAGCCGCTGTCCTGGACGCTGTGAAGGCCCTTCAGTTCAAAGGCGGCGATGAGGCTAACCTTGGAGCCGCCTTGGAGGAAGTCGCTGAGAGGCTGTTGAATCCGGCATCAGGGGGCAGGGGAGAGGAGGGGGTGCCCCAAGCTCTGGTGGTGATCAGTGCTGGGCCGTCCAACGACGATTTCAGTGCGGGTGACAGGGCTCTAAAGGCAGCAAGCATTATCACGTTTGGCGTGGTGGTCGGCGGCGCGGCTACCGCCGAGCTGGAGACTATCGCCACAGACAAGAGCTTTGTTCTGTCGGCCCCCGATTTCAGGGCAGTGGCAAGCATGGGTGACCAGTTGCTACCATATATTAACGGGGTGGCCCAGCGCACCATTGTCATTCAGAATGAATTCACAGAAGGTAGGTAACTTCAATGCAAGGTAGGAGTGGGTGCGGGGTTCATGGAAAAAAATATTTTGTGTGTCTTGTAGCTGATTCCATACTTGAGGTAAGAATAATAAATCGCTGACAGCTAATTTGAAGGGGTTATATGTGATACATTCATGACACCTTTATGAGTGTTTCAATAAGACATTTATTCAACATTATTCAAGAGACATTTTCTAAATGAAAGTCCCTTAGAATAGCTCTTTAGCTTGTTCAATTTACCGACGCAGTGCCCAACCCCCTTACACCACACACAACAGGCTGGTAGCAGCACAGGGTCAGCCTCAGAGCACTAGGTTAGCCGTTGCTATTGCTTTGCTCAAGGCCACAAATGGCAACAAAACAAATAGTAATTTAACCTTTTCACATGTACCAACAAACGGGTGTGATCACTCTACAGTGGTCCCTGCAGCGTTCCTCAACCCAGTGTGATTAGAACGCTTATTTAGAACGTCCAGTTTCGATTGATGCAACAGTCAGCATTTGAGCTAACCACACTGTTTTTTAACAGAAACATTTTGCACAAACACAGTCCTTACAAAGTTATGTCCTGAATGTGACCAGTTTATTTTTGGATGCAATGTTCAGACATTCACAGAAGTAGCGACAGCATACACAATCATCCAAACCGGAAAATATAGGCTACGTTAGTCCTAGCGCTAACTGAGGAAAGATTGACGTAACACAAGCGGTCATATTTAGATAACTCTCGGCTGTCAGAAACCACAATATGAATTAGCTAATAGCAATTACTATTTATAATTCATCACATCGCGGGTGAGCTCACCATTGATCAAAATAATTGAGCACACTTTCTAGAAATCGAAAGTAATCCGACGATGGGTAGTTTGTGCACGCCACAATGTTTTTTCTTCTTCGCGTCAACCAAAGATAATAAGACGAGACAAGATGAGTTTGGTCTGTTTGCAGTATGCATGTTGAATGGGGTGTGTCGTCTACGATCATTCACTTCCCTTCATTCACTTCCGGAAGTTTACCCTTCATCTCATTATAACATCTTTGGTCTGACAGACGTTTACGTGACACCCAGAATGCATTGTATAATATCAACAAACATGGCGCCACACATAGATGGCAAATAGCTTAGCATTAGCTCATTGTAATCAATACAACCTTCAAAAAAGTATTTTACACAAATCATAGGTGTCCATTACAACCTATGCATTAATCAGAATGCATTATTTGTCACCAGTACTTGAAAACATTACAACTGTAAATACATTATGCTCCATACATACAGTTGAATTCTGAAGTTTACATACACTAAGGTTGGAGTCATTAAAACTTGTTTTTCAACCACTCCACAAATGTCTTGTTAACAAACTATAGTTTTGGCAAATTACTTGTGTGCATGACACAAGTAATTTTTCCAACAATTGTTTACAGACAGATTATTTCACTTATAATTCACTGTATCACAATTCCAGTGGGTCAGAAGTTTACATACACTAAGTTGACTGTACCTTTAAACAGCTTGGAAAATTCCAGAAAATGATCTCATGGCTTTAGAAGCTTCTGATAGGCTAACTGACATCATTTGAGTCAATTGGAGGTGTACCTGTGGATGTATTTCAAGGCCTACCTTCAAACTCAGTGCCTCTTTTCATGACATCATGGGAAAGTCAAAAGATATCAGCCAAAACCTCATTCAAAAATGGTAGACCTCCACAAGTCTGGTTCATCCTTGGGAGCAATTTCCAAACGCCTGAAGGTACCACGTTCATCTGTACAAACAATAGTACGCAAGTATAAACACCATGGGACCACACAGTCGTCATACCGCTCAGGAAGGAGACACGTTCTGTCTCCTAGAGATTAACGTACTTTGGTGCGAAAAGTGCAAATCAATCCCAGAACAACAGCAAAGGACCTTGTGAAGATGCTGGAGGAAACTGGTACAAAAGTATCTATATCCACAGTAAAACGAGTCCTATATTGACATAACCTGAAAGGCCGCTCAGCAAGGAAGAAGCCACTGCTCCAAAACCGCCATAAAAAAGCAAGACTACGGTTTGCAACTGCACATGGGGACAAAGATCGTACTTTTTGGAGAAATGTTCTCTGGTCTGATGTAACAAAAATAGAACTGTTTGGCCATAATGACCATCATTATGTTTGGAGGAAAAAGGGGAAGGCTTGCAAGCCGAAGAACACCATCCCAACCGTGAAGCACGGTGGTGGCAGCATCATGCTGTGGGGGTGCTTTGCTGCAGGAGGGACTGGTGCACTTCACAAAATAGATGGCATCATGAGGAAGGAAAATGATGTAGATATATTGAAGCAACATCTCAAGACATCAGTCAGGAAGTTAAAGCTTGGTCGCAAATGGGTCTTCCAAATGGACAATGACCCCAAGCATACTTCCAAACTTGTGGCAAAATGGCTTAAGGACAACAAAGTCAAGGTATTGGATTGGCCATCACAAAGCCCTGACCTCAATCCAATAGAAAATGTGTGGGCAGAACTGAAAACGCCTGTGCCAGCAAGGAGGCCTAAAAACCTGACTCAGTTATACCAGCTCTGTCAGGAGGAATGGGCCAAAATTCACCCAAATTATTGTGGGAAGCTTGTGGAAGGTTACCCGACATGTTTGACCCAAGTTAAACAATTTAAAGGCAATGCTACCAAATACTAATTGAGTGTATGTAAACTTCTGACCCACTTGGAATGTGATGAAAGAAATAAAAGCTGAAATAAATCATTCTCTCTACTATTATTCTGACACTTCACATTCTTAAAATAAAGTGGTGATCCTAACTGACCAAAGACAGGGAATTTTTACTAGGATTAAATGTCAGGAATTGTGAAAAACTGAGTTCAAATGTATTTGGCTAAGGTGTACAGTGGGGAAAAAAAGTATTTAGTCAGCCACCAATTGTGCAAGTTCTCCCACTTAAAAAGATGAGAGAGGCCTGTAATTTTCATCATAGGTACACGTCAACTATGACAGACAAATTGAGAATTTTTTTCTCCAGAAAATCACATTGTAGGATTTTTAATGAATTTATTTGCAAATTATGGTGGAAAATTTTTAGTATTTGGTCACCTACAAACAAGCAAGATTTCTGGCTCTCACAGACCTGTAACTTCTTCTTTAAGAGGCTCCTCCGTCCTCCACTCGTTACCTGTATTAATGGCACCTGTTTGAACTTGTTATCAGTATAAAAGACACCTGTCCACAACCTCAAACAGTCACACTCCAAACTCCACTATGGCCAAGACCAAAGAGCTGTCAAAGGACACCTGAAACAAAATTGTAGACCTGCACCAGGCTGGGAAGACTGAATCTGCAATAGGTAAGCAGCTTGGTTAGAAGAAATCAACTGTGGGAGCAATTATTAGGAAATGGAAGACATACAAGACCACTGATAATCTCCCTCGATCTGAGGCTCCACGCAAGATCTCACCCCGTGGGGTCAAAATTATCACAAGAACGGTGAGCAAAAATCCCAGAACCACACGGGGGGACCTAGTGAATGACCTGCAGAGAGCTGGGACCAAAGTAACAAAGCCTACCATCGGTAACACACTACGCCGCCAGGGACTCAAATCCTGCAGTGCCAGACGTGTCCCCCTGCTTAAGCCAGTACATGTCCAGGCCCGTCTGAAGTTTGCTAGAGTGCATTTGGATGATCCAGAAGAGGATTGGGAGAATGTCATATGGTCAGATGAAACCAAAATAGAACTTTTTGGTAAAAACTCAACTTGTCGTGTTTGGAGAACAAAGAATGCTGAGTTGCATCCAAAGAACACCATACCTACTGTGAAGCATGGGGGTGGAAACATCATGCTTTGGGGCTGTTTTTCTGCAAAGGGACCAGGACGACTGATCCGTGTAAAGGAAAGAATGAATGGGGCCATGTATCGTGAGATTTTGAGTGAAAACCTCCTTCCATCAGCAAGGGCATTGAAGATGAAACGTGGCTGGGTCTTTCAGCATGACAATGATCCCAAACACACCGCCCGGGCAACGAAGGAGTGTCTTCGTAAGAAGCATTTCAAGGTCCTGGAGTGGCCTAGCCAGTCTCCAGATCTCAACCCCATAGAAAATCTTTGGAGGGAGTTGAAAGTCCGTGTTGCCCAGCGACAGCCCCAAAACATCACTGCTCTAGAGGAGATCTGCATGGAGGAATGGGCCAAAATACCAGCAACAGTGTGTGAAAACCTTGTGAAGACTTACAGAAAACATTTGACCTGTGTCATTGCCAACAAAGGGTATATAACAAAGTATTGAGAAACTTTTGTTATTGACCAAATACTTATTTTCCACAATCATTTGCAAATAAATTCATTAAAAATCCTACAATGTGATTTTCTGGATTATTTTTTCTCATTTTGTCTGTCATAGTTGACGTGTACCTATGATGAAAATTACAGACCTCTCTCATCTTTTTAAGTGGGAGAACTTGCACAATTGGTGGCTGACTAAATACTTTTTTCCCCCACTGTATGTAAACTTCCGACTTCAACTGTACATACGTACATACTGTATGCTACTGTAGAAACCACAGCACGATATACAGAAAATAAGGCACTTAATTTGATAGGAACGCACACATGTCCGAAGTTATTATTCGTAAGGAAAATAACAAAGAAGGCAATGCGAGCACCAGCCAGAAAATGTGCCAATTCATGCAAGACTGCGCAAATGTCTGCATACTTGATCTGCAGAAACATTGGTGAAGTGCTTGGGCTCTCCTCGAAGAGAGAAGTTTGTCCGGGTCAGTAAAGCCTCAAACATAAATTGTCCGCAACACTGAAATGGGCTACTTCTATGTGAATTAATGAGGAGGCGGAACACACCTCAATTCAAACTGTTGTTAGAAAATACAAATTGTTAGAAAATTGAAACATAGCCTATAGATAATTAGCAGGCAGCGCGTGTTAACTGTCCTGTTGCATAACAATAACATTTTGGAACAGTGAGAGCATTCTGACATCACGTGCATAAAACAACTCATGCTGGGGCGACCATTCGAGATATTTGGAACTCATGTGTGAAAAGGTTAAAAGTGCAATATGTAGACAGCTCCGCCATTTCCTGATTGCTAAAATTCAAAAATGTTCGCCTGATTTCAGTTTGTGCCAAAACAAGCAATATAGTATAGTGTATATAGTGTAGGGAATCATTGTCATATCTAAACCGCTGTGAAATATATTTTCAGCTGTTTGAAGCTGGTGTATAAAACCGAAAATGAAAAGGCGCAAAAAGGGAAGCATACAAAATTTTGCACATAGAGCGGATCTACTGCTTATCAGACTTGCTTTCAATGAGAATGACAGATTAACTCACATTTCTATCTGAAATCTGTCAGGTCCTACATAAAGCTGCATAATGGATCTTTAAATATCTAAAATATTTGAGTTGTGCTTGATTGAGCTATGCTGGCAGAATGGAACCAATGGAATAGTCCCAAATGTGGCACACAAGTAACACCTGCAAACATCTGGCTCACTTCCACAAGATGTCCTATTAGCCATTGTATTTGAACCGTCAACGTTCTACTTACTGGCCCGCCTCAAGGTTTGAAGCTACCTGACACACTTTGGTTCTCTGATTTTCTTTATTGATTTATCTATTTAGAATTTTTTTTTAAAGTACTGTAATGAAAATTGACTTTTGTTTTAAAAACGTATCTTGCATAAATGTGTTATGAATGTTTTTGTTGTTATGAATAATACTGCAACACTCAAAAAGTTATCATGACTGGTTTCATGAAGGTGTTAATGTATACGTGTAATTTTTTACCTTACGTGGTATCATGTAAGGTGTTAATAAATCATTGCACTTAATCTAATTGTAAGACAGCAGGTGCTTGAAATTTGGGGGTTAAGGGTACGCTCTTTATTGATCTCAATCTAATAGTTCAATATAATATTAATATTGAAATGGATAACATTTCACAAATATGGTGTGAGGACAATTGTGATGACAGTTATAACAATAGAAAGACAAGATAGCATCTTGACCTGATTTCTAACATTAACCAGCTTGTTGACAATAAATAACAGACCTAACAAGCATTACTAAACATAAACAAAATGAACTGACTACTGAAATAGTTTATTCAATTGGCTATATACAGCTGACATACAAAAAAGCAACATGATATACACCACCAGTCAAGAGTTTGGACACACCTACTCATTCAAGGGTTTTTCTTTTATTTGGACTATTTTTTACATTGTAGAATAATAGTGAAGACATCAAAACTATGAAATAACACATATGGAATCATGTAGTAAACAAAAAAGTGTTTAAAAAAATCTAAATATACGTTATATTTGAGAATCTTCAAAAATATTGTGGCTAGCTCAAGTGCTGACTGTTGCGTCAATCGAAACTGGACGTTCTAAATAAGCGTTCTAATAACACCGGTTTGAGCGTACGCTGCAGGGACCACTGTAGAATGATCACACCCTTTGACTTGATGACAGCTTTGCACACTCTTGGCATTCTCTCAACCAGCTTCACCTGGAATGCTTTTCCAACAGTCTTGAAAGAGTTCCCACATGCTGAGCACTTGTTGACTGCTTTTCCTTCACTCTGCGGTCCGACTCATCCCAAACCATCTCAATTGGGTTGAGGTCGGGGGATTGTGGAGGCCAGGTCATCTGATGCAGCACTCCATCACTCTCCTTCTTGGTAAAATAGCCCTTACACAGCCAGGAGGTGTGTTGGGTCATTGTCTCGTTGAAAAACAAATGATAGTCCCACTAAGCCCAAACCAGATGGAATGGCGTATCGCTGCAGAATGCTGTGGTAGCCATGCTGGTTAAGTGTGCCTTGAATTCTAAATAAATCACAGACAGTGTCAACAGCAAAGCACCCCCACACCATAACACCTCCTCCTCCATTCTTTACAGTGGAAAATACACATGCGGAGATCATCCGTTCACCCACACCGCGTCTCACAAAGACACGGCAGTTGGAACCAATTTGGACTTTAGACGAAAGGACAAATTCCACCGGTCAAATGTCCATTGCTCGTGTTTCTTGGCCCAAGCAGGTCTCTTCTTCTTATTGGTGTCCTTTAGTAGTGGTTTCATTGCAGTAATTCGACCATGAAGGCCTGATTCACATAGTCCCCTCTGAACAGTTAATGTTGAGATGTGTCTCTTACTTCAACTCTGTGAAGCATTTATTTGGGCTGCAATTTCTGAGGCTGGTAACTCTAATGAACTTATCCTCTGCAGCAGAGGTAACTCTGGGTCTTCGATTCCTGTGGCGGTGCTCATGAGAGCCAGTTTCATCATAGCGCTTGATGGTTTTTGCAAGGGCACTTGAAGAAACTTTCAAAGTTCTTGAAATGTTCCGTATTGACTGACCTTCATGTCTTAAAGTAATGATGGACCGTAGGTTCTGTTTGCTTATTTGAGCTGTTCTTGCCATAATATGGACTTGGTCTTTTACCAAATAGGGCTATCTTCTGTATATCCCCCCTACCTTGTCACAACACAGCTGATTGGCTCAAACGCATTAAGAAGGAAATAAATTCCACAAATTAACTTTTAAGTAGGCACACCTGTTAATTGAAATGAAAAGCTGTCATCAAGGCAAAGGGTGGCTATTTGAAGAATCTCAAATATATAATATATTTTGATTCGTTTAACACTTTTTTGGTTACTACATAATTCCATATGTGTTATTTCATAGTTTTGATGTCTTCACTACTATTCTACAATGTAGAAAATTGTAAACATAAAGAAAAACCCTGGAATGAGTAGGTGTGTCCAAACTTTTGACTGGTACTGTAGTAGGTTTGGTATAGTTTGGTTATCTTGCTGTCTTACTTATATGTAGATGTTGTTTATACAGTTTTCTAGATTTACTGTAAATCTTTTCATCTCTTCCTGTGAAGCAGGAACGTCATTTTATTGCATCAGGTTTTCATTTCATTGGTGGGCCCTATTGTAAAGTAGAAGCTATTCATTTTTGGAAGTAAACTACAGTTACCCCCTTCTCTTAAAGAAGTAGCATAACATTGAACACCTCCAAATTGGCACCATTTTCGAATTCCCAGAATGCCACACAGCTGCATTTGCATAATTTGCAGCGATTCAGAAGCCATTTCATACTTCTCCAGATGTTACAACTTTACCAATTTGAATAACTGTCCTAATAATAAGCCATTTGTTAGTGCCTTTATTAAACATGATGCTTTGTGAATGCATTCATTCATGTTAAATATGGCATTAATTAATTAATTACATTTGTAAGTGGATTAATTGCATCTCTACTTAGGCTATCATCAAGAGAGTATCACAGCTTTATTAGCTTTATGTAGCTAATAATAGCTAGCTTTTACATAGCTTACTCTAACATGTTACTGTATTTTCTCTTTCAGCCTTGGAAGTGGGAAAAAGGGACATCATTTTTCTCATTGACAGCACTATGGGCGCCACAATGATCAACTCTCTTCGTGAGTTTATCAAAAGGTTTGTTGACACCATGCCGATCGGACCGGATCAAGTGCAAGTGGGTGTGGCCCAGTTCAGCAACGCTGCCAGGCTTGAGATTGAGCTGAACGCATATGGATCCAAGGAAGACCTGAGTGCGGCCCTGGGCAGACTCAAGCCAAGACCAGGACAAGCGGTGAACATTGGGGCGGCCCTGGACTTTGTGAGGACCAACATGCTGAGGGCTGACAAGGGGAGTCGTATTCAGCATGGCGTGCCCCAGCTGGTTCTGTTAATGACCAGTAAGAAGTCCAGCGACAGTGTGGAGAAGGCTGCTGAGGCACTGCAGCACATGGGGGTTCTGACCCTGGCTGCCGGCTCTAAGGCTGCCGATGAGCAGGAGCTGAAGCAGATTGCCTTTGATGAGAGCTTGGTGTTCATGCTGAAGGACTTCCGCATATTGCTCCGCAACCCCAAGGTGATTGTCTCTCCCCTCTCCACTCTATCGGGGATTGTGGTGACTGAGGAACCCACAGAGCCAGGTAATGCTCCTATCCTATCATTACTATGATTGATGCTAGCTACTTAAATTTAATTTATACCTAACGTGTAAGGTGACATTTTCTTATCCCAAGACTCCATAAGGCATTTAAAAATAATTGACATCTAATATTTGTGACTCGAATATTAGAATAGATGTAATTGTGTTATATATCTCCCCTGTTATCCCCAGTGGTTGAAATTACAACAGTGCAGACCCAGCGAGTAGTCAGAGACATCGTCTTTATGGTGGATGGCTCTAGCTACGTTGGGGGTGCCAACCTTCCGTACGTGCAGGATTTCATTGCCGGTGTGGTAAACCAGCTGGACGTGCGGCCCGACAGGGTGCGCATCGGCCTCATGCAGTTCACAGAGAACCCAAAGATTGAATTCTACCTGAACACGCACAACACAAAGCAAGATGTGCTGGCCAGCCTTGGTCAGCTCAGGCTAATGGGAGGGTCTGCTTTGAACACGGGAGCAGCTATGGATTACGCCCTTACCAACATGTTCCAGGCCTCGACTGGGTCACGTAAGAGGCAAGGTGTCCAACAGGTGCTTCTTCTGATCACTGGAGGCCCATCCCAGGATGAGGTTAAAAGGATAGCAGACAAAGTGGCCGTGGCGGGTGTACTGACCTTCACAGTCAGTGCTGGCCAGGCAGATGAGGCCCTCTTGAAGACGGTCGCTTTTGTTCCAGACTTGGCTTACCATGAAAGCATATTTGCTAACCTGCCAAGTGTTGTTGAACAGATCATGACTCCTTTGATTACTGTGGTCGGAGATACAGACATTGCAGTAACAGACATTGAAATAACTGAGGAACCTGGTGAGCTTTATGTTGTATTTTAGCTTTATTGCTACATGTTGGGTTAAACAGTGGATATTAAATATTAAAACATTTTAAATGGTATGAAAGACTGCATAATAATGCTATTGACTGAGAAAACTGAAGGTGGTGTTTCCTTTCCTCTTTTCTTACAGCAGTCGTTGGAGGCGAGAGGGATGTTGCGTTCCTGATTGACGGCTCTGATAATGTCCGAGCAGATTTCCCCTACATCCGGGACTTTATCATCAAAGTCATTGAGCCTCTTGATATTGGACAAGATAGAGTCCGGATTTCAGTTGTCCAACATAGTGAGAGGCCAGCTCCCAACTTCTACCTGAATACATATAAGGATAAGGCTGAAGTGTTAAGGGCCGTTAATGATCTAAGACTGTCCGGTGGACGGAGTCTAAACACTGGAATGGCCTTGAAATTCATGAAGGACACCATCCTGTCTCCGGTTCATGGTAGCCGTGCGGCCCAAAATGTCCCCCAGTTTTTGATTGTTTTGACCGGAGGCAAGTCTAAGGATAGCGTGAAGGAATCTGCTGGCGCTTTAAAGACCGATGGAGTGGTACCATTTGGCGTTGGTGTCAAGGATGCAGACCCTAAGCAAATCGAGGAGATTTCTCACAACCCATCCTTTGCTTTCAACGTGAAGGAATTCAGCCAGCTCAATACGGTCCAACAAAGGCTCAATAGCTATGTGAGCCTTCCCAAGGAAAAGCTGAAGGTTGTCCTGGAGGAAGGTAAGCAAAAGCTTTTCTAATGTTCTGTGTTGTGTGAAATGTCTGTCATTGTCTTCGCTCTTGATGATGCTCTTTGTGCTGTGATGTCTGTTTCTTCTAAATGTGCCTTGTTTGTTGTGTCTCAGCCTCTGTTCATACTGATGCTATCTCAGTTCATGCTGATGCTGTGAAAAGAGATATTGTATTCCTGCTGGATGGTTCTGATGGCACAAGGAGTGGATTCCCAGCATTGCGAGACTTTGTTCAAAGTGTAGTGGATAAACTCTCTGTGGAGGAAAACAGAGACAGAGTTTCTCTGGTTCAGTACGCTGACAAACCAGAGGCCCATTTCTATCTGAACTCGCAAAAAACAAAGGATGCCGTTATTCACGCCATAAGTAATATGAGACACAAGGGTGGAAGGAGCGTAAACACTGGGGCAGCTCTCCAGTTTGTGAGACACCACATCTTTACTGCCTCCTCTGGCAGTAGACGACTGGAAGGTGTGCCCCAGATCCTGATCCTTTTGACTAGCAAGAAATCCAGAGATGATGTTAAGGGCCCTGCTGTAGCTCTTAAAGATCTGGAAATTGTGTCAATGGTGGTCGGAGTTGGGGATGCCAATGTCCGTGAGTTGGAAATTATTTCCTTCCAACCTGGTTTCACATTCCAGGTCGCTGAGTTCTCTGAGTTGCCCTCAATCCAGCCACAGCTTGTTGCTACACTTAAAAGAATGTCAAAAGACACAGAAGAATCTGTGGCTCCTGTGACTCATGGAATTCCTGATTTAGTAGGTAAGAACTTCCGCTTGGATATGAGTATGCTAAATACAAGAAACATACCATATTCTTTATCTTTGGAACAATGCTGAAATTTAAGCATGATAAATACATGGATTAGCCTTTTGTAAACATAGTCTCAGTAGAGTATTTCCTACAATGTCGATACATTGTGCATTTTGGTAGAAAGGTGCTAGTATTTAGTTGCATGATTGAGAAACTCTTTGATTCAGAGCATTTATTGGCTTTTTATTCTCTTAAACCAAAAATAATTTCCCCCTATTTCACTCTATTCTCTCTCTTTCTCTCTTACCTCAACCATGTATGGATAAACTATGGCAAACTTGACATATTTTTGTTGAAAACATGGTTCCATGTTGTTCTTCTTGTGATTATATTTTCTCTGAACGGTAGTTTAGCGCTCCCAAAACCTGCACACAGTGTTCCAGCTTCTCAGTCACCCTTGCAGATATGCATGCAAATGTTTATTAATACAGACAACTAACCACAACTATAATCTTGCAGTAATTTCTTCTGTCAGTGATATTTTTCCACTGATGTCTTGTGTACATATTCAGCTTCAAACATTCTTAACAATGTTTGGTTGTTTTTTACATCTTACATGCCTGTTCTATAATATAATTGTTAGTCAATATATCCCATTTTTATCTATCTTCACCACCTAGTGGATACAGTGAGCAGCAAAAGGGATATAGTGTTTCTCCTTGATGGTTCAGACGACTCCAGAAATGGATTGCCTGCCATTAGAGAGTTTATACGAAGAATGGCCAATGAACTTGACATCGATGGGGACAATGTTCGAGTGGCTGTTGTGCAATACAGTGACGATGCTACAGAGTACTTCCACCTGAAAGCTCACAAAACCAAAAGGGCTGTCATCTACGCTGTTAGAAGCCTAAGGCATAAAGGAGGAAGACCCCGCAACACGGGGGCAGCTCTTCAGTATGTTAGGGACAATGTTTTCACTGCCTCGTCCGGGAGTCGACATCTGGAAGGGGTTCCTCAGATTTTGTTTTTGTTAATTGGTGGAGAGTCAAGTGACGATGTCACAGCTGCTGCATCTGATCTGAAACGCCTTAGGGTTCTTTCTTTTGCCATTGGGATGAAAAATGTCAGTCAAGAGGAGCTGCAGATCATTGCCTACTCTTCCAGATTTCTTTTTAACCTACCAGTCTTTGGTGAACTTTTGTCCATACAGCCAGAGATCCTTGCCTTTGTCCAGTCAAAAATGGGAATTGAGCCCCCCACTATTGTCGGTAAGAGCTGCCATGACTCTGAGTTAAGAATTAAGTTGACTTTCCCAGATGTCAATACTTTTTCTTCTATCAAATATTGGTCTTGACTAGTTTGATTACTTATGTATGCACCATTCTTTGAAGAAAATCAGTGTATCAGTTTAAATTCCCTCAAACTGCCTGCTTTGAATAGAGGCCAGCATCTTTGAATGGTTACGCTATATAGTCCTACTTATATAAACAAAACACCAGAGATGGTGCTGGGATGGTTACTGTTCTGCTTGCATCAAATACATTTCTATTGGCATACAAATCCTCTCTTTCTTGTTCCACATTCCAGAAATCTAATTATATTCTTGATTGTTTAAAATCAGGAAACTATGCTTTTCTGGTCCTCTCAGCGTAAGCTCATTTTTGAGCCAATGATACGGTATATCATTGTCTAGTTGTTTTAAGCTAGTTTAGATTCTCCTCTGTCTTATGCATACAATCTTCCCCTTTCTTCATGTGTTTGATTTCACATCTTGAATTTTTGTCCTTAGACTGAAGCTCTTTATCTACAAACTTTCTTAAATGTTTTGACATTTGAGACCATTTTAAATCACTTTATTTTCACGTACTATTTCTTTGCATGTTGCATAGAGCTATGTAATGACGTGATAGTCATCATAGTTAAAATTTATAATGGAGAATATTTCGGACCATTTTGCAATGGATAGGTCTACTTTACAACATTCTATTGATATGCTGTCCTTGTGCATGCATTAATGCATATATGTAGTGGTTTTATTATTAAATAGGTCCTTCAATGTTTTCTTAGCTGAATTAGATGCTGCACAGAGAGACATAGTGTTCCTATTGGATGGGTCTGATGATACTAGGAGAGGATTTCCAGCCATGCGTGGCTTTGTTCAAAGAGTGGTGGAGAACCTCAATGTTGGAGAGAACGAAGATCGAGTTTCTGTGGTTCAGTACAGCAGAAATCCAGAGGCCCATTTCTTACTGAGCACATATCCAGAAAAAATAAGTGTTCTAGGTTCTATTCGAAGCCTACAGCACAAAGGGGGTAGACCCCTCAACACCGGGGCAGCCCTCCAGTACGTAAAGGACAACGTCTTTACTGCCTCCTCTGGAAGCAGAGGCCAAGAAGGCGTCCCTCAGATACTGATACTGCTAAGTGGTGGCAAATCTCAAGATGATGTTGGAGGTGCTGCTGCAGCTTTGAAACAGGACAGAATTGTACCATTCAGTATTGGAACGAGGAATTCAGACATACTAGAGCTCCAAATGATAGCACATATTCCCTCCTATGCCCTTTCTGTCCCTCTGTTTGATGACCTTGAAAGCATTCAACAGCAGCTTTTGTCATTTGTAAAAAGGGTCCCTCGTCAGCCAAGAGTGTATCAACCATCTTTAGTAGGTAAGGAGTTTTTTCTCTACCTCCTTCATTAGCCCTTTAATCTGTCACATTTCAGGTTACTACATTCTTGCGGAAAATTCAGGTCATTCATGATACTGCTTTATGCATGTCTTTTGAAAAATGTTGGTATCATTTGCTAGTCACAAATATACATGATCTTTCTTGATCATTTTACCTGTGAATTTCATTTAATTAATGTGCATTTCTAGATAACACTGAATCCAAACAACGGGACGTTGTATTTTTACTGGATGGCTCTGATGAAACTCTAAATGGATTTGAGGCAATGCGTGACTTTGTTCAAAGAGTAGTGGAGAAACTCACTGTGCAGGAGAAAAGAGATCGAGTCTCTGTGGTCCAGTATAGCAAAGAACCAGAGGCCCACTTCTATCTGAACACTTACACAACAAAGCAAGACGTTGTTAACACTATAAGACACCTGAGGCACAAAGGAGGGATCACCCTCAACACTGGGGCAGCTCTCCAGTATGTCAGGGATAACGTCTTTACTGCCTCCTCCGGAAGTAGACGCCAAGAGGGCATCCCTCAGATTCTGGTTTTATTGAGTGGGGGAAGGTCCAATGATGATGTCAGAAATGCAGTGACAAACTTGAAAGCAATTGGTGTGATGACAATAGTGGTGGGAATGAGGAATGCTGATACACTTGAGCTTCAAACTATTTCAGATGAACCCAGCTATGCTTTCTCTGCTCCAAATTACAATGATCTCCCAAACATTCAACAGCAAGTGTTCTCTGCTGTTGAGAGAGTTGAAATGACCACTCCTAACTTGCCAACAACATTAATAGGTAAGAATGCAATCATGGCAACGGTTATGCTATAGTTGGTCATTTAAGTTAGCATAATATTTATGTATTTCATTTCACAAAACACAAAGGTGTTTGTTGAATTCCCTAAATGTATATTAAAAAAGTTATTATTTGCCATTAACCCATTTTATAAATGGTTATAGATGCAACAACTGACGACAGGAGGGACATTGTATTTTTACTTGATGGTTCTGATGATTCCCGAAGAAGATTCCCAGATATTCAAGACTTTATGCAGAGAGTAGTGGAGAAACTCAATGTAGATGGGAACAAAGATCATGTGTCTGTGGTTCAGTACAGTGACACAGCAGAGGTTAATTTCAACTTGGGTATGCATTCAACAAAAGATGAAGTTCTTGATGCTGTAAGAGATCTGAGGCACAAAGGAGGAAGTCCTCTAAATACTGGAGCAGCTCTCCAGTATGTGAGGGACAATGTCTTTACTGCCTCCAGTGGAAGTAGAAGCCTGCAAGGTGTTCCACAGATACTAATACTGCTGAGTGGTGGAAGATCTAGAGATGATATCAGAACCCCTGTCACAAAGCTCAAAGAAATGGGAGTCATTTCAATCGGTATTGGCACAGGAGATGCAGACACACTTGAACTACAAACAATATCTCATGAACCAAATTATGCCCTTTCTATTACTGATTTTGAAGACATTCCCACAATTCAGCAAGAATTGTTGTCATTGTTAACAGAAGCATCCCATCAACCAGAGCCAACTGCTCCTACCATGCATTTTGGTAAGCTGTGGGCATTTCTATTTTTTTGCAGTGTCACGTGTTCTCTGCATTTAGGTAAATTATCTTATCTATGTCATTGCATGTCCTTTAAGGAAACCATAGACTTGTGTCCAAGATATTTCACCTTTAGATAATAAGATTATTGAGATGTCAGTTGGACAATGGTTTTATGCTAGCAAAGACCTTGATATCACTGCAGTTGCTTTCTGTGCTCTCTTAGACAAAAGTGCCTTTCCTTTCCCTCTGCAACTTTTCTTTACCTTCATTTCAGAATCTGACAAAAAGGATGTTGTATTTCTTATTGACGGATCTGACAACTCTAAAACTGGTATTGAGGGGATTCGCCGCTTTGCAGAGAAAGTAGTGGAGATTCTTAATGTGGAGGAAAATGGTGACCGGGTGGCCCTTGTTCAGTACAGTCGGAATGCCACACCCAATTTCTATCTGAATTCCTACTCTTCTAAAAATGATGTGCTCACTTCAATAAGATCCATGAGACACAAAGTTGGAAGACCCCTCAACACTGGCACAGCACTGCAGTTTGTGAGAGACCATGTCTTTACTGCTTCAGCTGGAGGCAGAAGTGCTGAGGGTGTGCCTCAATATCTATTTGTCTTCAGTGGTGGGAGATCTAGTGATGATATAAGGGGACCAGCACAGTCATTGAGAGGGGATGGAGTAAGAACATTTAGCATTGGAACAAGGAATGCTGATACATTGGAGTTACAAATCATATCTTTTACACCAGGACACTCTTTTTCTGTTGCCAATTTTAACAACCTTGACAGCATACACTCTTCAGTGACGGCTGTAATAAATGGTTTTCAGGAAACACCTGAAATTTCAACTGTCCTTGGTAAGATTATTAAGATAGCTTTTTAAAATCACAAATTCACAGTCATTCACTGAGAATCTATTCAAAATCATACTATTAGAGAGCAGCATTGTCATACAATTGAATACAAAATGATGTGATTTCAGTACAGATGTGCAGGATCTATTGGTTGTGCAATTAATATTTTTGCTAATTTCAGACAATTCCACTTTCTTGACATCAGCTATCCAGATGATGGATGGGGTTGATGTTGTATTTCTACTTGATGGATCTGATGAGATGCGAGAAGGTGTCCAATCAATATGTGATTTTCTTGGCCAATTTGTTGAACATCTAGACATCGGGCCAGACAAAGCACAAGTTGCTGTTATCCAGTACAGTAAAACACCTACCACTCATTTCCTATTGAACACATACTCATCGAAGAGTGATATCATGGCAGAAGTACGCAATATCAATCTTGAAGGAGGAGGGCCCCTCAACACTGGGGAAGCTCTTGATTATGTTAAAAACAATGTATTTAATACCTCCTCAGGAAGCAGACGCCAAGAGGGCATCCCTCAGATACTGATACTACTAAGTGGGGGAAAATCACAAGATGATGTTCTGGTTCCATCTGAGAGTCTGAAGGCGGCTGGAATTGTGCTTTTGACTGTTGGGGTCAAATACGCAGATGGAGCGGAGATGCAGAGCATTGCATACAGTCCTAATCATGCATATTTGCTTAGAGAGTTTTCTGACCTTTCTCTTGTTAGACAACAGTTGCTCTCAGCAGTTGTCTCTCATAAAGATACAGTAAGACAGGGCTTAGGTGAGTGAAACATCAATCATTTTCAAAATATGCAGCTTATGCTGTCGCTTGAAATGTGTGTAATATACCATGCACACTTTGCTGATTTAGTTCAATTTTCATCCTAGTTCAAGGTTCCAGTGTGAAAAGAGACATTGTTTTCCTCCTCGATGGATCTGATGATGTAAGGAGTAGATTCACAGCAATACGAGAGTTTGTTGCGAAAGTGGTGGAAAAATTTGATGTGGACCAGGGAAAAGATCAAGTTGCTGTACTGCAGTACAGCAACAGTGCAGCAGTGAACTTCAACCTGAATGCATACAAGACAAAAGATGATGTGCTTACAGCAGTCAGAAATCTGAGGCCCAAGGGTGGGAGGCCTCAATACACTGGCTCAGCCCTCCAGTTTGTGAAGGACAATGTCTTTACTAATAATGCTGCAAGTCGACGTCATGAGGGTGCGGAACAGATCCTAGTGCTACTGACTGGTGGCAGATCTAGAGATTCTCCTCAAGGTCCTTCCAGGGCCCTCAAGACTTTGGGGGTTGTAACATTTGCAATTGGATCAAAGATGACTGATTTGGTTGAAATGCAATCAATATCATCTCTTCCAAATTATTCTTATTCAGTCCAAGATTTTGCAAACCTTCAAACCATCCAGCAAAGTTTGGAGACACATCTTGCTCAAGTAAGACCACAGGAGGAAACTAGAGTTGGTAAGAAAAAATGCAACTTTTATATGGGAAATGATGATTTTCGATTTAGAATTATTAAAGAACAACATAGTTTATTGACATAACAGGTCGTATGGTTTTTATATCTATTTTTTTTTATTGTGTATCGGACAGTGGAAACAGTGGAAAGTGATGGAAATAGGAGAGATATTGTGTTTCTTCTGGATGGATCAGATAACACCAGAAAAGGATTCCCAGCTATTCAGGATTTCCTCCAAAACATCATTGAAAATCTCAATGTGGAACAAAAAAACGACAGAGTGGCTGTGGTACAGTTTAGTAACGGTGCAGTGGCAAATTTCTATTTGAATTCATTTCTGAGGAAGAAAGAAATGTTGAATTCTGTGAGGGGACTCTCACACAAAGGGGGAAGACCACTTAATACTGGAGCAGCTCTGAAGTTTGTGAAAGAACATTTATTCACAACCTCCTCTGGGAGTAGACACTTGGAGGGTGTGAAACAAATATTAATTCTCTTCAGTAGTGGAAGGTCAAGAGACGATGTGGATGCACCAGTCTCTGCTCTCAAGGAGCTTGGGGTGTTGGTTTTTGGAATTGGAACAAGGAGCTCTGACAGCAGAGAATTACAGAAGATATCCTATGACCCCAGTTATGCTCTCTCTGTGTCTGAATTTACTGACCTCCCCAACATCCAGCAGCAGCTTCTTTCTGCCATGAGCACTGCCGTTATACAGGTCACAACCATGACACCAACACTAAAACCAGCAATACTAGGTAAGAAAAATATGGTTTTGAACTGTTCCATTTCCTCATTTACATGAGGATAGAGCATTTGATAGCTTAGACATTTTGGGTAGATGCACCTGAGGAATTTCATGTTGGTTTCATTTCATAACTCTGTAGCAATGTTCCCTATGACAGAACTCAGACCAAAGCACAAATTGCCACTTTCTTTGAATAGTTGTTTGCGATAATGAACAGAAGAAGCTTTGTCCTGTTTTCCCTTACCTATGCAACATGTAATATGACTCTTTATCTGAACCTTCACATTCCCTAGTTGAGAGTCAGGCTCCCAGGAGGGATGTTGTGTTCTTATTGGATGGATCTGATGGCACTAGGAGTGGATTCCCAGCAATGCGTGACTTTGTTCAAAGAGTGGTGGAGACACTCAGTGTGGATGAGAACAAAGATCGAGTTGCCGTTGTCCAGTACAGTAGAGATCCATCCGCCCAATTCTATCTGAACACATACACAACAAAGGGAGAGATTCTCAACACTGTAAGAGGTCTGCGACACAAAGGCGGGAGACCCCTCAACACTGGAGCAGCTCTCCAGTATGTGAGGGACAACGTCTTTACTGCCTCGTCCGGAAGCAGACGCTTGGAAAGCGTTCCACAGCTACTGATTCTGTTGAGTGGTGGAAGGTCCGTTGACAATGTTGACATTCCAGCCTCTGCTCTGAAGGAGCTTGGGGTCTTGGTCTTTGGAATTGGAACAAGGAGCTCTGATAGCAGAGAATTGCAGAGGATATCACATGATCCCAGTTACGCTCTGTCTGTCTCAGACTTCACTGACCTTCCAAGCATCCAGCAGCAACTTCTGTCCTCGGTGGAGGCAGTAGTTATTGATGTTACTCCAGAATTACCAACAGTTTTAGGTAGGTGTTATCACTGTGAATTAAGAGTCAGGATGTGTTAGCAAAATGGCAGCTGAGTCTTAGAAACGACTATATCATTTGGCCAAAAACACCACATTTGATCAGTCTGCTTGACATCATCTATTTATTTTCTCAGTTGATCATGACACCGCCAGAAAGGATGTGGTATTCCTTCTGGATGGTTCTGATGGCACAAGAAATGGATTCCCAGCAATGCGTGATTTTGTTCACAGAGTAGTAGAGAAACTCAATGTGGGGGGAGACAAAGACCGTGTTTCTGTGGTCCAGTACGGTAGAGATCAAGAAGTTAATTTCTATCTGAACACATACACCATGAAGGATGACATTCTTGACATCGTCAGAGGTCTGAGGCACAGAGGAGGTAGATCCCTCAACACTGGGGCAGCCCTCCAGTATGTAAGGGACAACGTCTTTACTGCCTCCTCAGGAAGCAGAAGCCAAGAGGGTGTCCCTCAGATGCTGATACTGCTGAGTGGCGGGAGGTCCAATGATAATGTTGATATACCCGTTTCTACCCTGAAAGAGAGTGGGGTCTTGATCTTTGGCATTGGAAACAGAAATTCTAGCAGAGAGGTTCAAAGGATTGCCACTGACCCTAGCTATTCCCAGTCTGTTTCTGAATTCTCTGATCTCCCCAGCATTCAGGAGAAGTTTTTCTCCTCACTCATTACTGTACACGTTGACACCACACCCATATCCCCAACAGTCATAGGTAAGACCGGATGCATTATCTAGGAAAACGAAAACAACAAACACATATTTCAGTTTCAGGTTTGATGAAGCAATGTTGACATATATTTTCTGTTTTGTTTCTGATACTCTTAGTGGACCTAAGCATTGCCAGAAAGGATGTAGTATTCTTGCTGGATGGTTCTGATGGCACTAGGAATGGCTTCCCAGCAATGCGTGACTTTGTTCAAAGAGTAGTGGAGAAACTCACTGTTGTGGAGAACAGAGATCGAGTCTCTGTGGTCCAGTATAGTAGAGAACCAGAGGCCCACTTCTATCTGAACACTTACACAACAAAAGAAGAGGTTGTTGACACCATAAGAGGCTTGAAGCACAAAGGAGGGAGACCCCTCAACACTGGAGCAGCTCTCCAGTATGTCAGGGACAACGTCTTTACTGCCTCCTCCGGAAGCAGACGCTTGGAAAGCGTTCCACAGCTACTGATTCTGTTGAGTGGTGGAAGGTCCGTTGACAATGTTGACACGCCAGCCTCTGCTCTGAAGGAGCTTGGGGTCTTGGTCTTTGGAATTGGAACAAGGAGCTCTGATAGCAGAGAATTGCAGAGGATATCACATGATCCCAGTTACGCTCTGTCTGTCTTAGACTACAATGACCTTCCAAGCATCCAGCAGCAACTTCTGTTTTCGGTGGAGGCAGTAGTTCTTGATGTTACTCCAGAATTACCAACAGTTTTAGGTATGTGTTATCACTGTGAATTAAGAGTCAGACTGTGTTAGCAAAATGGCAGCTGAGTCTTTGAAACGACTATATCATTTGGCCAAAAACACCACATTTGATCAGTCTGCTTGACATAATCTATTTATTTTCTCAGTTGATCATGACACCGCCAGAAAGGATGTGGTATTCCTTCTGGATGGTTCTGATGGCACAAGAAATGGATTCCCAGCAATGCGTGATTTTGTTCACAGAGTAGTAGAGAAACTCAATGTGGGGGGAGACAAAGACCGTGTTTCTGTGGTCCAGTACGGTAGAGATCAAGAAGTTAATTTCTATCTGAACACATACACCATGAAGGATGACATTCTTGACATCGTCAGAGGTCTGAGGCACAGAGGAGGTAGATCCCTCAACACTGGGGCAGCCCTCCAGTATGTAAGGGACAACGTCTTTACTGCCTCCTCAGGAAGCAGAAGCCAAGAGGGTGTCCCTCAGATGCTGATACTGCTGAGTGGCGGGAGGTCCAATGATAATGTTGATATACCCGTTTCTGCCCTGAAAGAGAGTGGGGTCTTGATCTTTGGCATTGGAAACAGAAATTCTAGCAGAGAGGTTCAAAGGATTGCCACTGACCCTAGCTATTCCCAGTCTCTTTCTGAATTCTCTGATCTCCCCAGCATCCAGGAGAAGTTTTTCTCCTCACTCATTACTGTACACGTTGACACCACACCCATATCCCCAACAGTCATAGGTAAGACCGGATGCATTATCTAGGAAAACGAAAACAACAAACACATATTTCAGTTTCAGGTTTGATGAAGCAATGTTGAAATATATTTTCTGTTTTGTTTCTGATACTCTTAGTGGACCTAAGCATTGCCAGAAAGGATGTAGTATTCTTGCTGGATGGTTCTGATGGCACTAGGAATGGCTTCCCAGCAATGCGTGACTTTGTTCAAAGAGTAGTGGAGAAACTCACTGTTGTGGAGAACAGAGATCGAGTCTCTGTGGTCCAGTATAGTAGAGAACCAGAGGCCCACTTCTATCTGAACACTTACACAACAAAAGAAGAGGTTGTTGACACCGTAAGAGGCTTGAAGCACAAAGGAGGGAGACCCCTCAACACTGGAGCAGCTCTCCAGTATGTCAGGGACTACGTCTTTACTGCTTCCTCTGGAAGTAGGCGCCTTGAAGGTGTTCCACAGATTCTGATACTGCTGAATGGTGGAAGGTCCTTTGACAACATAGATAGACCAGCCTCTGCTCTCAAGGAGCTTGGTGTCTTGGTGTTTGGAATTGGAACAACGAGCGCTGATAGCAGAGAATTACAGAAGATATCCTATGACCCCAGTTATGCTCTCTCTGTGTCAGAATTTACTGACCTCCCCAACATCCAGCAGCAGCTTCTTTCTGCCATGAGCACTGCCGTTATACAGGTCACAACCATGACACCAACACTAAAACCAGCAATACTAGGTAAGAAAAATGTGGTTTTGAACTGTTCCATTTCCTCATTTACATGAGGATAGAGCAGTTGATAGCTTAGACATTTTGGGTAGATGCACCTGAGGCCTTTCATGTTGGTTTCATTTCATACCTCTGTAGCAATGTTCCCTATGACAGAACTCAGACCAAAGCACAAATTGCCACTTTCTTTGAATAGTTGTTTGCGATAATGAACAGAAGAAGCTTTGTCCTGTTTTCCCTTACCTATGCAACATGTAATATGACTCTTTATCTGAACCTTCACATTCCCTAGTTAAGAGTCAGGCTCCCAGGAGGGATGTTGTGTTCTTAATGGATGGATCGGATGGCACTAGGAGTGGATTCCCAGCAATGCGTGACTTTGTTCAAAGAGTGGTGGAGACACTCAGTGTGGATGAGAACAAAGATCGCGTTGCCGTTGTCCAGTACAGTAGAGATCCATCCGCCCAATTCTATCTGAACACATACACAACAAAGGGAGAGATTCTCAACACTGTAAGAGGTCTGCGACACAAAGGCGGGAGACCCCTCAACACTGGAGCAGCTCTCCAGTATGTGAGGGACAACGTCTTTACTGCCTCGTCCGGAAGCAGACGCTTGGAAAGCGTTCCACAGCTACTGATTCTGTTGAGTGGTGGAAGGTCCGTTGACAATGTTGACATTCCAGCCTCTGCTCTGAAGGAGCTTGGGGTCTTGGTCTTTGGAATTGGAACAAGGAGCTCTGATAGCAGAGAATTGCAGAGGATATCACATGATCCCAGTTACGCTCTGTCTGTCTCAGACTTCACTGACCTTCCAAGCATCCAGCAGCAACTTCTGTCCTCGGTGGAGGCAGTAGTTATTGATGTTACTCCAGAATTACCAACAGTTTTAGGTATGTGTTATCACTGTGAATTAAGAGTCAGGATGTGTTAGCAAAATGGCAGCTGAGTCTTAGAAACGACTATATCATTTGGCCAAAAACACCACATTTGATCAGTCTGCTTGACATAATCTATTTATTTTCTCAGTTGATCATGACACCGCCAGAAAGGATGTGGTATTCCTTCTGGATGGTTCTGATGGCACAAGAAATGGATTCCCAGCAATGCGTGATTTTGTTCACAGAGTAGTAGAGAAACTCAATGTGGGGGGAGACAAAGACCGTGTTTCTGTGGTCCAGTACGGTAGAGATCAAGAAGTTAATTTCTATCTGAACACATACACCATGAAGGATGACATTCTTGACATCGTCAGAGGTCTGCGGCACAGAGGAGGTAGATCCCTCAACACTGGGGCAGCCCTCCAGTATGTAAGGGACAACGTCTTTACTGCCTCCTCAGGAAGCAGAAGCCAAGAGGGTGTCCCTCAGATGCTGATACTGCTGAGTGGCGGGAGGTCCAATGATAATGTTGATATACCCGTTTCTGCCCTGAAAGAGAGTGGGGTCTTGATCTTTGGCATTGGAAACAGAAATTCTAGCAGAGAGGTTCAAAGGATTGCCACTGACCCTAGCTATTCCCAGTCTGTTTCTGAATTCTCTGATCTCCCCAGCATTCAGGAGAAGTTTTTCTCCTCACTCATTACTGTACACGTTGACACCACACCCATATCCCCAACAGTCATAGGTAAGACCGGATGCATTATCTAGGAAAACGAAAACAACAAACACATATTTCAGTTTCAGGTTTGATGAAGCAATGTTGACATATATTTTCTGTTTTGTTTCTGATACTCTTAGTGGACCTAAGCATTGCCAGAAAGGATGTAGTATTCTTGCTGGATGGTTCTGATGGCACTAGGAATGGCTTCCCAGCAATGCGTGACTTTGTTCAAAGAGTAGTGGAGAAACTCACTGTTGTGGAGAACAGAGATCGAGTCTCTGTGGTCCAGTATAGTAGAGAACCAGAGGCCCACTTCTATCTGAACACTTACACAACAAAAGAAGAGGTTGTTGACACCATAAGAGGCTTGAAGCACAAAGGAGGGAGACCCCTCAACACTGGAGCAGCTCTCCAGTATGTCAGGGACAACGTCTTTACTGCCTCCTCCGGAAGCAGACGCTTGGAAAGCGTTCCACAGCTACTGATTCTGTTGAGTGGTGGAAGGTCCGTTGACAATGTTGACACGCCAGCCTCTGCTCTGAAGGAGCTTGGGGTCTTGGTCTTTGGAATTGGAACAAGGAGCTCTGATAGCAGAGAATTGCAGAGGATATCACATGATCCCAGTTACGCTCTGTCTGTCTCAGACTTCACTGACCTTCCAAGCATCCAGCAGCAACTTCTGTCCTCGGTGGAGGCAGTAGTTCTTGATGTTACTCCAGAATTACCAACAGTTTTAGGTATGTGTTATCACTGTGAATTAAGAGTCAGACTGTGTTAGCAAAATGGCAGCTGAGTCTTTGAAACGACTATATCATTTGGCCAAAAACACCACATTTGATCAGTCTGCTTGACATAATCTATTTATTTTCTCAGTTGATCATGACACCGCCAGAAAGGATGTGGTATTCCTTCTGGATGGTTCTGATGGCACAAGAAATGGATTCCCAGCAATGCGTGATTTTGTTCACAGAGTAGTAGAGAAACTCAATGTGGGGGGAGACAAAGACCGTGTTTCTGTGGTCCAGTACGGTAGAGATCAAGAAGTTAATTTCTATCTGAACACATACACCATGAAGGATGACATTCTTGACATCGTCAGAGGTCTGAGGCACAGAGGAGGTAGATCCCTCAACACTGGGGCAGCCCTCCAGTATGTAAGGGACAACGTCTTTACTGCCTCCTCAGGAAGCAGAAGCCAAGAGGGTGTCCCTCAGATGCTGATACTGCTGAGTGGCGGGAGGTCCAATGATAATGTTGATATACCCGTTTCTGCCCTGAAAGAGAGTGGGGTCTTGATCTTTGGCATTGGAAACAGAAATTCTAGCAGAGAGGTTCAAAGGATTGCCACTGACCCTAGCTATTCCCAGTCTCTTTCTGAATTCTCTGATCTCCCCAGCATCCAGGAGAAGTTTTTCTCCTCACTCATTACTGTACACGTTGACACCACACCCATATCCCCAACAGTCATAGGTAAGACCGGATGCATTATCTAGGAAAACGAAAACAACAAACACATATTTCAGTTTCAGGTTTGATGAAGCAATGTTGAAATATATTTTCTGTTTTGTTTCTGATACTCTTAGTGGACCTAAGCATTGCCAGAAAGGATGTAGTATTCTTGCTGGATGGTTCTGATGGCACTAGGAATGGCTTCCCAGCAATGCGTGACTTTGTTCAAAGAGTAGTGGAGAAACTCACTGTTGTGGAGAACAGAGATCGAGTCTCTGTGGTCCAGTATAGTAGAGAACCAGAGGCCCACTTCTATCTGAACACTTACACAACAAAAGAAGAGGTTGTTGACACCGTAAGAGGCTTGAAGCACAAAGGAGGGAGACCCCTCAACACTGGAGCAGCTCTCCAGTATGTCAGGGACTACGTCTTTACTGCTTCCTCTGGAAGTAGGCGCCTTGAAGGTGTTCCACAGATTCTGATACTGCTGAATGGTGGAAGGTCCTTTGACAACATAGATAGACCAGCATCTGCTCTCAAGGAGCTTGGTGTCTTGGTGTTTGGAATTGGAACAACGAGCGCTGATAGCAGAGAATTACAGAAGATATCCTATGACCCCAGTTATGCTCTCTCTGTGTCAGAATTTACTGACCTCCCCAACATCCAGCAGCAGCTTCTTTCTGCCATGAGCACTGCCGTTATACAGGTCACAACCATGACACCAACACTAAAACCAGCAATACTAGGTAAGAAAAATGTGGTTTTGAACTGTTCCATTTCCTCATTTACATGAGGATAGAGCAGTTGATAGCTTAGACATTTTGGGTAGATGCACCTGAGGCCTTTCATGTTGGTTTCATTTCATACCTCTGTAGCAATGTTCCCTATGACAGAACTCAGACCAAAGCACAAATTGCCACTTTCTTTGAATAGTTGTTTGCGATAATGAACAGAAGAAGCTTTGTCCTGTTTTCCCTTACCTATGCAACATGTAATATGACTCTTTATCTGAACCTTCACATTCCCTAGTTAAGAGTCAGGCTCCCAGGAGGGATGTTGTGTTCTTAATGGATGGATCGGATGGCACTAGGAGTGGATTCCCAGCAATGCGTGACTTTGTTCAAAGAGTGGTGGAGACACTCAGTGTGGATGAGAACAAAGATCGCGTTGCCGTTGTCCAGTACAGTAGAGATCCATCCGCCCAATTCTATCTGAACACATACACAACAAAGGGAGAGATTCTCAACACTGTAAGAGGTCTGCGACACAAAGGCGGGAGACCCCTCAACACTGGAGCAGCTCTCCAGTATGTGAGGGACAACGTCTTTACTGCCTCCTCCGGAAGCAGACGCTTGGAAAGCGTTCCACAGCTACTGATTCTGTTGAGTGGTGGAAGGTCCGTTGACAATGTTGACACGCCAGCCTCTGCTCTGAAGGAGCTTGGGGTCTTGGTCTTTGGAATTGGAACAAGGAGCTCTGATAGCAGAGAATTGCAGAGGATATCACATGATCCCAGTTACGCTCTGTCTGTCTCAGACTTCACTGACCTTCCAAGCATCCAGCAGCAACTTCTGTCCTCGGTGGAGGCAGTAGTTATTGATGTTACTCCAGAATTACCAACAGTTTTAGGTATGTGTTATCACTGTGAATTAAGAGTCAGGATGTGTTAGCAAAATGGCAGCTGAGTCTTAGAAACGACTATATCATTTGGCCAAAAACACCACATTTGATCAGTCTGCTTGACATCATCTATTTATTTTCTCAGTTGATCATGACACCGCCAGAAAGGATGTGGTATTCCTTCTGGATGGTTCTAATGGCACAAGAAATGGATTCCCAGCAATGCGTGATTTTGTTCACAGAGTAGTAGAGAAACTCAATGTGGGAGAAGACAAAGACCGTGTTTCTATGGTCCAGTACGGTAGAGATCAAGAAGTTAATTTCTATCTGAACACATACACCATGAAGGACGACATTCTTGACATCATCAAAGGTCTGAGGCACAGAGGAGGTAGACCCCTCAACACTGGGGCAGCCCTCCAGTATGTAAGGGACAACGTCTTTACTGCCTCCTCAGGAAGCAGAAGCCAAGAGGGTGTCCCTCAGATGCTGATACTGCTGAGTGGCGGGAGGTCCAATGATAATGTTGATATACCCGTTTCTGCCCTGAAAGAGAGTGGGGTCTTGATCTTTGGCATTGGAAACAGAAATTCTAGCAGAGAGGTTCAAAGGATTGCTACTGACCCTAGCTATTCCCAGTCTGTTTCTGAATTCTCTGATCTCCCCAGCATCCAGGAGAAGTTTTTCTCCTCACTCATTACTGTACACATTGACACCACACCCATGTCCCTAACAGTCATAGGTAAGACCGGATGCATTATCTTGGAAAACGAAAGCAACAAACACATATTTCAGTTTCAGGTTTGATGAAGCAATGTTGACATATATTTTCTGTTTTGTTTCTGATACTCTTAGAGGACATAAGCATCACCAGAAAGGATGTAGTATTCTTGCTGGATGGTTCTGATGGCACAAGGAATGGCTTCCCAGCAATGCGTGACTTTGTTCAAAGAGTAGTGGAGAAACTCACTGTTGTGGAGAACAGAGATCGAGTCTCTGTGGTCCAGTATAGCAGAGAACCAGAGGCCCACTTCTATCTGAACACTTACACAACAAAAGAAGACGTTGTTGACACCGTAAGAGGCTTGAAGCACAAAGGAGGGAGACCCCTCAACACTGGAGCAGCTCTCCAGTATGTCAGGGACAACGTCTTTACTGCCTCCTCCGGAAGCAGACGCTTGGAAAGCGTTCCACAGCTACTGATTCTGTTGAGTGGTGGAAGGTCCGTTGACAATGTTGACACGCCAGCCTCTGCTCTGAAGGAGCTTGGGGTCTTGGTCTTTGGAATTGGAACAAGGAGCTCTGATAGCAGAGAATTGCAGAGGATATCACATGATCCCAGTTACGCTCTGTCTGTCTCAGACTTCACTGACCTTCCAAGCATCCAGCAGCAACTTCTGTCCTCGGTGGAGGCAGTAGTTATTGATGTTACTCCAGAATTACCAACAGTTTTAGGTATGTGTTATCACTGTGAATTAAGAGTCAGACTGTGTTAGCAAAATGGCAGCTGAGTCTTAGAAACGACTATATCATTTGGCCAAAAACACCACATTTGATCAGTCTGCTTGACATAATCTATTTATTTTCTCAGTTGATCATGACACCGCCAGAAAGGATGTGGTATTCCTTCTGGGTGGTTCTGATGGCACAAGAAATGGATTCCCAGCAATGCGTGATTTTGTTCACAGAGTAGTAGAGAAACTCAATGTGGGAGAAGACAAAGACCGTGTTTCTGTGGTCCAGTACGGTAGAGATCAAGAAGTTAATTTCTATCTGAACACATACACCATGAAGGATGACATTCTTGACATCGTCAGAGGTCTGAGGCACAGAGGAGGTAGTTCCCTCAACACTGGGGCAGCCCTCCAGTATGTAAGGGACAACGTCTTTACTGCCTCCTCAGGAAGCAGAAGCCAAGAGGGTGTCCCTCAGATGCTGATACTGCTGAGTGGCGGGAGGTCCAATGATAATGTTGATATACCCGTTTCTGCCCTGAAAGAGAGTGGGGTCTTGATCTTTGGCATTGGAAACAGAAATTCTAGCAGAGAGGTTCAAAGGATTGCCACTGACCCTAGCTATTCCCAATCTGTTTCTGAATTCTCTGATCTCCCCAGCATCCAGGAGAAGTTTTTCTCCTCACTCATTACTGTACACGTTGACACCACACCCATATCCCCAACAGTCATAGGTAAGAACGGATGCATTATCTAGGAAAACGAAAGCAACAAACACATATTTCAGTTTCAGGTTTGATGACGCAATGTTGACATATATTTTATGTTTTGTTTCTGATACTCTTAGTGGAACTAAGCATTGCCAGAAAGGATGTAGTATTCTTGCTGGATGGTTCTGATGGCACTAGGAATGGCTTCCCAGCAATGCGTGACTTTGTTCAAAGAGTAGTGGAGAAACTCACTGTAGTGGAGAACAGAGATCGAGTCTCTGTGGTCCAGTATAGTAGAGAACCAGAGGCCCACTTCTATCTGAACACTTACACAACAAAAGAAGAGGTTGTTGACACCGTAAGAGGCTTGAAGCACAAAGGAGGGAGACCCCTCAACACTGGAGCAGCTCTCCAGTATGTCAGGGACTACGTCTTTACTGCTTCCTCTGGAAGTAGGCGCCTTGAAGGTGTTCCACAGATTCTGATACTTCTGAATGGTGGAAGGTCCTTTGACAACATAGATAGACCAGCCTCTGCTCTCAAGGAGCTTGGTGTCTTGGTGTTTGGAATTGAAACAACGAGCGCTGATAGCAGAGAATTACAGAAGATATCCTATGACCCCAGTTATGCTCTCTCTGTGTCAGAATTTACTGACCTCTCCAACATCCAGCAGCAGCTTCTTTCTGCCATGAGCACTGCCGTTATACAGGTCACAACCATGACACCAACACTAAAACCAGCAATACTAGGTAAGAAAAATATGGTTTTGAACTGTTCCATTTCCTCATTTACATGAGGATAGAGCAGTTGATAGCTTAGACATTTTGGGTAGATGCACCTGAGGCCTTTCATGTTGGTTTCATTTCATACCTCTGTAGCAATGGTCCCTATGACAGAACTCAGACCAAAGCACAAATTGCCACTTTCTTTGAATAGTTGTTTGCGATAATGAACAGAAGAAGCATTGTCCTGTTTTCCCTTACCTATGCAACATGTAATATGACTCTTTATCTGAACTTTCACATTCCCTAGTTAAGAGTCAGGCTCCCAGGAGGGATGTTGTGTTCTTACTGGATGGATCTGATGGCACTAGGAGTGGATTCCCAGCAATGCGTGACTTTGTTCAAAGAGTGGTGGAGACACTCAGTGTGGATGAGAACAAAGATCGCGTTGCCGTTGTCCAGTACAGTAGAGATCCATCCGCCCAATTCTATCTGAACACATACACAACAAAGGGAGAGATTCTCAACACTGTAAGAGGTCTGCGACACAAAGGCGGGAGACCCCTCAACACTGGAGCAGCTCTCCAGTATGTGAGGGACAACGTCTTTACTGCCTCCTCCGGAAGCAGACGCTTGGAAAGCGTTCCACAGCTACTGATTCTGTTGAGTGGTGGAAGGTCCGTTGACAATGTTGACACGCCAGCCTCTGCTCTGAAGGAGCTTGGGGTCTTGGTCTTTGGAATTGGAACAAGGAGCTCTGATAGCAGAGAATTGCAGAGGATATCACATGATCCCAGTTACGCTCTGTCTGTCTCAGACTTCACTGACCTTCCAAGCATCCAGCAGCAACTTCTGTCCTCGGTGGAGGCAGTAGTTATTGATGTTACTCCAGAATTACCAACAGTTTTAGGTATGTGTTATCACTGTGAATTAAGAGTCAGGATGTGTTAGCAAAATGGCAGCTGAGTCTTAGAAACGACTATATCATTTGGCCAAAAACACCACATTTGATCAGTCTGCTTGACATAATCTATTTATTTTCTCAGTTGATCATGACACCGCCAGAAAGGATGTGGTATTCCTTCTGGATGGTTCTGATGGCACAAGAAATGGATTCCCAGCAATGCGTGATTTTGTTCACAGAGTAGTAGAGAAACTCAATGTGGGGGGAGACAAAGACCGTGTTTCTGTGGTCCAGTACGGTAGAGATCAAGAAGTTAATTTCTATCTGAACACATACACCATGAAGGATGACATTCTTGACATCGTCAGAGGTCTGCGGCACAGAGGAGGTAGATCCCTCAACACTGGGGCAGCCCTCCAGTATGTAAGGGACAACGTCTTTACTGCCTCCTCAGGAAGCAGAAGCCAAGAGGGTGTCCCTCAGATGCTGATACTGCTGAGTGGCGGGAGGTCCAATGATAATGTTGATATACCCGTTTCTGCCCTGAAAGAGAGTGGGGTCTTGATCTTTGGCATTGGAAACAGAAATTCTAGCAGAGAGGTTCAAAGGATTGCCACTGACCCTAGCTATTCCCAGTCTGTTTCTGAATTCTCTGATCTCCCCAGCATTCAGGAGAAGTTTTTCTCCTCACTCATTACTGTACACGTTGACACCACACCCATATCCCCAACAGTCATAGGTAAGACCGGATGCATTATCTAGGAAAACGAAAACAACAAACACATATTTCAGTTTCAGGTTTGATGAAGCAATGTTGACATATATTTTCTGTTTTGTTTCTGATACTCTTAGTGGACCTAAGCATTGCCAGAAAGGATGTAGTATTCTTGCTGGATGGTTCTGATGGCACTAGGAATGGCTTCCCAGCAATGCGTGACTTTGTTCAAAGAGTAGTGGAGAAACTCACTGTTGTGGAGAACAGAGATCGAGTCTCTGTGGTCCAGTATAGTAGAGAACCAGAGGCCCACTTCTATCTGAACACTTACACAACAAAAGAAGAGGTTGTTGACACCATAAGAGGCTTGAAGCACAAAGGAGGGAGACCCCTCAACACTGGAGCAGCTCTCCAGTATGTCAGGGACAACGTCTTTACTGCCTCCTCCGGAAGCAGACGCTTGGAAAGCGTTCCACAGCTACTGATTCTGTTGAGTGGTGGAAGGTCCGTTGACAATGTTGACACGCCAGCCTCTGCTCTGAAGGAGCTTGGGGTCTTGGTCTTTGGAATTGGAACAAGGAGCTCTGATAGCAGAGAATTGCAGAGGATATCACATGATCCCAGTTACGCTCTGTCTGTCTCAGACTTCACTGACCTTCCAAGCATCCAGCAGCAACTTCTGTCCTCGGTGGAGGCAGTAGTTCTTGATGTTACTCCAGAATTACCAACAGTTTTAGGTATGTGTTATCACTGTGAATTAAGAGTCAGACTGTGTTAGCAAAATGGCAGCTGAGTCTTTGAAACGACTATATCATTTGGCCAAAAACACCACATTTGATCAGTCTGCTTGACATAATCTATTTATTTTCTCAGTTGATCATGACACCGCCAGAAAGGATGTGGTATTCCTTCTGGATGGTTCTGATGGCACAAGAAATGGATTCCCAGCAATGCGTGATTTTGTTCACAGAGTAGTAGAGAAACTCAATGTGGGGGGAGACAAAGACCGTGTTTCTGTGGTCCAGTACGGTAGAGATCAAGAAGTTAATTTCTATCTGAACACATACACCATGAAGGATGACATTCTTGACATCGTCAGAGGTCTGAGGCACAGAGGAGGTAGATCCCTCAACACTGGGGCAGCCCTCCAGTATGTAAGGGACAACGTCTTTACTGCCTCCTCAGGAAGCAGAAGCCAAGAGGGTGTCCCTCAGATGCTGATACTGCTGAGTGGCGGGAGGTCCAATGATAATGTTGATATACCCGTTTCTGCCCTGAAAGAGAGTGGGGTCTTGATCTTTGGCATTGGAAACAGAAATTCTAGCAGAGAGGTTCAAAGGATTGCCACTGACCCTAGCTATTCCCAGTCTCTTTCTGAATTCTCTGATCTCCCCAGCATCCAGGAGAAGTTTTTCTCCTCACTCATTACTGTACACGTTGACACCACACCCATATCCCCAACAGTCATAGGTAAGACCGGATGCATTATCTAGGAAAACGAAAACAACAAACACATATTTCAGTTTCAGGTTTGATGAAGCAATGTTGAAATATATTTTCTGTTTTGTTTCTGATACTCTTAGTGGACCTAAGCATTGCCAGAAAGGATGTAGTATTCTTGCTGGATGGTTCTGATGGCACTAGGAATGGCTTCCCAGCAATGCGTGACTTTGTTCAAAGAGTAGTGGAGAAACTCACTGTTGTGGAGAACAGAGATCGAGTCTCTGTGGTCCAGTATAGTAGAGAACCAGAGGCCCACTTCTATCTGAACACTTACACAACAAAAGAAGAGGTTGTTGACACCGTAAGAGGCTTGAAGCACAAAGGAGGGAGACCCCTCAACACTGGAGCAGCTCTCCAGTATGTCAGGGACTACGTCTTTACTGCTTCCTCTGGAAGTAGGCGCCTTGAAGGTGTTCCACAGATTCTGATACTGCTGAATGGTGGAAGGTCCTTTGACAACATAGATAGACCAGCATCTGCTCTCAAGGAGCTTGGTGTCTTGGTGTTTGGAATTGGAACAACGAGCGCTGATAGCAGAGAATTACAGAAGATATCCTATGACCCCAGTTATGCTCTCTCTGTGTCAGAATTTACTGACCTCCCCAACATCCAGCAGCAGCTTCTTTCTGCCATGAGCACTGCCGTTATACAGGTCACAACCATGACACCAACACTAAAACCAGCAATACTAGGTAAGAAAAATGTGGTTTTGAACTGTTCCATTTCCTCATTTACATGAGGATAGAGCAGTTGATAGCTTAGACATTTTGGGTAGATGCACCTGAGGCCTTTCATGTTGGTTTCATTTCATACCTCTGTAGCAATGTTCCCTATGACAGAACTCAGACCAAAGCACAAATTGCCACTTTCTTTGAATAGTTGTTTGCGATAATGAACAGAAGAAGCTTTGTCCTGTTTTCCCTTACCTATGCAACATGTAATATGACTCTTTATCTGAACCTTCACATTCCCTAGTTAAGAGTCAGGCTCCCAGGAGGGATGTTGTGTTCTTAATGGATGGATCGGATGGCACTAGGAGTGGATTCCCAGCAATGCGTGACTTTGTTCAAAGAGTGGTGGAGACACTCAGTGTGGATGAGAACAAAGATCGCGTTGCCGTTGTCCAGTACAGTAGAGATCCATCCGCCCAATTCTATCTGAACACATACACAACAAAGGGAGAGATTCTCAACACTGTAAGAGGTCTGCGACACAAAGGCGGGAGACCCCTCAACACTGGAGCAGCTCTCCAGTATGTGAGGGACAACGTCTTTACTGCCTCCTCCGGAAGCAGACGCTTGGAAAGCGTTCCACAGCTACTGATTCTGTTGAGTGGTGGAAGGTCCGTTGACAATGTTGACACGCCAGCCTCTGCTCTGAAGGAGCTTGGGGTCTTGGTCTTTGGAATTGGAACAAGGAGCTCTGATAGCAGAGAATTGCAGAGGATATCACATGATCCCAGTTACGCTCTGTCTGTCTCAGACTTCACTGACCTTCCAAGCATCCAGCAGCAACTTCTGTCCTCGGTGGAGGCAGTAGTTATTGATGTTACTCCAGAATTACCAACAGTTTTAGGTATGTGTTATCACTGTGAATTAAGAGTCAGGATGTGTTAGCAAAATGGCAGCTGAGTCTTAGAAACGACTATATCATTTGGCCAAAAACACCACATTTGATCAGTCTGCTTGACATCATCTATTTATTTTCTCAGTTGATCATGACACCGCCAGAAAGGATGTGGTATTCCTTCTGGATGGTTCTGATGGCACAAGAAATGGATTCCCAGCAATGCGTGATTTTGTTCACAGAGTAGTAGAGAAACTCAATGTGGGAGAAGACAAAGACCGTGTTTCTATGGTCCAGTACGGTAGAGATCAAGAAGTTAATTTCTATCTGAACACATACACCATGAAGGACGACATTCTTGACATCATCAAAGGTCTGAGGCACAGAGGAGGTAGACCCCTCAACACTGGGGCAGCCCTCCAGTATGTAAGGGACAACGTCTTTACTGCCTCCTCAGGAAGCAGAAGCCAAGAGGGTGTCCCTCAGATGCTGATACTGCTGAGTGGCGGGAGGTCCAATGATAATGTTGATATACCCGTTTCTGCCCTGAAAGAGAGTGGGGTCTTGATCTTTGGCATTGGAAACAGAAATTCTAGCAGAGAGGTTCAAAGGATTGCTACTGACCCTAGCTATTCCCAGTCTGTTTCTGAATTCTCTGATCTCCCCAGCATCCAGGAGAAGTTTTTCTCCTCACTCATTACTGTACACATTGACACCACACCCATGTCCCTAACAGTCATAGGTAAGACCGGATGCATTATCTTGGAAAACGAAAGCAACAAACACATATTTCAGTTTCAGGTTTGATGAAGCAATGTTGACATATATTTTCTGTTTTGTTTCTGATACTCTTAGAGGACATAAGCATCACCAGAAAGGATGTAGTATTCTTGCTGGATGGTTCTGATGGCACAAGGAATGGCTTCCCAGCAATGCGTGACTTTGTTCAAAGAGTAGTGGAGAAACTCACTGTTGTGGAGAACAGAGATCGAGTCTCTGTGGTCCAGTATAGCAGAGAACCAGAGGCCCACTTCTATCTGAACACTTACACAACAAAAGAAGACGTTGTTGACACCGTAAGAGGCTTGAAGCACAAAGGAGGGAGACCCCTCAACACTGGAGCAGCTCTCCAGTATGTCAGGGACAACGTCTTTACTGCCTCCTCCGGAAGCAGACGCTTGGAAAGCGTTCCACAGCTACTGATTCTGTTGAGTGGTGGAAGGTCCGTTGACAATGTTGACACGCCAGCCTCTGCTCTGAAGGAGCTTGGGGTCTTGGTCTTTGGAATTGGAACAAGGAGCTCTGATAGCAGAGAATTGCAGAGGATATCACATGATCCCAGTTACGCTCTGTCTGTCTCAGACTTCACTGACCTTCCAAGCATCCAGCAGCAACTTCTGTCCTCGGTGGAGGCAGTAGTTATTGATGTTACTCCAGAATTACCAACAGTTTTAGGTATGTGTTATCACTGTGAATTAAGAGTCAGACTGTGTTAGCAAAATGGCAGCTGAGTCTTAGAAACGACTATATCATTTGGCCAAAAACACCACATTTGATCAGTCTGCTTGACATAATCTATTTATTTTCTCAGTTGATCATGACACCGCCAGAAAGGATGTGGTATTCCTTCTGGATGGTTCTGATGGCACAAGAAATGGATTCCCAGCAATGCGTGATTTTGTTCACAGAGTAGTAGAGAAACTCAATGTGGGAGAAGACAAAGACCGTGTTTCTGTGGTCCAGTACGGTAGAGATCAAGAAGTTAATTTCTATCTGAACACATACACCATGAAGGATGACATTCTTGACATCGTCAGAGGTCTGAGGCACAGAGGAGGTAGTTCCCTCAACACTGGGGCAGCCCTCCAGTATGTAAGGGACAACGTCTTTACTGCCTCCTCAGGAAGCAGAAGCCAAGAGGGTGTCCCTCAGATGCTGATACTGCTGAGTGGCGGGAGGTCCAATGATAATGTTGATATACCCGTTTCTGCCCTGAAAGAGAGTGGGGTCTTGATCTTTGGCATTGGAAACAGAAATTCTAGCAGAGAGGTTCAAAGGATTGCCACTGACCCTAGCTATTCCCAATCTGTTTCTGAATTCTCTGATCTCCCCAGCATCCAGGAGAAGTTTTTCTCCTCACTCATTACTGTACACGTTGACACCACACCCATATCCCCAACAGTCATAGGTAAGAACGGATGCATTATCTAGGAAAACGAAAGCAACAAACACATATTTCAGTTTCAGGTTTGATGACGCAATGTTGACATATATTTTATGTTTTGTTTCTGATACTCTTAGTGGAACTAAGCATTGCCAGAAAGGATGTAGTATTCTTGCTGGATGGTTCTGATGGCACTAGGAATGGCTTCCCAGCAATGCGTGACTTTGTTCAAAGAGTAGTGGAGAAACTCACTGTAGTGGAGAACAGAGATCGAGTCTCTGTGGTCCAGTATAGTAGAGAACCAGAGGCCCACTTCTATCTGAACACTTACACAACAAAAGAAGAGGTTGTTGACACCGTAAGAGGCTTGAAGCACAAAGGAGGGAGACCCCTCAACACTGGAGCAGCTCTCCAGTATGTCAGGGACTACGTCTTTACTGCTTCCTCTGGAAGTAGGCGCCTTGAAGGTGTTCCACAGATTCTGATACTTCTGAATGGTGGAAGGTCCTTTGACAACATAGATAGACCAGCCTCTGCTCTCAAGGAGCTTGGTGTCTTGGTGTTTGGAATTGGAACAACGAGCGCTGATAGCAGAGAATTACAGAAGATATCCTATGACCCCAGTTATGCTCTCTCTGTGTCAGAATTTACTGACCTCTCCAACATCCAGCAGCAGCTTCTTTCTGCCATGAGCACTGCCGTTATACAGGTCACAACCATGACACCAACACTAAAACCAGCAATACTAGGTAAGAAAAATATGGTTTTGAACTGTTCCATTTCCTCATTTACATGAGGATAGAGCAGTTGATAGCTTAGACATTTTGGGTAGATGCACCTGAGGCCTTTCATGTTGGTTTCATTTCATACCTCTGTAGCAATGGTCCCTATGACAGAACTCAGACCAAAGCACAAATTGCCACTTTCTTTGAATAGTTGTTTGCGATAATGAACAGAAGAAGCATTGTCCTGTTTTCCCTTACCTATGCAACATGTAATATGACTCTTTATCTGAACTTTCACATTCCCTAGTTAAGAGTCAGGCTCCCAGGAGGGATGTTGTGTTCTTACTGGATGGATCTGATGGCACTAGGAGTGGATTCCCAGCAATGCGTGACTTTGTTCAAAGAGTGGTGGAGACACTCAGTGTGGATGAGAACAAAGATCGCGTTGCCGTTGTCCAGTACAGTAGAGATCCATCCGCCCAATTCTATCTGAACACATACACAACAAAGGGAGAGATTCTCAACACTGTAAGAGGTCTGCGACACAAAGGCGGGAGACCCCTCAACACTGGAGCAGCTCTCCAGTATGTCAGGGACAACGTCTTTACTGCCTCCTCCGGAAGCAGACGCTTGGAAAGCGTTCCACAGCTACTGATTCTGTTGAGTGGTGGAAGGTCCGTTGACAATGTTGACACGCCAGCCTCTGCTCTGAAGGAGCTTGGGGTCTTGGTCTTTGGAATTGGAACAAGGAGCTCTGATAGCAGAGAATTGCAGAGGATATCACATGATCCCAGTTACGCTCTGTCTGTCTCAGACTTCACTGACCTTCCAAGCATCCAGCAGCAACTTCTGTCCTCGGTGGAGGCAGTAGTTATTGATGTTACTCCAGAATTACCAACAGTTTTAGGTATGTGTTATCACTGTGAATTAAGAGTCAGGATGTGTTAGCAAAATGGCAGCTGAGTCTTAGAAACGACTATATCATTTGGCCAAAAACACCACATTTGATCAGTCTGCTTGACATAATCTATTTATTTTCTCAGTTGATCATGACACCGCCAGAAAGGATGTGGTATTCCTTCTGGATTGTTCTGATGGCACAAGAAATGGATTCCCAGCAATGCGTGATTTTGTTCACAGAGTAGTAGAGAAACTCAATGTGGGAGGAGACAAAGACCGTGTTTCTATGGTCCAGTACGGTAGAGATCAAGAAGTTAATTTCTATCTGAACACATACACAATGAAGGACGACATTCTTGACATCATCAAAGGTCTGAGTCACAGAGGAGGTAGACCCCTCAACACTGGGGCAGCCCTCCAGTATGTAAGGGACAACGTCTTTACTGCCTCCTCAGGAAGCAGAAGCCAAGAGGGTGTCCCTCAGATGCTGATACTGCTGAGTGGCGGGAGGTCCAATGATAATGTTGATATACCCGTTTCTGCCCTGAAAGAGAGTGGGGTCTTGATCTTTGGCATTGGAAACAGAAATTCTAGCAGAGAGGTTCAAAGGATTGCCACTGACCCTAGCTATTCCCAGTCTGTTTCTGAATTCTCTGATCTCCCCAGCATCCAGGAGAAGTTTTTCTCCTCACTCATTACTGTACACGTTGACACCACACCCATATCCCCAACAGTCATAGGTAAGACCGGATGCATTATCTAGGAAAACGAAAGCAACAAACACATATTTCAGTTTCAGGTTTGATGAAGCAATGTTGACATTTATTTTCTGTTTTGTTTCTGATACTCTTAGTGGAACTAAGCATTGCCAGAAAGGATGTAGTATTCTTGCTGGATGGTTCTGATGGCACAAGGAATGGCTTCCCAGCAATGCGTGACTTTGTTCAAAGAGTAGTGGAGAAACTCACTGTTGTGGAGAACAGAGATCGAGTCTCTGTGGTCCAGTATAGCAGAGAACCAGAGGCCCACTTCTATCTGAACACTTACACAACAAAAGAAGAGGTTGATGACACCGTAAGAGGCCTGAAGCACAAAGGAGGGAGACCCCTCAACACTGGAGCAGCTCTCCAGTATGTCAGGGACTACGTCTTTACTGCTTCCTCTGGAAGTAGGCGCCTTGAAGGTGTTCCACAGATTCTGATACTGCTGAATGGTGGAAGGTCCTTTGACAATATAGATAGACCAGCCTCTGCTCTCAAGGAGCTTGGTGTCTTGGTGTTTGGAATTGGAACAACGAGCGCTGATAGCAGAGAATTACAGAAGATATCCTATGACCCCAGTTATGCTCTCTCTGTGTCTGAATTTACTGACCTCCCCAACATCCAGCAGCAGCTTCTTTCTGCCATGAGCACTGCCGTTATACAGGTCACAACCATGACACCAACACTAAAACCAGCAATACTAGGTAAGAAAAATATGGTTTTGAACTGTTCCATTTCCTCATTTACATGAGGATAGAGCATTTGATAGCTTAGACATTTTGGGTAGATGCACCTGAGGCCTTTCATGTTGGTTTCATTTCATAACTCTGTAGCAATGTTCCCTCTGACAGAACTCAGACCAAAGCACAAATTGCCACTTTCTTTGAATAGTTGTTTGCGATAATGAACAGAAGAAGCTTTGTCCTGTTTTCCCTTACCTATGCAACATGTAATATGACTCTTTATCTGAACCTTCACATTCCCTAGTTGAGAGTCAGGCTCCCAGGAGGGATGTTGTGTTCTTATTGGATGGATCTGATGGCACTAGGAGTGGATTCCCAGCAATGCGTGACTTTGTTCAAAGAGTGGTGGAGACACTCAGTGTGGATGAGAACAAAGATCGCGTTGCCGTTGTCCAGTACAGTAGAAATCCATCCGCCCAATTCTATCTGAACACATACACAACAAAGGGAGAGATTCTCAACACTGTAAGAAGTCTGCGACACAAAGGCGGGAGACCTCTCAACACTGGAGCAGCTCTCCAGTATGTGAGGGACAACGTCTTTACTGCCTCCTCCGGAAGCAGACGCTTGGAAAGCGTTCCACAGCTACTGATTCTGTTGAGTGGTGGAAGGTCCGTTGACAATGTTGACACGCCAGCCTCTGCTCTGAAGGAGCTTGGGGTCTTGGTCTTTGGAATTGGAACAAGAAGCTCTGATAGCAGAGAATTGCAGAGGATATCACATGATCCCAGTTATGCTCTGTCTGTCTCAGACTTCACTGACCTTCCAAGCATCCAGCAGCAACTTCTGTCCTCGGTGGAGGCAGTAGTTATTGATGTTACTCCAGAATTACCAACAGTTTTAGGTATGTGTTATCACTGTGAATTAAGAGTCAGGATGTGTTAGCAAACTTTCAGCTAAGTCTTTGAAACAACTATATCATTTGGCCAAAAACACCACATTTGATCAGTCTGCTTGACATAATCTATTTATTTTCTCAGTTGATCATGACACCGCCAGAAAGGATGTGGTATTCCTTCTGGATGGTTCTGATGGCACAAGAAATGGATTCCCAGCAATGCGTGATTTTGTTCACAGAGTAGTAGAGAAACTCAATGTGGGAGGAGACAAAGACCGTGTTTCTATGGTCCAGTACGGTAGAGATCAAGAAGTTAATTTCTATCTGAACACATACACAATGAAGGACGACATTCTTGACATCATCAAAGGTCTGAGGCACAGAGGAGGTAGACCCCTCAACACTGGGGCAGCCCTCCAGTATGTAAGGGACAACGTCTTTACTGCCTCCTCAGGAAGCAGAAGCCAAGAGGGTGTCCCTCAGATGCTGATACTGCTGAGTGGCGGGAGGTCCAATGATAATGTTGATATACCCGTTTCTGCCCTGAAAGAGAGTGGGGTCTTGATCTTTGGCATTGGAAACAGAAATTCTAGCAGAGAGGTTCAAAGGATTGCCACTGACCCTAGCTATTCCCAGTCTGTTTCTGAATTCTCTGATCTCCCCAGCATCCAGGAGAAGTTTTTCTCCTCACTCATTACTGTACACGTTGACACCACACCCATATCCCCAACAGTCATAGGTAAGACCGGATGCATTATCTAGGAAAACGAAAGCAACAAACACATATTTCAGTTTCAGGTTTGATGAAGCAATGTTGACATTTATTTTCTGTTTTGTTTCTGATACTCTTAGTGGAACTAAGCATTGCCAGAAAGGATGTAGTATTCTTGCTGGATGGTTCTGATGGCACAAGGAATGGCTTCCCAGCAATGCGTGACTTTGTTCAAAGAGTAGTGGAGAAACTCACTGTTGTGGAGAACAGAGATCGAGTCTCTGTGGTCCAGTATAGCAGAGAACCAGAGGCCCACTTCTATCTGAACACTTACACAACAAAAGAAGAGGTTGATGACACCGTAAGAGGCCTGAAGCACAAAGGAGGGAGACCCCTCAACACTGGAGCAGCTCTCCAGTATGTCAGGGACTACGTCTTTACTGCTTCCTCTGGAAGTAGGCGCCTTGAAGGTGTTCCACAGATTCTGATACTGCTGAATGGTGGAAGGTCCTTTGACAATATAGATAGACCAGCCTCTGCTCTCAAGGAGCTTGGTGTCTTGGTGTTTGGAATTGGAACAACGAGCGCTGATAGCAGAGAATTACAGAAGATATCCTATGACCCCAGTTATGCTCTCTCTGTGTCTGAATTTACTGACCTCCCCAACATCCAGCAGCAGCTTCTTTCTGCCATGAGCACTGCCGTTATACAGGTCACAACCATGACACCAACACTAAAACCAGCAATACTAGGTAAGAAAAATATGGTTTTGAACTGTTCCATTTCCTCATTTACATGAGGATAGAGCATTTGATAGCTTAGACATTTTGGGTAGATGCACCTGAGGCCTTTCATGTTGGTTTCATTTCATAACTCTGTAGCAATGTTCCCTATGACAGAACTCAGACCAAAGCACAAATTGCCACTTTCTTTGAATAGTTGTTTGCGATAATGAACAGAAGAAGCTTTGTCCTGTTTTCCCTTACCTATGCAACATGTAATATGACTCTTTATCTGAACCTTCACATTCCCTAGTTGAGAGTCAGGCTCCCAGGAGGGATGTTGTGTTCTTATTGGATGGATCTGATGGCACTAGGAGTGGATTCCCAGCAATGCGTGACTTTGTTCAAAGAGTGGTGGAGACACTCAGTGTGGATGAGAACAAAGATCGCGTTGCCGTTGTCCAGTACAGTAGAGATCCATCCGCCCAATTCTATCTGAACACATACACAACAAAGGGAGAGATTCTCAACACTGTAAGAGGTCTGCGACACAAAGGCGGGAGACCCCTCAACACTGGAGCAGCTCTCCAGTATGTGAGGGACAACGTCTTTACTGCCTCCTCCGGAAGCAGACGCTTGGAAAGCGTTCCACAGCTACTGATTCTGTTGAGTGGTGGAAGGTCCGTTGACAATGTTGACACGCCAGCCTCTGCTCTGAAGGAGCTTGGGGTCTTGGTCTTTGGAATTGGAACAAGGAGCTCTGATAGCAGAGAATTGCAGAGGATATCACATGATCCCAGTTACGCTCTGTCTGTCTCAGACTTCACTGACCTTCCAAGCATCCAGCAGCAACTTCTGTCCTCGGTGGAGGCAGTAGTTATTGATGTTACTCCAGAATTACCAACAGTTTTAGGTATGTGTTATCACTGTGAATTAAGAGTCAGGATGTGTTAGCAAAATGGCAGCTGAGTCTTAGAAACGACTATATCATTTGGCCAAAAACACCACATTTGATCAGTCTGCTTGACATCATCTATTTATTTTCTCAGTTGATCATGACACCGCCAGAAAGGATGTGGTATTCCTTCTGGATGGTTCTGATGGCACAAGAAATGGATTCCCAGCAATGCGTGATTTTGTTCACAGAGTAGTAGAGAAACTCAATGTGGGAGAAGACAAAGACCGTGTTTCTATGGTCCAGTACGGTAGAGATCAAGAAGTTAATTTCTATCTGAACACATACACCATGAAGGACGACATTCTTGACATCATCAAAGGTCTGAGGCACAGAGGAGGTAGACCCCTCAACACTGGGGCAGCCCTCCAGTATGTAAGGGACAACGTCTTTACTGCCTCCTCAGGAAGCAGAAGCCAAGAGGGTGTCCCTCAGATGCTGATACTGCTGAGTGGCGGGAGGTCCAATGATAATGTTGATATACCCGTTTCTGCCCTGAAAGAGAGTGGGGTCTTGATCTTTGGCATTGGAAACAGAAATTCTAGCAGAGAGGTTCAAAGGATTGCTACTGACCCTAGCTATTCCCAGTCTGTTTCTGAATTCTCTGATCTCCCCAGCATCCAGGAGAAGTTTTTCTCCTCACTCATTACTGTACACATTGACACCACACCCATGTCCCTAACAGTCATAGGTAAGACCGGATGCATTATCTTGGAAAACGAAAGCAACAAACACATATTTCAGTTTCAGGTTTGATGAAGCAATGTTGACATATATTTTCTGTTTTGTTTCTGATACTCTTAGAGGACATAAGCATCACCAGAAAGGATGTAGTATTCTTGCTGGATGGTTCTGATGGCACAAGGAATGGCTTCCCAGCAATGCGTGACTTTGTTCAAAGAGTAGTGGAGAAACTCACTGTTGTGGAGAACAGAGATCGAGTCTCTGTGGTCCAGTATAGCAGAGAACCAGAGGCCCACTTCTATCTGAACACTTACACAACAAAAGAAGACGTTGTTGACACCGTAAGAGGCTTGAAGCACAAAGGAGGGAGACCCCTCAACACTGGAGCAGCTCTCCAGTATGTCAGGGACAACGTCTTTACTGCCTCCTCCGGAAGCAGACGCTTGGAAAGCGTTCCACAGCTACTGATTCTGTTGAGTGGTGGAAGGTCCGTTGACAATGTTGACACGCCAGCCTCTGCTCTGAAGGAGCTTGGGGTCTTGGTCTTTGGAATTGGAACAAGGAGCTCTGATAGCAGAGAATTGCAGAGGATATCACATGATCCCAGTTACGCTCTGTCTGTCTCAGACTTCACTGACCTTCCAAGCATCCAGCAGCAACTTCTGTCCTCGGTGGAGGCAGTAGTTATTGATGTTACTCCAGAATTACCAACAGTTTTAGGTATGTGTTATCACTGTGAATTAAGAGTCAGACTGTGTTAGCAAAATGGCAGCTGAGTCTTAGAAACGACTATATCATTTGGCCAAAAACACCACATTTGATCAGTCTGCTTGACATAATCTATTTATTTTCTCAGTTGATCATGACACCGCCAGAAAGGATGTGGTATTCCTTCTGGATGGTTCTGATGGCACAAGAAATGGATTCCCAGCAATGCGTGATTTTGTTCACAGAGTAGTAGAGAAACTCAATGTGGGAGAAGACAAAGACCGTGTTTCTGTGGTCCAGTACGGTAGAGATCAAGAAGTTAATTTCTATCTGAACACATACACCATGAAGGATGACATTCTTGACATCGTCAGAGGTCTGAGGCACAGAGGAGGTAGTTCCCTCAACACTGGGGCAGCCCTCCAGTATGTAAGGGACAACGTCTTTACTGCCTCCTCAGGAAGCAGAAGCCAAGAGGGTGTCCCTCAGATGCTGATACTGCTGAGTGGCGGGAGGTCCAATGATAATGTTGATATACCCGTTTCTGCCCTGAAAGAGAGTGGGGTCTTGATCTTTGGCATTGGAAACAGAAATTCTAGCAGAGAGGTTCAAAGGATTGCCACTGACCCTAGCTATTCCCAATCTGTTTCTGAATTCTCTGATCTCCCCAGCATCCAGGAGAAGTTTTTCTCCTCACTCATTACTGTACACGTTGACACCACACCCATATCCCCAACAGTCATAGGTAAGAACGGATGCATTATCTAGGAAAACGAAAGCAACAAACACATATTTCAGTTTCAGGTTTGATGACGCAATGTTGACATATATTTTATGTTTTGTTTCTGATACTCTTAGTGGAACTAAGCATTGCCAGAAAGGATGTAGTATTCTTGCTGGATGGTTCTGATGGCACTAGGAATGGCTTCCCAGCAATGCGTGACTTTGTTCAAAGAGTAGTGGAGAAACTCACTGTAGTGGAGAACAGAGATCGAGTCTCTGTGGTCCAGTATAGTAGAGAACCAGAGGCCCACTTCTATCTGAACACTTACACAACAAAAGAAGAGGTTGTTGACACCGTAAGAGGCTTGAAGCACAAAGGAGGGAGACCCCTCAACACTGGAGCAGCTCTCCAGTATGTCAGGGACTACGTCTTTACTGCTTCCTCTGGAAGTAGGCGCCTTGAAGGTGTTCCACAGATTCTGATACTGCTGAATGGTGGAAGGTCCTTTGACAATATAGATAGACCAGCCTCTGCTCTCAAGGAGCTTGGTGTCTTGGTGTTTGGAATTGGAACAACGAGCGCTGATAGCAGAGAATTACAGAAGATATCCTATGACCCCAGTTATGCTCTCTCTGTGTCTGAATTTACTGACCTCCCCAACATCCAGCAGCAGCTTCTTTCTGCCATGAGCACTGCCGTTATACAGGTCACAACCATGACACCAACACTAAAACCAGCAATACTAGGTAAGAAAAATATGGTTTTGAACTGTTCCATTTCCTCATTTACATGAGGATAGAGCATTTGATAGCTTAGACATTTTGGGTAGATGCACCTGAGGCCTTTCATGTTGGTTTCATTTCATAACTCTGTAGCAATGTTCCCTCTGACAGAACTCAGACCAAAGCACAAATTGCCACTTTCTTTGAATAGTTGTTTGCGATAATGAACAGAAGAAGCTTTGTCCTGTTTTCCCTTACCTATGCAACATGTAATATGACTCTTTATCTGAACCTTCACATTCCCTAGTTGAGAGTCAGGCTCCCAGGAGGGATGTTGTGTTCTTATTGGATGGATCTGATGGCACTAGGAGTGGATTCCCAGCAATGCGTGACTTTGTTCAAAGAGTGGTGGAGACACTCAGTGTGGATGAGAACAAAGATCGCGTTGCCGTTGTCCAGTACAGTAGAAATCCATCCGCCCAATTCTATCTGAACACATACACAACAAAGGGAGAGATTCTCAACACTGTAAGAAGTCTGCGACACAAAGGCGGGAGACCTCTCAACACTGGAGCAGCTCTCCAGTATGTGAGGGACAACGTCTTTACTGCCTCCTCCGGAAGCAGACGCTTGGAAAGCGTTCCACAGCTACTGATTCTGTTGAGTGGTGGAAGGTCCGTTGACAATGTTGACACGCCAGCCTCTGCTCTGAAGGAGCTTGGGGTCTTGGTCTTTGGAATTGGAACAAGAAGCTCTGATAGCAGAGAATTGCAGAGGATATCACATGATCCCAGTTATGCTCTGTCTGTCTCAGACTTCACTGACCTTCCAAGCATCCAGCAGCAACTTCTGTCCTCGGTGGAGGCAGTAGTTATTGATGTTACTCCAGAATTACCAACAGTTTTAGGTATGTGTTATCACTGTGAATTAAGAGTCAGGATGTGTTAGCAAACTTTCAGCTAAGTCTTTGAAACAACTATATCATTTGGCCAAAAACACCACATTTGATCAGTCTGCTTGACATAATCTATTTATTTTCTCAGTTGATCATGACACCGCCAGAAAGGATGTGGTATTCCTTCTGGATGGTTCTGATGGCACAAGAAATGGATTCCCAGCAATGCGTGATTTTGTTCACAGAGTAGTAGAGAAACTCAATGTGGGAGGAGACAAAGACCGTGTTTCTATGGTCCAGTACGGTAGAGATCAATAAGTTAATTTCTATCTGAACACATACACAATGAAGGACGACATTCTTGACATCATCAAAGGTCTGAGGCACAGAGGAGGTAGACCCCTCAACACTGGGGCAGCCCTCCAGTATGTAAGGGACAACGTCTTTACTGCCTCCTCAGGAAGCAGAAGCCAAGAGGGTGTCCCTCAGATGCTGATACTGCTGAGTGGCGGGAGGTCCAATGATAATGTTGATATACCCGTTTCTGCCCTGAAAGAGAGTGGGGTCTTGATCTTTGGCATTGGAAACAGAAATTCTAGCAGAGAGGTTCAAAGGATTGCCACTGACCCTAGCTATTCCCAGTCTGTTTCTGAATTCTCTGATCTCCCCAGCATCCAGGAGAAGTTTTTCTCCTCACTCATTACTGTACACGTTGACACCACACCCATATCCCCAACAGTCATAGGTAAGACCGGATGCATTATCTAGGAAAACGAAAGCAACAAACACATATTTCAGTTTCAGGTTTGATGAAGCAATGTTGACATTTATTTTCTGTTTTGTTTCTGATACTCTTAGTGGAACTAAGCATTGCCAGAAAGGATGTAGTATTCTTGCTGGATGGTTCTGATGGCACAAGGAATGGCTTCCCAGCAATGCGTGACTTTGTTCAAAGAGTAGTGGAGAAACTCACTGTTGTGGAGAACAGAGATCGAGTCTCTGTGGTCCAGTATAGCAGAGAACCAGAGGCCCACTTCTATCTGAACACTTACACAACAAAAGAAGAGGTTGATGACACCGTAAGAGGCCTGAAGCACAAAGGAGGGAGACCCCTCAACACTGGAGCAGCTCTCCAGTATGTCAGGGACTACGTCTTTACTGCTTCCTCTGGAAGTAGGCGCCTTGAAGGTGTTCCACAGATTCTGATACTGCTGAATGGTGGAAGGTCCTTTGACAATATAGATAGACCAGCCTCTGCTCTCAAGGAGCTTGGTGTCTTGGTGTTTGGAATTGGAACAACGAGCGCTGATAGCAGAGAATTACAGAAGATATCCTATGACCCCAGTTATGCTCTCTCTGTGTCTGAATTTACTGACCTCCCCAACATCCAGCAGCAGCTTCTTTCTGCCATGAGCACTGCCGTTATACAGGTCACAACCATGACACCAACACTAAAACCAGCAATACTAGGTAAGAAAAATATGGTTTTGAACTGTTCCATTTCCTCATTTACATGAGGATAGAGCATTTGATAGCTTAGACATTTTGGGTAGATGCACCTGAGGCCTTTCATGTTGGTTTCATTTCATAACTCTGTAGCAATGTTCCCTATGACAGAACTCAGACCAAAGCACAAATTGCCACTTTCTTTGAATAGTTGTTTGCGATAATGAACAGAAGAAGCTTTGTCCTGTTTTCCCTTACCTATGCAACATGTAATATGACTCTTTATCTGAACCTTCACATTCCCTAGTTGAGAGTCAGGCTCCCAGGAGGGATGTTGTGTTCTTATTGGATGGATCTGATGGCACTAGGAGTGGATTCCCAGCAATGCGTGACTTTGTTCAAAGAGTGGTGGAGACACTCAGTGTGGATGAGAACAAAGATCGCGTTGCCGTTGTCCAGTACAGTAGAAATCCATCCGCCCAATTCTATCTGAACACATACACAACAAAGGGAGAGATTCTCAACACTGTAAGAAGTCTGCGACACAAAGGCGGGAGACCTCTCAACACTGGAGCAGCTCTCCAGTATGTGAGGGACAACGTCTTTACTGCCTCCTCCGGAAGCAGACGCTTGGAAAGCGTTCCACAGCTACTGATTCTGTTGAGTGGTGGAAGGTCCGTTGACAATGTTGACACGCCAGCCTCTGCTCTGAAGGAGCTTGGGGTCTTGGTCTTTGGAATTGGAACAAGAAGCTCTGATAGCAGAGAATTGCAGAGGATATCACATGATCCCAGTTATGCTCTGTCTGTCTCAGACTTCACTGACCTTCCAAGCATCCAGCAGCAACTTCTGTCCTCGGTGGAGGCAGTAGTTATTGATGTTACTCCAGAATTACCAACAGTTTTAGGTATGTGTTATCACTGTGAATTAAGAGTCAGGATGTGTTAGCAAACTTTCAGCTAAGTCTTTGAAACAACTATATCATTTGGCCAAAAACACCACATTTGATCAGTCTGCTTGACATAATCTATTTATTTTCTCAGTTGATCATGACACCGCCAGAAAGGATGTGGTATTCCTTCTGGATGGTTCTGATGGCACAAGAAATGGATTCCCAGCAATGCGTGATTTTGTTCACAGAGTAGTAGAGAAACTCAATGTGGGGGGAGACAAAGACCGTGTTTCTGTGGTCCAGTACGGTAGAGATCAAGATGTTAATTTCTATCTGAACACATACACCATGAAGGACGCCATTCTTGACATCATCAGAGGTCTGAGGCACAGAGGAGGTAGACCCCTCAACACTGGGGCAGCCCTCCAGTATGTAAGGGACAACGTCTTTACTGCCTCCTCAGGAAGCAGAAGCCAAGAGGGTGTCCCTCAGATGCTGATACTGCTGAGTGGCGGGAGGTCCAATGATAATGTTGATATACCCGTTTCTGCCCTGAAAGAGAGTGGGGTCTTGATCTTTGGCATTGGAAACAGAAATTCTAGCAGAGAGGTTCAAAGGATTGCCACTGACCCTAGCTATTCCCAGTCTGTTTCTGAATTCTCTGATCTCCCCAGCATCCAGGAGAAGTTTTTCTCCTCACTCATTACTGTACACGTTGACACCACACCCATGTCCCCAACAGTCATAGGTAAGACCGGATGCATTATCTTGGAAAACGAAAGCAACAAACACATATTTCAGTTTCAGGTTTGATGAAGCAATGTTGACATATAATTTCTGTTTTGTTTCTGATACTCTTAGAGGACATAAGCATCACCAGAAAGGATGTAGTATTCTTGCTGGATGGTTCTGATGGCACAAGGAATGGCTTCCCAGCAATGCGTGACTTTGTTCAAAGAGTAGTGGAGAAACTCACTGTTGTGGAGAACAGAGATCGAGTCTCTGTGGTCCAGTATAGCAGAGAACCAGAGGCCCACTTCTATCTGAACACTTACACAACAAAAGAAGAGGTTGTTGACACCGTAAGAGGCCTGAAGCACAAAGGAGGGAGACCCCTCAACACTGGAGCAGCTCTCCAGTATGTCAGGGACTACGTCTTTACTGCTTCCTCTGGAAGTAGGCGCCTTGAAGGTGTTCCACAGATTCTGATACTGCTGAATGGTGGAAGGTCCTTTGACAATATAGATAGACCAGCCTCTGCTCTCAAGGAGCTTGGTGTCTTGGTGTTTGGAATTGGAACAACGAGCGCTGATAGCAGAGAATTACAGAAGATATCCTATGACCCCAGTTATGCTCTCTCTGTGTCTGAATTTACTGACCTCCCCAACATCCAGCAGCAGCTTCTTTCTGCCATGAGCACTGCCGTTATACAGGTCACAACCATGACACCAACACTAAAACCAGCAATACTAGGTAAGAAAAATATGGTTTTGAACTGTTCCATTTCCTAATTTACATGAGGATAGAGCAGTTGATAGCTTAGACATTTTGGGTAGAGGCACCTGAGGCCTTTCATGTTGGTTTCATTTCATACCTCTGTAGCAATGTTCCCTATGACAGAACTCAGACCAAAGCACAAATTGCCACTTTCTTTGAATAGTTGTTTGCGATAATGAACAGAAGAAGCTTTGTCCTGTTTTCCCTTACCTATGCAACATGTAATATGACTCTTTATCTGAACCTTCACATTCCCTAGTTGAGAGTGAGGCTCCCAGGAGGGATGTTGTGTTCTTACTGGATGGATCTGATGGCACTAGGAGTGGATTCCCAGCAATGCGTGACTTTGTTCAAAGAGTGGTGGAGACACTCAGTGTGGATGAGAACAAAGATCGCGTTGCCGTTGTCCAGTACAGTAGAGATCCATCCGCCCAATTCTATCTGAACACATACACAACAAAGGGAGAGATTCTCAACACTGTAAGAGGTCTGCGACACAAAGGCGGGAGACCCCTCAACACTGGAGCAGCTCTCCAGTATGTGAGGGACAACGTCTTTACTGCCTCTTCCGGAAGCAGACGCTTGGAAAGCGTTCCACAGCTACTGATTCTGTTGAGTGGTGGAAGGTCCGTTGACAATGTTGACACGCCAGCCTCTGCTCTGAAGGAGCTTGGGGTCTTGGTCTTTGGAATTGGAACAAGGAGCTCTGATAGCAGAGAATTGCAGAGGATATCACATGATCCCAGTTATGCTCTGTCTGTCTCAGACTTCACTGACCTTCCAAGCATCCAGCAGCAACTTCTGTCCTCGGTGGAGGCAGTAGTTATTGATGTTACTCCAGAATTACCAACAGTTTTAGGTATGTGTTATCACTGTGAATTAAGAGTCAGGATGTGTTAGCAAAATTGCAGCTAAGTCTTAGAAACGACTATATCATTTGGCCAAAAACACCACATTTGATCAGTCTGCTTGACATAATCTATTTATTTTCTCAGTTGATCATGACACCGCCAGAAAGGATGTGGTATTCCTTCTGGATGGTTCTGATGGCACTAGAAATGGATTCCCAGCAATGCGTGATTTTGTTCACAGAGTAGTAGAGAAACTCAATGTGGGAGGAGACAAAGACCGTGTTTCTATGGTCCAATACGGTAGAGATCAAGAAGTTAATTTCTATCTGAACACATACACCATGAAGGACGACATTCTTGACATCATCAAAGGTCTGAGGCACAGAGGAGGTAGACCCCTCAACACTGGGGCAGCCCTCCAGTATGTAAGGGACAACGTCTTTACTGCCTCCTCAGGAAGCAGAAGCCAAGAGGGTGTCCCTCAGATGCTGATACTGCTGAGTGGCGGGAGGTCCAATGATAATGTTGATATACCCGTTTCTGCCCTGAAAGAGAGTGGGGTCTTGATCTTTGGCATTGGAAACAGAAATTCTAGCAGAGAGGTTCAAAGGATTGCCACTGACCCTAGCTATTCCCAGTCTGTTTCTGAATTCTCTGATCTCCCCAGCATCCAGGAGAAGTTTTTCTCCTCACTCATTACTGTACACGTTGACACCACACCCATGTCCCCAACAGTCATAGGTAAGACCGGATGCATTATCTTGGAAAACGAAAGCAACAAACACATATTTCAGTTTCAGGTTTGATGAAGCAATGTTGACATATAATTTCTGTTTTGTTTCTGATACTCTTAGAGGACATAAGCATCACCAGAAAGGATGTAGTATTCTTGCTGGATGGTTCTGATGGCACAAGGAATGGCTTCCCAGCAATGCGTGACTTTGTTCAAAGAGTAGTGGAGAAACTCACTGTTGTGGAGAACAGAGATCGAGTCTCTGTGGTCCAGTATAGCAGAGAACCAGAGGCCCACTTCTATCTGAACACTTACACAACAAAAGAAGAGGTTGTTGACACCGTAAGAGGCCTGAAGCACAAAGGAGGGAGACCCCTCAACACTGGAGCAGCTCTCCAGTATGTCAGGGACTACGTCTTTACTGCTTCCTCTGGAAGTAGGCGCCTTGAAGGTGTTCCACAGATTCTGATACTGCTGAATGGTGGAAGGTCCTTTGACAATATAGATAGACCAGCCTCTGCTCTCAAGGAGCTTGGTGTCTTGGTGTTTGGAATTGGAACAACGAGCGCTGATAGCAGAGAATTACAGAAGATATCCTATGACCCCAGTTATGCTCTCTCTGTGTCTGAATTTAATGACCTCCCCAACATCCAGCAGCAGCTTCTTTCTGCCATGAGCACTGCCGTTATACAGGTCACAACCATGACACCAACACTAAAACCAGCAATACTATGTAAGAAAAATATGGTTTTGAACTGTTCCATTTCCTAATTTACATGAGGATAGAGCAGTTGATAGCTTAGACATTTTGGGTAGATGCACCTGAGGCCTTTCATGTTGGTTTCATTTCATACCTCTGTAGCAATGTTCCCTATGACAGAACTCAGACCAAAGCACAAATTGCCACTTTCTTTGAATAGTTGTTTGCGATAATGAACAGAAGAAGCTTTGTCCTGTTTTCCCTTACCTATGCAACATGTAATATGACTCTTTATCTGAACCTTCACATTCCCTAGTTGAGAGTGAGGCTCCCAGGAGGGATGTTGTGTTCTTACTGGATGGATCTGATGGCACTAGGAGTGGATTCCCAGCAATGCGTGACTTTGTTCAAAGAGTGGTGGAGACACTCAGTGTGGATGAGAACAAAGATCGCGTTGCCGTTGTCCAGTACAGTAGAGATCCATCCGCCCAATTCTATCTGAACACATACACAACAAAGGGAGAGATTCTCAACACTGTAAGAGGTCTGCGACACAAAGGCGGGAGACCCCTCAACACTGGAGCAGCTCTCCAGTATGTGAGGGACAACGTCTTTACTGCCTCTTCCGGAAGCAGACGCTTGGAAAGCGTTCCACAGCTACTGATTCTGTTGAGTGGTGGAAGGTCCGTTGACAATGTTGACACGCCAGCCTCTGCTCTGAAGGAGCTTGGGGTCTTGGTCTTTGGAATTGGAACAAGGAGCTCTGATAGCAGAGAATTGCAGAGGATATCACATGATCCCAGTTATGCTCTGTCTGTCTCAGACTTCACTGACCTTCCAAGCATCCAGCAGCAACTTCTGTCCTCGGTGGAGGCAGTAGTTATTGATGTTACTCCAGAATTACCAACAGTTTTAGGTATGTGTTATCACTGTGAATTAAGAGTCAGGATGTGTTAGCAAAATTGCAGCTAAGTCTTAGAAACGACTATATCATTTGGCCAAAAACACCACATTTGATCAGTCTGCTTGACATAATCTATTTATTTTCTCAGTTGATCATGACACCGCCAGAAAGGATGTGGTATTCCTTCTGGATGGTTCTGATGGCACTAGAAATGGATTCCCAGCAATGCGTGATTTTGTTCACAGAGTAGTAGAGAAACTCAATGTGGGAGGAGACAAAGACCGTGTTTCTATGGTCCAATACGGTAGAGATCAAGAAGTTAATTTCTATCTGAACACATACACCATGAAGGACGACATTCTTGACATCATCAAAGGTCTGAGGCACAGAGGAGGTAGACCCCTCAACACTGGGGCAGCCCTCCAGTATGTAAGGGACAACGTCTTTACTGCCTCCTCAGGAAGCAGAAGCCAAGAGGGTGTCCCTCAGATGCTGATACTGCTGAGTGGCGGGAGGTCCAATGATAATGTTGATATACCCGTTTCTGCCCTGAAAGAGAGTGGGGTCTTGATCTTTGGCATTGGAAACAGAAATTCTAGCAGAGAGGTTCAAAGGATTGCCACTGACCCTAGCTATTCCCAGTCTGTTTCTGAATTCTCTGATCTCCCCAGCATCCAGGAGAAGTTTTTCTCCTCACTCATTACTGTACACGTTGACACCACACCCATGTCCCCAACAGTCATAGGTAAGACCGGATGCATTATCTTGGAAAACGAAAGCAACAAACACATATTTCAGTTTCAGGTTTGATGAAGCAATGTTGACATATAATTTCTGTTTTGTTTCTGATACTCTTAGAGGACATAAGCATCACCAGAAAGGATGTAGTATTCTTGCTGGATGGTTCTGATGGCACAAGGAATGGCTTCCCAGCAATGCGTGACTTTGTTCAAAGAGCAGTGGAGAAACTCACTGTTGTGGAGAACAGAGATCGAGTCTCTGTGGTCCAGTATAGCAGAGAACCAGAGGCCCACTTCTATCTGAACACTTACACAACAAAAGAGTGGGTTGTTGACACCGTAAGAGGCCTGAAGCACAAAGGAGGGAGACCCCTCAACACTGGAGCAGCTCTCCAGTATGTCAGGGACTACGTCTTTACTGCTTCCTCTGGAAGTAGGCGCCTTGAAGGTGTTCCACAGATTCTGATACTGCTGAATGGTGGAAGGTCCTTTGACAATATAGATAGACCAGCCTCTGCTCTCAAGGAGCTTGGTGTCTTGGTGTTTGGAATTGGAACAACGAGCGCTGATAGCAGAGAATTACAGAAGATATCCTATGACCCCAGTTATGCTCTCTCTGTGTCTGAATTTACTGACCTCCCCAACATCCAGCAGCAGCTTCTTTCTGCCATGAGCACTGCCGTTATACAGGTCACAACCATGACACCAACACTAAAACCAGCAATACTAGGTAAGAAAAATATGGTTTTGAACTGTTCCATTTCCTCATTTACATGAGGATAGAGCATTTGATAGCTTATACATTTTGGGTAGATGCACCTGAGGCCTTTCATGTTGGTTTCATTTCATAACTCTGTAGCAATGTTCCCTATGACAGAACTCAGACCAAAGCACAAATTGCCACTTTCTTTGAATAGTTGTTTGCGATAATGAACAGAAGAAGCTTTGTCCTGTTTTCCCTTACCTATGCAACATGTAATATGACTCTTTATCTGAACCTTCACATTCCCTAGTTGAGAGTCAGGCTCCCAGGAGGGATGTTGTGTTCTTATTGGATGGATCTGATGGCACTAGGAGTGGATTCCCAGCAATGCGTGACTTTGTTCAAAGAGTGGTGGAGACACTCAGTGTGGATGAGAACAAAGATCGCGTTGCCGTTGTCCAGTACAGTAGAAATCCATCCGCCCAATTCTATCTGAACACATACACAACAAAGGGAGAGATTCTCAACACTGTAAGAGGTCTGCGACACAAAGGCGGGAGACCCCTCAACACTGGAGCAGCTCTCCAGTATGTGAGGGACAACGTCTTTACTGCCTCCTCCGGAAGCAGACGCTTGGAAAGCGTTCCACAGCTACTGATTCTGTTGAGTGGTGGAAGGTCCGTTGACAATGTTGACACGCCAGCCTCTGCTCTGAAGGAGCTTGGGGTCTTGGTCTTTGGAATTGGAACAAGGAGCTCTGATAGCAGAGAATTGCAGAGGATATCACATGATCCCAGTTATGCTCTGTCTGTCTCAGACTTCACTGACCTTCCAAGCATCCAGCAGCAACTTCTGTCCTCGGTGGAGGCAGTAGTTATTGATGTTACTCCAGAATTACCAACAGTTTTAGGTATGTGTTATCACTGTGAATTAAGAGTCAGGATGTGTTAGCAAAATTGCAGCTAAGTCTTAGAAACGACTATATCATTTGGCCAAAAACACCACATTTGATCAGTCTGCTTGACATAATCTATTTATTTTCTCAGTTGATCATGACACCGCCAGAAAGGATGTGGTATTCCTTCTGGATGGTTCTGATGGCACAATAAATGGATTCCCAGCAATGCGTGATTTTGTTCACAGAGTAGTAGAGAAACTCAATGTGGGAGGAGACAAAGACCGTGTTTCTATGGTCCAATACGGTAGAGATCAAGAAGTTAATTTCTATCTGAACACATACACCATGAAGGACGACATTCTTGACATCATCAAAGGTCTGAGGCACAGAGGAGGTAGACCCCTCAACACTGGGGCAGCCCTCCAGTATGTAAGGGACAACGTCTTTACTGCCTCCTCAGGAAGCAGAAGCCAAGAGGGTGTCCCTCAGATGCTGATACTGCTGAGTGGCGGGAGGTCCAATGATAATGTTGATATACCCGTTTCTGCCCTGAAAGAGAGTGGGGTCTTGATCTTTGGCATTGGAAACAGAAATTCTAGCAGAGAGGTTCAAAGGATTGCCACTGACCCTAGCTATTCCCAGTCTGTTTCTGAATTCTCTGATCTCCCCAGCATCCAGGAGAAGTTTTTCTCCTCACTCATTACTGTACACGTTGACACCACACCCATGTCCCCAACAGTCATAGGTAAGACCGGATGCATTATCTTGGAAAACGAAAGCAACAAACACATATTTCAGTTTCAGGTTTGATGAAGCAATGTTGACATATAATTTCTGTTTTGTTTCTGATACTCTTAGAGGACATAAGCATCACCAGAAAGGATGTAGTATTCTTGCTGGATGGTTCTGATGGCACAAGGAATGGCTTCCCAGCAATGCGTGACTTTGTTCAAAGAGTAGTGGAGAAACTCACTGTTGTGGAGAACAGAGATCGAGTCTCTGTGGTCCAGTATAGCAGAGAACCAGAGGCCCACTTCTATCTGAACACTTACACAACAAAAGAAGAGGTTGTTGACACCGTAAGAGGCCTGAAGCACAAAGGAGGGAGACCCCTCAACACTGGAGCAGCTCTCCAGTATGTCAGGGACTACGTCTTTACTGCTTCCTCTGGAAGTAGGCGCCTTGAAGGTGTTCCACAGATTCTGATACTGCTGAATGGTGGAAGGTCCTTTGACAATATAGATAGACCAGCCTCTGCTCTCAAGGAGCTTGGTGTCTTGGTGTTTGGAATTGGAACAACGAGCGCTGATAGCAGAGAATTACAGAAGATATCCTATGACCCCAGTTATGCTCTCTCTGTGTCTGAATTTACTGACCTCCCCAACATCCAGCAGCAGCTTCTTTCTGCCATGAGCACTGCCGTTATACAGGTCACAACCATGACACCAACACTAAAACCAGCAATACTAGGTAAGAAAAATATGGTTTTGAACTGTTCCATTTCCTCATTTACATGAGGATAGAGCATTTGATAGCTTAGACATTTTGGGTAGATGCACCTGAGGCCTTTCATGTTGGTTTCATTTCATAACTCTGTAGCAATGTTCCCTATGACAGAACTCAGACCAAAGCACAAATTGCCACTTTCTTTGAATAGTTGTTTGCGATAATGAACAGAAGAAGCTTTGTCCTGTTTTCCCTTACCTATGCAACATGTAATATGACTCTTTATCTGAACCTTCACATTCCCTAGTTGAGAGTCAGGCTCCCAGGAGGGATGTTGTGTTCTTATTGGATGGATCTGATGGCACTAGGAGTGGATTCCCAGCAATGCGTGACTTTGTTCAAAGAGTGGTGGAGACACTCAGTGTGGATGAGAACAAAGATCGCGTTGCCGTTGTCCAGTACAGTAGAAATCCATCCGCCCAATTCTATCTGAACACATACACAACAAAGGGAGAGATTCTCAACACTGTAAGAAGTCTGCGACACAAAGGCGGGAGACCCCTCAACACTGGAGCAGCTCTCCAGTATGTGAGGGACAACGTCTTTACTGCCTCCTCCGGAAGCAGACGCTTGGAAAGCGTTCCACAGCTACTGATTCTGTTGAGTGGTGGAAGGTCCGTTGACAATGTTGACACGCCAGCCTCTGCTCTGAAGGAGCTTGGGGTCTTGGTCTTTGGAATTGGAACAAGGAGCTCTGATAGCAGAGAATTGCAGAGGATATCACATGATCCCAGTTATGCTCTGTCTGTCTCAGACTTCACTGACCTTCCAAGCATCCAGCAGCAACTTCTGTCCTCGGTGGAGGCAGTAGTTATTGATGTTACTCCAGAATTACCAACAGTTTTAGGTATGTGTTATCACTGTGAATTAAGATTCAGGATGTGTTAGCAAACTTGCAGCTAAGTCTTTGAAACGACTATATCATTTGGCCAAAAACACCACATTTGATCAGTCTGCTTGACATAATCTATTTATTTTCTCAGTTGATCATGACACCGCCAGAAAGGATGTGGTATTCCTTCTGGATGGTTCTGATGGCACAAGAAATGGATTCCCAGCAATGCGTGATTTTGTTCACAGAGTAGTAGAGAAATTCAATGTGGGAGGAGACAAAGACCGTGTTTCTGTGGTCCAGTACGGTAGAGATCAAGAAGTTAATTTCTATCTGAACACATACACCATGAAGGACGCCATTCTTGACATCATCAAAGGTCTGAGGCACAGAGGAGGTAGACCCCTCAACACTGGGGCAGCCCTCCAGTATGTAAGGGACAACGTCTTTACTGCCTCCTCAGGAAGCAGAAGCCAAGAGGGTGTCCCTCAGATGCTGATACTGCTGAGTGGCGGGAGGTCCAATGATAATGTTGATATACCCGTTTCTGCCCTGAAAGAGAGTGGGGTCTTGATCTTTGGCATTGGAAACAGAAATTCTAGCAGAGAGGTTCAAAGGATTGCCACTGACCCTAGCTATTCCCAGTCTGTTTCTGAATTCTCTGATCTCCCCAGCATCCAGGAGAAGTTTTTCTCCTCACTCATTACTGTACACGTTGACACCACACCCATGTCCCCAACAGTCATAGGTAAGACCGGATGCATTATCTTGGAAAACGAAAGCAACAAACACATATTTCAGTTTCAGGTTTGATGAAGCAATGTTGACATATATTTTCTGTTTTGTTTCTGATACTCTTAGAGGACATAAGCATCACCAGAAAGGATGTAGTATTCTTGCTGGATGGTTCTGATGGCACAAGGAATGGCTTCCCAGCAATGCGTGACTTTGTTCAAAGAATAGTGGAGAAACTCACTGTTGTGGAGAACAGAGACCGCATTTCTGTGGTTCAGTATAGTAGAGATCAAGAGGTACATTTCTACCTGAACACGTACACCAAAAAGGAGGAGATTCTTGACAGTATAAGACGTCTGAGGCACAAAGGTGGTAGACCCCTTAACACAGGGGCAGCCCTCCAGTTCGTAAGAGACAACATCTTTAGAGACACCTCTGGAAGCAGACATTATGAAGGTGTCCCTCAGATATTGATTTTGCTGAGTGGTGGACAGTCAAATGACGCTGTTAGCCAAACTGCCTTTGATATGAAAGGTCAAGGAATTCAGAATATTGGCATTGCCATCAGACAGGCCGACACTAGAGAAATGCAGTCAATTACGTCTGATCCACAGCTCATCCTTGTGGCACGAGACTTTTCCGACCTGTCAGGCCTGCATCTGGAGCTTTTATCATCAATTGCTCAAGTTTCCAGTCCTGGTTTGATAGGTAATTTTTTATTTTCTTCTCTCAGTCTATTTAACCAGTTGATTGCTTTGTGATGTTAAAATCTCTTAGATCTACTGGTAGACTCATCTACTCTTTCCTAGCAAGATATTTGCTACATTCTACAAAATAATGTGTAGAAGTATTAAAGCTGCTCATTCATTAAAGTGTCATCAATGAAAATGGGTGACCACTGATAAGATGGATTGTTTAATAGCATCCCCACCTCATTTGTCAAATCCTACAACATCTTGATTAACCCTTCTTTCATATTGCTCTCTCATTCATTTTTGCTTCAACATTTTTAGTTCAAAGATTGTTCTTGAATATTCAGAGTGAATCCTTCCACTTTGCATTCATGCTACTGCTTGGTATTATTACCACCTTTTTTCTACAAAACTTTTTCATTATTTATTTCATTGTTCTCTTCAAATTCTTTCAACATAGTCTTACAAAGGGTATCTTCTTTGCAGCAGTGGCATTTACTTCAGCTCTCTGGAATGCATTCGCTTCAATCAGCTGCAGTTGCTTACCAGAGAAACAGTATATTATATGTATTATCTTATAAAATCATTATTCCTTCGTAAGTTATATGTACATTAATTGAATATCTGTTCCCCACCTGAAATAAAGTACCAAAGAGAGACATTGTATTCCTTCTGGATGGTTCTGATGGCACCAGGAGTGGATTCCCAGTGATGCGTGATTTTGTAGAAAAGGTTGTGGACAAACTCAATGTGGAGGAAACCAAAGATCAAGTTTCGGTGGTCCAGTACAGCAGAGATCCAGAGGTCCACTTCTATCTGAACACTTATACAACAAAGAAGGACATTCTAGACACTGTTAGAAGTCTGAGGCACAAAGGAGGTACACTTCTCAACACCGGCGCCGCCCTCCAGTACATCAAGGACAATGTTTTCACTGCTTCAGCTGGAAGTAGACGCTTGCTCGGTGTTCCACAGGTTTTAGTAATTTTAAGTGGTGGAAGATCCAGAGACTCAATTAGTAATGCTGCTCATGCTCTGAAGCAACAAGGTATCATGGCCATCACCATCGGTTCAAAAGCTACAGACATCGAAGAGCTGCAAACTCTTTCTTTCAATCCTTCTTTGGCATTTACATTTTCAGAATACTTTGATCTTTATAGATTGGAGAATCAACTTTTATCTTCAATGAGAATTACTACTTGGAGACATTCTGGCATTTTGGGTAAGGGATGTCAGAAACACTTTTCCGATAATTACTTATTGAAACTCGTGAATCCCATGCGAATAATGTGATTGTCCTGCCGTTGATTGGCATTGTTTTCCAAAGTAAGAACAATGAATCATTTTCTTCTCCTTAGGAAAACCAGGCTCATAACCATTAATTGTATATTTTCCTTTGATGATATCACTTTTCCTAAGACAAGACAAGATTGTAGAATCTTGGTGATGTATTTTCAGACTTAATTTGCCATTGTCCTCAACCCAGAGGACAATGTGCTCTGTTCGCCTGCAATATATGGCATGTGATGGTAATTCTTCTGTGCTTTCTTATTTGCTTTCATTTTTGCTGCATTTTGAAAAAAAATGCTGAGTATTTTAAGATTCGTGCATCACATCTTTCAAAGTGTCAATCCTGGCTTGACTCTGTGCTGGAAAGGTGTTTTTTTGTCATTTGTTTCACTTGCCCCCTAGCTCTTTTTTTGCTATGTCAAATGGTTATAGCATGTCAACCCCCTGTCCACCTTTAGTGTTAAATCCACATATACTATTCTCCCTAGTGGAATCGCGGATTGGACAACGTGATGTTGTGTTCCTCATCGACGGCTCAGACAGCAGTCGCAGTGGGTTTCCTGCTATGCGAGACTTTGTGCGAAGAGTTGTGGAAAACCTTGATGTTGCCGAAGACAGAGACAGGGTAGCAGTGATCCAGTTCAGCAGTGACGCTGTAGTGTACTTCTACTTGAGTTCCTTTTCAACCAAGGACACTGTCATCAGCAAGATACGAACATTAAGACATAAGGGTGGAAGATCACGCAAAACTGGGACAGCTCTACAGTATGTTAGGGAAAATGTCTTTAGCACCATCTCTGGAAGTCGACATCTTGAAGGTGTTCCACAAGTACTGATACTGCTCACAGGAGGACCCTCCAGTGATAGTACAAGGCAACCGGCTTCAACACTTAAAGATCTTGGCATTTTGACCTTCAGCATTGGCACAGACTCAATTGGTCTTCCCACCACTGCTCATAATTTAGTTTTTCCGATCACTGACTTTGGAGAGCTTCCAGACATCTTATTAGATGTACTGTTCACTTTGAAGCGTACCACTCATATTGGTAAGTAACCTTATTTTTCTAAGTGTCACTTATCTATTCTTTTCATATTGGAAAGACAATTTGGTGACATGCAAAGAACTGTAGAATAACCTAAAGTTAGTCAATTAGTTAATTTGAATTTAAAACATTACTAATGCTTTCATGAGACGTTATACAAAACACAGCCTACATTTATTGTAATTTCTAGCTCAACCTGAAGAAACAAAGAAGGATGTTGTCTTCTTGGTTGATGGATCTGATGACGTTAGAAATGTGTTCCCAGTTATACAAGACTTTATACTGAGAGCTGTTGAGAAGCTCAATGTGAATGAGAACAAAGACCGAATTTCTGTGGTCCAGTACAGCAAGGATGCCATGGTCAATTTCTATTTCAACACTTATGCATCCAAAAAAAAGGTTTTACATGCAATCAGAGGCATCACACTTAAAGGAGGGAGACCCCTCAACACTGGAGCAGCTCTTCAGTATGTCAGGGACAATGTCTTTACCTCTACCTCTGGCAGCAGGCGCCTGGAGGGTGTTCCACAAATACTCATTTTGCTTAGTGGTGGGAAGTCTAGTGATAATGTTGAACTCTCAGCTATGGCGCTAAAGCGTATTGGTGTGGTCCCTGTCAGTATTGGACTTAGAAATGCTGACTACAGGGAGATGCAGTCAATCTCAAATTCCCCCAACGAAACATTTTCTGTCCGTGACGTGCGAAACCTCCAAAACATCCAGACAGAGCTCTTCTCTGCTATGTCAAGACTTACCAAAGCCAGGTATCCTGATCCTACCACATTCATTGGCCCGGGAGGTAAGACACTAAGAAGCAAAGTCCTTCAGCTGAAGTGTTCCATCATTATTTGCAAAAGGATATTGAACACTGTTGTAAAACATGCTTTTGAAATGTATTAGCCCACCTGCTACATAACGAGCAGTGGTTGATAAAAAAAAATTGTTCTCCCTTCCTTTTAGCTGAGTCCCAGGGCCCCAAGAAGGATATCGTCTTCCTTGTCGATGGCTCAGATGGCGTCGGACGGGAGTTCCCCATCATCCAGGAGTTCATCCGCTGGATCGTGACGAACCTCAACGTGGGAGAGAACAAGATCAGGATTGGTGTGGTGCAGTATGGCGACTCCCCCAATGCAGATATCTACCTGAACTCCCACACAACCAAGGAGGGGGTTATGAACGCTGTCAAGGGACTGAGGCAGCGAGGCGGCCGGGAACGTAACCTGGGTCAGGCAATGGAGTTTGTCAGTAGTGAAGTGCTGAATGTTCAACGTGGCGGCAGGAAGGAGGAGGGTGTCCCACAGTTCCTGATTGTCGTCTCCGGCGGAAGGTCCACAGACGATATCAGTCGACCTGCGACATCACTGAAGCAGTCAGGGGTTTTGCCCTTCAGCATCGGGACCAGAGATGTAAACCCTCAGGAGCTTCAGGTTGTCTCCTACGTTCCCAATTTTGCGTACACTGTGGATGACCTCCCTGGCCTGTACACAGTCCAGGACACACTGATCTCCACACTCACAGAGTTGTCAGATGACGACATTGCCAGGCTGCGCCCTGTATTCCCAACTGTGGATGGTAATACCCTCTCTTGCTGTCATTAATGTATGTTTAATAGGATTAATGTCTGTTTCATTCAAAATAGTTAACATTGCACAGTGGTGGCTAGTGGTTGGCTAAATACCTGGTTGAGCATGTGTCAAATTGTCAAGAAAGCATCATGATTGATTGTTGCTCTCGAGAATCCAAGGCAATCTGATTATCCCAAGGGTTCTCAGCTATGAGCACCTCTTACCGGTGGGACTATGTGAACTAAAATCCCGACACTCATTTAGAAACGTCAATAATCATCACTTGCGATACAGTTTTTTAAACATATGGAACTTATCTTTCATATCAGTGAGAAATAATCTTTCAAATAAAAAAGATACACTTACTTTAGCAGGTTTGTACAGATCCATATGGCTGTGTGCCTCCATCCGACGAACTACACTTCCGCTACACTTCCTCCCCAGTTACACTTACACACAGGTGTTTGAGCATGCTAGATAGCTAATTAGCACAAGTGGTCATCTCTGTCTTCCATCTGTCGTCCGTAAACAAATGCTGTAACATGGCCGTGTGGGAACACTAAACCTATAAAAGTGTGTAGTAATTTAGTATTTTGTTTTTTAAAGATTATTTCTCAATGATATGAAAGATACGTTCCTTATGTTTCCAAATCCGTACCGCAAGCGATGCGGTCAGAAGATACCTTCATGAATAGACACTAAAGGTAGTTCGCTTCTATGAATGGGCTAGATGGATTGTACAGAATCATATATGTTGTATGCTGAGTTTTCAAACTAGTTTTCTTGAGAAGAGGCCTATTTAAAACCTCATGAGTAAGCATTTCACTGTAAAGTCCACAGCTGTTGTATTCGGGTTGTATTCGGTGCATGTGACCAATACAATTTGATTTGAATTAATTGACTGGTGCTTGATTTCGGGGACTAAGCCGTATTAAAAAAGATATAACTTCATAATACATACTATTGACTTCTATCCCATTATAGCAAATATAGGCGAATGATCGCTTCAAGTGGTCAGCTCAGGAGGTTTTACATTTTTGCATGGGAAAACCTAATCCACCAATTACTGCACGTGGTGCCACTGGTGTTCTGAACAGGATAACCATCAGTTTAGAACGGGCACTCGGCTCAAGGGTGTACCTATGAGGTATCAGCAGGGGCACAAAAATAATTATCTCGTAGCTAACACACAAGTTCAACCGAATGAAGTGCTGGTACAATACTATTTCTTCAAAGAAATACAGTCTCCGGAGACCAAAAACAACAATTCTGCAAAATGTGCTCATGTGGTAGAGTGTTTACAGCTTTGATTGATTGATGTTAGCTAGCAGTGGGTTAAAAAGGAAAACAACAGGTTATTTTAGTGGGGATTTTGTCAAAGCAGCACTACAGAGCTAGCTGTTTTTCCATTCACTGTTAACTGGGTTTCAGTCATTGGCATCACCGCCTGTGATACTGCAGTTTAGTTGAATATCGATTAAAACTGTTTCTCAAATGTTCATTACTAATAATGTATTATTAATAATAATGATAGATTAAAACTAGATTAAATCTAGTGTCCTCTAATGCCCTAAGGAGCGGGCCGTCATTGACATTGCAGCTCAACTTGTGTTGCTAACAAACACATTTGATTTGCCTGTCTTCTCCCACAGTCACCACAACCATAGTATCCACTGGCGGAGAAAAGAGGGATGTGGTTTTCCTCATTGACGGCACAACAGCTGTGCGCAGCGAGTTCCCCGCCATCCGTGACATGATCGGGAGGGTCGTGGAAAAGCTGGACGTGGGTCTGGATCGGGTCAGGGTGTCAGTGGTGCAGTACAGTGACGACGCCAAGATGGAATTCCTCCTGAACGAGCACTCCACCAAAGACGAGGTCCGCCAGGCCACGAGGAATCTTCGGAGCAGGGGTGGAAACCGTCTGAACACTGGCCGTGCCCTCGAATGGGTCTCCAAGAACATCTATCAGAGATCAGCCGGTAGCCGCATCGAGGAGGGTGTGCCTCAGTTCCTCATTCTAGTCACGGGGGGGAAGTCCAACGATGACGTCTCTGGACCAGCCAACCAGCTGAAGATCAACATGGTTGCCCCTCTAGCCATCGGGGCAAAGAATGCCAACCCTGACGAACTGAGGCAGATCTCCCTGAAGCCGGAGTTCGCCTACTCCATTAACAACTTCGGGCAGCTTCCAAGAGTGGAGCAGCAGCTTATTGCTTCAGTCAACACCATGACCACCACTGACATCTTTGTTCCTCCTGTTTTGGATATTGGTAAGAGATTTTAGATTATTTAACCCAATGCAGTTTCTAAATAGTGCTGACCCATCAAATATATTTTTGAATGTAGCTTGGTTTCCATCCAATTAGCGACAGGTTTTAATTGGAATATTCTAAAATCTGCATAAAACAATATGAACATTTTCCCACCAGAGATGTGTTTCCATCAAACTGACTTATTGCAGATAAAAGGCTGTACGTGGTGACATAGTGCACATAAAAATTACCTTTGCGGTTAAATTCCCATGTACCAAATAAAATATACAATTTAAATGGTTTTCCATCGCATTTTCAACTCTACTGATGGTTTTGTAACAAAACAAAATACGTTATATAGTGAATGTGTCCACTCTGGTCTTGGCACGTGCGCTCTAGCCAACAGCTCCCAGATACAGTGCAGGTAGGCTACCTACATGATCAGATTATTATGGATAAGAGCGAGATTATTTTTATTTGTCAAACGGCAGCCAAGCATCTATCATCATGTCACCAGAATAAGACCCTCGATATTTATTGGAAAGGAGCATCAAGCTCATCACCGTGTACTTTCACCACCCTGTGAAGTTAATTTATTTCATCTGTAGCCTAATAAATCAAATCAAATCATGCTTTCCCAAGTCGTAGTGGAAGGAAGACACAACATATCATCTCGTGACTCCAAGTTTACTTTTGATATGATGGTTATTATATCAATATTTGCGCATAAAGGTAAACTTACACATCCATTTCTCACATAATTCAATTTACAGACACAAAAAGATCCCACATTGTCTAGCGTATTTTGTTTTGTCGACATTTGGAAAGTCTACCGACAAAATAGCTGTTTCCATCAAGCCTGTTCTGACATGTTTTATCCGACGTACTTTACTCGCATAAAAAGGTTGGATGGAAACCTGTTTTCTATGCTTTGTATGATATCACCTCAACTGTTACAATCCGCTTTGTTTACATTTTAAATACATTTTTGCCAACATAAAAAGTGAAACAACACCTGCTTGACTTCTTCTTCTGTTCTACTTTTCAGCTAACCTCAACATGGGGAGAAAGGACATAATCTTCCTCATCGACGGCTCGGACACCACAGGGTCCAATGGCATCGCCCACATCCGTGACTTCATCCTCAACATCGTTCAGCAGCTGGATGTGCAACCTGACCAGGTTCGGGTCGCTGTCGTCCAATACTCCGACAAGGTCAAGACGGAGTTCTCTCTCAACTCCCACAACAACAAGCCAGCTGTGCTCTCCGCCATCAAAAGACTACGCCAGCAGGGTGGCAGATCGTCCGATCTGGCCGAAGCCATCGAGTATGTGATCAGGAACGAGCTGAAAGCCTCGGCAGGTGTCCGGCTTGCGGAGGCCTCCCAGCATCTGGTGGTCCTCACCGGCGGAAGGTCCCCCACTGACGTGTCTGTGTACGGCCCTCTGCTCAAAGGCTCCCGGGTTAACTGCATTGGCATTGGTGCTGGCGGAGCAGACTCCAGGCAGCTCAACCAGATTGCCACCAGCTCTGCTGATGTTCTCCAGGTACCCACTTTCCCCGGCTTGCCTACCATTAAGGAGAGGTTCATTGCCAGGCTCAATGGGACAATCCCTGAGGAGGCCCCTACAGAAATTGACGACCCAAGTAAGTGAAACCACACATCAATACATTCTCGCCTTATTCTGTATAAGAAGTGTACTGATGAATACCAAATAATAGCCAAATAAATACTGTAGATAGTATTCAACATGACACCTATCTCTTTCTCTGTATCCCTTTCCGTCGCTCTCTCTCTCTGTTTTCTCTCTTTCTCTCAACTTCAGGCCTCCCTAAAGCCAAGGTTGCTGACATCGTGTTCTTGGTGGATGGCTCCATCAACCTTGGCAAGGACAACTTCAAGGAAGTTATGGAGTTTATTCTGAACCTTATAGACCTCTTCTTCACCGAGCGTGACAACCTGCAGATTGGCCTGGCGTACTATGCCACCGACGTCACCGATGTCTTCTACCTCAACACCTACAAGACCAAGGACGACATCATCAGCGCCCTCAGTCGCATTGAGTACAAGGGTGGCCGCAGGATCAACACGGGCGCTGCCATTCGCCATGTGCAGGAGAACCACTTCATCAAGGATAAAGGCAGCAGGAAGGATGAGGGCATCCCCCAGATCCTGATGATCGTCACCGGTGGAAGGTCATCCGACGATGGCAAGACTGCCGCTCTGGGGTTGAAGGCCACTGGCGTGCGCATCTACGCCGTTGGCGTGGGCGACATTGAGGACGAGTTGAACAACCTGGCGAGCGAGGCTTCCACGGTGGCAAGGGCAAGCACGTTCTTGGAGCTCTCTGAGCTCAACGAGCAGATCCTGGAGACATTGGACGACGAGGTGAAGGGAATCAAGCTGTGCACTGGCGTGAGCCAGGAACCCTCAAAAGGTAAGGACCACAGATATTTTACCCTATCTTTCCCGTAGTGTTGGTGTTAGGAGGACATATCTTGGCAGATGTACTTCACTTCCTCATGCTTGTTTTACTTACATCCTTTACTTTCATATAGAACATTGATAAAAAAATTGCTATGCTTTAGAATGACTCAGGTAATAGGAGACAGCATATCGATTGTAAACATCTGGTAATCATCTACATTACAAGTCATGGTACAGAGAAGCTCTAAACACCAACCACCAACCAACCTCCCCGTATCTTCTCTCTCTCTCTTTCAGCCTGCAGTCTGGAGGTGTTGGTGGGCTTCGACGTGTCCTCGCAGAACATCTTCCAGGCCCAGAGGATCCTGGAGTCCAAGATGGGTGCCATCCTCCAGAGGATCACCAAGATGACGGGCATCAGTTGCTCGTCGGGCCAGATCCCCTCAATCCAGGTGGGCATCCTGGCCATGGATACCGCCTCGGAACCTGTCCACCTGGAGTTCACGGACAACGCCGACATGCTGTTTGAGGCATTCCGGGCCCTGCGCAATCGCGGCCCCTATGTCCTCAATGCCAAGACCATCGCCGCATACGGTTCGAGGTTCAAAAGCCGAGCCGCGGACGCAGTCAAGGTGTGTCTGCCTGTCTCTTTTTTTAAAATAAATGTAATTCATATCTTCACACACAGGGAAGGGTGTGAGTAGAGTAGATTGAAGTCTGTAATTTAGCTTTTTTGGTTAAGTTTGACTTGAGACTAAAGCAAACCAATTGAAACAAATGCCATTCATGATTAGTCAAATGAATTGATTGCCCCCCCACGCACAGGTTGTGATCCATCTGACTGACGGTCTGGATGGCCAGTATAATGAAATGAAGAGACGGGTTGAAGAACTTAAGATTTCAGGTGAGGATAAGTGTTATGGCTGGATTATTGGATTGTTATGGCTGTTGAAACTACTGAGAAAGATCCTGGACAAAGGGAGTTAAATATGTGTTTTGTGCCATGCTAGGTGTGAACAGCTTCATCCTGGTGGGTCTGGAGCGGGTACCCAGATTTGAGGAGGCCGTGCTGCTGGAGTTTGGCCGTGGCTTCAGGTACACCAGACCCCTCCGAGTCAATGTCATGGACCTGGACTACGAGCTTCTGGAGGAACTGGTGAGTGCTGTCACTGTCACTCACTACAGAAACGTTAAATGTTCTCATACTTATACCTGTACCATACAGTCCAACTCAGCCATGTGACCCAACTTTGCCACACAAATTATTTTAGGAAAGAACCTGGAGAAAGACTAAGGACTAATCTACAGTATGACACATTGAACATTAGGAAGACAATTGAAGTCGCAGTCAAGTCACAGATATGCAGTTTAGGATTGAGTGGACAATCAGCCAATTTTGGCTGTACACAGAACAACTTTTTGTCCCATCTTAAATTCCAACTTTACATTTATTCCAATTTTCAGGACAACATTGCTGAGAGGGAGTGCTGCGCAGTGCCATGCAAATGCACCGGCACAAGGGGAGACCGAGGAGCAGTCGGGCTTGGAGGACCCAAGGTTACTAATGTTCTTTGTTATTATTACTTGAACTTAAGTACTGTATACTAATGTACATTCTTAGAAAAAAGGGTTCCAAAACGGTTAATCGGCTGTCCCCATAGGATAACTATTTTTGGTTCCAGGTAGAACCCTCTGTGGAAAGGGTTGTACATTTAACCCAAAAGGGTTCTACCTGGAACCAAAAGGGTTCTAACTGGAACAAAAAATAGTTATTCAAATGGTTTTCCTATGGGGACAGCCGAAGAACCCTTATTGGTTCTAAATATATGTTTCTTTCTAAGAGTATACTTAAGTGTGTAAAAATGTGTAGGAAAATATTTCTATAGAAGATGAAAGGCCTTGTGAATGACTATTATGATGAGTTAGTTATACATTGGAGATATATGCATAATATGCTTCTTATCTTGCAGGGCGGTCCAGGTGGAGCAGGCGGAGCAGGTCATCCCGGAGATGAGGGAGGACCCGTAAGTCAGATTTCTGTTCATATCTGAAACATATTTAACCTTACAAACATATGTTCAGCTTTCTTCCTGTATTCTTTAGTATGACTGTACCCTCAGGCCACACTATGCACCTGCTCTGAAGTTGAATAATAATAATAATAATAGTTGGATTTACAGTATATAGTGCCTTTCCGATGCTTAAAGTGCTGTAACACATTGCTACACATTGCACCACCAATGTGTAGCACCCTAGGGTGATGAACGGCAACCATCATCAATCTCAATGCATTTCGATGTTTTGTAACATGACATCTCTCTCTTCTCATCCTGTGACAGGGAGACAGAGGTCCTCCTGGTGTCAATGGAACTCAAGGTTTCCAGGGCTGTCCTGGACAGAGGGGCATCAAGGTAAGTACACATTTTGCACTACTGTATCAATCAAAAGGTTAATTGATGTGAAATCGTAATGGATTGTAATATATTTTTGCATAAAATATGTAAAAATGTATCCCTCTTTTTTCTCTTGATCAGGGTGGTCGTGGGTACTCTGGAGAAAAGGTGAGTTTTTTTCAATTGAAAAATCACTACTTTTGTTCAAATGATAATAGATAACCCCCAACAACCCTTGTCTTCTGTCAGGGTGAATTTGGAGAGATCGGCCTGGATGGCATAAACGGAGAAGAGGTAAGAAAAACGTAATTTATTTTACAATAAGATTTTTTTTACTATGGCATGTGCTGAAAATGTATCCTAAAGTTGGAAGGTCATACAGAACTTCACGCGAACAGTTACAGCTTTTGACATATTGGCTTCATGTCAGAAGGGTTTTTGAAATCCTCCCTTTAATCCACAACCTTACAAAGCAAAATGTACTGTAAATCTAGCTTTGAATGCTTATGCTTACAAGACAGACACATGCTTGAATGTGTGGCTGACTGATTTATTCCTTTACCCCAGGGCAAGAGTGGAGTCGCTGGATCCCCAGGAGACAGAGGGAACCCTGGGAGAAGGGTGAGTCCTCATGTGGTCATTGTAACCTCATAAACATATTTTTTGGCTACTTTTCCATGCTTTCAATCATTTTCATTATTCTGATGTGCTTACCACTCAAACATGTTTGTTTCTGTGTTCAGGGACCCAAAGGAACTAAAGGACAGGAAGGAGACATCGGGGACACCGGTATCAGAGGAGATCCTGTAAGTATCTTTTAACCTCTGAAATACAGTGCCGTAAGGGTTGGTGTGAGGTGTGACCCAGGTGCGGTGTAGGATAGACAGTAGGCAGTAGGCAGAGATGGTGAAACAAGGATCTTTACTGGTGGTCCCGAAGCCAGGATACAAAACAACGGACTTAACACGATAAAAGAAAGGTGGAGAAAATAAGTCTCCAAAAACAGTCTGACAGCCAAAATACGAAATAGTAACAGGGAGAACACTTCTCCAATCAGACACTGATTAGTACTGCTGAGCATAGAGAAACTAGCAGAGAAAACGGAGCAAGGGAACACAGGGAAGTGAGGGCATAAATACACAGGTGAACAGGTAGACACAGGTGACACCAATAGAATAATGATTAGTCCAGTCTGTGAGTAAGGAGTTGTCTAAGGTTGTCGGAGGATGACACCTAGTGGGTCGCTCCAGAACTGCGACCCCCTCCTGTAACACAGTACAGCCTGATTCCAGATTACATTTACATTTTACATTTTAGTAATTTAGCAGACACTCTTATCCAGAGCGACTTACAGGAGCAATTAGGTGCCTTGCTCAACAGATTAGTGCTTGTTTTCATTACAGAATGATTTCATTGAGGGCCAGGGATGGGAAAACTGATCCTGGTTCAATCGTCAGTTGGTATTACCTTATAATGATTGTAATGATTGGGATTCTTATGTTAGATATAACAGAGAAACAAACCAAACTAGTCAACAAAGTATTTTTGTAGTACATCATTAACAGCCAAACTGATTCTGACTCTGATTCCATTTGCTTTCTGTTTGCTAGGGAACCACAGGTCAAGATAACAATGTGGCTGGACCTAAAGGAGATCCAGGCGATGTTGGCCCAGTGGTAATGTCTTCCTCTCACCAAGCTAGAGTGTGAACTGCCTGTGGGGATTACAGTGTTTGTATAGGAAATGAACTATCAAGTATCCTTGTATTCTTGATGTTTTGTGTGCTGATTTTCATTTACACAGTGAGTAGGAGTGAGCATGTTCATCACTCATTTCCTGTTTAAGCCGTCACTTCCTGTTTCTTTCACTGGTGTCAATTCCTGTTACTGTCATTGATTTACTTTGTCTTGAATCCTAGGGAGAGCCAGGGGAGGATGGTAAGAAGGGAGGCCCCGGTGAACCAGGCAGGACGGTATGACCACTCTCTCTCTTCTTCTCTATTACTAAAAAAGGTGTTATCTGATATTTGGCATAATATTTATTTAAACCCAATAGTTCACTTACCTATGCACCACCACATTATGAGGTAACTCAGTAATAACAGTGGCTGTATAATTATTTTATTCCCTGTTTGGATTGAATTAGGGTTCTGATGGTAGAAGAGGCCCACCCGGACAAGCTGTAAGTGAACCCTGAACCTGACCTCTGAACATGCCCAGTCTTGATGCCTTGCATTAGCAAGCCTAATGTTGCATAACCAGGCTACATTACTGTACCTGCTATCAGGGTAGCCAGCCCTTCCACTTAGCATCCCCCTCTCCATTATTTTCTATGATCAAACTTAGCATATCTAGCTAGCGACTGTCTTTTACATACACTGGGCTGACTTAGCTAAGTGTTAGCTACTCAATTATCTACAGTAAACTCACTTAATCTAATCTCAACAAACTGATCATGTTTTACTGAGGTCTAATCATACACTGTATTTAACCGAAACATGGGTTTCTCCTATGTCATAGGGAAACCCTGGCAAACCCGGAGGTGATGGTGTGCAGGGAGAGCCTGGTATCGGAGGATCCAGAGTAAGTGCATCCATCCACTCTGTGTTTCTAGACTTGTTGACAGAACATTGTGTAGTTTGCGCTGTGCATGTTTATCCTCCCTTGCCAAAAAATCTATTACTGTCATTACACTTTTATTGGTATCAGTCATTACATGGCTTTTCTTGGTAGCCATGTTTATACTGAAGCTAAGTGGCTGAACTAAGTCCAACAGGCAATTGAACTTCAGATTCAAATCACACTCACTTTCTAACTATACACAGTTTTTTATCCACCAAATCTATTGGTCACTTTGATTCTACAGGAGACCAGTCTCTGATGTAGACGTGTGTTTGTGATGCTTTGTCCTATTCAGGGCCAAGCTGGACCAATCGGTGCACCTGGAACCAGAGGCGAGGACGGGAACCCTGGACCAAGGGTAAGTGAATTACCATAGCCATTTTAAATGTGGCACACTTCTGATATTGCGATAATGGCAGGTTCTGCAGCATGTTAGGACCTCAGTCTCTTCTTTGGATCAAGACATACAGATGTAGGATCTTAATTTGAGCCAGTTTGCTACAGCAGAAAAATTATCCTGCAGCAACAGGAAATGTGAATTATTATGTGGATTATAATTAATGGACATTTATTGTAGGGTTTGATACATTTTTCGTTAGGGCAAATCAAGTCTGACATTTTAAAGTGGAAATGACAAACAAAAACATTCTCAGCAACAGAATTTGATTTGATTTGATTTGAAATATTTGACATCTGTAGGCTTCTCAAAGAAACTGTGCCAATATTACCCCCTAAAACTTTGGTCCTAGTTATAGTAGATTGTAGATATATCTACCCATTCATCTTTTACCTAATTGTTTGTGCCACTGAGTGATGAATTACCATAGGGTTTTGTGTCCTCTGATATTAGACGTTTTTTGTATGTTGACATTTAAGTTTGGACTTTGAGCTGTACTGCACAGCGCCATATAACTTGATGAAAAGGCATCTAATTGGGAATAACAGTAAACACAAGCAACGTGCGGTCGGAAAGAAACAACACTTGGAGGAAACGCAGACAAAAAGAATGCATGTGCCTCCCAGCTGACATACAGGAACAAAATGCTGACACTGTTAGCACACATTTTACATGTATCTGATATCAACAGTGTCTGTAGGAGTGAATCTGCTTTGTAATCATGAAATACGACAACAGACGTTGCTTCAGCATCGATGTAACCTGACAGTGCCATGGGTGTCAATGGTGAGAAGATTTTCTCTGATTTTTCTATGTTTTATTCAAGGGTCCAGGAGGAGCCCAGGGACCCCCCGGAGACAAGGGCAGGAGAGGAGCTCTTGGTCGCAAGGTACTGAACTGATCATCATTGGCATCGCTCTAGTCTAGCCTATGCCTCACAGTCATCCCAGACTTGTTTAGGTTACAGTATATTCACAATGGCCTAAGCCTTCCACTCTCCCGTTACTGGACACACATACACAGCCTATTAGAGTCAACACAGAATGCTCCCTAACAAAACATCCAGGCCCTGTGTCACATCTACTTCAAATAACGGGGGTGAATGCAATAAATCTGGAGGAAATCTCTGCGCGACTCAGAAGGAATGTTGTTTCGAAGTGTGCTCTCTCTCTCTTTCTCTCTCTTTCTCTGACTCTCTCTCTCCTCTCTGTCTCCGTCCTCTCTCTCTCTCTCTCTCTCTCTCTCTCTCTCTCTCTCTCTCTCTCTCTCTCTCTCTCTCTCTCTCTCTCTCTCTCTCTCTCTCTCTCTCTCAATCTCTCTGCTTCTCATTCTTTGTATATCTGTATCTTTATAGGGTGAGCCAGGAGAGGCCGGACCAAAAGGCATCGTGGGACCTCTGGGACCTCGTGGTGAGCCTGTAAGTCATTACATCACATCCTGTCAGCTCAACACAATTGACACGTAGGGAAGAGTAACAGACTGACTTTTAATCAGATCGTAGACTACATGAGGTCTACATACATTGAGATGATACAATAAATATACGTAATATATCATAATTTACAGTATGTTATTGGAGTTGGAATCATCTTTTTGCCTTCTTATCCTATGAAGTGGATACATTTATGAGATTAATTGTTTCTATTGTAGCCCTATGACATGTCCTTAATATGAGCCCAGGCTTGTGACAGTGTGACACTTTGATTGCATCCAGATTCTCTACTCTTCTCCTGAAGTGTGCACTTGCACCCTCCCCACCACAGATTTAAGCATTGGATTAGTGTAAGTAAGCAATAAACATTGGCTGTAGGGTTTCCACCAATGTTAAAGGGATAGTTCACCCAAATTACCCTGTAAGCAGTCTATGGACAAGGTAAGACAGAAATCCATGCTTTGGTTTTGTTAACCTGGCCACGGTCCAGTGTTAAATGTGGTCCTCTGTAGCTCAGCTGGTAGAGCACGGTGCTTGAAACGCCAAGGTAGTGGGTTCGATCCCCGGGACCACCCATACACAAAAATGTATGCACGCATGACTGTAAGTCGCTTTGGATAAAAGCATCTGCTAAATGGCATATTATTATTATTATTATTATATTTTAAATCCATGAGATGGAGTGTGCAAGTACACACTTCAGGAAACGGGCAGAGAATCGGGACTCAACTTTAGACATCCTCCAGGCTCTTGGGCCTCCTGATGGCAATCTGGACATCACAGTCATGGCCAGTTCAAAGAGCAGCAAGATGTATGTCTGTCTCTGAACTCCTCTCACTTCTTAGAACCTGGAGCATGTGTCTTTAATCTCTTAACTGGTATCATTTTACTGAAGGGCTCCCTAATGCCATACATTCTGTCTCGTTTCATCAGCTTCTTACGTGATCTGTCCCAATGCAATGAGTTAGTACATGGTACTAGTGCATGGTGTCCTGGGACTGTATTGATCAGTTTAGATCAGTGCATATAGTTATATTTCTCAACTATTATCTGTCTGTACATTAGACCTGGGTTCAAATAGTATTTGACAGCTTTATTTCAAATACATTGAGTGTTTGCTTGTCTGCCTGGAGTGCCAGATGGGTGGGGTTTTAACTTTTGGGACCATACCATTGGACCATTCCTTTGCGCCAGGCAAGCTCAATCAAGTGCAGCTAAAGTATTTGAAAGATTTTGAATACTATTTGAACCCTGGTCAGCTGTACATAGTGACATTGTTCATTATTTAGCACACATGATACTGTTAGCTAACTATAAGATTGGGTCATTCACTTTGCAGTAAGTTCAGTATTCTCTTCTTACAGGGCGAAGATGGTCGAGATGGATTTGGTATCGCAGGGCCCAAAGGAAGAAAGGTAAATAATCATACATTTGACAAAATACAATATGTCTCTGTGTCCTTCATATTCATCTGTACTAGTTAATTAATGTCATCATGTTGTATGTAATGTTGTCTCCAGCTGGAGCAGCCTACTACTAATATCCAACAAATTCAACCAATCAATCAATACATCAATGTTCTATGTTATAATGAGTTTGCATGTCTTAAATTGCCATTATCAACCATTGCGCAAATGAACTGACAAGTGTCTTCGTTACAGGGTGATGAGGGCTTCCCAGGATTCCCAGGACCAAAGGTAATGTCAAGAACATCATCACTGTCACAGCTTATTCAGTTCAATTCAAGGATTGTTGAAATGAAGAAAAGCACGCTGTTTCACTCAAATGATCTCAGGTGGTAATATAACCTCTCTGTAGAGAGTAGCCTCTCTCCAATTGAGCACTTATGATACACGGGTTGTGTTCATTACGTCACACTGCAAAATGTTTTGCCATGAAAAACGAAAATGAGCATTTCATATTGGTCAAATTCAGATAGGTGTCTGTCTTATTGTTCCCTGTGATGGTTCCCACACTGATGTTTCTGTCACCATACAGGGAGCGGCAGGTGATGGCGGAACCAATGGCGGACCAGGACCCATAGGAAACCGTGGCCAGAGGGTGAGTGCTTTAGCTGGGGTGGCAGACTGGGATGAGGGGTGCTGTGTGCTCTGGGTGTTTCTTAACTGATATTATAACTAAAACAACCACTGTGATATGTGGTTGTTTTACCTACCTTGGTTGAATGCACTGACTGTAAGTCGCACTGGCTAAGAGTGTACATATTACTGTACATATTACTTCAACTACCTCAACTAGCCAGTGCCCCCGCACATTGACTCTGCACCGGTACCGCACTGTATATATAGCCTCCCTACTGTTATTTTATTTTACTTCTGCTCTTTTTTTCTCAACACTTTTTTTTTGTTGTTATTTTATTTTACTTTTTTATTAAAAATAAATGCACTGTTGGTTAAGGGCTGTAAGTAAGCATTTCACTGTAATGTCTGCACCTGTTGTACTTGGCGCATGTGGCCAATTGATTTCATTTGATTTGAGTGTCTGCTAAATGACCAAATAGAAATGTAAAAATATCAAGGTAGAATGTACCATACAGTATGGGTAAATGAAATCATTCTAAAATATTTGACTTTTAATGCTGTTGTATTGCTGTTCTAGGGTGTTTCAGGGGAAATCGGTACTCCAGGTCAAAAGGGAGAGGTTGGATACCCCGGGCCTTATGTAAGCACTGACTTTTACAGTGGGTCCCTTTCTCAGACTCATATTTAATCCTGGTCCTGGACTGAAAAGCACTTTCAATGGAGATTCTCCACTTTTAGTACAGTAGTAGGCTTAATCTGGATCCAGGAAACCAGCAGCATGTGTTCACAACACTATATAAACTTCATATAATCTCATTGGCTCTGCATAATACTCCATAACTGCATAGAGATTAATTGATAGTCATGACTTTATAGTCTAAGACATTATTATATATTTACCCATGAAATGAAATATCATGACCTCCCACATAATGTCACATTATAAAATCACCATACGTAATTCTGTAACATTCACAGTCTTTGGAGGATTGCCTGGTAGAATATGTATTGTATATAACATCATTACAAACCATTCATTGTTTATATAATGGACACAAAAAATGGTGTTGTTATCTGGAGCAGTGCCAGGCCTGAGAGCATAGCCTAGTGCTTTGTCTCCTTCCAGCTGTGTCCATTTGTTCAACTCTGCTGTTTGTCTTCCCACAGGGCCAGAAAGGACCAAGAGGACCTGGCGTTGTGGTAGGAATCCATTTATCAGACAGAAGACATTTTGTATAGGAAAATTGACCAAAGTTTACATGTGTGGAATATCTACAGTACAATGTCTTAATATCGGTTTGAAATTGTCCTTTTTTCTCCTTAGCAATGTGACCTGGTGAAGAAAATCAGAGACAACTGTCGTAAGTATAAAATGCTTACACTGATCAGCATGTAATATACCTTATTTAACGTATTAATTGGCGCCGGAACCGTATGTTGTGTAAACCCACCTTAGATACACACTGCATAACCGACCTCCCTCCCCTGGCCCCACCACTTCAACATCTATTGACATATGAGTATGAATGCCCCTAAACTTGTTTTCTTTTTCTTTTTATTCTCAGCTTGCTGCTATGGTCAGCAGGAGTGCCCTCTCTACCCCACCGAGCTGGCCTTCGCCCTTGACGTTTCCGACGGCGTGGGTCGGCCCGCCTTCAACAACATGCGTGACGCCGTGCTCCGCCTAGTCGGCAACATCACCATCTCCGAGAGCAACTGCCCGCGCGGCGCCCGCGTGGCCCTCACCCTCTACAACAACGAGGTGACCACCGAGATACGCTTTGCTGATGTGCTGAAGCGCCGCTCCCTGGTGCAGCGCGTGGAAGGCCTGCAGGCATTACAGACGCGCAAACAGCGCAGCCTGGAGACGGCCATGAACTTCCTGGCGCAGAACACCTTCAAGAGGGTGCGCAGCGGCTTCCTCATGAGGAAGGTGGCCATCTTCTTTGTCAACGGGCCAGTGAAGGATCAGCGGGCGGTCAGCGCCGCGGCCCTCCGCCTCTACGACTCCGGCATCGCCTCTGTGTTCCTGGTCAACAAAGAGGATGGCCAGCTCACCAGAGCTCTGAAGGTAATGCAAAGGATGCAGAAATAGACCCCTCTTACATAGGGTAAAGTTTTGCTCTGATACCATAACACAAAGTAGGGAATAATTTGGGCTTTGCTCCATTGTCTACACTATCATAGTACTTAGAAGGAAGCAATGTATTGGCATGCAATGTGGAAGTATAGATATTGGAATGTAGCTGGTACCTGAAAGCAGTGAACAACACTTAAAAATGAAATTACAGAGATTTCTCATTGTCAGCTGACCTGGCCATGATTTTGAATTGTTATTGCCTCCTCCCTGTGTGTCAGATGAACATCACTGGGTCAGCACTGGGTCAGGTGATCGTACTGCCCAATCCCGGAAGTGCACAGTACAACTCTGCTATCAAAAAGGTCATGAGCTGCCACATCTGCCTGGGTAAGAGCTTTTCTCATATCCTCAGAGATTGACTTCACACAAATGCTGCATTGAATTGTTATAAAAATTGATATCCAACACCCAATACATTGTGCATTCTTGTGTTCTACATTTTGAATGGAACACTATTTATTTATGAGGGTGTAACTGATTTGTTCACACTTTCTTTCTGATCATGATTATTATATTGTAAGCTTATTGGATGCACATTGCTTCTTGGTGCCATTGACAGTTGCATACAAAACGAAAATAGCTTTCCAAACAAATCCAGTGAGACATAACATGCAAAATGCTTGAGACAATTTCTGTGTTCCTTTATTCTCCAGACTCCTGCGCTCCAGATCAAATGTGTGACTACGTCCCCCCTCAGCAGTCGAGAGACAGGAGGTCCTCCACCACCGATGTGGACATTGACATGGCCTTCGTCATGGACAGCTCCGAGACCACCTACCCCACTGTCTTCACCGAGATTAAACGCTACATTGTGCACATCGTAGAGCAGCTGGAAGTCTCGTCAGAACCCGTGGCATCCATCCACCACGCCCGTGTGGCCGTAATCCAGCAGGCACCCTACGAGTTCCTGCACAACGGTAGCGGCTCGCCAATCCGCGTGGACGTGGGCCTGACCGACCACCGCTCGGCCCAAGACATCCGCAACTTCCTGCTGGACAAAACGCCCCAACTGGAGGGCGGGCGGGCGCTGGCGGCAGCCATCGAGCACACGGTGGAGCAGGTGTTTGAGAGGGCGCCCCACCAGCGCGACCTCAAGGTGCTGACATTGTTTGTGACAGGCCCAGTGGAGGAGGATGAGGAGCGGATGGTTGCCGTGGCCACCGAGGCCAAGTGCAAGGGCTATTTCTTGGTCATCCTCGGTGTTGGCGAGAAGCTGGGTGCTGGGGACGCCCGTGTGCTGACTCGCATGGCCAGTGAGCCCTCCGACGTCTTCTTCAAGAGGCTGACCAGCACCTCGCACTTCTATGACAAGCACATTCAGAACTTTGGCCGACTGCTGCCCAAGTATCTCAGCAGTAAGTGCATTCTTTCACACCGTTGCTATCTTTTGAGTACTTGTTAGATTTATGTCCACCTTTATTCACTGATAACAGGTTTTTCATAGAAAAAGCTAATTCAATAATTAGATTGAATGCACATACTTGTCGACACATTGACAGTCGTTCTGGTTGACATTGTGGAAACCACTTACAAACACCTGTAATGGCCTTTTAGTCAGGTTGATACTGTAGGTAAACATTGTCCTTTTCCTCTTGTGTCTGCAGTTGAGAACGCTTTCTACATGTCCCCTGAAGTCTCCAAAAACTGTCACTGGTACCAGAGTGACCAGCCATTCCCCAAGTTCCCCTTCCCCAAGTCACACCACAGCCAAGAGTGAGTATTCAGATCATGTTACATGATATATGATACATTTGTATAATATTTATGACATTGTTCATCATGACTGTCATGTAAATCACTATACTTTATGTATTGGTAGAATTCAGAGGTTGGTGACTTTAAACATTTTGAAGAATGGGAGACCCACATTATAGGCACGGACTGCAAAGAGACAACAAAGCGTGCTTCAAAAATCGTCAAAGACAAATTATTTTAACCTCAAACATTTAATAAAGACATTTATAGTAAAATATATAATGGGGAATGGGAATGAGAAGGCTCCTTACACAGTGTTGGGAAGGGATCACAGCAGTGATTGAATTAGGGTATGAGGCATGAGTTGAGGTGTTCAGAGGCTTGACTTCAGTGTAGGAGAGGGGTTGAGGTGTTCAGAGGCTTCAGTGCAGGACAGGCTCATCATGGATGGATGGTGTTGGATAAGAGCTCAACTCTTCCACTGAGGGCAGGACAGGATTTGACTGGGAAGACAAACAACAAGAACACAACACAGTTAGACAAAATAACTAAGAATGAGTTAGTCCAAGCAAGGAGTAAAATCATTGATGTGTATGTTGTCAGGAATCATGAATTTGTCCAAGGTGTGGAAATGCTGGATACACGGATAAGGCGAACAAATTCTATATTTTAAAAGGTTTAATAGACAAACATACAGACAGACAGACAGACATGTGCACCAGGAGACAGACACGATCCTCTGAAGAGTCTCGCATTGATGTGTAATAATGTGATTGTGTTTGTGTATGTGATTGACTCTACATACAGTAATGAGAGAATGTTGACAGGGCTACTCACAGTGCTTGGATAGGAAACATTCAATGTGCCAGTGGATGAGAGGGCACATGAGACATGGCTTCAGTTCATATCAAAGAGTTGACACTAGTAGTGGAGTAGTCATCCCCTCTTAATCAGAGAACAGGAGGGAATTTAGCTTTAAATACAAATAGAATATTAATTCCATTACAGTAGCGCCATCATAGGTTTGTGCAACAAGTTTCTCCATTAAGTTAAACGCAGACATCTAAGAATTAACAAAGTCAAACACAGACTGCACATTTCACCCACATCAAAGTAGCCCAAAAAACTTTCCTGAATAAAGCCCTGATCATCCACATACCTGATGATAACTAACTGAGTGACAGCTGATGTCTGTGGTTTCATCCATTTGCCATGCGAAAAAATCTCTTTTTTAATCTCACTTTTAATAGTTGATGCGATGGAAGCTGTCAAATCATTCTGAATTGATTTTGACAATCCAGAGAAGACAGTAGAAACGTCCATATGCTCAGCAAGTAAAGCATCATAATGTGCAATTACCTCTGCAAGCTCCTTATTAGCGGAACTTTCCCTGCCCTTGTTAGCGGAACTTTCCCTCTCATTGTGCCCCCTTGCTTCCTCCCGCAACGAGCCATTGTTTACAATGGCCAACTCTTACATGCCCAAAAATGCAGTATCCCTGTTTCTTCTTACCTTCTTGTTGTGTTGTGCAGTTTGAAGATGCAGACCTTCATCCATTACATGATCGATACAGCTTGTTCCCAGAAGCTTGAATCTGATCTGGGCAATGAAAGGGGTTCTTCAATAAGAAATCCACTTCATTGTCAATAGCGTTAGCTAGCCATTCTGTCTGAAAAAACTGCGCTCTGGTAGCTAGCTAGCTAGCTAACTACTTGCTACTGAAGTTAGCAGGGCAAATTGAAATAAATGGCACTAACTCTAAATAATGTTCTAAATCCAAGAAAACAAAATATAATCTACCTCCTCCGTCTCCTGTAGTTTGAAGAAACTAATTTGAATTGAATAATTTTCTCAAAAAAATCAACTATCACTTTTCACTATCTCAATCTCAATCTGTCCAACAATGTCACCAACTCACCAAGCTTCTAAACCACACATGCAAATTAATAGGTTTATTCTCTGATCCTTTGATTGGATGGACAACGTGTCAGTTCATACACCAAAGGCTTTGATTGGTTGTAGGACGTCATCTGGAAGTTATCATAATTACCATAGGTCTATGGAAGGGGGTGAGGAGCATGAGCAATATATGTTTTGTATTGAAGTCAATGTAGCCAGAGGAGGAAGGAAAATAGCTGTCCTCCGGCTACAACCCTAGAGGGTGCTGTTGAAACTACTGTAGACCTTCATTGCAAAACAGTGTGTTTTATTCAGATATTTGGTGACATATATTTAAGGTTTCATTATATTACATTTTTCTGAAATTCACTGAGTAAGATGGTCCTCCCCTTCCTCCTCTGAGGAGCCTCCACTGGTTGAATCTCATATATTCTGTGTCTATAATCCACTCTATGTGTAGGAAATATCAAAAACTCCACGAAAATCACCAGGCAGTCCATCCAAGAAAGCACAAAGGTAAGACATGAAATATAAAATGAAATAGCAGGGTTTACCTGTTAAGTGTGTGTTTTTGTTTTTTGACTGTGTTTTTGTTGTCTGCTTGTGTGTTATTTTTGCGTGTGTGTTAATACCACCCGGTTTGACCCCTAGACCAAGACTCAGAGGAGTTGCACGTAGCCAACGTCACTTCCAGTGGCTTGACCCTACGCTGGGCCAGCCCGGACCCCAAGCTCATGGCCTACTTCGAGGTGGTGGTGACGCGCCTGCACGACCACACACTGGTGCTGAAGAGGAACGTGACAGGGACGGAACTCACTGTAGGCGGCCTGGAGAGCGCCCAGACCTACCACGCCATGGTGACCACACACACCGCCCAGGGCCACATTGCGGCCACCCACAAAGGCATTATTACCACCAGTAAGTCCATGAACACACCACAGCGATTGTCTGGTGTGCTTAGGTTACCTGTTTTACCCTGTAACGGTGATGTCAACCTGAAATTCATAGTCAGTGATCACAGTTTTGCCAGAGCGATTGATAGTTATGTGTATACTGTATAGTAGGCCTATTTTATTTGGAAAAATAAGATTTCAAATTGATTGTTATTATGATAATTAAATGAGTATCGGTTTATTGTTGTGGAACATCCAAGCAATGATAAAAGTGTTTTTTCCTGTTTAATCAATATCTTTTTGGCTTTCATATATTTTATTGGAATTTGTTCCTTTTTTTATTGTAAGACAAAACTAAACAAGTCACCTGTTGGCAGACAAGCCACACTACAATCCATAAATATTGTTTTAACTGAATCCACTGACCGTTATTATGTAATGTCTGATTGGACAGAAGCAGCAGCAGAGCATAAGGTTGCTGCCCCAATGGAGGTGACTGGTATCATAACCACTACACCACTGGACAAACCAGAGATTGGTGAGTGACACCTGTCGTGTGTGTGTGTGTGTATGTGTGTATGTGTGTGTGTGTGTGAGCGTGCGAGAAAGAGGGTTGGCGTGATTTAAACCAGGTTTTCTTTAAACAGTTAGCTGATTTATTAGGCATTGAGGATAATTGATTTGGCCCATGGAAAAGAGCCAGACTCTACTTTTGAGAAGCTTTCCCTTTTTGTTTGCCTGGTTCAGAGATGGCCTTTGTTTCTATCTAATGGCTCTAATGAGAATTCAATGTATTTGGATTTCATTGGCAGCATTGTTGTTACTACAATTAATCCAACAGTATGGTGCAACATCACTCTTCAAAGCACATTAAGCTTTTTCACACATAATGCTCTATCATTTTCAAGTTAAAAGCCCACTCATATATTATTCATTTAAAATATCAGACACGTCTGTAAATATCACATAGTGGGCCTTTAAGAAAAGCACAAATGTGCTTTTAATATACACGGAGTGTACAAAACATTAGGAACACATTCCTAATATTGAGTTGCACCCCCTTTTGCCCTCAGAACAGCCTCAATTCGTCGGGGCATGGACTCTACAAGGTGTTGAAAGCGTTCCACAGGGATGCTGGCCCATGTTGACTCCAATGCTTCCCACGGTTGTGTCAAGTTGGCTGGATATCCTTTGGGTGGTGGACCATTCTTGATACACACGTGAAACTGTTGAGCATGAAAAACCCAGCAGCGTAGCAGTTCTTGACAGGTGACATCAATAAGGGATCATAGATTTCACCTGGATTCACCTGGTCAGTCTATGTCATGGAAAGAACAGGTGTTCCTAATAATTTGTACACTCAGTGTTGCCAAGAAGTCTGGAGGAAAATATTACTTAATAAACAACAGAACTGTTCACCTGACAGACAATCTCTTAAGTATTATTTTAGCGCCTGTAGCTTTTACAGTGAGAGACAGAAAACCATCTTAAAACAAATAGTTTGCAGGGCCATCAGAGCTGCTAAATTTGTTGTATATGCAGGCCATTTTTAGGTGCAAAACCTACAAAGTCTAAAATGTCTTTGTGGAAAATAACTCCATTGATGAATATTTATTGCTCACATGTTGAGCCTTGGAGTGAGGCCACTGCAAGCTCTCCCTTATGGTAGAAACATAAGGTAGGAATAGCTAAGAGATGAGGTAATCTACAATAGTTGTCATAGTGACTGCTGATGTTTTATTTATAGACATACTGTTCATGATATACGTACATGTCATATAATATATACTGTATATATTATATACATGTATACATCATCAGCATACATCATACTTGATTGAAGCCAGTCATATTATTGCAATACTATACAATGATAACGCCATGTCGATAGGAACATGCTATACTAGCACTGTGTAATGTGCAAAGCAGAAAGGACTTTGTGGTAGGGTGGTTTTGACAGGTACGCTTGCGTCCAAGACTGTGGTTTAATTCATGTACTTCCTCAGCATTACCCGAGAGGTACTTGTGGAGATGGCTCAACAGGATTAGGTACAGATGGTGGTTTCGCTGCATATCACGGAAATCACACAGCCACAGACCTAATAAATTACTAAAATGTACTAACATTAACATATATTAACTCTGATAGCAACATGGTTTAGGGAGGAGCAGCTGATTGACTATGGCTATTATCCTTTCATCTCAACAATTCACCAAAAGAAACCTATGCTACTGTACAACTCCTACCTTTTCCACTCGACTCACAATGAACAACTTACTGTTCAAAACTACTCACAATGTTAATGGCAGATGTACAAACACTGTAATATGCAATAGTCCTACTAATTGATTTTTCCTCAGAGTTTTCACGAGTTTCATTTACCAGCAATGAGATACATTTGATTTCCTCACAAATGTTCTGCTTTCACTTTTGAAACACTTCTAGCCAGTAACAATTTCATTACATATTAATTACTTACTGTTTAGTGATGGCTGACAACTCGCTCACAGTAATTCATACTGTATATGCTTTTAGATGGGTGATGTTCATCTTAACCAAACTTATACCTCTCTCCTCTCTCTTACCCCTCTTGTGACTGGTCTTGTTTTTGCATGTTCTAGCTAACGAGCTCACAGACCCATGCTCTCTTGACTTTGACCCTGGAATGGCGTGCAAAAACCATCAGGCTAAGTGGTTCTTTGACAGAAAGAACGGGATCTGTACCCAGTTCTGGTACGGTGGTTGTGAAGGCAATGGCAATAGGTTCGAGACTGAAGCCCAGTGCTTGAAACGCTGCCTGAGGTCAGGTGAGTGGTCCTTGTTGCCAGGTTTTCTGAAAGCTTGCAGAGGCTCTTTGCACCTGACTGGTATAATTTGACAAACTAACTAAGTAGCCAATTGTAGACTGTCATTTGCTTGATAACAGCTTTTGTAAGCAGTCCTGATAGCTAATGTCATGCTTTTGAAAGTAAATGCATATTATGTTACCTGGTTAGCTAGCTGATAAGCTATACTACATGGTTAGCTAGCTGATAAGCTATACTACATGGTTAGCTAGCTGATAAGCTATACTACCTGGTTAATTAGCTGATAAGCTAACCATTGGTATTGTGTATATTGTTACTTGAGTGTTATTTAATGTGACATTCACCAAAGTCACCTATCATGACTGTACACGACATCTATTATATCATGCTATCACAGTGTAAAAACAGCTCTATGACTGATTGTTCAATTAAAGTGTTATGGGATGTTGAATATCAGTTGGTAAAAGGTTGACTTTAGAAACTGTTGTTTTTTCCCTGTTCTACATCACCAGAACCTCAGCTACAAGTGGAGCAGCAGCTCGAGACTGAAATCCTTCCAGCTCCCGGTAAGTAAAGCTATTAATATACACTGAACAAAAATTTAAACGCAACAATTTCTAAGATTTTACTGAGTTACAGTTCATATATGGAAATCTGTCAATTGAAATTAATTAATTAGGCCCCAATCTATGGATTTCACATGCCTGGGAATACAGATATGCATCTGTTGGTCACAGATACCTTAAAAAAAACTGGTAGGGGCGTGTATTAGAAAACCAGTCAGTATGTGGTGTGACCACCATTTGCCCATATGCAGCGTGACACATCTCCTTCGCATAGAGTTGATCAGGCTGTTGATTGTGGTCTGTGGAATGTTGTCCCACCCCTATTAAATGGCTGTGCGAAGTTGCTGGATATTGGCGGGAACTGGAACACGCTGTCATACACATCGATAAAGAGCATCCCAAACATGCTTAATGGGTGACGTCTGGTGAGTATGCAGGCCATGGAAGTACTGGGACATTTTCAGCTTCCAGGAATTGTGTACAGATCCTTGCGACATGCGGCCATGCATTATCATGCTGAAACATGAGGTGATGGAGGAGGATGAATGGCACGACAATGGGCCTCAGGATCTCGTCACGGTATCTCTGTGCATTCAAATTGCCATCGATAAAATGCAATTGTGTTCGTTGTCCGTAGCTTATGCCTGCCCATACCATTACCACACCGCCACCATGGGGCACTCTGTTCACAAAGTTGACATCAGCAAACCGCTCGCCCACATGACGCCATACACGCTGTCTGCCATCTGGCTGGGACAGTTGAAACCGGGATTCATCCGTGAAGAGCACACTTCTGCAGCGTGCCGGTGGCCATTTAAGGTGAGCATTTGCCCACTGAAGTCGGTCACGACACCGAACCACAGTCAGGTCAAGACCCTGTTGAGGACGACGAGCATGCCGATGACGGTTTCTGACAGTTTGTGCAGAATTTCTTCGGTTGTGCAAACCCACAGTTTCATCAGCTATCCGGGTGGCTGGTCTCAAACATTCTGCAGGTGAATAAGCTGGATGTGGAGGTTCTGGGCTGGCGTGGTTACACATGGTCTGCGGTTGTGATGCCAGTTGGACGTACTGCCAAATTCTCTAAAACGACGTTGGAGGCGGCTTACGGTAGAGGAATTAACATGTAATTGTCTGGCAACAGCTCTGGTGGACAGTCCTGCAGTCATCATGTCAATTGCATGCTCCCTCAAAACTTGAGACATCTGTGACATTGTGTTGTGTGACAAAACTGCACATTTTAGTGTGGCCTTTTATTGTTCCCAGCACAAGGTGCAGCTGTGTAATGATCATGCTGTTTAATCAGCTTCTTGATATACCACACCTGTCAGGTGGATGCATTATCTTGGCAAAGGAGGAATGCTCACTAACATGGATGTAAACAAATTTGTCCACAAAATTGGAGAGAAATAAGCTTTTTGAGCGTATGGAACATTTCTGGTATCTTTTATTTCAGCTCATGAAACATGGGACCAACACTTTACATGATGCGTTTATATTTTTGTTCAGTATATAATATACACTGAGTGTACAAAACATTAGTAACATCAGCTCTTTCCATGACATAGACTGACCAGTTGAATCCAGGTGAAAGCTATGATCCATTGATGTTGATGTCACCTGTTAAATCCATTTCAATCAGTGTAGATGAAGGGGATGAGACAGGTTAAATAAGGAGACAATTGAGACATGGATTGTGTATGTATGCTATTCAAAGGGTGAATGGGCAAGACAAAACATTTAAGTGCCTTTGAACGGGGTATTACATTTACATTTACGTCATTTAGCAGACGCTCTTATCCAGAGCGACTTACAAATTGGTGCATTCACCTTATGATAGCCAGTGGGACAACCACTTTACAATTATTATTTTCTTTTCCATTTTTATTTAGTTTTTGTATATTTGTACTTTTTTTTAATTCATCATATTTTTGTTGTTAATGTGTTTTTTAAAATATATATATATATATATATATATTTTTTAAGTACATGTTTAATTTTCATTTGTTTTATATATATATATATTGTTGTTGTTTATTTATTTTTGTTGTTTATTTATTTGTATGTGTTTAAAATATATATATTAGGTAGGGTTTCAAGTGTCTCCGGAAGGTGGTCAGTGACTCCGCTGTCCTGGCGTCGTGAGGGAGCTTGGTTCCACCATTGGGGCGCCAGAGCAGCGAACAGTTTTGATTGGGCTGAGCGGGAACTGTGCTTCCGCAGAGAACCAAGGTGCAGAGAGCTCTGCAGAACATTCCATGGTAGTAGGTGCCAGGCGAACCTGGTCCAGTACAACATTGGTGCCGAAAGACCCATAAAAGAATGCACACCTCATCGTACCTTGACACAAAAGGGGTATGGCAGCCGACGACCTTACAGAGTTCCACTTCTTTCAGCAAAAAGAAAGAAACTGTGGTTGCAGTGGGCTAAGGAACGAAAACACTGGACACTGGAGTATTGGAAAAATATTGCCAAGTCATAAGCGTTGAGCATATTAATGAAGAGGGCTGTTCTTTGCATGGTTCATTGTGGTTTGGACTAGTGAACTTTGCAAAAATGAGCCTGATTCAGTGGTGCACTGTCAGAATGTCCGTTTTCCTAGGTCTTGGCCTAAATGGGCAGCAGAGAGTTCATATTATGATCTGTAGTACTGTAAACTAGATTCAAGATCTTGAGTTTGAAGAAGGAATGGTTTGTGGTGGGGAGTGCTTTCTCTCAAGTTGTATATCATCTTCACCTCTTTTATGTTGCAATTTATTTCCTATAGGATCAACTATTTGCATCCACATAAACACATGGACAAATATCCAACATAAACAGATGCATGTCGATGGATAACAGATGTCACAGTTCTGTGTTTTGTGTTATCCTGAAATTAATTCCAACTTGGCTCCACAAGCTAGTCAATTATAAAAATACAACAAAAACTGACAACATGTTTGACGTTGGATGTCATTCGATTTTCATTCCCACTGCATGAAGCATGTTCTGTACACACTACACCTGCAATAACATGTCCTTAGCTACACCATTGTATTATATCCTAACAGTGTACCTTTTCAGAGCACGTGTTCTGCTGTGTCTTTGCTTTGCTCTGTGCACAATACTTTGGCTAAACGGCTTAACCCGGTTTCGAATCCTGTCGGACATTCATTCATTGGCCTGCCTATTCTATCCTCCCTCACAGCGACAGGAGTGGAAATCTGTCAGCTCCCCAAAGAGGAAGGCGCCTGCGCAAAGTTTGTCCTCAAGTGGCACTATGATGCCCTCAGCAAGAGCTGCACGCGCTTCTGGTACGGAGGCTGTGGCGGTAACCAGAATCGCTTCGAAACTCACGAGGAGTGTGAGAAGGCCTGTGGAAAAGCAGGTGGGTCTAGCTAGTCATCATATCTGTGTGTGTGTGTCTGTGTCTGTCTCTGCCAGTGCCTGTCCATCTATCTGTCCATTCATCCATCTAGTCTGTCTATTTGTACAATAATGATATGTAGTTGCTGGTGTCTGCCTGTCTGTCGATCTGTCGATATATCCATCTATTTAATCATTGGTCTGTACAGTATACGCTGAGTATACAAAACATTAAGAACTTGTTAAATCCACTTCAATCAGTGTAGGAGACAGGTTAAAGAAGGATTTTTAAGCCTTGACAATTGAGACGTGGATTGTGTATGTGTGCCATTCAAAGGTTGAATGGGCAAGACAAAAGATTTAAGCGCCTTTGAACGGGGTATGGTAGTAGGTGCAACTCAATTTTAGGAAGGTGTTCCTAATGTTTGGTATACTCAGTGTAATTATCTTGTAATCTGACCATCGGCTGTCTACTCGCCTCGTTGTAGGTAGATATACACTATATATACAAAATTATGTGGACACCCATACAAATTAATGGATTCGGCTATTTCAGCCACATCCGTTGCTGACAGGTGTATAAAATCGAGCACACGGCCATGCAATCTCCATAGACAAACATTGGCAGTAGAATAGCAATATTGAAAAGCTCAGTGACTTTCAACATGCCACCTTTCCAACAAGTCAGTTCATCAAATTTCTGCCCTGCTAGAGCTGCCCTGGTCAACTGTAAGTGCTGTTATTGTGAAGTGGAAACGTCTAGGAGCAACACCTACCACTTCGCTCAGCCGCGAAGTGGTAGGCCACACAAGCTCACAGAATGGGACTGCCGAGTGCTGAAGCACGTAGCACGTAAAAATTAGTTTGTCCTTGGTTGCAACACTCATTACCAAGTTCCACACTGCCACTGGAAGCAATGTCAGCACAAGAACTGTTCGCCGGGAGCTTCATGAAAGCCTAAGATCACTATGTGCAATGCCAAGTGTCGGCTGGAGTTGTGTAAAGTTTGCTGCCATTGGACTCTGGAGCAGTTGAAACGCGTTCTCTGGAATGATGATGAATCAAGCTTCACCATCTGACAGTCCGACGGACGTTTGGGTTTGGCAGATGCCAGGAGAACGCTACCTGCCTGAATGCAAAGTGCCAACTGTAAAGTTTGGTGGAGGAGTAATAATGGTCTGGGGCTGTTTTTCATGGTTCGGGCTAGGCCACTTAGTTCCAGTGAAGGGAAATCTTAACGCTACAGCATACAATTACATTCTAGATGATTCTGTGCTTCCAACTTTGTGGCAACAGTTTGGGGAATGCCCTTTGTTTCAGCATGACAATGCCTCCGTGCACAAAGTGAGGTCCATACAGAAATGGTTTGTCAAGATCGGTGTGGAAGAACTTGACTGGCCTGCACAGAGCCCTGACCTCAACCCCATCGAACACTTTTGGGATGAATTGGAACGTCGACAGCGAGCCAGGCCTAATCGTCCAACATCAGTGCCTGACCTCACTAATGCTCTTGTGGCTGAATGGAAGCAAGTCCCTGCAGCAATGTTCCAACATCTAGTAGAAAGCCTTCCCAGAAGAGTGGAGGCTGTTATAGCAGCAAAGGGGGGACCAACTCCATATTAATGCCCATGATTTTGGAATGAGATGTTCGACGAGCAGGTGTCCACATACTTTTGGTCATGTAGTGTATTTATAGGGCCTAAGCATCTGCGCATGACTGGTTGACGAGAATAAAAAATTAACAGTTTAGCTTTCCTATGGGTGGGTAAACAGAGGATAATGTACAGTTTATACATGATCGATCATGGATGTTCCATCTGTCAATCCATCTGTCAATCCACCTAAAATGTATTTCTCAGGGACATTCATGCTATTGCAAATATTCTGTATGTGTAAATAAATGCTCAGTGGAGTTTTCCTTCAATCTTGTCCTGAGGGCAGCTCTGCCTCGAGGGCAAAAGGCATGGGATTGGTTGGATGAAAGCCGTGCAAACCTCGGGTGGAGCTCACAGCGACGAGTGAGAATGAAAGGAAAGAGAAGAAAAGGCTCGCTAGGTGGTAGGTTGGTGGTAGAATGGGGGTGTAGCAACGTTTCCATATGCAAAGTTATTATTTCGAAACTTACCACAACCTCTAACCTTTACCAATAACATGTATTTTCTAAACTTAACCCAACCCCTAACCCTTACCTTAGCCAATTGGGATTACGTGTCTAAACTTAACCAGTCACATTTCATGACTAACCTTAACCAATCACATTTGTTTCTGCCCTCGAGGCAGACCTGCCCTCAGAACAAGATCAAATAAAGGAAACTCCAAAATGCTGGGAGAATTGGTTTTGTTTTAAAATCATGTCTAATGTCTTCTTTCCTGCTTTTCACCAACAGCATCTGTCAACCAAGGAGTCATTGCCGCAATAAGAACATAGAAGGACATTGATTCATTGTCAACGTATTCCTCTTCTGAGATTCGGAGGAAAACCAACTAAAATGGCCAAAGAAAAGCTATACCAAAGGAAAGGTGGCTGCACTGGATTCCATGAACAGGATTTGATCAAAAACAATCTTGAAGTAGTCTTTTTCACAAAAAGAAAGCAACACAATTTGCTGCATGATTTTTCCTATTGGTGCTACAAAGTGTTTTTTTGTTTTCTCTGATGGAGTTGCAGAGTACATCCAGTGTTTGTAATGTAAAATTCTGCAATATGTTCTTCATAAAATAATAAACTCATGAGAATAAGGTTTTTATTATTAAAATGTATGTGAATGAACATCTTGGGACAGAGTTTATCAATAAATCCTTATTTACACTTGCACATACAAACACACACACACACACAGGTCCACAATGACTTTGAAAGGGTCATCATAGGTTTATTTTACTTCACTATATAAGTAAGTAAGCATTTCACTGTTAGTCTACACATTGTTTACGAAGCATGTGATGAATAACATTTGATTTGATATATCACCCAATAGACTTTCCCTCACCATGCCAAATATTCTCCTAGTTGCAGAGTTCGTGCTGATGTTAACACAAGTCCTATCTGGCAGTGTGTATATAATGACAGTTAAACCAATTTCTCAGCGTCGAAAGGAATTCATCATGTAATGTAATTGCACTTCTGGAACCACTGCCTCAAACACATGTTCCAGTTTTTGAATATGGAATGTACTTGTCAAGCTGTTAAAGTGTTTTTTGTTTTGTTTTACTGAACTTTATGTTTAATCTGGTAACGGGGGAAATAAAAATGAATTAGACTTTCTAATAAACTTGAGCATTGAATTTCTTATTTTTGCTCTCTTGAATCACAAACTGTGCAACACGCTGTGTATCTAACATCAAAACACAGAATCAAAGAGCAAAAGACTGGAGAAAACGCAGAGGGAAGGAATTAAACCAATGAAACTCTATTTTTGAACATAGGAATCAAATGGACTGTACTGTGTAAAAGAGGAAATGCAGGGTCTGGGCTGTAAGGCTGAAGGAAATCTGGTACATGACTTAGTTTGAGAGCAAAGCCCTTGTAAAGTACTGACTGGTCCTTGGGACCTGTGAAATGTCAGAGTGACCAAGAAAGAGACAAAGGCCAAAGCAAAAAATGAAAATCTTCAGCACAACAAATTCATAACATATTGCATGAATTGGATTCGTAAAATACCACACGAATAGCAACATTCGTATGATATCATACAAATTGTTACATTTGTAACATATCACACAAAATGAATGGCCTAGTACACAATTGGATGACTTAGTAAACAAATAAAGGGGGCCAGTTTTGGCTCGAGAGCACCACTTTCAAAACTACTGTCTGAAATTATACAAAAGTTTGAGAGTGCATCTTTAACCGAGTGAGAGATCCTGTACTGAAAGTATGTGTGTGTGCATCTGACACTGACACAACATAGGATAATTTGGATAATTTGTGAGAGGAGTAGTAAAAGGCCCAGCAAAGCACTTACCGGCAAACAGAAGTCACTTGAGGCTAGGGATTGATCATCTAACCACTATAGAAGTCCGGATGATGTACTCTAGTTGACATGGGCCTACTAGGCACCATTTAAGTATTATATTCCACTGTTGAAGATATAATTGCCATGGTATGATTGGCTTACTATTGTACTCATTAAGTTGATGCATTCATCTTCTAAATTCATGTTAATTGTGACGAGAAAGTATTTATCTGTGGTCTATTATTAATTTTCATCACAACATCAACTTGTTTTGACCTCTCGCTAAGTAGGACTGGTACACCATACTTCATACTTCCGAGGCTATTTTACCTTCTGATTCTTAACCTCCCGTTGTCCTAGGGTCAAATTGACCCGCCACTGTGATGAACCAACTTTATTTAATTTTTATATTTTTGGGATCATTTGTGAGAAGGAGGCAGTGAGACTTTAAAGAAAGTATCACTGCCTCCTTCTCACAAATGATCCAAAAAATATAAAAATTAAATAAAGTTGGTTCAACACAGTGGCGGGTCATTTTGACCCTAGGACAACGGGAGGGTTAAAGGGATACTTCGGGATTTTGGCAATGAGGCCCTTTACCTACTTTGTGCTAGTTAGCAACTTCCTTCAAACTGCACGCAGAGACATAAAAATGGTATCCACGAGTTCATCTACCTCTGGGAGAGTAGATAAAGTGCCTCATTGCCAAAATCCTGAAGTATCCCTTTAAGTGGATGAAAGAGACACGGGTCCTTTCCTGTCATAGGCAGAGAAAATGCTGGCCTTGTCCAAATAGTTTACAGGGAGCCGCTCACCTTTGAAACACTGTAAATCTGCACATTTTGTGTTTTACTTTCATGCTGGCTGCAAAGATTACCCAGAGCAGAAACAGGTCACGTCCAAGGACCTCAAAATGTTCTGGGGATTGTGGAGAAAAAGGAGGGAAGAGGAGAGGTGATATACACTGCTCAAAAAAAATAAAGGGAACACTTAAACAACACAATGTAACTCCAAGTCAATCACACTTCTGTGAAATCAAACTGTCCACTTAGGAAGCAACACTGATTGACAATAAATGTCAAATGCTGTTGTGCAAATGGAATAGACAACAGGTGGACATTATAGGCAATTAGCAAGACACCCCCAATAAAGAAGTGGTTCTGCAGGTGGTGACCACAGACCACTTCTCAGTTCCTATGCTTCCTGGCTGATGTTTTGGTCACTTTTGAATGCTGGTGGTGCTTTCACTCTAGTGGTAGCATGAGACGGAGTCTACAACCCACACAAGTGGCTCAGGTAGTGCAGCTCATCCAGGATGGAACATCAATGCGAGCTGTGGCAAGAAGGTTTGCTGTGTCTGTCAGCGTAGTGTCCAGAGCATGGAGGCGCTACCAGGAGACAGGCCAGTACATCAGGAGACGTGGAGGAGGCCGTAGGAGGGCAACAACCCAGCAGCAGGACCGCTACCTCCGCCTTTGTGCAAGGAGGAGCAGGAGGAGCACTGCCAGAGCCCTGCAAAATGACCTCCAGCAGGCCACAAATGTGCATGTGTCTGCTCAAACGGTCAGAAACAGACTCCATGAGGGTGGTATGAGGGCCCGACGTCCACAGGTGGGGGTTGTGCTTACAGCCCAACACCGTGCAGGACGTTTGGCATTTGCCAGAGAACACCAAGATTGGCAAATTCGCCACTGGCGCCCTGTGCTCTTCACAGATGAAAGCAGGTTCACACTGAGCACATGTGACAGATGTGACAGAGTCTGGAGACGCCGTGGAGAACGTTCTGCTGCCTGCAACATCCTCCAGCATGACCGGTTTGGCGGTGGGTCAGTCATGGTGTGGGGTGGCATTTCTTTGGGGGGCCGCACAGCCCTCCATGTGCTCGCCAGAGGTAGCTTGACTGCCATTAGGTACCGAGATGAGATCCTCAGACCCCTTGTGAGACCATATGCTGGTGCGGTTGGCCCTGGGTTCCTCCTAATGCAAGACAATGCTAGACCTCTTGTGGCTGGTGTGTGTCAGCAGTTCCTGCAAGAGGAAGGCATTGATGCTATGGACTGGCCCGCCCGTTCCCCAGACCTGAATCCAATTGAGCACATCTGGGACATCATGTCTCGCTCCATCCACCAACGCCACGTTGCACCACAGACTGTCCAGGAGTTGGCGGATGCTTTAGTCCAGGTCTGGGAGGAGATCCCTCAGGAGACCATCCGCCACCTCATCAGGAGCATGCCCAGGCGTTGTAGGGAGGTCATACAGGCACGTGGAGGCCACACATACTACTGAGCCTCATTTTTACTTGTTTTAAGGACATTACATCAAAGTTGGATCAGCCTGTAGTGTGGTTTTCCACTTTAATTTTGAGGGTGACTCCAAATCCAGACCTCCATGGGTTGATCAATTTGATTTCCATTGATAATTTTTGTGTGATTTTGTTGTCAGCACATTCAACTATGTAAAGAAAAAAGTATTTCATAAGATTATTTCATTCATTCAGATCTAGGATGTGTTGTTTAAGTGTTCCCTTTATTTTTTTGAGCAGTGTATGTTAGGGGTCACTGACCCCTTCTCCAACTCAGCACAGTAACTCCAGATGTCCTGCCTCTGCAATAGTTTTGATTGCCAAGACAGGACTGTACCCTTCACAAAAACGTTCCTAAAAGCTCCAAAAAATTAAGTCATATTGCAAATGAGACATTTGGATCAGGGAAGGAAGGGAAAAGCATCCAACTACCCCGATCACTTTAATGTTGATTGCCATGCCAACTCGAATCAACAAGCAACAGTGTCACAACGTTTTGACTGAACGCTCCTTTAACCACTTTGGGAGTATTTACTGTATCAAAAGGTAACCACTTTTTTGATTGGGCCTTGCAAGACAGTCAAGACAAGCCCATGTTTGATTATGCTTTTTGTTGGTCTTTGGACTAGGATGACCACATTTAAAGTACTCGAATGCGGGACAACGGGATGATTTTGCGGGACATTCGCAGGACAGTGAGTGTAGTAACCTAAGTGAATACATTTTTGGGGAAGCGTTCCCACAACTTTAGAGAACATTCCCTTAAGAGTCTCATTACGTCATTTAATAATGTTATCATAGGAATGTTTCCGTGATGGGCAAGGAATGTTTCCAAGAGACCATCCCGTTAATGTCAAATAGTTCTTACCCAGAACATGGTTACCATGTTCTCAGAATTTAAGATTTAATGTTCTAGACAAGTTTCGTGGGAACATTTCTGTGTATCAGTTGTCAGGATGTTGCCTGATGGTCCCAAAGACACTTTCTCCCCCCAAGAAGTGTTTCATTACACCTTGTAACTGTTGCCGAGCCAATGAAGGCCCTGATTGGTGAACCACTGACAGCTCTTTGTCTGTTGGAAAGGTTAGGGATACTCTCACACACAGTGCTTTGAAGTACATATTTGACACACTTTGATGTATGTGATTACATTGTGCATTTATACAGTAATTATTATTCTACATACTCACCTGGGATTTGAACATCAAAACCTCTTGGTTCAAGGTACTCCGATCATCCCGCTACACCACCATGTCTGTGTTAGGTATTGGTTAATCTGACTATTCTCATCATTGATTTGATTGACTTATTTCAGCAATTTAAGGGCTTTCTGTATAGTTGTCTAATGTTGGTGGGAAATGGTAATCTGTTTTAATTATACTCCTGATTCACTATTATCAATAAAATAGTTTTTCTTCAGTGTACTTTTAACAGAGCTGAGATTTACTTCAAAGTACAGTCACCCTATTGCTTACACCTATCAAGTCTATATATATAGGGCAGCAGCCTCTAAGGTGCAGGGTTACGTAACCGGGTGGAAGCCGCCTAGGGATTGCTATTTAACAGATAGAAGCAGTTTTTTTGTCTCTCGGTCCCAGCTTTGATGCACCTGTACTTACCTCGCCTTCTGGATGATAGCGGGGTGAACAGGCAGTGGCTCGGGTGGTTGTTGGCCTTGATTATCTTTTTGGCCTTCCTGTGACATCGGGTGCTGTAGGTGTCCTGGAGGGCAGGTAGTTTGCCCCCGGTGATGCGTTGGGCAGGCCGCACCACCCTCTGGAGAGCCCTGCGGTTGCGGGCGGTGCAGTTGCCGTACCAGGCGGTGATACAGCCCTACAGGATGCTCTCAATTGTGCATCTGTAAAAGTTTGTGAGGGTTTTAGGTGCCAAGCCAAATTTCTTCAGCCTCCTGAGGTTGAAGAGGCACTGTTGCATGGGTGGACCATTTCAGATCGTCAGTGATGTGTACGCCTAGGAACTTGAAGCTTTCCACCTTCTCCACTGCGATCCCATCGATGTGGATAGGGGCGTGCTCCCTCTGCTGTTTCCTGAAGTCCACGATCAGCTCCTTTGTTTTGTTTACGTTGAATGAGAGAATATTTTCCTGCCACCACACTAGGGATGAGGGGTTAGGGTTTCTTCTGGACAGGGCCTAACTATACTGCCCCAATAAGCACATCCCCTAGAGATATCCCTTATTGGGACAGTCGTTAGGGCATTCGTCATTGGTGCCTGGGGTCGGAACCTGCTAGGGGAATCACCCTACTCTCACATTCTTAGCAATATACAGTATGTTAATGTCATTATTTGGCAACAGTTACAACACATCTATCTGATCTAATTAAAATGAGTTTCTCACTGACCACGTTTACATGCACACCAATATCCCGTTATTATTCGGGATACTCAAGTATTCTGTTTTTGAGTTGACGCATATAAACCTCCTATCCCGTTTACACAATAACTCCAAAACAGTGGAAAGATTGGTCCTGTACAAAATGCCCAAATGTCATCAGTTTGAAGGAATGAAAAGCTGAGAAAACGATGAAACATGTTTCTGATAAGACTTCAGTTAGTCTTGGGTGCATATTTTATGTGGTTGAAATACTGTCTGCTTGCATAACAGTGTCAAAGATAACACATTACATGTCCATTTGCATTTTCTCAAGAGACGCTGAAAGAAAGTAATCATATTTCTCCACTCCTGTTCCAGAGACAAAATTAACATATGTTGTATAATTTTACTGCAAGAAATGCATAATTCTGCAGGAGTTAATGTTATATTATGCTACATGTGAGAGGTTATAAGCCTACAGTCAGTGTCCATATTTCAGTTACTATTCCACTTACCCATATGAACTTAAATGAGGAATATTCTGTTTATTAATGGATACAGGGATACTAGTGAGCAGGATATCAAAGGTGCATTTAAACAGCTTATCCCAAATAAGACCTTAAGCAGGATATGAGCTACTATCTGGAATAATGTGTGCATGTAAATGTAGTTTAGTTTGTTCTAAATGGTATATGTGGTGTAGATTAAAAAAAAGACGATAGAGTTCTCTTTGAGATGCTCAGCTATATATAACTAATAAATACTGATAATTTATGAGGTAGTGAAAATGTGGTCAAAATTCGTGCTCAAGGGGAGATCCTACAGATTCCCATCTTTCATTAGCTAGGTTTCTATCTAAATGCAGACAGATTGTCATGTAAATATTCAAAAATCTGCATTAAAACAATATGCTAATTTTCCCACCAGAGATATGTTTCCATCAAATTGACTTGTTGCAGATAGAAAGCTGTGTGTGATGACGTACTGCATATAAAAATTACTTTTGCAGTTAAATTCCAATGTTACTGGATAAACAAATACAAGTTAAATGGGTTTCCAATGCATTTTCAACTCTACTGATGGTTTTGTCACAAAAAATGTAGCGCTATATAGCAAATGTGCCCACTCTGGTATTGGCACGTGCGCCTTAGCCAACAGCTTGCAGATACAGTGTGGGTATTGCCTACATCAGGAATGCCCAACCCTGTTCCTGGAGAGCTATCGTCCTGTAGGTTTTTGCTCCAACCCTAATCTAGCACACCTGATTCTAATAATTAGCAGGTTGATAAGATAAATCAGGTTAGTAACACCTGGGGTTGGAGCGTAAACCTACAGGAGGGTAGCTCTCCAGGAACAGAGTTGGGCAACCCTGACCTACATGATGAGACTGTTATGGCCAAAATAAATAGTTTATTTTTATTTGTCAAACGGCAGCCAAGCATCGATCACCATGGGGCCCTGTGTAGCTCAGTTGGTAGAGCATGGCACTTGCAACGCCAGGGTTGTGGGTTCATTTCCCACGGGGGGCCAGTATGAAAATGTATGCACTCACTAACTGTAAGTCGCTCTGGATAAGAGCGTCTGCTAAATGACTAAAATGTAAATGTAATGTCACCAGAATAAGACCCTCAATATTTACTGGAAAGGAGCATCAATCTCATCACCTTTTACTTTCACCACCCTGTGAAATTCATCATATTAATCTATAGCCTAATAAACTGCAGGCTTTCTCGAGTCGTAGTGGGAGTACCACACAACATGTCATTGTGTGACTCCAAGTTTACTTCGAAATGATGTTTATTATATAAATATTTGCTCATAAAATCGTTTCCACCGCCATTCTTCACATAATTCATTTTACCGACACAAAAAGATCCCACCTTGTCTAGCGTATGTTGTTTTGTCTACATTTGGAAAGTTTACCAACAAATATGCTGTTTCCATCAGGCCTGTCATTACATTTTTTATTCGCATAAAAAGGTTGAATGGAAACCTGGTTAAAGAGAAACTAATTTTAATTAGCTCAGATAGGTGTGTTGTAATATTTTGCTAAGAATGTGAGAGTAGGGTGATTGCTCTAGCGGGTCTCGAACGCCCTAAGCACTGTACCAATAAGGTATATCTCTAGGACATATGCTTATTTAGCCAGTATAGTTAGGCCCCGTTCTGCCCAGAAGAAACTACTCCCTCCTCCCTAGGGACTTGTGTAGATGTGAAACAACTTGGTAGGTCTAAGGCTGTAAGCAATAAGGTGAATGCACTTAGAAGTAAGTCTCAGCTCTGTTAAAAGTACACAAAAAAAACTTTTATTGATCATAATGATTCAGGAGTAACATTAAAACAGGTTAACATGCCCCACCAACATCAGACATCTATACTGAAAGCCATTAAATGCTGAACTAAGTATAACTAAATCAAACCAATGATGAGAATAGTCAGATTAACTGATACATGATACAGACATGGTGGGGTAGAAGGAAGATCAGAATACAGTGAACGAAGAGATTATGAGTTCAAATCCCAGGTGAGGACATGTTTAATAATTACTGTATAAATGAACATACGTCAAATATGTAAGTTAAAAGCACTGTGTTTATGTGTGAGTACCCCTAACCTTGCAACAGACAAAGAGCTATAAATTGATCAGTGGTTCACCAATCAGTGCCTTGATTGGCTTGACAACAGTAACAAGGCGTGATATGTAATGAAACATTCTTTGGGACCATCAGGCGACTTCCTGACAACTGATAAACATGAATGTTCTTGCAACGTTGCCATGAAACATGTCTAGAACATTAATATCTTTGTTCTGAGAACATGGCAACCATGTTCTGTGTATGTTTGGTGGGACGTTGATGGAATATTCTCCTAACCCTCAGAAAACTGGACACGAATGTTCTTGAAATGTTCTCATGAAACGTGTCAAGAACATTAAGATCTTATGTTCTGAGAACATGGCAACCATGTTCTGTGGACAGTACCAGTCAAAAGTTTGGATTTAAGGATTTCCCATTATTTTTTATTATTTTCTACATTGTAGAATAATAGTGAAGACATCAAAACTATGAAATAACACATATAGAATCATGTAGTAAACAAAAAAGTGTTGAACAAATCAAAATATATTTTTGATTCTTCAGAGTAGCCACCCTTTGTCTTGATGACAGCTTTGCACACTCTTGGCATTCTCTCAACCAGCTTCATGAGGAATGCTTTTCCAACAGTCTTGAAGGAGTTCCCACATATGCTGAGCACATGTTGGCTGCTTTTCCTTCACTCCGCGGTCCAACTCATCCCAAACCATCTCAATTGGGTTGAGGTCAGGTGATTGTGGAGGCCAGATCATCTGATGCAGCACTCCATCACTATCCTTCTTGGTCAAACAGCCTGGAGGTGTGTTTTGGGTCATTGTCCTGATGAAAAACAAATGATAGTCCCACTAAGCGCAAACCAGATGGGATGGCGTATCGCTGCAGAATGCTGTGGTAGCCATGCTGGTTAAGTGTGCCTTGAATTCTAAATAAATCACCAACAGTGTAACCAGCAGAGCACCCCAACACCATCACACCTCTTCCTCCATGCTTCATGGTGGGAACCATACATGCGGAGATCATCTGTTCACCTACTCTGTGTCTCACAAAGACACGGCAGTTGGAACCGAAAATCTCAAATTTGGAATCATCAGACCAAAGGACAGATTTCCACCGGTCTAATGTCCATTGCTCGTGTTTCTTGGCAAGTCTCTTCTTATTATTGGTTTCCTTTAGTAATGGTTTCTTTGCAGCAATTCCACCATGAAGGCCTGATTCACACAGTCCCCTCTGAACAGTTGATGTTGAGATGTGTCTGTTACTTAAACTCTGTGAAGCATTCATATGGGCTGCAATTTCTGAGGCTGGTAACTTTAATGAACTTATCCTCTGCAGCAGAGGTAACTTTGGGTCTTCCTTTCCTGTGGCAGTCCTCATAAGAGCCAGTTTCATCATAGCGCTTGATGGTTTTTGCGACTGCACTTGAAGAAACTTTAAAAGTTATTGAAATTCTCCGGATTGACAGACTTTCGTGTCTTAAAGTAATAATAATGATGGACTGTAATTTCTCTTTGCTTATTTGAGCTGTTCTTGCCATAACATGGACTTGGTCTTTTACCAAATAGGGCTATCTTCTGTATACCACCCCTACCTTGTCACAAAACAACTGATTGGCTCAAACGCATTAAGAAGGAAAGAAATTCCACAAATTAACTTTTAACAAGGCACACCTGTTAATTGAAATGCATTCCAGGTGACTACCTCATGAAGCTGGTTGAGAGAATGCCAATAGTGTGCAAAGCTGTCATCAAAGCAAAGGGTGGCTATTTGAAGAATCTAAAATCTAAAATATATTTTGATTTGTTTAACACTTTTTTGGTTACTACATGATTCCATATGTGTTATTTCATAGTGTTGATGTCTTCACTATTATTCTACAATGTAGAAAATAGTAAAAAATTAAGAAAACACCTGGAATGAGTAGGTGTGTCCAAACTTTGACTGGTACAATATGTTTGGTAGGACATTGATGGAATATTCTCCTAACCCACAGAAAACTGGGTACATGAATGTTCTGGGTATGTTCCGTTTGCCATTAAGGGAATGTTCTCCTAACTCTAATGCCAAAACATGCAAAAAAGGTTCTCAGAAGGTATTTGCTAACTTAAATAGAATGTTCCCATAACTAACAGAAAACTGGACACTCAAACATTAGGGGAACATTACGGGTAACATTACAAAAATGTTCTCTCTCGCTAGAATTGTTAGCTGATAGTATAGTACTGTTATTGTTATACTTATACATGTAATCTGGAGAAGAGTATAAAGATGTAATGGTGTACACTTTCTGAGGAAGCCTTGTTGGCCGTGTGGGACTATTGTACTTCCAGGAAAATGTCCTCATGGTTACTTGTCACATAGCACTTAAAATACGTGCTTGGGGACTTTATGTAACCATTCATTTAGCATACATTCACTGGTGAACGGTATCCACTCAAATTAGCTGCTGCCAATTAGAAGTGAGACACTAGGAACCAAATGGAAGCAAAGGGGCCGAAACAGGGAGAGACTAACCTGACTTTGTCCAATAAGAAACCTTTGTTTTCATTGCAAAACGTTTTCAGTTTTAAAACATTTTGTTACAGTGTGCACTAATGAATACACCCATGGCATTCCCACCAAGTCTCTCCGATCATTAAAACATGCACTGCTGGAGCTGTTTCAATGAGTAGTGTGGTGTATTCTTCAGAATGTTTAGGTTAGATTTGTAAAACAAAAAAAAACTGTCAAACTGTTCTAAACATATGTGTTTTGTGTGCATTTGGTGTCTGTAAGTGTGTACAAATACACAAACACACACACACACACACACACACACACAAAAACCGTTATGCACTCTGACACATACACACATACTGGATACAAGCCTCATTCTGTTTTACAATTGGATTTATCATGCAAGCTTTTCGTGCTTTCTCGGCATGCTCTTTGTTTGTAAAACGATCATAACATATATATCCCCGTCCCAATTACAACCCATTAATCTGCAATCTACTGTTTGCATTGATTAACACTTTAAAGCGGTGATAAATAACCAGCACGCATTCCAAGTGTCACCTTTTATCACTCATCGAAGAGGGGCTCACACAGCTTGAAAACACATGGCTCCCACTGCGGTTATTTGAACTTGATAAGCAGCGTGTGGATTTTAACATCTTCTCCTGTGCTGCCACAGCCGAGATCGAGTTAAGGAGCTTCTCCATGATTCTCCAAGAGGTGTGGTTTGTCCTGGGAGAGAAGAACTCTGGCAGTGCAAACTTCTAAGTTGTCAGCCATCCATGTACAACAGAAACGAGGGCCAGGCCAAACTGGCACCAACTGTGTCAGAGTTTCCTTTGGGCACGAGGAGTGACTAAGTGGCGTACTGCTGGGCCTTCAGTGTGGGCCATAGAAAATTTCATTTTCCTTGTCACTGTGACACCACCGTCTGCCAAATTAATTAAATCCACCCTCAGCTCCATTTACCGCACAAATCATGGTTTTGGTTTCCGTTTTACAATAAAAGTTACAGGGGTCACAAAGAACCCTGTCTAAAACCATACATTTAGTTAAAATAATTATGTCTAAAACCATGGTAGCCTACTGTTAACCTTATTTTGAAAGGTCGGTGTGGCGAGTTTGTGTCATCATGCTGTCATAGAGCTCCACATTTTGGTAATTTGGTAAATGCTGTGATTAACGTTGGTAGGGGACAAAGTTACTAACCTATTGTGGTTAATCAACAGAGGCAGTAGCAAGGCAAGTCCTGTAATGATACAAACCTGCCATGAACAGACTCAAGTCAAGTAAAAAGAGCACTGATCAGTGGAGCATTTCTGGGTTCATGAACCACTTGTATTTGCCTCATTACTTTGTTGTGTTTGAAGGCTCGTGGCTCAGCCGTGATGTCACATGACTGAGACTAGGAAAGGACAGGGCTTTCTCAGGCATTGCACCAAAGAAATGTCATTGGCCATTTAGTTGAATCAAGGGAATTATTTTATGTATAAGTATGGTTCCGAGTTTTTCCTCACCATGTGACCTGACCAGCAAAAACTATGGCACCTAAATATAAGTATCAATTGAATACTTTGGTTTCAAAGCTTGGCGATTCTCTACATGTTTTTAGAAAGTAATTTCTGTACGGTCAACTATTGGCATTAGATGAATTCATCACTAGGTTTCTCATGAGCCTCAAGCTGCTGTACACTTTGATGCTCAGTGCTCAAGTTTCCTGTCTGCACGTGTCATTATCCCTTTTTCACCATGACAGATTAATGTGTTCTTAATTGAAACCATTTAGACTGAGTATAAGAGAGATCTCATTGAGTCTACTTTACCAAACTGACTCGGTTGGCTCTGCAGTATGCTGGCTATGCCAACGCAGTGGTCTGTTCCCCTCTGCTCAGCCTAATGAGTCATAGAGGGTCAAGACTGCCAACATAGACATTGTTAGAGGGAAGGTAAATTATATTTCAGTTACAGGGCAAGAACTTACAGTACTGAAGCAGATCTCAAAGGTTGTGTGACTTTGAAAATCGTGGAAACCAAAGGTTCGATCAAACATCAGTGTCTTTCCTCAACTTTTTGTTTAAGGCTGGAGAATCCACATAACACTCCTCTAGAGCGCAGAAGTGGAATGAAGCAATGTCTTTGCTCTGAAGGAAGCAAAGGCCATTAAGCAATACTGTGCAGCATCAAGGTAAAAGTCATTGTGCGCTTGTGGTATGTCAGTGTCAGTCCATGCTCCAGTTGATTAATTTGTTAAGGTTAAACTGAGAGTGTGGGAAGAGATATTCTGCCTTGGTAGTAATGTCTGTGGTTGATTGGGAATGGGAAAGAGAGAAATAAAGAAAGGAGGAGACAGCTCTACACCAATGTGCTCAGCAGCACCACATATGCCAAAGCTACAACGGTCGGTAGTGACTCATTCCTCTGGCTCTCCGTCTTGCCAAAGGAGCCATAAAAGCCTGGACCCTTAATGGGTTTCACATTGAGGAGCCTTGCTGTAAATACACTTAATGTATCTGAAGGGCTGAGTCACAGTGGAAACTCTCTCCAGACTCCAAACTGTTTCTCTCTCTCATCGATCCCCTTGGGGCCAGGCATTCTGTGGCACAAATGAAAACAGTCGGTCAGCCGCCATTGTCCTCCTGGACTTCCCCGATGCTGAGCGTGCAAGTCGGCAAATCTCCCAGGACTGGCCACTGCCATAACCCTGCCAAGTAAAACAGTAAGATGTGGGGAGGGTTTGGAGATCTGAGGCAAAAGAGGTAGCGAGGGTCACTGTACTGTTAAATGTCAAGTGAAAGAAGATTCTGACTAGAAACTTCATACGGAGAAAAGGAATGCTGTATTCTGCTGTGAACGTATGACTTCGTTATAGTACTAATATATGCATAAACACAATGCAACCATACACCTGGAATGATATGTAACCGTGACACTTTATGTAATTGTCTCAAAATACGTTTTTGGGGCAGTATACAGTTTCAAAAACTGAAGTGAATACTTAACCTGCTATGGTTAAAATCTCAGGCTGGATAGAATGAAGAACAGACAAAACCCCTGTTGAGTAGAGCTCAGCGAGAGAGAGAGAATTGTATCAACCATCGCAAGTATTATCCCTGAAGAACCTTGAGCTTCAACTAAGATACCATATCTTGTCATCTAGGGAAGAATCCTGCTGAATCTCTAGAGCCAGGGAAAGCGATTAAAAACACATTCTGATAAGAGGAAATCATTACTCATTACAATCTTCAGTGTCTCCTGAGAGAAGCTCAAATGTTTCCACTCAGATGTTCTTCTTATCATCAGACCACCTGAAATATTACCAAAAACTTGGAATTATTTTGGAGCCTTTGTTTATTTTGAAAAGATTCACAAACTGTACTGCATATGAATATTAGTAGGCAGATGATTGAATGACAATGGATGTTGGCTGGTGTTGAAGAATTCATTTTTTAAAGAGTGTGTAGGGTCCTATCGCCGCATATACAATGCTTCCTTTCAGCTGAATCCATTCCACTTACATGTTCTAGCCCTAATCATCAGAAATGCTGATCCAGGTGCATCCCAAAGCTATAAACCCACATCATAGGTCTGTGTTTCTACCCCAAAGCCTAAGTTCTGTAAGGGAAAGAGACCTACTTAGCATTCTTTCCAGACTGAGTCACCCAAGGGTTTTACAAGCAGACTCAGACCTGATATTAATCAAATTGAAGACCTAACCAGACACAGATCATCTGATATATTCTTATCTCATTGCTCCCTCTTATCAGAGGGAAAATATTTGAAGAATTGTTGTTAAAATAACAAGGCTAAAAAACAGCCATGAATGACCTGTTAGCTCATAGGGCATTCATAGTGCCATGTGTATTTGGAGACATACACTATATATACAAAAGTTTGTGGACACCCCTTCAAATTAGTGGATTCGGCTATTTCAGCCACACCCGTTGCTGACAGGTGTATAACATCGGGCACACAGCCATGCAATCTCCATAGACAAACATTGACAGTAGAATGGCCTTACTGAAGAGCTCAGTGACTTTCAATGTGGCACTGTCATAGGATGCCACCTTTCCAACAAGTCAGTTCGTCAAATTTCTGCCCGTCTAGAGCTGCCCCGGTCAACTATAATTGCTGTTATTGTGAAGTGGAAACATCTAGGAGCAACAACGGCTCAGCCGCTGTGTGGTAGGCCACACAATGATGGCACAGGAGATGGCTGCCGTTTTACAGCCCTCTAACCAATTGTACTATTATGTGTGTTTTTTCGCATTATTTGTAATTTATTCTGTACATAATGTTTCTGCCACCGTCTCTTATGACTAAAAATAGCTTCTGGATATAAGGACAGCGATTACTCACCTCGTATTGGACGAAGATTTTTTCTTCAACGAGTCGGACGCTAAGGATATCCTACAGACACCCGACAAGGCCCAAATCCCCCTCATTCGCATGAGAAAGAGACAGATATATCATGGACGTAGGTTGGGGTGCCTTGTAAGGATCCGACAGCGAGCGAGTAAACTGCATCTTCCATCAATCCTATTAGCCAATGTTCAATCATTTGATAATAAATTGGACGACCTAAGATTAAGGTTATCCTACCAACGGGACATTAAAAACTGTAATATCTTATGTTTCACCGAGTCGTGGCTGAACGACAACATGGATAACATACAGCTGGCGAGATATACGCTACATCGACAGGATAGAACAGCTGACTCCAGTAAGACAAGGGGTGGCGGTCTGTGTATATTTGTAAACAACAGCTGGTGCAGAAAATCTAATACTAAGGAAGTCTCGAGGTTTTGCTCGTCTGAGGTAGAGTATCTCATGTTAAGCTGTTGACACTATTTACCAAGAGAGTTTTCATCTATATTTTTCGTAGCTGTCTATTTACCACAACAAACCGATGCTGGCACTAAGATTGCACTCAATGAGCTGTATAAGGCCATAAGTAAACAGGAAAACGCTCATCCAGAGGCAGCGCTCCTAGTGGCCGGGGACTTTAATGCAGGGAAACTTAAATCCGTTCTACCTAATTCCTGCCAGTATGTTACATTTGCAACCAGAGGAAAAAAAAATCTAGACCACCTGTATTTACTCCACACACAGAGACGCGTACAAAGCTCTCCCTCGCCCTCCATTTGGCAAATCTGACCATAACTCTATCCTCCTGATTCCTGCTTATAAGCAAAAACTAAAGCAGGAAGCACCAGTGACACGGTTAATAAAAAAGTGGTCTGATGATTCAGATGCTAGGCTACAGGACTGTTTTGTTAGCACTGACTGGAATATGTTCCGGGATTCTTCCAATAGCATTGAGGAGTACACCACATCAGTCACTGGCTTCATCAATAAGTGCATCGATGACGTTGTCCCCACAGTGACCGTACGTACATACCCCAACCTGAAGCCATGGATTACAGGCAACATCCGCACTGAGCTAAAGGGTAGAGCTACCGCTTTAAAGGAGCAGGACCAGTTGGTCAGCGCTCTAACCCGGACGCTTATAAGAAATCCCGCTATGCCCTCCGACACCGGCTCTGACGCTCGTCGGATGTGGCAGGGCTTGAAAACTATTACAGACTACAAAGGGAAGCACAGTCGCGAGCTGCCCAGTGACACAAGCCTACCAGATGAGCTAAATCACTTCTATGCTCGCTTCGAGGCAAGCAACACTGAAGCATGCATGAGAGCATCAGCTGTTCCAGATGACTATGTGATCACGCTCTCCATAGCCGATGTGAGTAAGACTTTTAAGCAGGTCAACATTCACAAGGCCGCAGGGCCAGACGGATTACCAGGACGTGTACTCCGAGCATGCGCTGACCAACTGGCAAGTGTCTTCACTGACATTTTAAACCTGTCCCTGACTGAGTCTGTAATACCAACATGTTTCAAGCAGACCACCATAGTCCCTGTGCCCAAGAACACTAAGATGCCTAAATGACTACCGACCCGTAGCACTCACGTCTGTAGCCATTAAGTGCTTTGAAAGGCTGGCTCACATCAACATCGTTATCCCAGAAACCCTAGACCAACTCCAATTTGCATACTGCCCCAACAGATCCACAGATGATACAATCTCTATTGCACTCCACACTGCCCTTTCCCACCTGGACAAGAGGAACACCTACGTGAGAATGTTATTCATTGACTACACCATAGTGCCCTCAAAGCTCATCACTAAGCTAAGGACCGTGAGACTAAACACCTCCCTCTGCAACTGGATCCTGGACTTCCTGATGGACCGCCCCCAGGTGGTAAGGGTAGGTAACGACACATCTGCCACGCTGATCCTCAACATGGGGGCCCCTCAGGGGTGCATGATCAGTCCCCTCCTGTACTCCCTGTTCACCCATGACTGCATGGCCAGGCACGACTCCAACACCATCATTAAGTTTTCCGACGACACAACAGTGGTAGGCCTGATCACCGACAACGATGAGACAGCCTATAGGGAGGAGGTCAGAGACCTGGCCGTGTGGTGCCAGGACTACAACCTCTCCCTCAACGCGATCAAGATAAAGGAGATGATTGTGGACTACAGGAAAAAAAAGGGGACTGAGCACGCCCCCATTCTCAACGACGGGGCTGTAGAGGAACAGGTTGAGTACTTCAAGTTTCTTGGTGTCCACATCACCAACAAACTATCATGGTCCAAACACACCAAGAATGTCGTGAAGAGGGCACGACTATTCCCCCTCAGGAGACTGAAAAGATTTGGCATGGGTCCTCAGATCCTCAAAAAGTTATACAGCTGCACCATCGAGAGCATCCTGACTGGTTGCATCACCGCCTGGTATGGCAGCTTCTCAGCCTCTGACCGCAAGGCGATACAGAGGGTAGAGCGTACGGCCCTGTACATCACTGGGGCCATGCTTCAAGCCATCCAGGACCTCTATACCAGACGGATTCAGAGGAAGGCTCTAAAAATTGCCAAAGTCTCCAGCCACACTAGTCATAGACTGTTCTCTTTGCTACCTCACGGCAAGTGGTACGGAGTGCCAAGTCTAGGTCCAAAATGCTTCTTAACAGCTTCTACCCCCAAGCCATAAGACCGCTGAACAGCTAATCAAATGGCTACCCGGGCTATTTGCCATTGTCTCCCACCCTCCCTTTTTTTACGCTGCTGCTACTCGCTGTTTATTATCTATTACCTATGCATAGTCACATTACCCCTACCTACATGTACATATGACCTCAATTACCTTGACTAACCTGTACCCACGCACATTGACTCGGTACCGGTACTCCCTGTATATAGCCTTGTTATTGTTATTTTATTTTTGCTATTTTATTTTTTACTTTAGTTTATTTAGTAAATGTTTTTCTTAACCCTTATTTTTTTTTAAACTGCATTGTTGGTTAAGGTCTTGTAAGTAAGCATTTCATGGTAAGGTCTACAGCTGTTATATTCGGCGCATGCGACAAATAAAATTTGATTTGATTTGATAAGAAAGAGAGTTCCAAACATAGAATTAGGAATTAGGATCTCTATGGTTCCAAACCTCTCACCACTAACAGCTATTTTTATGTTTTCCCCTCCCCACTCAGACAACTCCCAGACAGTCCTAGCAAAATGATTGCTTGAGAAATTGCTATTTGTTAAGAAGCAATTTATGTTTCGTTTTGACCATAATAATTGAAAACAATCACAGTAAGGTACTTAATTGTTACCGAGAAATGATTTGATATTGAGATAAAAATGACTGCATTGGACCTTTAAATATTAATTTCACTCTATACATACACAATGTTAAGCAGTGGACTTTGAAAAATAAGAAAGAGATGTAGAAAGGTATTTACATTTTATGTCATAAAACTATTATTTGTTTATCTGATTACAGTGTACGGCAGGGTTACATTTAACACAATACACAGTACACTTCGTAACAAGGCAGGGTTACATTTAACACTATACAGAGTAGACTTTCTAACAAGGCAGGGTTACATTTAACACTATACACAGTAGACTTTATAACAAAATGTTTTCTGTGTGTAAGTTATAAAACCTCTAACCTTGTGTTGGTAGGGTTATGCAGATGGAGTCGAAAAGCGAACACACAGAAGGCTGTTGTATAAAACACCTGTCTCCGGATTACATCTTCAAACTAAGGGAAACCATGGCATCCGTGACAGAGAGGGAGAAGCATCCATCCATGTATATGGGTAAGAGAGTCTAGCTAGCTACAGTTTCAGATATTACACGTTTCTAATGGTCAGAAAGTCATTTTCATTTCAAGTTAAAGTGAACTGTCAGCTAGCTAGCTAACGTTAGCTGGCTGGCTAGCTAGCTAACGTTACATGTATGATCTGTGTATTAATATTATTCATATCTCAGAGCCATTTGCATTACTAGTTATAGCCTAATGTTAGCTAGCTAACATTGAACCTGGTTGGTTAGCTACCTGCAGAAACATGCAGGGTAGTAACATTATGAGTTGGGATTATGGTTCATTGTTTAGCTAGCTAGCTACATGTCTAAACAAAAGACTCCACTATGCAAGTAACTATTTCAATAGAATGTGTATGATGTCACTGTGACAACTGTCGATAGACGTAGCTGGTCAATTCGATCTCGCTATCTACTCTGATTTCAGAGCACTCTCATCTGAGTGTGCCAGAGTGCAGAATAACTGACAAATTTACGAACGCTCAACACCCATTGAATATGGCCGGTGTCAGTAAACGTTGGCAAAAAAGCGTAATTAAATTGTTGCCAGTAGCACAGTTGCAGTCACCAACGCTCTGGATAACATAAAAACAGCCTAAACAGGTCTGCTAGGACCATTAAAATGGTCAGAGTGAGCTGTTCTCTCATTTGTGTCTGGAAGTAGCTAGCAGCTAGCCAACGTTAGCCAGTTAGCTTGGGTGCTTGACTGCTGTTGTTAGGTCAGATCGCTCAGATCAACCCTACTTTTCGGCCAGAGCGTCCAGTGTGCGCTCTGAACGCTCCGAGAGCGAAACGCTATGAATTTACGAACGGCCAATCTGACAACACTCTGAATTTACGAATGGCCAATCTGAAAACGCTCTGAGTTTACGAACGCCCAGAGCACACTCTGGCACTCCAGATTAAATTGACAAACACACCTGTAGTATAAGCCAGGCTTTAGTCTTGAAATCTTTGGTTGTTTAGTACATAACCTCACATGTGAATCCTTAAAGAGATGGGTGGGGCTAAAGCTTAAAAGGGTGTGAACGATGCTGAATGGGTGTAGACAAAAAAGAGCTCTCCATTAGGTACCAAACTTTCAAGGGCCCTTTTCTCAAAAGTGAGGTTACAAGTTGATCAACTTTCAAAGCAAAAATACTTTCCCATTGTTCCTCAACTGTAGTGTATGATATACCATTTTCTAGCTCTGAGTCTCTACTTTTATCCAATGTTAAAAAACACATTTTCACATTTTGCTTCATAAGACCAAATCGAGACGGTCGGTCACATGTTCAATCATTAAATCAACTACTTGTTGTTCAATGTTCATTGAAAATAATACTCCCATTTTCATGAAGTATTTTATTGAATGTCACTCATTCTATTGCACTCTATTCTAAACAAATCTTCATTACCAGTTCATATCAGTAGGTGTCACTGTGCACTAGCTAGTCGAAAAAGACGACATGATGGCTGCCTGTCTCTGTATTTGTGAAAGTTATGGTGGGGCTAAAATTAATACATTCTCTCTGTCTGCATTCGCCATCCATCTTATGGTTAGACAAATGTGTTAATATTGTCTGTGTAGATGGCTCTGTGGCGGAATTTGCACCACAAACATTTATGAATAATCACCAGGAGTGGAAATAAAATAATAATGTGTCAACACTACTGCACTAACAAACTGGCTAACTAACCTTTCCAGGAACTTCCGTATCCCTTGGCCTTGGGTAGCAGCGGCAGGTCATTTAATCTTCTGCCAAACACATGTATTCAGTGAGTTTAAATTATTAACGTTAGCTGCTGGCTGCATGATTGCATCAATGTTAGCTAGCTATTTAGCTAGGCTAGTAAAGCTGACGATAGTAGTTTTGTTAGCTAGCTATAGATTGGATCATTCTAGCTAGGTTTTAGAGGACGACTAAACTGCTTTTATTAACAGCTTTTATTTACACATATCTTGTTGTACATGAACATTTGTGTCGCTCTCTCAACAGGCAGGCAGTAGAGGAGAGTAAGCGAAGAAAGAATGTGTTGTATAAAAGTGCAGAGTCAAACAACAAGGTGCTGGTGCAACCAAACATAGTTGTTGATAGGCATGGTTGATAAGGTTTTGTAGGCTGTAGCTAGGAGACCACTGTGACTGACAAGTGAATCCACCTGTGTGGGGTTTACTGTGTGAAATCCCAGGGACAGGGTTGTATTCATTAGACAAAATAGAGGCAAACGGGCTGAAATTGGGGGAGATACTATTTCAACTGGTCCAATAAGAAATGCCTGCTTTCTTTTCCAATGCAATGTGTGAACTAATGAATATGTCTGGTAAACGCGTTCAGTGCTGCTGCTTTGAAAGTGGTGCAGCGGCGGCACACCAGATTGAAAAGTACTGGGACAAAAGCTGTCTCGCTACACGTTTTCCGGCAGCTCTGTCTTTAAATGTTAACTTGGATAAGTGCAAATGCATGTTGCCTCAAGGCTCTTAGTAGATCAACAAGATCCTATTATTTATACATGTGGGTAGAAATGCCCTTGAACAGAGAGGAACCATAGCAGACAAATAAAAGAAAGAACACTGCTCTTTTTCCACACAGCCTCTATTTGATTTATTTATTTTTTTTGGGGGGGGGGGGGATTCTCATGTAGTCTTTGTAGTCTTATACATTTCCGATTCTTAAACGACCAGCTAGATTTGTTTTGTGATTATTTATTTATTCACTCAGAATTTCTCATCTACAGTTACTTACGAAAGTATTCATCCCCCTTGGCATTTTTTCTATTTTGTTGCCTTATAACCTCGAATTAAAATTGATTTTTGGGGAGTTTGTATCATTTGATTTACACAACATGCCTACCACTTTGAAGATGCAAAATATTTTTTACTGTGAAACAAACAAGAAATGAGACAAAAAAACAGAAAACTTGAACGTGCAAAACTATTCACCTGGTAGCCATGATTAGCTGTTCAGGAGTCTTAAGGCTTGGGGGTAGAAGCTGTTGAGAAGCCTTTTGGACCTAGACTTGGCGCTCCGGTACCGCTTGCCGTGCGGTAGCAGAGAGAACAGTCTATGACTAGGGTGGCTGGAGTCTTTGACAATTTTGAGAGCCTTCCTCTGACACTGCCTGGTATAGAGGTCCTGGATGGCAGGAAGCTTCGCCACCAGTGATGTACTGGCCCGTACGCAGTACCCTCTGTAGTGCCTTGCGGTCGGAGGCCGAGCAGTTGCCATACCAGGCGGTGATGCAACCAGTCAGGATGCTCTCGATGGTGCAGCTGTAGAACTTTTTGAGGATCTGAGGACCCATGTCAAATATTTTCAATCTCCTGAGGGGGAATAGTCGTGCCCTCTTCACGACTGTCTTGGTGTGTTTGGACCATGATAGTTTGTTGGTGATGTGGACACCAAGGAACTTGAAGCTCTCAACCTGTTCCACTACAGCCCCGTCAATGAGAATGGGGGCGTGCTCAGTCCTCTTTTTTTCCTGTAGTCCACAATCATCTCCTTTGTTTTGGTCACGTTGAGGGAGAGGTTGTTATCCTGGCACCACACGGCCAGGTCTCTGACCTCCTCCCTATAGGCTGTCTCATCGTTGTCGGTGATCAGGCCTACCACTGTTGTGTCGTCGGCAAACTTAATGATGGTGTTGGAGTCGTGGCCATGCAGTCATGGCTGAACAGGGAGTACAGGAGGGGACTGAGCACGCACCCCTGAGGGGCCCCCGTGTTGAGGATCAGCGTGGCAGATGTGTTGTTACCTACCCTTACTACCTGGTGGCGGCCCGTCAGGAAGTCCAGGATCCAGTTTCAGAGGGAGGTGTTTAGTCCCAGGATCCTTAGCTTAGTGCTGAGCTTTGAGGGCACTATGGTGTTGAACGCTGAGCTGTAGTCAATGAATAGCATTTTCACGTTGGTGTTCCTTTTGTCCAGGTGGGAAAGGGCAGTGTGGCATGCAATAGAGATTGCATCATCTGTGGATTTGTTGGGGCGGTATGCAAATTGGAGTGGGTCTAGGGTTTCTGGGATAATGGTGTTGATGTGAGCCATGACCAGCCTTTCAAAGCACTTCATGGCTACAGACGTCAGTGCTACGGGTCGGTAGTCATTTAAGCAGGTTATCTTAGTGTCCTTGGGCACGGGGACTATGGTGATCTGCTTGAAACATGTTGGTATTACAGACTCAGTCAGGTACATGTTGAAAATGTCAGTGAAGATACTTGCCAGTTGGTCAGCACATGCTCAGAGTACACGTCCTGGTAATCCGTCTGGCCCTGCGGCCTTGTGAATGTTGACCTGCTTAAAAGTCTTACTCACATCGGCTACGGAGAGCGTGATCACATAGTCATCCGGAACAGCTGGTGCTCTCATGCATGCTTCAGTGTTGCTTTCTCTCGAAGCGAGCACATAAGTGGTTTAGCTTGTCTGGTAGGCTTGTGTCACTGGGCAGCTCGCGGCTGTGCTTCCCTTTGTAGTCTGTAATAGTTTTCAAGCTCTGCCACATCCGACAAGCGTCAATCCCGGTGTAGTACGATTCAATCTTAGTCCGGTATTGACTCTTTGCCTGTTTGATGGTTCGTCGGAGGGCATAGCAGGATTTCTTATAAGCATCGGGGTTAGAGTTGAAAGCGGCAGCTCTACCCTTTAGCTCAGTGTGGATGTTGCCTGTAATCCATGGCTTCTGGACGGGGTAAGTACGTACGGTCACTGTGGGGACGACGTCATCGATGCACTTATTGAGGAAGCCAGTGACTGATGTGGTGTACTCCTCAATGCTATCTGAAGAATGATGTCATGGCTTTAAAAGCTTCTGATAGGCTAATTGACATCATTTGAGTCAATTGGAGGTGTACCTGTGGATGTATTTCAAGGCCTACCTTCAAACTCAGTACCTCTTTGCTTGACATCATGGGAAAATCAAAAGAAATCAGCCAAGACCTCAGAAAAGAATTTGTAGACATCCACAAGTTGGTTCATCCACTGGTTCATCCTTGGGAGCAATTTCCAAACGCCTGAAGGTAGCACGTTCATCTGTACAAACAATAGTACGCAAGTATAAATACCATGGGACCACGCAGCCGTCATACCGCTCAGGAAGGTGACGTACTTTGGTCCGAAAAGTGCAAATCAATCCCAGAACAACAGCAAAGGACCTTGTGAAGATGCTGGAGGAAACAGGTAAAAAGTATCTATATCTGTCACGATCGTCTAATGAGGGAGACCAAGGCGCAGCGTTGCGGGTGAACATATTTATATTTATTACTAGATCACACGATCAAAACAAAGAACGAAACGTGAAGTCCTTCGATACCAAACCAAAAGGAACAAGAAACCACAAAACACAAAGTGCAAGACAAACAGTTAAATATGGCTCCCAATCAGAGACACCCAGCTGACACTCGTTGCCTCTGATTGGGAGTCACTCAGCCCAACATAGAAAATTAAACATAGACTTACACACCCTGGTTCAACATAACATAGTCCCCAGAGCCAGGGCGTGACAGTACCCCCCCCCAAAGGCGCGGACTCCGGCCGCGCCAAACAACCACAACAGGGGAGGGACCGGGTGGGCACTCCGCCTCGGCGGCGGATCCGGCTCCGGACATGACCCAGGCACGGGTTGTGCTGGACTGACGACGCACACCCCTGGCTTGATGCGTGGAGGAGGAACGGGCCGGACCGGGCTGACGAAGCGCACCCCTGACTTGGTGCGGGGAGCAGGAATGAGCCGGACCGGGCTGACGACGCACACCACTGGCTTGGTGCGGGAAGCTTGGATGGGCCGGACTGGGCTGGCGACGCGCACCACAGACTTGGTGCGGAGAGCAGGAACGGGCCGTGCCGGACTGACGACGCACACCACTGGCTTGGTGCGGGAAGCTTGGATGGGCCGGACTGGGCTGGCGACGCGCACCACAGACTTGGTGCGGAGAGCAGGAACGGGCCGGGCTGGGCTGTCGACGCACACCGTAGGCTTTGTGCGTGGAGCAGGAACAGGCCGGGCTGGGCTGTCGACACGCACCCCTGACTTGGTGGGAATGGCAGGATCAGGCCGGGCTGGGCTGTCGACGCGCACCACTGACTTGGTGGGAATGGCAGGAACAGGCCGGGCTGGGCTGATGACGCGCACCACTGACTTGGTGGGAATGGCAGGAACAGGCCGGGCCGGGCTGACGACGCGCACCACTGACTTGGTGGGAATGGCAGGAACAGGCCGGGCTGGGCTGACGACGTGCACCACTGACTTGGTGGGAATGGCAGGAACAGGCCGGACCGTACTGGGGACACACACCACTGGCCCCACGCAGGAATCAGGAACGGGCCGGACCGGACTGGTAACACACCCCAGTACCTCTCGCCGTGCCTCGACACTTTCCCTCTCCTCTGTGCCCAGTGGCCCCCCTAACCTGGCGGCCTTCTCTGCCAACGCTTTGCACCGCTCTAACCCGTACACCTGCTGGCCCGACGTCGTGAGCCCCCCCCTAAAAATTTCCTGGGGGTCTCTCCTCCCTCTTGCCAGACTCGCAATCATCTCCTCCCACGTCCATCCTCTCTCCTCGTCCCGCTGCTTGATCCAGTCGAGGTTGCCACGGAGATCTGCCAGCGATGGCTCCTGAACACGCTGCTTGGTCTGGTTAAGGTGGTTTCTTCTGTCACGATCGTCTAATGAGGGAGACCAAGGCGCAGCGTTGCGGGTGAACATATTTATATTTATTACTAGATCACACGATCAAAACAAAGAACGAAACGTGAAGTCCTTCGATACCAAACCAAAAGGAACAAGAAACCACAAAACACAAAGTGCAAGACAAACAGTTAAATATGGCTCCCAATCAGAGACACCCAGCTGACACTCGTTGCCTCTGATTGGGAGTCACTCAGCCCAACATAGAAAATTAAACATAGACTTAAACACCCTGGCTCAACATAACATAGTCCCCAGAGCCAGGGCGTGACAATATCCACAGTAAAACGAGTCCTATATCGACATAACCTGAAAGGCCGCTCAGCAAGGAAGAAGCCACTGCTCCAAAACAACCATAAAAAAGCCAGACTACGGTTTGCAACTGCACATGGGGACAAAGATCGTACTTTTTGGATAAATGTCCTCTGGTCTGATGAAACAAAAATAGAACTGTTTGGCCATAATGACCATCGTTATGTTTGGAGGAAAAAGGGGGGGCCTTGCAAGCCGAAGAACACCATCCCAACCGTGAAGCACAGGGGTGGCAGCATCATGCTGTGGGGGTGCTTTGCTACAGGAGGGACTGGTGCACTTCACAAAATAGATGGCATCATGAGGAAGGAAAATTATGTGGATATATTGAAGCAACATCTCAAGACATCAGTCAGGAAGTTAAAGCTTGGTCGCAAATGGGTCTTCCAAATGGACAATGACCACAAGTATGCTTCCAAAGTTGTAGCAAAATGGCTTAAGGACAACAATGTCAAGGTATTGGAGTGGCCTTCACAAAGCCCTGATCTCAATCCTATAGAAAATGTGTGGGGAGAACTGAAAAAGCGAGTGCGAGCAAGGAGGCCTACAAACCTGACTCAGTTACACCAGCTCTGTCAGGAGGAATTGGCCAAAATTCACCCAACTTATTGTGGGAATCTTGTGGAAGGCTCCCCGAAACGTTTGACCCAAGTTAAACTATTTAAAGGCAATGCTATCAAATACTAATTGAGTGTATGTAAACTTCTGACCCACTGGGAATGTGATGAAAGAAGTAAAAGCTGAAATAAATAATGATCTCTACTATTGTTCTCACATTTCACATTCTTAAAATAAAGTGTTGATCCTAACTGACCTAAGACAGGGACTTTTTACTAGCATTAAATGTCAGGAATTGTGAAAAACTGAGTTTAAATGTAAGGTGTATGTAAACTTCCGACTTCAACTGTAGATAACTAAGTGTGTCATTGTAGCAAAGTATTTATGAACAAAAAATCAGATCTCTTAAACATTTTGTTAATTTTCTCTCCATTATCTATACAATAGGCAATAATTGATTTTGGCCCAATAGGCCTGGCATATTCCCACGTTCAAGGAGATTTCCGTTTTTTGATATGGTTATTTTGCCTAACAATCTTAAGGCCTACCTATAGAAAAATAAAAAAAGAACTCTACATCTCTGCCCAGCCTGGCAAGAGTGGCCAAAAGGGTGTTTAGCATCCACGGTGGCTCTGCAAGTGTAGAGAGGATATTTTCCGCTGCTGGCCTGCTTTCCAAGGACCATCGCATGAGCCTGAAGCCATAGACTGGCCTAACTCGTGTTTCTAGAAATGAATAAAAAAAATGAATTCAAAGGCACTAATAAGTCATTTTTCGTTTAATATGTGAATAATTCTAAGTAAGTCACAGCCTATATGCAAAATGTATAGACTATAATGATTTAATACAACTAAATGTTGTTTAAATGCTGCGCGCTCGCAAATGCTTCACAAAATAATATAGCCTAAATCAGGCGTGTCAAACTCATTTTAGCTCAGGGGCCACATGGAGGAAAATCTATTCCCAAGTGGGCCGGACCGGAAAAATCATGGTATAAATAACTTAAAAACAACAACTTCAGATTGTTTTCTTTGTTTTAATACGATCAACATACAACATAAAGCTGGGGCCTGAGGACAGTGTGTCCAAAATAGTACAAGCACAACATCACTATTAATCATAAAACACGTCAAGTTTATTTGAAAATTCTAAAGAAAAAGAACACACAAACACACAATGCCTCAGGTCCTTCTAGACCTGTCTGCTGCCTTTGATACTGTGAACCATCAGATCCTCCTCTCCACCCTCTCCGAGCTGGGCATCTCCGGCGCGGCTCACTCCTGGATTGCGTCCTACCTGACCGGTCGCTCCTACCAAGTGGCGTGGCGAGAAGCTGTCTCCGCACCACGTGCTGTCACCACTGGTGTCCCCCAGGGCTCAGTTCTAGGCCCTCTCCTTTTCTCCCTATACACCAAGTCACTTGGCTCTGTCATATCCTCACATGGCCTCTCCTATCACTGCTACGCTGACGATACACAACTAATCTTCTCCTTTCCCCCTTCTGATAACCAGGTGGCGAATCGCATCTCTGCATGTCTGGCAGACATATCAGTATGGATGACGGATCACCACCTCAAGCTGAACCCTGGCAAGACGGAGCTGCTCTTCCTCCCGGGGAAGGACTGCCCGTTCCATGATCTCGCCATCACGGTTGACAACTCCGTTGTGTCCTCCTCCCAGAGTGCGAAGAGCCTTGGCGTGACCCTGGACAACACCCTGTCGTTCTCCGCTAACATCAAGGCGGTGACCCGATCCTGCAGGTTCATGCTCTACAACATTCGGAGAGTACGACCCTGCCTTACACAGGAAGCGGCACAGGTCCTAATCCAGGCACTTGTCATCTCCCGTCTGGATTACTGCAACTCGCTGTTGGCTGGGCTCCCTGCCTGTGCCATTAAACCCCTACAACTCATCCAGAATGCCGCAGCCCGTCTGGTGTTCAACCTTCCCAAGTTCTCTCACGTCACCCCACTCCTCCGCATACTACACTGGCTTCCAGTTGAAGCTCGCATCTGCTACAAGACCATGGTGCTTGCCTACGGAGCTGTGAGGGGAACGGCACCTCCATACCTTCAGGCTCTGATCAGTCCATACACCCAAACGAGGGCATTGCGTTCATCCACCTCTGGCCTGCTGGCTCCCCTTCCTCTGCGGAAGCATAGTTCCCGCTCAGCCCAGTCAAAACTGTTCGCTGCTCTGGCACCCCAATGGTGGAACAAGCTCCCTCACGACGCCAGGACAGCGGAGTCACTCACCACCTTCCGGAGACATTTGAAACCCCACCTCTTTAAGGAATACCTGGGATAGGATAAAGTAATCCTTCTACCCCCCCCCCCAAAAAAAAATTATATACAGTGGGGAAAAAAGTATTTAGTCAGCCACCAATTGTGCAAGTTCTCCCACTTAAAAAGATGAGAGAGGCCTGTAATTTTCATCATAGGTACACGTCAACTATGACAGACAAAATGAGAAAAAAAAATCCAGAAAATCACATTGTAGGATTTTTAATGAATTTATTTGCAAATTATGGTGGAAAATAAGTATTTGGTCAATAACAAAAGTTTTGTCAATACTTTGTTATATACCCTTTGTTGGCAATGACACAGGTCAAACGTTTTCTGTAAGTCTTCACAAGGTTTTCACACACTGTTGCTGTTATTTTGGCCCATTCCTCCATGCAGATCTCCTCTAGAGCAGTGATGTTTTGGGGCTGTCGCTGGGCAACACGGACTTTCAACTCCCTCCAAAGATTTTCTATGGGGTTGAGATCTGGAGACTGGCTAGGCCACTCCAGGACCTTGAAATGCTTCTTACGAAGCCACTCCTTCGTTGCCCGGGCGGTGTGTTTGGGATCATTGTCATGCTGAAAGACCCAGCCACGTTTCATCTTCAATGCCCTTGCTGATGGAAGGAGGTTTTCACTCAAAATCTCACGATACATGGCCCCATTCATTCTTTCCTTTACACGGATCAGTCGTCCTGGTCCCTTTGCAGAAAAACAGCCCCAAAGCATGATGTTTCCACCCCCATGCTTCACAGTAGGTATGGTGTTCTTTGGACGCAACTCAGCATTCTTTGTCCTCCAAACACGACGAGTTGAGTTTTTACCAAAAAGTTATATTTTGGTTTCATCTGACCATATGACATTCTCCCAATCCTCTTCTGGATCATCCAAATGCACTCTAGCAAACTTCAGACGGGCCTGGACATGTACTGGCTTAAGCAGGGGGACACGTCTGGCACTGCAGGATTTGAGTCCCTGTCGGCGTAGTGTGTTACTGATGGTAGGCTTTGTTACTTTGGTCCCAGTTCTCTGCAGGTCATTCACTAGGTCCCCCCGTCTGGTTCTGGGATTTTTGCTCACCGTTCTTGTGATCATTTTGACCCCACGGGGTGAGATCTTGCGTGGAGCCCCAGATCGAGGGAGATTATCAGTGGTCTTGTATGTCTTCCATTTCCTAATAATTGCTGCCACAGTTGATTTCTTCAAACCAAGCTGCTTACCTATTGCAGATTCAGTCTTCCCAGCCTGGTGCAGGTCTACAATTTTGTTTCTGGTGTCCTTTGACAGCTCTTTGGTCTTGGCCATAGTGGAGTTTGGAGTGTGACTGTTTGAGGTTGTGGACAGGTGTCTTTTATACTGATAACAAGTTCAAACCGGTGCCATTAATACAGGTAACGAGTGGAGGACAGAGGAGCCTCTTAAAGAAGAAGTTACAGGTCTGTGAGAGCCAGAAATCTTGCTTGTTTCTAGGTGACCAAATACTTATTTTCCACCATAATTTGCAAATTAATTCATAAAAAATCCTACAATGTGATTTTCTGGATTTTTTTTCTCAATTTGTCTGTCATAGTTGACGTGTACCTATGATGAAAATTACAGGCCTCTCTCATCTTTTTAAGTGGGAGAACTTGCACAATTGGTGGCTGACTAAATACTTTTTTTCCCCACTGTATATATATAAAAAATATTTTTTTAAAAATTGTAAAGTGGTTATCCCACTGGCTATAGGGTGAATGCACCAATTTGTAAGTCGCTCTGGATAAGAGCGTCTGCTAAATGACGTAAATGTAAATGTAATTAACAGAACTGTTTCACAGATCACAGAACTATATCAGGGTGTCATTTCTCAGGCAGAAATGTAGATAAAAATAATGAAATCCTGTTCCCCAAACAAGTGCAAGAACCACAGAGTCAAGAATAGGTTAAATATACAAATAAAATAAAATCAATTAAAAACAATAGCACATCAACATAAAAACATATAAACATAAATCTGAAAGCGTTGCTCAAACTCCCGTAACAGTCCCGTTATTTTATCTTTGAACCGCTTCATGTCTGCCACATGTTGGGTCGCGCACACATTTTTCAGACAGGGGAAGTGCGCTGCATCACCACCGGCAAGTTGCGTCTCCCACAATGACAGCTTCAACTTGAAAGAACGTATGCTGTCATAATACTGTGTGACAACTTTGTTGCGCCCTTGCAGCTGTTTGTTCAAGTTATTCAGGTGCTCTGTAACATCCACCATAAATGCAAGGTCCTGCATCCATTCTGCGGAATGAAATTCTAACACTGGTTTACCCTTTTCTTCCATGAACTGTTCAATTTCTTCTCGTAAATCAAAGAAACGCCTCAGCACAGCACCTCGGCTTAACCATCTTACCTCAGTGTGGTATGGCAGGCCATAGATGTGGTCTTTCTCTCTGAGAAGGCTGTCAAACTGACGGTGATTCAGGCTTCTGGATCGGATGAAATTAACAGTTTGGATGGCCACCTTCATGACGTTATCCACCTTTAATGACTTGCAACACAAAGCCTCCTGGTGCAAAATACAGTGAAAAGTCAAAAAATCACGTCCTCCATTTGCAGATTGCACTTTCTCTCTGAACTTTGTCACAACGCCTGCTTTTTTCCCGATCATTGAGGGCGCACCATCTGTAGCCAGGCTGACAGCGCGGGACCAGTCCACTCCGACCCTGTCCAGCGCGCCGACGAGTGCGGTAAAAATATCAGCTGCTGTCGTTGTATCTGTCATCGGCACCAACTCCACGAACTCCTCGTGACGGTCAATGTGTCATCAACTCCGCGGATGAAAATGGCCAGTTGTGCAACATCTGTAATGTCCGTGCTTTCATCAATTGCAACCGAAAACGCAATAAATGACTTTACTTTTTGCTTCAACTGGCTGTCCAAATCCACTGAAAGATCGGAAATCCTGTCTGCAACTGTGTTTCTTGTCAGGCTGATATTTGCAAAAGCCTGCCGCTTTTCAGGGCACACAATCTCCACTGCCTTCATCATGCATGTTTTTACAAATTCACCCTCACTAAATGGTTTTGAAGCCACTGCGATTTCATTAGCAATGAGGTAGCTAGCTTTCACTGCAGCGTCACTGATGTCTCGGCTGTGAGTAAACACAGACTGCTGTTTCTTCAGACCCGCCAACAGTTCATTCACCTTCTCTCATCTCCGCTGTCCTTGAAAGTTGTCATATTTGTCGGCATGAAGACTCACATAGTGGCGACGAAGGTTATATTCTTTCAGCACTGCAACATGCTCTGAACACACCAAACATACAGCTTTCCCATTCAAATCCGTGAATAAATAGGATGACCATTTTTCTTGGAACACTCTGCACTCTGCGTCCACTTTTCTCTTTTTTGACAGAGACATATTGGGGCAATGAGGGTGCCAAAGCACATAATGTTAAAAGTAGAAGCCGTAATAAATATCACGGGCAAAACAAAGTAGCTCATTGGCTGCACGTGCTTGACCTACTTGCTCTGCCCCGGTATAAACAGTTTGCTTGCTTAACACAATTGCTATTGCGCCATCCAGTGGACGCAATTGGAACAGCAGTTTATTTTATTGAAAAATTGCAGCGCATTTTTATACTTTACAAAATAAAAATAAAAATAAAAAAACACAAATATTATATTTTTATTTTTAATCATCTCGCGGGCCGGATTAAACCCGTTTGCGGGCCTGGTCCGGACGTTTGACACCCCTGGCCTAAATCATTATTTTTCGTACCTTCTTAAGGTCCCCGTCTGGCTCCGGACCTATTTAGAGTGCTTCTATGCTGTTTAATATGACATGTAGCCTATTTGAAATGATGTTCGCTTCTTACATTCACCTTTTCATGTTTATTCAAATACTTTTCATTCAAATCCATAATGGTTTGGTTTCAATACTTAAAAACCAATTGGCAGGTCCAGGTAGTCACAAAAATAGATGAGTGTTGGTTAAATTGTGATTTTAAGCAGGATTATTATTATTTTTGTGAGCATGGAGCAGTTTTTAGCAGAGTGATAGGAAAGGACTTCACTCACATACTCTGGTTAGTTAGCTACTTGAGGTAAGAAAACGTGTAATGTAACATCTAATAAGGGTCACTTGGAAACACTGACCAAAACTGGTTCCTACACTGTCAATAATTTATCCCTGGCTTATTCATTCCTTGTCATATCAAACAAAAATGTATTCAAGGTGCTTCCCACTATATTCCAACTATTGAATTAGAATAATAATTATATTTCCATGATTCCAACAGTTCACCAATTAACTTGGCCTAGATTTTCTGCCCGTATGATGCAGCCCTGCGTGGTACAGTGTGGAAATGATAACAAAAATGCAGGAAATGCAGAAACAATGAAAATGCTGAATTGTTGGGGGGGGGTTGAAGTTGGATTTAACTTATAATATATGTGTTGCCACCCTAGGGTAATAAACTACTCATAAAGCATATTTAGAACTTGTATTATTCAAAAACATAAAATACAGTCAAAAATGTGAAAAGTATTGTGATACAGTATGGCCATATCACCCAGCATTATACTCCACTGCTTCAGACAGCAGAGGTAACTGTAGCACATATACCTGTGGATGAATGAGTGACTTGAATTTATCATGGTGGTCAGAGTACTCCAACAAAATGAACCAGCATATCGTATCGCTACAATATCAATATTGTCACAATATCAGCATATCGTCTTATAGCATTATGACAGTTTTCCAAACATGAGAAGGCATATTGTAGGCCTAAATGTGTGTGTACATTTATTTGTACTGTACGGTACTGTATGTATATGTACTGTACAGGGCTTGTTGAGGTTATTGGGTGATGTTGTTCCCTACACTTCTCTGTATTCCAGACATGACTACAGAACATGAACTTGGTTCTAGCACTTAACGCTTAACGGTAGATAACTCCGTTCCATACATATGTGGGCAACCGCGGCATTCAAATGAGGCTGCAATGAAAACTAATGGGACTGTAGCGACAGTGTTGGCATCAAAATCCGGGGTATGAACTAAGTTTCGATTCAGCGTTGATTGACATGGTAATGGGCAATAGTATTGGAGAAAAGTTGAAAAAACGGACCCCACTGACACTGTACGTTAAAGTGTGACATGTCACGACGTAATGTACGGCACGCATTATTCAACTCATTCTGTGCCGTACAGCCTCTTTGCACCAGGTGTAGCGCTTCTCTCGCAGATTAAAAACAAGAAATGATCAATGGTGACTGTAATGGTGAGTGTAAAGTTAATTACTCGTGAGTTCATCAATAGTTAATTCAATCAATTGTTAATTTATCGCGTAATCACTGCGAGCCATCATAACTCTGTGACACCCACAGTTTAATTGTTAAGATAAATTTAGCGTCGCCCTGAAACCCTATTCAAATTCGACACAAACCTTCAAATAGGTATGTAATGAGACATTCTATAAAGTCTTTATAGTGTTTTATTTACATTTTAGAGGTGATAAGTTGGACAAATCGGGTGAAAAAAGCTGGCTCCCCACACGACATATCTCCCCCTTTCACTATGACGCTGTAGCTTTCGCTTCCCCACCCGCCATTTTAAAAAAGACCCGGCGGAGCTCCATTGCTTTCTTCAATCATGCAGAGACGGGCAGCATGAAGGTCTCGTCATTCATTTTGCTGGAAAGGGGAGAAATTGTGCTTTACAATGGTATTCATATTACAGTTGACCTGGAAGTATTACGTTTTTGGGGCGCTAAAATAAGGTCAAATGTACGGAACAGCGCGATGTACAAAAGTGCGTTAGCTACCGTTACTGTCTAATATTGTGATAGAATGCAGTTAGAAGGTTCACTCTTTAAACTTTATGGGCCAGTTTCCCGACAAAGATTATGTCTACCCCTGCACTAAATAACTATGTTCAATCAAGGAACCACCTCTAAGAGTAACACTTTGCTCTTTTTAAGAGGAATGCCTGCAACAAATCAATCCCACAATAGCCACTAAAACCATTTTTCCGATCATTACCACTTCCTATAGATCCATCAGTGTTACTGCACCACTAACACCATTAACAACCACTACTACAAAACGTAGCAATAGTGATGATAACATATATGCTATAGTAGTAGTATACTACTGTTACAATCATATTATTTAGGTTGAGCCTTGCAGTCTCCACCTGGAATGAACCAGTCATTCCTCAACGGAAACCTGTTTTCTTTCTGTATTTTTCCAGTATTTAGCTGGAATTCTCTACTGGCACCATAGCATTACCTCAGCCACCTCCAGCTGTTGGAACTGACAGACGTGCCCAGTGTCCAGGACTAAGTGACAGAGCAGGCGATGAGCTGTGACCCTCAGATGAAGAGCCTCTGTTCTGGTCAGTTCTGTCTCAGTTCCAGCTTTCCACTACACTAACTGTAGAGAAATAGAAGTAGAGAAGCACAAAGGGGCAGATCAGATTATTAATAATATAATAATATTTATGCTGGGAATGGAAGATAACGGAATGGAAGATAACGGAATGGAAGATAACGCTCCGCAACGGAGTGAAACAGGCAGGTACTCTGTGCTTTTCCAATAAGAAACAAATGTTTTCTGTTGCAAAACATTTTGCTAGGGTGTGCCCTAAATGAACACATCCCTGGAGTTATACTGGAGCAGGATCATTTGAGAAACAGGCAACACTTCTATGTTGATTTACTTTTCCTTTTTTCCACTATTTGGCGAGGTGAGTCAGGGAGCGATCACTTTTTCCTCCACAGAAACTTCCAGAAGAACCCAGGTCTTGCTAAAGCAATGAACTGGGCTCTTGCTCTGGCCAAACGAGATGCAGGCCGGCAATGTTTCCACTGTATCCATGGTAACCTTGTATAGTATGAGTAGGCAAGTTAGTATATTATGTGAGTGGGAGGATGGATTTCAGGGCCATTGACGATAATATGTCATGCATTTGCTTGATTGATTACTTTTTTTGTTTGTTGTCCACTCCACTCGACATCTTACAGGATGTGGTTTAGTAGGATAACATTAGATTATATGGCACCAGATTCTATGCCATTTCTCTTTTTGTAATTTCAAGGAACAACTTAAATCACTGTGCCATTGTTAGGTAATTTCTCGGACTCTAAATTGTTTAAAACCTTTTTGGTTACTACATGATTCCATATGTGTTATTTCATAGTTTTGATGTCTTCACTATTATTCTACAATGTAGTAAACTTCCAGAAGTGAATGATGGTAGAGGACACACCCCCTCTAATATGCATACTGCAAAAAGAACCAACTCATTTTGAAACCTCTTATCTTCAGTTGAGCAAAAAAACTAACATGGCGGAGCATACAAACTACCCATCGTAGGATTACTTTAGATTTTTAGAAGGTGTTTTACTCAATTATTTCGATCACTGGTGAGATCACCCGTGATGTGTTGAATTGTAAACAACAATCGCTAATATTAGATAATTCATATTATGGTTTCTGTCAGCCGAAAGTTATCTAAATATGACCGCTTGTGTTAGGTCACTCTTTCCTCAGTTAGCGCTACGACTAATGTAGCATACATTTTCCGGTTTGGATGAGAATTGTGTTATGCTGTCACTACTTATGTGAATGTCTTGAACCAAACAACTTTTCACTGTAGCCTACACTTGGCCGCCTGAGCCATTGAGCAAATTAAAATAGGGTGTGCAAACTTTTGTTTTTTCACCTCCACATTTTTAATAGCAAATTATCATAATCCATTGGATAATTTGTCAAGTTTCATGATATTGCTTATTCCAGTTACTAATGAGGATGCACCCTTTAAGAAAATGATTGTAAAAACGGTTAATTCCCCGTGGATTGATGTGGAATTGAAAAATTATGTTGATGAGAGGGATGGGGGAAAATAAATGACAAATAAGTCTGGCTGCACAACCGATTGGCAAACGTATTGCAAATTGAGAAATCATATGACTAAAATAAATTAAAAGAAGAAGAAACTACACTATGAAACAAAGATAAATGACATAAAGAATGGTAATTAAAAGCTTTGAGAACCGTAAATGACATTTTTGTGAAAAAGGCAAACTCAGCTCCATCATTCATTGAATCAGATGGCTCATTCATCACCAAACCAACTGATATTGCCAACTACTTTAACGATTTTTTCAATGGCAAGATTAGCAAACTTAGGCATGACATGCCAGCAACAATTGCTGAAACTACACATCCAAGTATATCTGACCAAATTGTGAAAGACAAGCATTGTAATTTTGAATTCCGTAAAGTGAGTGTGGAAGAGGTGAAAAAAGTATTGTTGTCTATCAACAATGACAAGCCACCGGGGTCTGACAACTTGGATGGAAAATTACTGAGGATAATAGCGGACGATATTACCACTCCTATTTGCCATATTTTCAATTTAAGCCTACTAGAATGTGTGTGACCCCAGGCTTGGAGGGAAGCAAAAGTCATTCCACTACCTAAGAATAGTAAAGCCCCCTTTACTGGCTCAAATAGCTGACCCATTAGCCTGTTAACAACCCTTAGTAAACTAATGGAAAAAATGGTGTTTGACCAGATACAATGCTATTTTACAGTAAACAAATGGACAACAAACTTTCAGCATGCTTATAGAGAAGGACATTCAACAAGCACATCACTAACACAAATGACTGATGATTGGCTGAGATAAATTGATGTTAGCAGCAGCTAATGGGGATCCATAATAAATACAAATACAAATATTATATGATATCTGAGTGAGAATGACTGTCAAAATCAATTGGGACCCCCTTCAGGTCAGGGCCCCTGCATGCCCTGTCGGTATTTGGGTGATTACTACCAGTTTAGATAGCTGACTAGACTAACTACCAATCAAACAATTGACATGGCTAATTGTCAGCTAATTGAGTGAATGACATAACAATAGAAAAACTGCTGTTGCACAAACACATTTAGAAATTGCACCTGGTTTATTTTGCTATTCTTACTCTCAATAAGAAGTTGAGACCCCGATGGAGCTCCTAAAAAAAAAAGATTTTTGCTTATGCCTGGAGCTGGCCAAACAAATTATCCCACAACACTTTACAGCAAATCGAAAATATTTAAATACTGCTTGTTTTTAGTGTTGGGCTGTGTATGTGTGTGTTGGGGTGTCAGTGTAATTACTGTATGTGTGAGTGTGTGGGTAGAATCCAGTGTTTTTGCATAGAGTCAGTGCAAGAGAGTTAGTGCAAAAAAGGGTCAATGCAGGTAGTCCGAGTAGCCATTTGATTAGCTATTTAGCAGTTTTGTTTAGCAGTCTTATGGCTTGGGGGTAGAAGCTGTTCAGGGTCCTGTTGGTTCCAGATTTGGTGCACTGGTACCGCTTGCTGTGCGGTAGCAGAGAGAACAGTCGTATACTTTTTTGGGGGCCTTCCTCTGACACCGCCTGGTATAGAGGTCCTGGGTGGCAAGGAGCTCGGCCCCAGAGATGTACTGGGCCATACTCATCACCCTCTGTAGCACCTTGCAGTCGGGTGTCTTGAAGTTGCCGTACCAAGCGGTGCAGCCAGTCAAGATATTCTCAATGGTGCAGCTGTAGAACATTCTAAGGATCTGCCAAATCTTTTGAGCCTCCTCAAGGTGAAGAGTCGCTGTTGTGCCCTCTTCATAACTGTGTGGGTGTGTGTGGACTATGTTAAGTCCTTAGCGATGTGGATGCAGAGGAACTTGAAGCTCTCGACCCGCTCCACCACAGCCCCATCGATGTGGATGGGGGCGTGCTCGCCCCTCCGTTTCCTGTAGTCCACGATCAGCTCCTTTGTATTGCTGATGTTTAGGGAGAGGTTGCTGTCCTGGCACCACAATGCCAGGTCTCTGACCTTCTCCCTATAGGCTGCCTCTTCGTCATCGGTGATCAGTCCTACCACCGTTGTATCGTCAGCAAACTTGATGATGGTGTTGGAGCCGTGCGCAGCCATGCAGTCGTGGGTGAACAGGGAGTAAAGGAAAGGACTTAGCACACACCCCTGATGGGCCCCCGTGCTGATGGTCAGCATGTCAGATGTGTTGTTGCCTACCCTCACCGCCTGGGGGCGGCCCGTTAGGAAGTCCAGGATCCAGTTGCAGAGGGAGGTGTTGAGTCCTAGGGTACTGAGCTTGGTGATGAGCTTGGAGGGGACTACGGTGATAAATGCTGAGCTGTAGTCAATGAACAGCATTCTTACGTACAGTGCATTCGGAAGGTATTCTGACCCATTGACTTTTTCCATATTTTGTTAAGTTACAGCCTTATTCTAAAATGGATAACATTTTACCCCATAATGACAAAGCGAAAACAGGTTTTTAGAAATTTTAGCAAAAATATTAAAAATAAAAAACAGAAATACCTTATTTACATAGGTATTCAGACCCTTCGCAATGAAACTAGAAATTGTGCATCCTGTTTCCATTGATCATCCTTAAGATGTTTCTACCACTTGATTGGACTTCACATGTGATAAATTCAATTGATTGGACATTATTTGGAAAGGCACACACCTGTCTATATAAGGTCCCACAGTTGACAGTGCATGTCAGAGCAAAAACAAGCCATGAGGTCGAAGGAATTGTCCGTAGAGCTCCAAGACAGGATTGTGTCGAGGCACAGATCTGGGGAAGGGTACCAAAACATTTCTGCAGCATTGAAGGTCCCCAAAAACACAGTGGCCTCCATCATTCTAAAATGGAAGAAGTTTGGAACCATCAAGACTCGAGCTGGCTGACCGGCCAAACTGAGCAATCAGGGGAGAAGGGCCTTGGTCAGGGAGGTGACCAAGAACCTGATGAATACTCTGATAGAGCTCCAGAGTTCCTCTGTGGAGATGGGAGAACCTTCCAAAAGGACAACCCTCTCTACAGCACTCCACCAATCAGGCCTTTATGGTAGAGTGGCCAGATGGAAGCTACTCCTCAGTAAAAGGCACATGACAGCCCGCTTGGAGTTTGCCAAAAGGTACCTTAAAGGACTCTCAGACCACGAGAAACAAGATTCTCTGGTCTGATGAAACCAAGATTGAACTCTTTGGCCTGAATGCCAAGTGTCACGTATGGAGGAAACCTGGCACCATCCCTACAGAGATGTTTTTCAGCGGCAGGGACTGGGAGACTAGTCAGGATTGAGGGAAAGATGAATGGAGCAAAGGACAGACAGATCCTTGATGAAAACCTGCTTCAGTTATGCTCTGGACCTCAGACTGGGGCGAAGGTTTACCTTACCGTACATTGACCCTAAGCACACAGCCAAGACAACGCAGGAGTGGCTTCAGGACAAGTCTCTGAATGTCCTTGAGTGGCCCAGCCAGAGCCCAGACTTGGAACCCGATCGAACATCTCTGGAGAGACCTAAAAATACCTGTGCAGCAACGCATACCATCCAACCTGACAGAACTTGAGAGGATCTGCAGAGGAGAATGGGAGAAACTCCCTAAATACAAGTGTGCCAAGCTTGTAGCGTCATACCCAAGAAGACTCGAGGCTGAAAATGCTGCCAAAGGTGCTTCAACAAAGTACTGAGTAAAGGGTCTGAATACTTATGTAAATGTGATATTTCGTTTATATATATATTTGCAAACATTTCTCAAAACCTGTTTTTGCTTTGTCATTATGGGGTATTGTGTGTAGATTGATAAGGGGGGGAAAACTATTCAATCCAATTTAGAATAAGGCTGTAATGTAACAAAATGTGGAAAAAGTCAAGGGGTCTGAATTCTTCCGAATGCACTGTATTCTTCCTTTTTTCCAGGTGGGTGGGAGTGCAATAGATGTTGCGTCACCTGTGGATCTTTTGGGGCAGTATGTCACACCCTGGCTCTGGGACTCTATATGTTGAGCCAGGGTGTGTTCATTCTATGTGTTCTGTTTCTTTGTTTGGGTGTTCTAGGTTGTCTGTTTCTATGTTTGCCTGTGTGACTCCCAATCAGAGGCAACGAGTGTCAGCTGTCGGCTGGTTGTCTCTGATTGGGAGCCATATTTAAACTGTATGTTTTCCCTTGGGTGTTGTGGGTTTTTGTTCCTTGTCGGTCTTTGTCACCGTGGACTTCACGAGTCGTTTATTGTTTTGTTTGACACTTTAATATAATAAAGTATCATGTTCGCTCAACACGCTGCGCATTGGTCTACTGCTCTTCAAGACGATCGTGACAGAAAAACCCACCATACCAGGACCAAGCAGCGTGTCCAGGAACACACGCAGGAGGTGACTCTTGTGGATGTCCTCCTCGGTTGGGGGCAGATTACTGAGGAGGAGGCCGTCCGGTACCGGAAGGCGATAAAGGGGGAGACCCAGGCAGGAGAGGAGCAGCGGCGCCAAACGGGTCAACGTCGGACAGGCGAGAGGCAACCCCAAGAAATTTTTAGGGGGGGGCACACGGCATGGGCGACTGGGCAGCAGGAGGCTGCCACAGGGCGAAATGGGAGACGAGGAGAGAAGGCCACCGGGTTACGGGAGCCATTGGCGAGAGGAGGGAAGGAAGTTGTAGAGGCACGGCGAGAGGTACTGAGGTGTATTGCCAGTCCGGTCCGGCCCGTTCCTGATCCCCGTTTAAGGCCAGTGGTGTGTGTTCCCAGTACGGTCCGGCCTGTTCCTGCTCCACGCACCAAGCCTACGGTGTGCGTCGCCAGCCCAGTCCGGCCTGTCCCTGCTCCACGCACCAAGCCTACGGTGTGCGTCGACAGCCCAGCCCGGCCTGTTCCTGCTCCACGCACCAAGCCTACGGTGTGCGTCGCCAGCCCAGCCCGGCCTGTCCCTGCTCCACGCACCAAGCCTATGGTGTGCGTCGCCAGCACAGCCCGGCCTGTCCCTGCTCCACGCACCAAGCCTACGGTGTGCGTCGACAGCCCAGCCCGGCCTGTTCCTGCTCCACGCACCAAGCCTACGGTGTGCGTCGCCAGCCCTGCCCGGCCTGTTCCTGCTCCACGCACCAAGCCTACGGTGTGCGTCGACAGCCCAGCCCGGCCTGTCCCTGCTCCACGCACCAAGCCTACGGTGTGCGTCGACAGCCCAGCCCGGCCTGTTCCTGCTCCACGCACCAAGCCTACGGTGTGCGTCGCCAGCCCAGTCCGGCCTGTCCCTGCTCCACGCACCAAGCCTACGGTGTGCGTCGCCAGCCCAGCCCGGCCTGTTCCTGCTCCACGCACCAAGCCTACGGTGTGCGTCGCCAGCCCTGCCCGGCCTGTTCCTGCTCCACGCACCAAGCCTACGGTGTGCGTCGCCAGCCCTGCCCGGCCCGTTCCTGCTCCACGCACCAAGCCTACGGTGTGCGTCGACAGCCCAGCCCGGCCTGTCCCTGCTCCACGCACCAAACCTACGGTGTGCGTCGCCACCCAGCCCGGCCTGTTCCTGCTCCACGCACCAAGCCTACGGTGTGCGTCGCCAGCCCTGCCCGGCCTGTCCCTGCTCCACGCACCAAGCCTACGGTGTGCGTCGCCAGCCCTGTCCGGCCTGTCCCTGCTCCACGCACCAAGCCTACGGTGTGCGTCGTCAGCCCAGCCCGGCCTGTCCCTGCTCCACGCACCAAGCCTACGGGGTGCGTCGCCAGCCCGGCCCGGCCTGTCCCTGCTCCACGCACCAAGTCTACGGTGCGCGTCGCCAGCCCGGTCCGGCCTGTTCCTGCCACTCGCACCAAGTCTACGGTGCGCGTCGCCAGCCCGGCCCGGCTCGTTCCTGCCACTCGCACCAAGCCAGGGGTGCGAGTCGTCAGTCCGGCACAACCCGTGCCTGGGTCATCGGTGCCAGATCAGGTACCGCTTTATTGCTCCCCAACGGAGCTGAAGCTAGCCGCTCCTGCTACGTCCAGGTCAGCTCCAGCCAGCGGAGCCAGACTGGACCAGGGGCGCTATGGGGGGTTCATTGGAGGGTGGTGGTCAAGGCCGGAGGCAGAATCGCCGCCGAGGAGGTATGCCCGCCCAGCCCTCCCCTGTTTTGCTTTAGTTGAGGCGCGGTCGCAGTCCGCGCCTTTAGGGGGGGGTACTGTCACACCCTGGCTCTGGGACTCTATATGTTGAGCCAGGGTGTGTTCATTCTATGTGTTCTGTTTCTTTGTTTGGGTGTTCTAGGTTGTCTGTTTCTATGTTTGCCTGTGTGACTCCCAATCAGAGGCAACGAGTGTCAGCTGTCGGCTGGTTGTCTCTGATTGGGAGCCATATTTAAACTGTATGTTTTCCCTTGGGTGTTGTGGGTTTTTGTTCCTTGTCGGTCTTTGTCACCGTGGACTTCACGAGTCGTTTATTGTTTTGTTTGACACTTTAATATAATAAAGTATCATGTTCGCTCAACACGCTGCGCATTGGTCTACTGCTCTTCAAGACGATCGTGACACAGTATGCAAATTGGAGTGGGTCCAGGGTGTCTGGGATGATGGTGTTGATGTGAGCCATGACCAGCCTTTCAAAATCTTTCATGGCTATAGATGTGAGAGCTACGGGGCTATAGTCATTTAGGCAGGTTACCTTGACGTTCTTGGGCACAGGGTGGTCTGCTTGAAAGAAGTTGGTATTACAGATCGGATCAGGGATAGTTTGAAAATGTCAGTGAAGACACTAGCCAGTCAATGCATGCTCTGTGTATGCGTCCTGGTATTCCATCTGGTCCTGCAGTCTTGCGAATGTTAACTTGTTTAAAGGTCTTACTCACATCGGCTACAGAGAGCGAGTTCACACAGTCGTCATGAACAGCTGGTGCTCTCATGCATGGTTCAGTGTTGGTAGGCTTGCGTTGCTGGGCAGCTCGCGGCTGGGTTTCCCTTTGTAATCCGTTATAGTTTGCAAGCCCTGCCACATCTGATGAGTGTCAGAGTCTGTGTAGTAGGATTCGATCTAAGTCCTGTATTGACACTTTGCCTGTTTGATGGTTCGTCTGAGGTCGTAGCGGGATTTCTCATAATTGTCCGGATTAGTGTTCTGCTCCTTGAAAGCAGCAGTTCTAGCCTTTTGCTCAGTGCAGATGTTGCCTGTAATCCATGACTTCTGGTTGGGGTATGTACGTACGATCACTGTGGGGACGACGTCATCCATGCTTTTATTAACGAAGCCGGTGACTGATGTGGTAAACGCCTCAATATTATCGGTTGAATCCCGGAACATATTCCAGTCTGTGCTAGCAAAACAGTCCTAGCACTAAAATATGTGCAACATGAAAATATTGTCCCAATTACATTGTGTAACATATTGACGGTACCTAACTAGACCCAGAGATAGGCTATCCAATGTCAAACCAACTTTGCTAGTTGGTTAAAGAATTTGGCTAGCACTAGCTAGCCTAGGCAACTCCAGGACACAATACCTTGTTAGACTGTTTCAGGTTATCTAGAAGGGTGAGTGACTGTACATACGCTTGCCACATGCGAACACACACATAAAATACACCCACATTAAACCACCCCCCCAAGAAAACTCTCATTTGTGACCCACCGCCTCGATTCGGTCTTATGTTGCAAAATTTGAATGTGTATTTTTTTACATTGGATAAAAGTAGAGACTCAGCGCTACAAAATGGTATATCATACACTGCAGATGAGGAACAATGGAAAAGTCATTATTTGAAAGTTAATAAACTTGTAACAAAATTTTTGAGAAAATGGCCCTTGAATGTTTTGGTATACCTACCGGAGAGCTTTTCTTTGTCTACACCTATTCAGCATCGTTCACACCCTCTTAACCCAGCCACACCCATCTCTTTAAGGATTCACATGTGAGGCCATGTGCTAAATAGAGTGAGCAAGGTAGTGTAGTAAACAACCAAATATTTCAAGACTAAAAGTGGTTAAAGTAGTAGCCTACAATAAGGAAAAACTCCAGGTAAAAATACACTTTATCTAGTCCTTGGCCTATATCCTAATCTGACTTTGGTGCAGGCCAAGTTATTCTTCACTTTACCGTCTCTCTAGTAAACACACACTATATCAAATAGAATCAAAGTTTATTTGTCACATGAACAGGATAGAGAAGGTGTAAAAGGTACAGTGAAATGGTTACTTGGATATTTGCATAGTAGCAATATCAAAAATAGAAAGTGTCCAGATAAATATTTTATAATTATTAGATTATGCTTAGTGCTTACCCATACACACTTGTTTAAATTGATGGGTCATGTGAAAGAAATGCTATAATCACATCTTATCAGCCACATCTAGCTAAGTGGATGGGTCACTATTGTCTAGACATGTACATGAAATGTTCATGAAATACAATAGATAGCCTTAATCACCCCCAGACACACCTGGCTAACTTGATTTGATTTGATGGGTCATGTAATCATCTGGCGAAGTGGCGTCTTTTGTTTAGACATGTAGCTAACTAGCTAGCTAGCTAAACATTGAACCATAATCCCAACCCCTACTACTAGCAATACAAACAGATTGTCATAGCTAGCCACCATGCATGAAATGCTGTAGTCTGAATCTGCAGGTAGCTAAAGCTAACCAACTAGGTTCAATGTTAGCTAAATAGCTAAGATCAGGCTATAACTAGCAATGCAAATGTCTTTCTGGGATACAAATAATATTACTACACAGGTCATACACGTAACGTTAGCTAGCGAGCCAGCAAGTGAATGTTTGCTAGCTAGCTAACAAACAGTATGCTTTAACTTGCAATGAAAACGACTTTGACAAAATTAGAAACGTACAATATCTGAAAATGTAGCTAGACTCTTACCCGTATACATGGATGAACACTTCACGACAGACTGGAACCACTTAACTACGACATCGTGTGTCGTTTCCGTTTTGTTTGTATAACTTGTTTGGCCCGCGTTGTCAAGTCACTCCGGTTCACACTGACCGTGTGCAGAAAGCAGTCCATCACAACCTGCTAAATTCAGGGCAGCAATGTTGTTGAGAGCAGTAGCAACACTTTTGCAGTTCTCCATGGTTAACGTTATATCTTTCAAAAAAGCTGTGGTAGCAAGGATTATCTACACATACTGAGCAGCTCATGTTATAGATAGAACCATGCTACATGGCAGACCAATCCTAACTCATCTCTCGGCATGTCCAGCCCATCTATTATCTCAGCCAATCATGACTAGCGGGAAGGTTCCTGTCTTTTTCCTTGATTAAACCAACTAGGCTCGTAATAAAAAAAAAATATATTATTTACAGATGGCATAGAAGTTTGTTATTAAGGCACATGAAAGTTCACATGTTCCAGAAGGCATTTCTGCCCCAAAAAACGCATATTAAAACAAAAAACGTTCAAATGCCTCTCCTGTGAAGCAGTGGCGTGCGACATACGCCTAGCTTCCTGAAATGGGTCACATTTGGCTTCTGTCATGGCCCCTGCATTTCTTAATGACCAAGCAGAACAATTAGGTCAAATCAGGAAGTTCAGACCCCTTTAATTAAAAACTAGCAGTATTTCAATCTTCTCGATTTGCAGTAAAGTTTTGTGGGATAATTAGGAGTACAGCGACACCTACGATCCCAGGATTGAGGTGTTTTCAAATAATTTCACTTGAAGTTCACCGCACTTGAGGTTTCACAGTATTCCTTCTACTGTAGCTGCAATGTTATGGCTAATAGAAGACCGGTAAATTAGACGTGTTATGTTACTTTTTTGATTCTGTTTACGTTTTCCCACGCAGATGCACTGAGCCCGTTGTGTGTCAGCTAACACACTAACAGCTGTGGAGCTGTTAGCCTGCAGCCAATCATGGGCTTCTCTCCATTTCAAAAAGCAACATCTGCGAAACACATACACTGTTGACTCTAAGACATGACAGTAGACTCAATTCCAAATAACATAGACCTACATAAAGGATTACAAGCATTATTCAAAATTACAATTTTAAATCAGGACATTCTTTTCAGAACTTGATTGACAGGACTATTACTTATGTTTCAGTTCAATTGTCATAACTGATGACTAACATGTGCATACGATTCCTACACTGGTCCCACCCAGGGAGATACCTCTATTAATACCAGAGTAATTATATAATACATATTGAGACTTAAAGGCAGATAATGTGCATCCAGCCTGACAACCATGATTACCTGTTCTTTTGATTTCCTAGTTCACTCGTTTTTTGGGCCACCTACATCTCCATTATTCAACACATCAAATGATCTAATATTTCTACACTCTAACATTTATCTCTCTCTCTCTCTCTCTCTCTGAATACTTTCCCTGCCTTCATTTCAGCAATCACTTTTTAGTAAAGTATTCGCTAAAGGAGGGTCGAACCATAAAATGCAGGTTAGGGTAACAATATAAGAGAGGTGTTCATTTCCTGTCAAAGCTTTAGCACTTTGTTGGCTTGGTGCACTTTTCCCTTACAGTGGCCCCTACAGCAATGCAGTCAGAGTTAGCCCCCTTCTCAACCAAGGTGTAATGGAGAGGCAAGGTGGGGTGGAACCTCCATAAATCATCAGGTTTGCCCATTAACCCTGCAGAGCTGTGAGCCACGGTAGGTCCCAACATTATCACCGCCATGAGGATCAATGAGCCAGCCGGGAGTATGAGCAAAGGTCGTCAGGGAGAGAAGTCAAATAAAGAAGTCAAATAAACTTATCCCACAGCTTTAGTTCTGATTATAGAGATGACACCCCTCAAAATCACACACTCTCTGGGGAACACATGTGCAAGTATGCACACACCAATAAATAGTGAAACATTAATAAAGTTATCCTTTTAGATAAAACTATACTAAATATATTCACGTCACCAAATAATTGATTAAAACACACTGTTTTGCAATGAAGGTTTACAGTAGCCTCAACAGCACTCTCTGGGGTAGCACTATTGTGTAGCCGGAGGACAGCTAGTTTCCATCCTCCTCTGGGTACATTGACTTCAATACAAAACCTAGCAGGCTCATGGTTCTCACCCCCTTCCATCGACTTACACAGTAATTGCAGCATGAACTGACATACAGTGAGGGAAAAAAGTATTTGATCCCCTGCTGATTTTGTACGTTCGCCCACTGACAAAGAAATGATCAGTCTATAATTTTAATGGTAGGTTTATTTGAACAGTGAGAGACAGAATAACAACAACAAAAATCCAGAAAAACGCAAGTCAAAAATGTTATAAATTGATTTGCATTTTAATGAGGGATATAAGTATTTGACCCCCTCTCAATCAGAAAGATTTCTGGCTCCCAGGTGTCTTTTATACAGGTAATGAGCTGAGATTAGGAGCACACTCTTAAAGGGAGTGCTCCTAATCTCAGCGTGTTACCTGTAAAAAGACACCTGTCCACAGAAGCAATCAATCAGATTCCAAACTCTCCACCATGGCCAAGACAAAAGAGCTCTCCAAGGATGTCAGGGACAAGATTGTAGACCTACACAAGGCTGGAATGGGCTACAAGACCATCGCCAAGCAGCTTGGTGAGAAGGTGACAACAGTTGGTGCGATTATTTGCAAATGGAAGAAATACAAAATAACTTTCAATCTCCCTCGGCCTGGGGCTCCATGCAAGATCTCACCTCGTGGAGTTGCAATGATCATTAGAACGGTGAGGAATCAGCGTAGAACTACACAGGAGGATCTTGTCAATGATCTCAAGGCAGCTGGGACCATAGTCACCAAGAAAACAATTGGTAACACATTACGCCGTGAAGGACTGAAATCCTGCAGCGCCCGCAAGGTCCCCCTGCTCAAGAAAGCACATATACAGGGCCGTCTGAAGTTTGCCAATGAACATCTGAATGATTCAGAGGAGAACTGGGTGAAAGTGTTGTGGTCAGATGAGACCAAAATGGAGCTCTTTGGCATCAACTCAACTCGCCATGTTTGGAGGAGGACGAATGCTGCCTATGACCCCAAGAACACCACCCCCACCGTTAAACATGGAGGTGGAAACATTATGCTTTGGGGGTGTTTTTCTGCTAAGGGGACAGGACAACTTCACCGCATCAAAGGGACGATGGACGGCGCCATGTACCGTCAAATCTTGGGTGAGAACCTCCTTCCCTCAGCCAGGGCATTGAAAATGGGTCGTGGATGGGTATTCCAGCATGACAATGACCCAAAACACACGGCCAAGGCAACAAAGGAGTGGCTCAAGAATAAGCACATTAAGGTCCTGGAGTGGCCTAGCCAGTCTCCAGACCTTAATCCCATAGAAAATCTGTGGAGGGAGCTGAAGGTTCGAGTTGCCAAATGTCAGGCTGTCACGCCCTGGCTCTGGGGACTCTTATAGGTTGAGCCAGGGTGTTAGTTTCTAGTTCATGTGTTTCTATGTTGGCCGGGGTGGTTCCCAATCATTGGCAGCTGTGGCTTGTTGTCTCTGACTGGGAACCATACTTAGGCAGCCTGTTTTGCACTTGTCATTTGTGGGATCTTGTTCCGGAGAGGTTTGTGTTTGTTAACCTTAGGACTTCACGTATCGTTTTGTTGTTTTGTTATTGTTTAATACTACTCATTAAAAGATGTACGCATATCACGCTGTGCCTTGGTCCGTTACTTACTACGATCGTGACAGAATATCCCACCAAATAAGGACCAAGCAGCGTGTCCAGGAGCAAACGCCGGAGGTAACGCTAGTGGATGTCCTCCTCGGTTGGGGGAAGATCACCGAGGAGGAGGCCGTCCGCTACCGGAGGGCGATGAGGGAGGATGTCCAGGCAGGAGAGGAGAAGCGGCGCCAACCGGGCCGTAGTCGTACAGGCGAGAGGCAACCCCAATAAAAAAAATTGGGGGGGCACACGGCATGGACGACGGGGCTGCTGGAGGCAGCTACAGGGCGAGTTTGTGGACTAGGAGAGGAGGCCACCAGGTTACGGGGGCCATTGGTCAGGAGGGAGAAGGAGAGTGTGGAGGCACGGCGAGAGGAACTGAGTAGGCAGCAGAGGGAGCGGAGGTTTATGAGGAAACCCAGTCCCGCTCCTCGCACCAAGCAAGTGGTGTGTGTCACCAGTCCGGTCCGGCCCGTTCCTGATTCCCGCACAAGGCCAGTGGTGTGTGTTCCCAGTACGGTCAGGCCCGTTCCTGCTCCCCGCACTAAGTTAGTGGTGCGTGTTCCCAGTACGGCCCAACCCGTTCCTGCTCCCCGCACTAAGTTAGTGGTGCGTGTTCCCAGTACGGCCCAACCCGTTCCTGCTCCCCGCACTAAGTTAGTGGTGCGTGTTCCCAGTCCGGTCCAACCCGTTCCTGCTCCCCGCACTAAGTTAGTGGTGCGTGTTCCCAGTCCGGCCCGACCCGTTCCTGCTCCCCGCACTAAGGTAGTGGTGCATGTTCCCAGTCCGGCCCGACCCGTTCCTGCTCCCCGCACTAAGTTAGTGGTGCGTGTTCCCAGCCCGGCCCGGCCTGTTCCTGCCCCTTGCACCAAGCCAGTGGTGCGCGTCGCCAGCCCGGCCCGGCCTGTTCCTGCCCCTCGCACCAAGCCTGTGGTGCGCGTCGCAAGCCCGGCCCGGCCTGTTCCTGCCCCTCGCACCAAGCCTGTGGTGCGCATCGCCAGCCCGGCCCGGCCTGTTACAGCCCCTCGCACCAAGCCTGTGGTGCGCGTCGCCAGACCGGCCCGGCCTGTTCCTGCTCCCCGCACCAAGCCAGTGGTGCGCGTCGCCAGCCCGGTCCGGCCTGTTCCTGCTCCCCGCACCAAGCCAGTGGTGCGCGTCGCCAGCCCGGTCCGGCCTGTTCCTGCTCCCCGCACCAAGCCAGTGGTGCGCGTCGCCAGCCCGGTCCGGCCTGTTCCTGCTCCCCGCACCAAGCCAGTGGTGCGCGTCGCCAGCCCGGTCCGGCCTGTTCCTGCTCCCCGCACCAAGCCAGTGGTGCGCGTCGCCAGCCCGGTCCGGCCTGTTCCTGCTCTCCGCACCAAGCCAGTGGTGCGCGTCGCCAGCCCGGTCCGGCCTTGTCCTGCTCCCCGCACCAAGCCAGTGGTGCGCGTCGTCAGCCCAGTCCGGCCTGTTCCTGCTCCCTGCACCAAGCCTGGGGTGCGCGTCGTCAGCCCGGTCCGGCCCGTTCCTACTCCCCGCACCAAGCCAGTGGTGCACGTCGTCAGTCCGGCACAGCCCGTGCCTGTTCCACCGGTGCCTGGTCAGGCACCGGTCTGCTGCTCCACACCGGAGCCTGAGCAATCCGCTCCACCGGTGTCCAGTCCAGCTCCGGGCCAGCGGGACCAGACCAGGGGCGCTACGGGGGGGTAGCGAGAGAGTGGTGGTCACGCCCGGAGCCGGATCCGCCTACCCCGCCTACCCTCTTGAGTTTGTGTGGCGCGGTCGCAGTCCGCGCCTTTGGGGGGGGGGTACTGTCACGCCCTGGCTCTGGGGACTCTTATATGTTGAGCCAGGGTGTTAGTTTCTAGTTCATGTGTTTCTATGTTGGCCGGGGTGGTTCCCAATCAGAGGCAGCTGTGGCTTGTTGTCTCTGATTGTGAACCATACTTAGGCAGCCTGTTTTGCACTTGTCATTTGTGGGATCTTGTTCCGGAGAGGTTTGTGTTTGTTAACCTTAGGACTTCACGTATCGTTTTGTTGTTTTGTTATTGTTGAATAGTACTCATTAAAAGATGTACGCATATCACACTGCGCCTTGGTCCGTTACTTACGACGATCGTGACACAGGCTCGAAACCTTAATGACTTGGAGAAGATCTGCAAAGAGGAGTGGAACAAAATCCCTCCTGAGATGTGTGCAAACCTGGTGGCCAACTACAAGAAACGTCTGACCTCTGTGATTGCCAACAAGGGTTTTGCCACCAAGTACTAAGTCGTGTTTTGCAGAGGGGTCAAATACTTATTTCCCTCATTAAAATACAAATCAATTTATAACATTTTTGACATGCGTTTTTCTGGATTTTTTTGTTGCTATTCTGTTTCTCACTGTTCAAATAAACCTACCATTAAAATTATAGACTGATCATGTCTTTGTCAGTGGGCAAACGTACAAAATCAGCAGGGGATCAAATACTTTTTTCCCTCACTGTATTGCCGACCCAATCAAATAGTGAATCGAGTACTGAAAGCATGAGCTACAGCTAGCTAGCACTGCAGTGCATCAAATGTGGTGAGTAGTTGATTCAAAGAGAGAGAAAGACAATAGTTGAACCGTTTTATACAAATTAATTTCTTCAGAAATTAAGGAGAAGCAACAAAGAGAGAGAGCTAGCTATATTTTGTTGTATTTCTTTCCCCACTTTCGCTTACTTAGCTAGGGAATGAAGATAGCTAGTTTAGCCTACTCAAACACCCGGCTCAAACAGAGTGGGATTCTATGTTAGCTTGCTGGCTATGGCTACCCAACACTGGAACTCTTCATAACCTTTTGGTTTTATGAATTTATTGCCACCGGGTCCCGCCGGTGTTACTGCTAAACTGCTTGCTGTACACTGTACTGCATGATTGTAGCAGGTTTACTAACGTGTTAGTTCTAGTAGCTATGTTGACTAGTATGACGTTAACTAATATGGTGACAACGATGTAGGCTGTGTGTAGCGGTTAGCAGCTATGGTATGAAGGTTTGGCTTGGAAAGTGTTTTTTGCCTGGTCACAGACAGCTGTTGTATTGTCCACTGAAGTCCACAAGTGAAGGGAAAAGGTGAGCGGAGGAGAGAGCATAGATGCGAGAAGGAATTATATATACAACGAGCAGTGATCATGCTGTTTGCATGTGATCATTCTGTGATTCTGTTGAAAAACGTTTCTTAAACAGAAGCAAAACAGAATGAAACGGGGATAAACAAACCTGAATTTGTCCAATAGAAACTCTCGTTTGCAACTGTTGGACTAATGATTACACCAACAAGGCGGTATTGAATGTGTCACTGTCTGTCACCTTGATTACTCAAACTTTTCTCTCGACCTGTGCACCTACATTGTAAACTTTCATTCGTAGGTTGTAGCAACCTCATGATGGGTATAGGGAAAATTTGAGGATCAAGAAGTAGCCTAAACCTATCGATGTTACATTGAGCTGGGTGAACGGAATATGAATGACAGTCATACAATATGCTGTAATAGAAGTAAGGCCATGCTCCTAAAAAAAATGTGTCCTCCCTCATCTTAAACGACATCAACTGCCACTGCCGCACACGCATACCCACATGCATGCAATTTCAACAATTCATCAAGACTTTCAAGGCTATGTGAACATTGTGGGGAACTTGTGTATAGACTGCGCAGTCATGTGATCAGTGTTATTTCCTGATAGTTGTTGGTTGAAAACACAATTTACACAGGACCTTCTACTCAGCAGGTTTTGCATGGGTGGAGTTTCGGCTTGCCTGGTGGCATCACCAGGCAGTGTAACTTAATAGACCAATAACAAGAGAGTTCCAAACCTCTCTGCCCCTAGTTTTCAGGTTACATACCCCTCATATTAGGCCCATCCAATTAGGCCCCTCCACTCCCAGACTGTCCTAGCAAAATTATTGCTTGAGAAATGGTTTTTCTGCCCCTATTTTTTTAGTTCTTTCTTTTTGACCATTTTATTGAAAATTATTACTGAAATTATTTGAAATTGTAAAAGGAGCCACTCCTTTTCAAATATTAAGACGCTGTTTGATTATTTACCCCCCATCTTTATCTAATGAACCTGAAGTTGCTATTGCTCTCGACGAAGCGAAAGCATTCGATAGAATGTAATGGAACATATTTTCGGTTCTCCTGAAGTTTGGCTTTGGCGATAGATTTGTCTCTTGGATCCATCTTCTATACTTCTATACTCTTCTCCTTGGGCTTGTGTCTGCACTAATAGCTCTAGATCTGACTACTTCCCATTATCATGCGGGACATGCCAGGGATGCCCTTTGAGTCCTCACTTCTTTGCCCTTGCAATGTAACCCTTTTTGCTTGCTTTAAGAGCATCTTGTCTATTCCGTGGCATGTTGCGTAAAAGTACAGAATATCGACTATCTCAATACGCAGATGATCTTCTACTGTATGTAATGGATCCAGTAATTAGTGACCCTAAAATACTATCTATTTTTAAACAATTTGTAATCTTCTCCGGATATAAACGTAACTACCAGAAAAGTGAGCTGTACCCGATTAACAATCGTGCCTTACAAATCTGTCAATCTGAAGAACCATTTCAGATTTCCAGGGCTGGCTTCAAATACCTTGGAGTGCAAGTTATTCACTCTCCCTTTACTTTTATCTGCCATCTCCCCTCCCCTTACCTAAAAAACAGGCTTCTGGCAGAAAGTTGTGGCAAACCTTTGGCAAATTTGCAGCAAGCTCATATTTTCACATGCAAATTAGTTTTGTGGCAAACTGTTGTGGTAAAATTTGCGGCAACTTGTGAACTTCTGACAAAACAATTATGGGAAACTTGTGGCGAACATTCTGTTTGCTGCAAACTCCATATGAATATGCAAATTAGATCAGGTTTCTGGTTACTGTGTGTTAAACAACATTGAAATGTATCTATATAAACCAGATCACATAACTTTAAATGAACTTATTTCAGAGAAAGAAACTGAACATACTAAATGCAGTAAATATAGTAAAAAACATGTATTCAATGTCTTTAACAGATGAAATAAATCTAATACAACTTAAAATCATCAGCATGGTAATAAAGAAAATAGCAAAGACTGGACATTTCCAAAATAAATGGTTTATTATTTTTATGTAGCTACAACATTTACATGAGAGAAATGTGAACAGTGGGGATATTGACAGGATTTTTAAAGGGACAACTACAGAATGATTTACATGAGCCAAGTGATAACTGAGCAATAGATTAACCTATGGAAGTTTAAAAGATAAGTAATGTCACGCCCTGACTCAGGGGACTCTTATATGTTGAGTCAGGGTGGGAATATTCTATGTTGTGTTTTCTATGTTGATGTCTAGGTGTTGTATATCTATGTTTGGCCGGGTGTGATTCCCATTCAGAGACAAGTGTCGCTCGTTGTCTCTGATTGGGGATCATACTTAGGCAGCCTATTGGCACTAGTTAGTTGTGGGATCTTATTCCGTGTGGAGGCTTGTTTTGTGTTTAGCCTTAGGACTTCACGTTTCATTTGGTTTGTTTTGTAGTGTGTTTATCGTTGTAATAAACATATACGCATTTCACGCTGCGCCTTGGTCTGACCCGTCCTTAAACGAACGTGACAGAAGATCCCACCAAGCACGGACCAAGCAGCGTGCCCAGGAGCAGACAGACTGGACATGGGAGGAGATCCTGGACGGAAAGGGATCCTGGACATGGGAGGAGATTCAGGCGGGGATGGATCGCCGTCCTTGGGAGGAGACAGTGGAGGCTCGGTATAGAGAGGAGCAACGGCAACGCAGAAGGCGCCGGCCGAGGAAGAAGCCCGAGAGACAGCCCCAATAAACATTTTTTGGGGGGCTAAAGGGGTGGTCGGGGGAGCGATGGAGAAGAGCCCCGACCACTGCACTCGTGGGGGCTCAGGGTGGAGTCCTCACGGGAGGAGGACTGGGTGCAGAGAGTGAAAGACTGGTACAGTCGGAGATCTCTGACGTCAGTTCCAAGTCCGGTACACCTCGTGCCTGACTCTCGCACCAAGCCAGTGGTGCGTGTCGCTAGCCCGGTGCGGCCCGTTCCTGCTCCTCGCACCAAGCCAGAGGTGCGTGTTCCCAGTCCGGTATGGCCCATGCCTGCTCCCCGCACCAGACCAGTGGTGTGTGTCCCCAATCCGGCCCGGCCCGTTCCTGCTCCTCGCACCAAGCCAGTGGTGCGTGTTCCCAGTCCGGCCCGGCCTGTTCCTGCTCCTCGCACCAAGCCAGTGGTGCGTGTTCCCAGTCCGGCCCGGCCTGTTCCTGCTCTTCGCACCAAGCCAGTGGTGCGTGTCGCAAGCCCGGTACGACCCGTACCAGCTCCCCGCACCAAGTCAGTGGTGCGTGTTCCCAGTCCGGCCCGGCCTGTTCCTGCTCCTCGCACCAAGGCAGTGGTGCGTGCCGCCAGTCCGGCCCGGCCTGTTCCTGCTCCTCGCACCAAGCCAGTGGTGCGTGTCGCAAGCCCGGTACGACCCGTACCAGCTCCCCGCACCAAGCCAGTGGTGCGTGTTCCCAGTCCGGCCCGGCCTGTTCCTCGCACCAAGCCAGTGGTGCGTGTCGCCAGTCCGGTCCGGCCTGTTCCTGCTCCTCGCACCAAGCCAGTTGTGCGTGTTCCCAGTCCGGCCCGGCCTGTTCCTGCTCCTCGCACAAAGCCAGTGGTGCGTGTCGCCAGTCCGGCCCGGCCCGTACCTGCTCCTCGCACCAAGCCAGTGGTGCGTGTTCCTAGTCCGGTCCGGCCCGTGCCTGCTCCTCGCACCAGCCCAGTGGTGCGTGTGTCCAGTCCGGCACAGCCCGTGCCCGTTCCACCGGTGCCTGATCCAGCTCCGGTCAGCTGCTCCACTCCGGAGCCAGAGCAGTCCGCTCCACCAGGGTCCAGTCCAGCTCCGGTCAGCGGCTCCACTCCGGAGCCAGAGCAGTCCGCTCCACCGGTGCCTGATCCAGCTCCGGTCAGCTGCTCCACTCCGGAGCCAGAGTAGTCCGCTCCACCGGGGTCTAGTCCAGCTCCGGTCAGCGGCTCCAGTCTGGAGCCTGAGCAGTCCGCTCCACCGGTGCCTGATCCAGCTCCGGTCAGCTGCTCCACTCCGGAGCCAGAGTAGTCCGCTCCACCGGGGTCTAGTCCAGCTCCGGTCAGCGGCTCCAGTCTGGAGCCTGAGCAGTCCGCTCCACCGGTGCTCAGTCCAGCTCCGGTCAGTGGCTCCAGTCCGGAGCCTGAGCAGTCCGCTCCACTGGTGCCCGGTCCAGCTCCGGTCAGCGGCTCCAGTCCAGACCCAGACGTCAGCCCCTCTCCAGTTTCGGGGTCTCCCACACCAGGGTCCAGACAGGGCTGGGAGTATCGTGGGAGGAAGGAGAGGGGAAGCAGCGCGCTGAGGTCCAGACCAGACCTGGGGCGCAATAGGGAGGCGGAGAGTATGTGGTCATCACGCCCGGAGCTGGATCGGCCTCCGAGGCAGAATGCGCACCCGGCCCCTACCCTGTTGTGTAAAGGTTGTGCGGTCGGAGTCCGCACCTTTGGGGGGGGGGTACTGTCACGCCCTGACTCAGGGGACTCTTATATGTTGAGTCAGGGTGGGAATATTCTATGTTGTGTTTTCTATGTTGATGTCTAGGTGTTGTATATCTATGTTTGGCCGGGTGTGATTCCCAATCAGAGACAGGTGTCGCTCGTTGTCTCTGATTGGGGATCATACTTAGGCAGCCTATTGGCACTAGTTAGTTGTGGGATCTTGTTCCGTGTGGAGGCTTGTTTTGTGTTTAGCCTTAGGACTTCACGTTTCGTTTGGTTTGTTTTGTAGTGTGTTTATCGTTGTCATAAACATGTACGCAATTCACGCTGCGCCTTGGTCTGACCCGTCCTTAACCTAACGTGACAATTAACAATTGTATATAATTAAAACAACTAAAACGAAATCAAACCCAGTTCAGAAATATTGCCTTTTTGAGTGAGCTTTGGAGATGGCAGCGCTGTGGAAGTCCTTCATTCAAAGCTTGTTGAATGCTTGCACGGAAACAATCAGAAAACAAAACAAAATGAGGATACTGAAAACAATTACTGAAAACAATTTCTAATTTTTATTTTGATATCTTAAAAGGCAGAAATTGAGTTATGCCTAATATGGCAATTCATATTATTTTTCCGAAATGAATTATTGTTACTGTAAAAAATGCTGGGTTAAAAATAACCCAATTTGGGTAATTTTGACAACCCAGCAGTGGGTCAATATTGGACAAACACAGCTTTGGGTTAATTCAACCCAGCGGGTGTCACGGTTTCGGCCGAGGCTGCCTCTCTCCCTTGTTCGGGCAGGCTTCGGCGTTCGTTGTCTCCGGAATACTAGCTGCCACCGTTGTATGTTTCATGTTCGTTTGCTTTTGTCTGTTTGTGGTCACACCTGTTCTTGTTTAAGCCTAATTAGTGTTCTATAAGTTTCTCGTTGTGTTTGTCTAGTGTTGTGTGTTATTGATTTTTGTCAGTCGTGTATAGGGCGTGTTTCCTGTATTTCGCTCGGTTGAGCTTCCCTCCACTGTTGGAGTATTTACGCACCTGTTTGTGCGCTTTTGTTTTGTTCGCCTTCGTGCATATTTCGCCTTCGGGCAAGAGTGGACCTATTGCCGTGTTTGGCGATCACTAAAGTCTGTTGGATTATCCGTCTGTGTCCTGCGTTTGATTCCACCACTGCACCCACCTACAGCACGCGTTGACAGAATAACACACCTTTTAAATGGAATCAGCAGGAGCCGCAGCAGCCCAGGCGACACTGGAGGACAGGGTCCGGGAACAAGGTGACCAGATCCTGCAGATGGGGACCGCACTGCAGGAGGTGATCACCACCATCCGAGGCTGGGGGACGCCTCCACCGCCACCCACCCTGCCAGCACCATCGGCCAGTCAGCCTATTCCCGCACCGGAACCCCGAGGAGTCCGACTCTCGCTCCCGAGGGCTTACGATGGAACCGCGGCTGGGTGCCAGGGTTTCCTTCTCCAGGTGGAGCTGTACCTGGCCACCGTGCACCCGGCGCCCTCGGGACATGAGAGCGTGTCCGCCCTGATCTCCAGCCTGTCCGGGAAGGCGTTGGAATGGGCCAACGCGGAGTGGAGGAGGATCGACGCGGACACCATAACCTACGAGGAGTTCTCCCGCCGCTTCAGGGCGGTGTTTGACCATCCCCCGGAGGGGAGAGCGGCGGGGGAGCGTCTGGTCTTCCTCCGGCAGGGGAGGAGGAGTGCTCAGGAGTTCGCCCTCGAATTCCGTACTCTAGCGGCAGATGCAGGGTGGAATGATCGGGCTCTCGTCGATCACTACAGATGTAGTCTACGAGAGGACGTCCGTCGGGAGCTGGCCTGTAGGGACACCAGCCTCACGTTCGACCAGTTGGTCGACATGTCCATCAGGCTGGATAACCTGCTAGCTACCCGCGGACGTCCCGAGGGGGGTCCGTCCATTTCACCCTCCAGCGCCTCCGAGCCGTGCCCCATGGAGCTCGGGGGCGCTGGCGCTAGAGAGAGGAGGGGTCGGCTTACTAGGGGGTCCATCCCCTGCACCAACTGTGGTCGGGGAGGACACACCGCGGCTAGGTGCTGGGGATGGCCTCCTAGGGGAGAGGACGACAGGTCCCGCACTGGGGATTCCTTCCAGGTGAGTAGGCGCCCTACTCACCCAGAGCTCTCTGTTGCACATTTCTGTATACCTGTGCGTTTTCCACAGGTAGCACCTCATTCCCAGCATAAGGCGCTGGTAGATTCAGGCGCGGCTGGGAATTTTATTGATAAGAAGTTTTGTTTAGCTTTAGGGATTCCCCTTCTTCCTGTTGATGTCCCTTTCCCCGTTCATGCCCTAGATAGTCGTCCGTTGGGTGCGGGCTTGATCAGGGAGGTCACTGCGCCACTTAGGATGTGTGCGCAGGGGGGTCATCAGGAGATGATTCAGCTATTTCTGATTGACTCTCCTGCGTATCCGGTGGTGCTGGGCATGCCCTGGTTGAGTACCCATAACCCATCTATTTCGTGGCAGGAGAGGGCTCTGATGGAGTGGTCTGCCCAGTGTGTGGGTAGATGTTTAGGCGTTTCCGTAGGGGCTACCTCGGTGGAGAGTCCAAACCAGGTGCCCGCATTGCACGTTCCCCCTGAATATGGGGATTTGGCTATTGCGTTTAGTAAGTCGAGGGCGACGCAGTTGCCGCCCCATAGGCAGGGAGATTGTGCGATAGACCTCCAGGCAGGAGCTGCGCTCCCACGGAGCCATGTGTATCCTCTGTCTCAAGAGGAGAAAAAAGCTATGGAGACCTACATAGACGAATCTCTGAGACAAGGATACATACGGCCTTCCACTTCCCCTGCGTCCTCGAGTTTCTTTTTTGTGAAGAAGAAGGATGGTGGTTTGCGCCCGTGCATCGATTACCGTGGTCTCAATCAGATTACGGTGAAGTACAGTTATCCACTCCCGCTGATTGCGACCATGACTGAGTCATTGCATGGGGCGCGCTTCTTCACTAAATTAGATCTCAGGAGCGCGTACAACTTGGTGCGCATCAGGGAGGGCGATGAATGGAAGACAGCCTTTAGTACCACCTCGGGCCATTACGAGTATCTGGTCATGCCATACGGGTTGATGAACGCTCCGTCAGTTTTCCAATCATTCGTGGATGAGATCTTCAGGGACATGCAGGGGCAGGGGGTGGTTGTGTACATAGATGACATTCTCGTGTACTCGCCTACCCGTGTCGAGCATGTGGCCCTGGTGCGCCGAGTGTTGCGGAGGCTGGTGGAGCACGACCTGTATGTTAAGGCAGAGAAGTGTCTGTTTTTCCAGGAGTCGGTCTCCTTTTTGGGGTATCAGTTGTCTGCGTCAGGGGTGAAGATGGAGGTAGACCGGGTGTCGGCCGTGCGTAATTGGCAAACACCAACCACTGTGAAGGAGGTGCAGCAGTTTTTGGGGTTTGCAAATTACTACAGGAGGTTTATCCGGGGTTTTGGACAGGTGGCAGCTCCCATCACGTCTCTTTTGAAGGGGGGTCCGGTGCGTCTGCAGTGGTCGGCCGAGGCGGACAGGGCGTTTGGGAGGCTGAAGGACCTGTTTACCTCGGCCCCGGTGCTGGCGCATCCGGATCCCTCTTTGCCGTTCCAGGTAGAGGTGGACGCGTCAGAGGCCGGTCTAGGAGCCGTGCTTTCACAACGGTCTGGCGCGCCACCTAAACTCCGCCCCTGTGCTTTTTATTCTAAGAAGCTCAGTCCGGCGGAGCGGAACTATGACGTAGGGGACAGGGAGCTGTTAGCCGTGGTACAGGCCCTAAAGGTGTGGAGGCACTGGCTTGAGGGGGCTCAACACCCTTTCCTCATTTTGACGGACCACCGTAACCTGGAGTACATCCGGGCAGCGAGGAGGCTGAACCCTCGCCAGGCAAGATGGAATATGTTCTTGACCAGGTTTACATTTAAGATCACGTACATCCCTGGGTCACAGAACGGTAAGGCAGATGCGCTGTCTCGGCGGTATGACACGGAGGAGAGGTCCTTGGAGCCCACTCCCATACTGCCGGAGTCGTGTCTGGTGGCACCGGTAGTGTGGGAGGTCGATGCTGAGCTCGAGCGGGCGTTACGCACCGACCCTAGTCCACCGCAATGCCCTGAGGGTCGGAAGTACGTTCCGCTCGAGGTTCGGGATCGATTGATCTATTGGGCTCACACGTCACCCTCCTCTGGACATCCTGGTATCGGCCGGACAGTGCACTGTCTTAGTGCCAAGTACTGGTGGCCCACATTGGCGAAGGATGTGAGGGTTTATGTTTCCTCCTGCTCGGTGTGCGCCCAGTGTAAGGCGCCTAGACATCTGCCTAGGGGTAAGTTACTACCCCTGCCCGTTCCACAACGACCATGGTCTCACCTCTCGGTGGATTTCATTACTGACCTTCCTCCTTCACAGGGGAACACCACTATACTGGTCGTTGTGGACCGGTTTTCTAAGGCCTGTCGTTTGCTCCCCATGCCGGGCCTTCCTACTGCCCTGCAAACCGCCGAAGCACTATTCACCCATGTGTTCCGGCACTACGGGGTACCCGAGGATATTGTGTCTGATCGGGGTCCCCAATTTACCTCCAGGGTCTGGAGAGCCTTTATGGAGCGGTTGGGGGTCTCGGTGAGCCTCACCTCGGGTTACCACCCGGAGAGTAATGGGCAGGTGGAACGCGTGAACCAGGATGTGGGTAGGTTTCTTAGAACATACTGCCAGGACCGGCCGGAGGAGTGGGCAAGGTACGTTCCCTGGGCCGAGATGGCCCAGAATTCCCTACGCCATTCCTCCACTAACCTAACCCCTTTTCAATGTGTGCTAGGTTACCAGCCGGTTCTGGCACATTGGCAGCAGAGCCAGATCGAGGCTCCTGCGGTGGATGAGTGGGCGCGGCGCTCGGAGGAGACATGGAACGCTGCACACGTCCACCTGCAGCGGGCCCTCCGACGTCATAAGGCGAGCGCCGATCTCCACCGCAGTGAGGGACCGGTGTACGCACCTGGTGATCGAGTCTGGCTCTCTACCAGAAACCTGCCCCTCTGCCTGCCCTGTCGGAAACTGGGTCGGCGGTTTGTAGGGCCATTTAAAGCCCTGGGAAGGTTGAACGAGGTGTGTTACAAATTACAACTGCCTGTTGAATATAAAAGTATTAACCCCTCGTTCCATGTGTCCCTTCTCAGGCCGGTGGTAGCTGGCCCACTCCAAGAAAGTGAGATCAGGGAGACTCCTCCGCCCCCATTGGACATCGAGGGGGCACCGGCGTACACTGTGAGGTCCATCTTGGATTCGAGACGTCGGATGGGGGGTCTCCAGTATCTAGTGGAGTGGGAGGGGTACGGTCCGGAGGAGCGGTGCTGGGTGCCGAGGAGAGACATCTTGGACCCGTCTCTCCTGACGGAATTCCATCGTGGGCACCCGACGCACCCTGCTCCGCGTCCTCCGGGTCGTCCCCGAGGCCGGAGTCGGCGCACGTCTGGAGCCGCGCGTCAAGGGGGGGGTACTGTCACGGTTTCGGCCGAGGCTGCCTCTCTCCCTTGTTCGGGCAGGCTTCGGCGTTCGTTGTCTCCGGAATACTAGCTGCCACCGTTGTATGTTTCATGTTCGTTTGCTTTTGTCTGTTTGTGGTCACACCTGTTCTTGTTTAAGCCTAATTAGTGTTCTATAAGTTTCTCGTTGTGTTTGTCTAGTGTTGTGTGTTATTGATTTTTGTCAGTCGTGTATAGGGCGTGTTTCCTGTATTTCGCTCGGTTGAGCTTCCCTCCACTGTTGGAGTATTTACGCACCTGTTTGTGCGCTTTTGTTTTGTTCGCCTTCGTGCGTATTTCGCCTTCGGGCAAGAGTGGACCTATTGCCGTGTTTGGCGATCACTAAAGTCTGTTGGATTATCCGTCTGTGTCCTGCGTTTGATTCCACCACTGCACCCACCTACAGCACGCGTTGACAGCGGGTTTGGGTTGTGCTTCTAACCCAGCGCCTTGATTTGAGCGCTTGACCCAACTGCTTGGTAAATTACACTATATTGCTGTATTAAAACAACTCAGTGTGTTGGGTTGTGACATAAACCCAGGACAATGGGTTGGGGGATTGACCCAGCAGCTGGGTAATTAATGTAATCCTTGGGTTATTTTCAGCGTCATCCTAATTTAAATTCTGCTTGCATATTTTTGCCTTCTCTACCATTTCCTACACACACAATCAAGATACAATGTTGTATTTCAAGTAATTAATTGCTATTGCCTGCATTTCAGAACATACATCACGTCAGAGAATGTACAATATATATATTTTTTTTTTATATCACATTGAAACAAAGCCCTATTGTCTAAATATGTATTATTTCACAAGATAAGATTTCATAAGATCGGATTGATCATTAGAATTTATTTATATTATTACACCATTGCAATCGGAGAAAAACAAAGCACGCATAAAGCACTTTTTACAATCCCCAAAATGTAATATTTGTATTTAAAATAAATTGCTGTGATAGAATGAAAGCATACCAGAACGTGCTTCAGTAGTTGAACTAAAGGCAAATGAGCCACATACAGGACTGTACTGAACTGTGTGCTTCCTCCTCACTTCTCACGTTACATACAAGAGCAGATACTTATCCACTATTGTTCAGTGGAAAAATTACATTCTCGCAACAATCTTACTGAGGGGGATTCTGTTCCTGGCAGCTGATACACCGTGGTCTGTAGGAATTCCCTTGCTGGGGCACAGTGGAAAAATTGATATCAAACACATAATAGGACTTGAAGCACACATCCAGTGCCCCAACCAGTGTACCTTGTTCCAATTCCGGTCCACCAATGACTGTTAACACCTGTGAGGAGTCCCCAAGAGCCAACACAAATGGGTAGAGTCACCTCCACCAGGTTCAGGTACTCAACCATGTTGGTCCCAACCTGTTAGAGATATCATTTGAATTTAGAATATGAGGACTTGACAATGCCATCACAAACACAATTTATTTTGTATATTTTATAGTCATTTACATCAATCAACACCCAATCCCTGTTTGATGCCTACATCTTCCATTCATTTGGGACTGGGGCTCATAGGTACATTTACACAACACTAACCACATTTCCATCCAACCATTTCATGCAGATGAATTACCTGACGCATTAAAAAAGTCACGTATACTCCCTCTCCGGCTTTCGAGGTCACCGGTCCTGGGATTCATCATTACGCGCACCTGCATGTCATCATTTACATTTACATTTTAGTCATTTAGCAGACGCTCTTATCCAGAGCGACTTACAGTTAGTGAGTGCATACATCTTGTATTTTTCATACTGGCCCCCCGTGGGAATCAAACCCACAACCCTGGTGTTGCAAACGCCATGCTCTACCAACTGAGCTACATCCCTGCCGGCCATTCCCTCCCCTACTCTGGACGACGCTGGGCCAATTGTGCGCCGCCCCATGGGTCTCCCAGTCGCGGCCGGCTACGACAGAGCCTGGATTTGAACCAGGATCTCTAGTGGCACAGCTACTAGAGGCCATGGGGCGGCCTTAGACCACTGCGCCACTCGGGAGGCGAATCTTCAGGCACACCTGGACTCAAGTCACCTTCCTGATTACCTCCCCTATATATGTCACTCGCTTTGGTTCCTTTCTTAGGCGTTATTGATTCTGTTCCTGTGTTTCATGTTTGCACGCTACTCATGTTTCTTGTTTTGTTCCATGTATTATTTATTATTACATTCACTCCCTGTACTTGCTTCCCGACTCCCAGCGTACACGTTACAGAAACCTGAAATGCCGGTACAATTTTATAAATCCTTTGTGCACAAATATTTAGATAATAACCATCATATCGAAGTAAACTTGGAGTCACACGATGATATGTTGTGTGGTGCTCCCACTACGACTCGGGAAAGCATGCTGTTTATTAGGATACAGATTAAATAAATTAAGATGAACACAGGATGGTGAATGTACAAGGTGATGAGCTTGATGCTCCTTTCCAATAAATATTGAGGGTTTTATTATGGTGACATGATGATTGATGCTTGGCTGCCGTTTGACAAATAAAAACCATAATAATCTCATAATGTAGATAGCCTACCCCCACTGTGTGTTCGAGATGTTGGCTAGAGCGCATGTGCCAAGACCAGAGTGGGCACATTTGCTATATAACGTAACAGTTTTGTGACAAAACCATGAGTAGAGTTGAAAATGCAATGGAAACCCATTTAACTTGTCTTTCTTTATTCGGTACATGTGAATTTAACGTCAAAAGTTATTTTTATGTGCACTTCGTCATCACGCACAGCCTTTTATCCGCAAAAATTCAGTTTGCTGGAAACATCTCTGGTGGGAAAATACAAATTGTTTTATGCAGTTTTTAGAATATTTGCATGAAATGTCTTGGAGTGTGCCGTTATGCGTAACAGATTTTGGAACGCTGTTCCTTTCATTCAAGATTGACAAAATGACATCATCTAATTTCGCCCTCAATCTCCCTATCCACTATTTAAATGTACAGGCTGCAAGTCAATGAAGGACTTTCTGGTCTAATTGAAGCTGGGTCGGAATGTCTTTCTGCCTACCTTGTAGACTGGTGTTGGGAGGACCATTTGCTGAAGTCTTAAAGCAATGTTTTTTTTGTGAATAACTTCATTGTTTCAGGCTAAAAATAAATGAGCATTGAGGCACCATCAGCAGCGTCATTTCAAACTATACCTGCACTTCGAAAAGAAGATCTTGGGCCTGCTTCTCTCTGGGCTGGCGAAGCAACGTTTTTTTGTCCTTGAAGACCGCAATCCAGTTATCAGTGTGTTTCCAAGAGCAGTTCGGTTTAAAATGTAGAAGTCCTGAGCAATCTGTTGTAAAGCAGACAATTACTTTTTTTTGTTAACAAAACAAAAACATGCATTGACAAAAACAATAGACAACTTAACATTTACATACAACAAACAAACATGAATGACATCACACTTGCTCAGATCCAATTATTCACATCCAATGCTGTTTCTAATGCTTGTGAGACTGCCTCATATGATTTCAAATGGTGTTATGTTGTAGCCAGACAAATAATTACTTTTCCATTGCAGTTAATCACTAGTCTGGCTAACACCTAACTCTTGGAGTCCTCCTGACTTCAGAGTCTACGAATGGCTCTTTGTTGGCACAATGCGTCAATAATGAAAAGGGCTTTTACTGGTTGGCTCTCCTCTGTGTCTTTCTCACTCAAACACCCACAGCCACACACAGCCCCTGAGCCCCACCCACTTCTATTACAATGGTTGGATTTTCAAATTCAAACAACGAGAGGTCTCAACCCCGAGATAAAAAAGCAAACATTTGAGAGAACCAATCAAACTCCGTCGCACAATTTATTAGCAAATATTGTATTAACAAACAGCCTCCTTTCCAGACCAGTGTGGTCACAGCTCTCCCTACGCTGTAAGTCACATGGGTCGCATCAGCCAGGCTAGTTAATCACAGCAAACAGAATGTTTTTGTAAGAAAATGTACCCACCATGCCTGGAGTATCCAGCAGACGCGGATACTCTCGGACTATCTCGACTGTCTTGGCCCCATTCTGTATGGTCCACTAAGCCCTCTGGATCGCGGTCTCCTTCATGTACTCCGCAACCTGGTTTGCTGGCCAGATGTTGTTCAGCCACTTGGTCATCTGGGCTGCCCTCTCACATTTGACTCTGTTTACATTTAATACATTTAATGAATTATAAATTTCTTTTAACAATCAGTTTTCAAAATACACAACAAATCTTTCAACATGTACCTGGCAAGAACCAGCTACTGCTCAAGCTTGGTGTGTTGCTTCGTGTGTCCACAGTCCTATGGATTCATGTGTGTGTCCCGAGGACCTCCCCTCGTATATAAAAAAGGTGGCGTTTACAGAATACTCACTGCATGTAAGGCTTTTATGTTCTTCTTTATCTTCAGGCTATAGTTGAGTTGTCCAAAAGCAAGAGTTTTTCCTGGTCAATCTCTTCCGTTGTAAAAGGGAGGGTAAAAGGGGTACCTAATCAGTTGCACAACTGAATGTATTAAACCAAAATGTGTCTTCCGCATTTAACCTCTTAAATGTAAAGTCCCCATATTTGGGGACCCTATTAGATTAGTCCCTCTCTGCAAAAGTTGAGTACCTTGGCTATTGATCTGTGCTTAAAATCTTTGGTGTGACTTATATATGGGCATACGAATGTATAAGGGCAGGCTGAGCCGATGACCTCATTTCAAGATGGCTGCTACCTACATTCTGGTTAGCGTTGTGAAGCATGAAGGATATAAACATGTAATACATCTATACAGACCGAAAGCCGGGACTTATTTGTCTGCCTGTGACCTACCGTTATTGACTACCAGCCCAGAGAGTCATAATGTTTATAATACACAATTCTTTCACCAAACAGAAACCATCTTACAAGGTAAGCTTCGATTTGGTCTGTGTTTGAGCTATAGCTACGTGAGGGGTATGAAATTAATCCTTAGGTTGATAACACGCCCCCATTCTCATCGACAGGGCTGTAGTGGAGCAGGTTGAGAGCTTCAAGTTCCTTGGTGTCCACATCACCAACAAATGATCATGTGAAGAGGGCACGGCAAAGCCTATTCCCCCTCAGGAGACTGAAAATATTTGAAGTGGGTCCTCAGATCCTCAAAGTTCTACAGCTGCACCATCGAGAGCATCCTGACTGGTTGCATCACCAACTGGTATGGCAATTGCTCTGCCTCCGACCACAAGGCACTACAGAGGGTAGTGCGTACAGCCAATACATCACTGGGGCCAAGCTTCTTGCCATCCAGGACCTCTATACCAGACGATGTCAGAGGAAGGCCCTAAATATTGCCAATGACTCCAGCCACCCTAGTCATAGACTGTTCTTTCTGCTACCGCACGGCAAGTGGTACCAGAGTGTCAAGTCTAGGACCAAAAGGTTTCTTAACAGCTTCTACCCCCAAGCCATAAGACTCCTGAACAGCTTTTCAAATGGCTACCCGGACTATTTGCATTGAACCACCATCCCCCCTGGGTGGGACAAAGCAAGGCCTAGAACCTTTTATACGTTATGCGAACTATTGCTACCTGGCTCAGAGATGAGACGCACCGAGCACACTACATTACATTGTAAACAGATTTCATCGCTTTAATTTCATCGCGTTAGCATAAAATATGGCTTCTCAAGGTGGGGAAAAGATTATATCGAAGAGGAAGCTAAAAAGAAGGCAGCTATGAATAAGTATACCGACATAGAAGCTTTGAATAAAATACTGGTCGGACTCGGATCAGGGGAGCGATTTGGACAACGAGTATTTCGATTCGGCCAACGAAGATTGCTTTCTAGAAGGATTGGATCCACTTTTAGATCTGTAAGTAAAGTATTTTCATGACTTTATATAGCTAATTTACTATATGTATTTAATTTTTGTATATGTTGTCTGCTTTTTATGCTTTAGATTTAGTTTACATAGGCCTATGTAACAAGTAATTTCAATGTTATATAATTCCAAAGTAGTTATTGTCTATGTTTCATATTCGTTCACTGTTTACTGTTCTAAGTTTCATCCTTGTAACTTTGGAGAGGCCACTAAACTCTCATGGCCATTGTTTATTTGTGGTTATCACCTCTGCCTTTGTCTCCAAAGTGTTACTGTTTGCAAGTTTTGGCATGTCGGAATCATGTAATTACACATGAATAGCAGTTACTTTTGAGTATGTCTATTTAGGCGGAAATCTACATTTTGCCATTACATTTAAGAGGTTAACCCAACCCCTCAATCAGAGAGGTGCTGCCTTATTCGACATTCATGTCTTCGGCGCCCGGGGAGCAGTTGTCTTTGGGGGTTAACTGCCTTGCTCATGGGCAGAACGGCAGAGTATTCCACCTTGCTGGCTCGAGGATTCTATCAGTTACTGGCCCAATGCTCTTAACCGCTAGGCTTAACCGCTAGGGGGGAGATTTTAAGGGATAGTTTCACCAACATTTCTAAATTAAATACTTTGAGGGAAGGGTTGATAAGCCAGGTCAAATGGTTCAACAAAGGCAAGGGAGTGAGCAAGGGCATACCGCCGCCTACTGTGCTGGAATGTACGATAAATCATGATCTGCCCAATTCTGTACTAACATGAAAATAAAATTCAAAACCAAATAAATACCCACTAACTTCTTTCTGCATCTGGCATCCACCAAATGCTGCACTCTTTCTCTATGGCATTAGTTAGTCAGATAGGGTGAAAACACCATCACAACTTTCCACTCCGACACATTATTAATGTTGCTTCCTACCGTGACCCTCTTTTTGCTTTCTACACTAGACGCTCCACTGCTTTCAGTATCATGATCTCTCTTCTTCCTATGTATTTCCACTACAGACTAATTAGATCCTTGACCCTTTGCTACCTAATTATGATAGGACAACCTATTTCTCCTGAATGACCATCAAATTCATAATTTGTACAGTTTGTTACTTACCGTTTTCAGTTTTCAGTAGGCCAAAACACCATTAGTTTGTCGAAATAATGTTAGCCATTTTCCACTCTTCAGTCACTCGGTCGCAGTAGAACTAGAATACTTGCAAGTATTCTGGTGGACTTCACACGCTGGTGGCAGGAGAATTAACCTACTGACTGAGTCAAATATCCATAGCCCAACCTTAATAACACAGCACCAACAACCCAACCTTGCTGTATTTACAGAAAACAACCCAACTATTGACCCACTGCCTGCAACCCAGCAATTGGGTCATCCAAACAATCCAACATTTAATCTCAAAGCCATGCATGCAAGAAGTCTTGACATGTCTGGTGCACACATTTCTCGGTCCTCAATCTGTACTTTTGCCTTGTAACTGATTGCTTCTAGAAAGAGAGAAGGAACAATACATGATCAAGATGAGCTAGCTACTAATTTAAAGCAATTAAATATCTAATTGTTACGAAGAATGAATGTACAGTATGCGCTACATTTTTGAGACTAATACATGCATTTACTTATCTTATCAATCTTGATGATGATACACTCATTTATCACTCAAAAAGTGTTATGAGTAAGTGCACCACAAACATATTTCCAGGGTGTTGATGCATCCTCCTCCCAATACAGCCTCTTCCAACACCACGGGTAGGGGAAGGGCATTCATCTGCAAAAGTGAAGTTTTGCTTTGATGTCAAATCAACTCATATTGTTGCTAGCTAGCTAGCTACCTTAGCTGTTGTGCTAGCTAACATGCTACTGAACCGTGACACTAGCATATTGACATGCATTTTGGTATTAAAAGACAGCAACATTTTCACCTAAAAATATAAGTTTTTAGGCAAATCATTAGTTAGCTAGCTACCTATCACATGAATTGTACAAAAATATGATAGCTAACGTTAGCTAGCTAAGCGCTAGCTAGTCAGTGGTACTGACAGATTGAAACTGGTATCAACAAAATGCGTTTCACTCTATCCCATAAAACATGACATTGCTAAGTAAGCATCGTTTAGCTAATACCATTTTAAAGTGTAATAGGAAGTTTAAAATCAAATTAACGTAATAAAAAACTCCCCATCAAAATCCATCTGTTTAAACCCCCTAAGGTCGATGTCCGCGCCCCTGAAAATCGAATTAGCATAATAATAAAAAGTCCTATAAAGATCTGTCAGTTTAAGCTAGATATATCCGTTTTTTTGCATGGGCTGCGTCTCAATCCACCGCATGCGCCAATATCCCCCTTCCGCATCTGCGGTGAAAGGTGGCAGAGCTAGAGCATTGTTTGTCAGACCATGAGACATCCCGAAAATCTGTCTTCTCATGAAAACGTCTGAAGCGTCCGAATGGTTTGGCCTAAAAACTATTATGACCACTCTATTCAAAGAGACTCTCACGAACATGATGGTGTTCTCCGTTTTGCTCTAGGACACCCACAAGCCTCACAAGCCTCGTCTAAACGTCCCCGGTACCAGTTTAAAAAATGAATGAAAGTATATATGGAGATAGTTTAGAGCCTAAAATAACGGGGAAAAAACGTCAATATTTTTTTTCTAGTTTGCTGATGTTTCTTATATCTCTCAGATATAGGACAGACACTTCAAAACACATTTATTTTAGATTTTTTGTGGGACTTTTCTTTCATGTCATGAATCTGTTATTAAATGTGTTTCTATTGGCTAATAGCAGTAATGCCAAATTCAATATTTCATCCAATAATTGTTTTATATAAAAACAAATTGATACCTTAAGGGTTCTTAAAATTCTCAATCAAATAGCTAAATAATCCTTGGTATGGCAATCTTAAAACAATTCAATATGTTAGCTTAGATATGAGGCAGATTCACCACTGTTGGCAAACGTTTGCAAACCTCTTGCAACATTTTGTGGCACACTATTTAGTTTGCAGCAAATTTGTCATTTTTGTAAGGGTCTAGTTGAGCAGATGAAACTTGACTTTCAAAGGAATAGCTTATCTTTAGTTGGGAGAATACAATGTATAAAATGAATACGTTTCAAAGTCTCCCCTTGTTTCTACCAAAATAATTTTTTAAATCTCTGGAATAGCAAACCTCCAAGAATAAAAAAACAAACACTTAAAATAAGATGCCCTGAAGGTGTTTTAGCTTTACGTAATTTGATATTCTATTATTGGGCTGCTAACATTCAAAAACTCACATTTTGACTTCATGCCCCTGAGACAGACTAGTGCCTTATAGAAGCTTGGTCCTGCCACCTTTCCTCTGTCTCTGCCTTTGTTAGATCAACTACACCCATTACTGCATCCCAATTTACTTGTAATTTCTTCTCTTAAAATCTGGACACAGTTTCGGAACCATTTTGGTTTTAAAGACCCCTCTGTACTAGAACCCATTTGGAACAACCATTTGTTCCCCCCTTGTGCATGGGATTCTGCCTTTTCTATGTGGAAAAACAAAGGCTTGATAAGCCTTGTCCTCTGCGGTTTTAACAATCTTTGTTTCAAACATGGTTTGCCACTCAACAACCTCTTCCGCTACTTCCAAGTCAGGTACTACATTCATACTCAATATTATTCCTTCCCCAACCTGCAGGTGACATTGCCACGTTACAAACTGCATAAAATTGTACCTGTCCATAAAGGGTTGATCTCATACAGTGGGGAAAAAAAGTATTTAGTCAGCCACCAATTGTGCAAATTCTCCCACTTAAAAAGATGAGAGAGGCCTATAATTTTCATCATAGGTACACGTCAACTATGACAGACAAATTGAGGAAAAAAATCCAGAAAATCTCATTGTAGGATTTTTAATGAATTTATTTGCAAACTACGGTGGAAAATAAGTATTTGGTCACCTACAAATAAGCAAGATTTCTGGCTCTCACAGACCTGTAACTTCTTCTTTAAGAGGCTCCTCTGTCCTCCACTCGTTACCTGTATTAATGGCACCTGTTTGAACTTGTTATCAGTATAAAAGACACCTGTCCACAACCTCAAACAGTCACACTCCAAACTCCACTATGGCCAAGCCCAAAGAGCTGTCAAAGGACACCAGAAACAAAATTGTAGACCTGCACCAGGCTGGGAAGACTGAATCTGCAATAGGTAAGCAGCTTGGTTTGAAGAAATCAACTGTGGGAGCAATTATTAGGAAATGGAAGACATACAAGACCACTGATAATCTCCCTCGATCTGGGCTCCATGCAAGATCTCCTGAGGATGGCTCACCCCTCACAGTTTTGGGGGATTTCAACCTCCCTACGTCTACATTTGTCTCATTTCTCTCTGCCTCCTTCTTTCCACTCCTCTCCTCTTTTGACCTCACCCTCTCACCGTCCCCCCCTACTCACAAGGCAGGCAATACGCTTGACTTCATCTTTACTAGATGTTGCTCTTCTACTAATCTCACTGCAACTCCCCTCCATGTCTCCGACCACTACTTTGTATCCTTTTCTCTCTCGCTCTCCTCCAACACTACTCACTCTGCCCCTACACAGATGGTAACGCGCCGCCGCAACCTTCGCTCTCTCTCTCCCACTACTCTCTCCTCTTCCATCCTATCATCTCTTCCCTCTGCTCAATCCTTCTCCCTCCAATCTCCTGATTCTGCCTCCTCAACCCTCATCTCCTCCCTTTCTGCATCCTTTGACTCCCTGTGTCCCCTATCCTCCCGGCCGGCTCGGTCCTCCCCTCCAGCTCCGTGGCTTGATGACTCATTGCCTGGCATCTTTTCACTCCCTCCTCTCTACATTTTCTTCATCTGTTTCTGCTGCTAAGGCCACTTTCTACCACTCTAAATTCCAAGCATCTGCCTCTAACCCTAGGAAGCTCTTTGCCACATTCTCCTCACTGCTGAATCCTCCCCCCCCCCCCCCCCCCCCTCCTCCCTCTCTGTGGATGACTTCGTCAACCACTTTGAAAAGAAGGTTGACGACATCCGATCCTCGTTTGTTAAGTCTAATGACACTGCTGGTCCTGCTCACACTGCCCTACCCTATGCTTTGACTTCTTTCTCCCCTCTCTCTCCAGATAAAATCTTACGACTTGTGACTGCAGGCCGCCCAACAACCTGTCCGCTTGACCCCATCCCCTCCTCTCTTCTCCAGACCATCTCCGGTGACCTTCTCCCCTACCTCACCTCGCTGATCAACTCATCCTTGACCGCTGGCTATGTCCCTTCCGTCTTCAAGAGAGCGAGAGTTGCATCCCTTCTCAAAAAACCAACACTCGATCCCACTGATGTCAACAACTACAGACCAGTATCCCTTCTTTATTTTCTTTCCAAAACTATTGAGCGTGCCGTCTTTAGCCAACTCTCTTGCTATCTCTCTCAGAATGACCTTCTTGATCCAAACCAGTCAGGTTTCAGGACTGGTCATTCAACTGAGACTGCTCTTCTCTGTGTCACGGAGGCTCTCCGCACTGCTAAAGCTAACTCTATCTCCTCTGCTCTTGTCCTTCTAGACCTGTCTGCTGCCTTTGATACTGTGAACCATCAGATCCTCCTCTCCACCCTCTCCGAGCTGGGCATCTCCGGCGCGGCTCACTCCTGGATTGCGTCCTACCTGACCGGTCGCTCCTACCAAGTGGCGTGGCGAGAAGCTGTCTCCGCACCACGTGCTCTCACCACTGGTGTCCCCCAGGGCTCAGTTCTAGGCCCTCTCCTTTTCTCCCTATACACCAAGTCACTTGGCTCTGTCATATCCTCACATGGCCTCTCCTATCATTGCTACGCTGACGATACACAACTAATCTTCTCCTTTCCCCCTTCTGATAACCAGGTGGCGAATCGCATCTCTGCATGTCTGGCAGACATATCAGTATGGATGACGGATCACCACCTCAAGCTGAACCCTGGCAAGACGGAGCTGCTCTTCCTCCCGGGGAAGGACTGCCCGTTCCATGATCTCGCCATCACGGTTGACAACTCCGTTGTGTCCTCCTCCCAGAGTGCGAAGAGCCTTGGCGTGACCCTGGACAACACCCTGTCGTTCTCCGCTAACATCAAGGCGGTGACCCGATCCTGCAGGTTCATGCTCTACAACATTCGGAGAGTACGACCCTGCCTTACACAGGAAGCGGCACAGGTCCTAATCCAGGCACTGGTCATCTCCCGTCTGGATTACTGCAACTCGCTGTTGGCTGGGCTCCCTGCCTGTGCCATTAAACCCCTACAACTCATCCAGAATGCCGCAGCCCGTCTGGTGTTCAACCTTCCCAAGTTCTCTCACGTCACCCCCCTCCTCCGCACACTCCACTGGCTTCCAGTTGAAGCTCGCATCTGTTACAAGACCATGGTGCTTGCCTATGGAGCTGTGAGGGGAACGGCACCTCCGTACCTTCAGGCTCTGATCAGTCCCTACACCCAAACGAGGGCATTGCGTTCATCCACCTCTGGCCTGCTGGCTCCCCTTCCTCTGCGGAAGCATAGTTCCCGCTCAGCCCAGTCAAAACTGTTCGCTGCTCTGGCACCCCAATGGTGGAACAAGCTCCCTCACGACGCCAGGACAGCGGAGTCACTCACAACCTTCCGGAGACATTTGAAACCCCACCTCTTTAAGGAATACCTGGGATAGGATAAAGTAATCATTCTACCCCCCCCCCCCCCCCCCCCCCCCCCCAAAAAAAAAAAAAAAAAAAAAAAAAAAAAATTGTAAAGTGGTTATCCCACTGGCTATAGGGTGAATGCACCGATTTGTAAGTCGCTCTGGATAAGACCGTCTGCTAAATGACGTAAATGTAAATGTAAATCTCACCCCGTGGGGTCAAAATGATCACAAGAACCACACGGGGGGACCAAGTGAATGACCTGCAGAGAGCTGGGACCAAAGTAACAAAGCCTACCATCAGTAACACACTACGCCGCCAGGGACTCAAATCTTGCAGTGCCAGACGTGTCCCCCTGCTTAAGCCAGTACATTTCCAGGCCCGTCTGAAGTTTGCTAGAGTGCATTTGGATGATCCAGAAGAGGATTGGGAGAATGTCATATGGTCAGATGAAACCAAAATAGAACTTTTTGGTAAAAACTCAACTCGTTGTGTTTGGAGGACAAAGAATGCTGAGTTGCATCCAAAGAACACCATACCTACTGTGAAGCATGGGGGTGGAAACATCATGCTTTGGGGCTGTTTTTCTGCAAAGGGACCAGGACGACTGATCCGTGTAAAGGAAAGAATGAATGGGGCCATGTATCATGAGATTTTGAGTGAAAACCTCCTTCCATCAGCAAGGGCTTTGAAGATGAAACGTCTTTCAGCATGACAATGATCCCAAACACACCGCCCGGGCAACGAAGGAGTGGCTTCGTAAGAAGCATTTCAAGGTCCTGGAGTGGCCTAGCCAGTCTCCAGATCTCAACCCCATAGAAAATCTTTGGAGGGAGTTGAAAGTCCGTGTTGCCCAGCGACAGCCCCAAAACATCACTGCTCTAGAGGAGATCTGCATGGAGGAATGGGCCAAAATACCAGCAACAGTGTGTGAAAACCTTGTGAAGACTTACAGAAAACGTTTGACCTGTGTCATTGCCAACAAAGGGTATAGAACAAAGTATTGAGAAACTTTAGTTATTGACCAAATACTTATTTTCCACCATAATTTGCAAATAAATTCATAAAAAATCCTACAATGTGATTTTCTGGAAAAAAAATCTCATTTTGTCTGTCATAGTTGACGTGTACCTATGATGAAAATTACAGGCCTCTCTCATCTTTTTAAGTGGGAGAACTTGCACAATTGGTGGCTGACTAAATACTTTTTTTCCCCACTTTACATGTACTTTTGTCTTATGTGCTTCGAAAACACCTCCCTTAAGAGAACTAGGGAGAAGTGGGGAGAAGTTGAGTTGAACATAGAACTTGCAGAGGACTGGTGGGAAAGCGCTATAAAAATAGTAAATTCGTCCTCTTCCTGTGCTCGACTTAGATTAATCCAGTTTAAGGTGCTCCATAAGGTGCTCCATGAGAAAGTCCAGATTAGTAGAGATATACCGTGATTTAGACGACAAGTGTGATCGCTACGCCCAGTCTCCTGCTAACCTCACACACATGTTCTGGTCTTGCTCCAAACTGATAAGTTTCTGGACTTCAATCTTTGAAACCTTGTCACAGGTTTTACCTATTCAACTTCAACCATCACCCCATGTTACTATTTTTGGAGCTGTAGAAGACCCCCTCTTATATCATGTAAATACTCTCATATTATTGCATTCACAACTCTTCTGGTTCATCTCTGTTTTCTGGAAATCCGCAGCCCCTCCCTCCCTAGCTGTGTGTCTCGAATACATTATATTATTCTTAAATTAGAAAATATCAACTTCACCTTGAGAGGATTAACAGACAGGTTCTACTCCCTTTGGCAACCCTTTATTTCACTCATATCTACTACTTTTTCTTCTTTCTTTTTATTATTTAAATCGTTTTTATTATTTAAAAATACTATTACAGTCTGTTTTATAAATGTTTTTTCCTGCAGATGTGTATTTTCTACTTATAGACCATATATTCACTCATTTATGACATGATCCAACATTATTATTATATTAATACTATTTTAAAATATTATTATTCCCTGGGATGGAAAGGTGGGTGGGATTGGGGTGCGTGGGAGTTGGAGCTGTTACAATTATGCAATTGTACGTTTGAAATCTATAATAAAAAGAAATATACTATTGATATTGAGATAAGAACGGCTGCATTGGGACTTTAAATATTAGAAAATCCCTTTCAATTAAACCGAGAAGATCATGGTTACATGTAATTGCGCTCCTCTGAACTTAAATTAACTCAAGCACACTCCAACTCCCATCTTTGATCAACCCTATTAAAACCCTGACGAAAGTAGCCCTTGCGGCGACCCTTTCTAAGCCCCCCGTTAAAAAGCTCCTCACTTTAAGCAAATTAGTCAGGTAAAAAAAAAAAAAGAACGGTTACTCATATATTTGGCCTTGAAAACATGGCCAATGTGGCCAAGTACCGTTTTACGTATTCTGTAATTGGCTTCAAATTGTTTCATCATGAAGGTAAATGTTGCCTTCCCACTGTGACTAAAGCCTCTCCGAAATGCATAATGATGTAGTTTAATGCAAAGTTAGCGCCCTACAATCTCACGTTCCATTCTAAATGCATTGCACCAAGACGTAACCAAGTCTGAGGATGTTTTTTCCGATCCACCAATTAGTATAAGTCAATTTAAGTTTGTCGGGCTAGTATAGTGAGATTTCAGTCTCAACAACAGTTACAACATTACATTGGGTGGACTATAGGAGCAGAGAGGAGACTGTGACACTATCATGGCATACAGATCAATGGAAGCATTTAACCACCACCAACACTCCCAGACAATTACAGAGACAGAACATTTGACGATGACAACAACATCAACAACACCCTTATGCGTATCCAAGGAAACTGTCTGACCATGCAAATATAGACCTCAAAGAGATGGATTGGAAACATCTGAATGTGAGACATACATTCTAAAAGCTTCCAAGATGGCGTAGTAGTGCGGTCGTGTATTGTGTTATGTCCTCATGTAAATAGCCTGTTTTTTAGTTTTTTGTCTTTTATTCGTATATATTTCTCTATCTCACTTTCCATCCTTTAACTAAATATACTTTCCTGCAACCCACCTCACCCAATGTGGAACGGATTCTATTATTTCTTTATTTTTATCAAGAACCTACGGCTGAAACTAGCCACCTAGCCAGCTAACTAGCTACTTGCTATTAGCCACCGTTAGCGGTCTTTACCACTGTCCATGGCCTGCACTACCTACCAGCCAGCTATAGCCTGGACAATTATCGGCCAGTCTGCACAGCGTGCTATCGACCCAGAGCATATCGGATTTTCTGCCAGAATCACTGAATCACTGGACCTTAACCACGGACCATCGCAACTAGCTAGCTGCAACCAAATGGCTGTTGTTGGCTAATCACCACTTCCCGACGTACCAGTCTGCCTTGAGCTAGCCTCGAGCCAGGCCCATCTCCTGGCTATCTACCTCTCTGTCAACCGGACGGGACCTCCTAGTGTCGACACGGAGCCCCGCCGATCCATCACGACTGCTCTGCCGACGTAATCGTCTGATGTGGTTTCAACAGGCTTCCCGTTGCGACGACCACGAAGATCAATCTGCTAGCCCCGGCCTGCTAGCACACGCAATCAACAGCCGTGCCTCCTGCTTGCCTGTGCTTTAGCAGCCTACAATCTGCTCATGGACTTACTTAGTGCTGTTCACTGGACCTTATGATCACTCAGTTACACAGCTAATGCCTACTGGACTGTTCCTTTACACAGTACCCCATCCTGTTTATCTGTTTAGCCTCAGCCCAAACTTTCGTCGCCATTACCAGTTATTGTCTTAGCCCTCTCGAATAACACCTGTGATTGCGTTATGCCTCTCTCCCATGTCAATATGCCTAGCCTATTGCTGTTTGGGTTAGTTCTTATTATACAATTTCACTGTAGAGCCCCAAGTTCAGCTCAACCAGCCTCAGAGAGCTCCTTTCTCCCACCCTACATACACGCGGAGACCGGCTCAATCGGTACCTCCAGTGATGCAATCTCTTTCATAGTTACCAAATGCTTAGGTGTACCTCCACTGTACTCATATCCTTCCGTATCCTTGTCTGTACATAATGCCCTGAATCTATTATACAACGCCCGAAAATCTGCCCCTTTTCTCTGTACCCAACACACTAGAAAACCAGTTCTTACAGCCTTTAGCCGTATCCTTATTCTATTCCTCCTCTGTTCCTCTGGTGATGTAGAGATTAACCCAGGCCCTGTAGCCCCCAGTATCACTCCTACTCCCCAGGCGCTATCATTTGTTGACTTCTGTAACCGTAAAAGCCTTGGTTTCTTGCATGTTAACATCAGAAGTCTCCTCCCCAAGTTTGAGTTATTCACTGCGTCAGCACACTCTGCCAACCCTGATGTTCTAGCAGTGTCTGAATCTTGGCTTAGGAAGGCCACCAAAAATTCAGATATGTCCATTCCGAACTACAACATTTTCCATCTAGATAGAACTGCCAAAGGGGGCGGAGTTGCAATCTACTGTAGAGCTCTATCATACTATCCAGGTCTGTGCCCAAACAGTTTGAGCTTCTACTTCTAAAATCCATCTTTCCAGAAATAAGTCTGTCACTGTTGCCACTTGCTACAGACCCCCCTCTGCACCCAGTTGTGCCCTGGACACCATATGTGAATTGCTTGCCCCCCATCTATCCTGCTTGGTGACCTAAACTGGGATATGCTTAACACCCCGGCCATCCTACAATCTAAACTAGATGCCCTCAATCTCACACAAATTATCAAGGAACCTACCAGGTACAACCCTTAATCCGTAAACATGGGCACCCTCATAGATATCATCCTAATTGATTAATTTACCCTCTAAATACACCTCCGCTGTCTTCAAACAGGATCTCAGCGATCACTGCCTCATTGCCTGCGTCCGTAATGGGTCCGCGGTCAAACGACCACCCCTCATCACTGTCAAACGCTCCCTAAACACTTCAGCGAGCAGGCCTTTCTAATTGACCTGGCCCGGGTATCCTGGATGGATATTGACCTCATTCCGTCAGTAGAGGATGCCTGGATGTTCTTAAATCTGAAATAAGTTGTTGATGTTCTCACCTTAAATAAGCATGCCCCATTCAAAAAATTCAGAACTAAGAACAGATATAGCCCCTGGTTCACCCCAGACTTGACTGCCCTTGACCAGCATCGAACAGCTCCCGCGATATGCAACTTTTCATGGAAGTCAGGAACCAATATACACAATCAGTTAGGAAAGCAAAGGCTAGCTTTTTCAAACAGAAATGTGCATCCTGTAGCACTAACTCCAAAAAGATTTGGGACACTGTAAAGTCCATGGAGAATAAGAGAACCTCCTCCCAGCTACCATCTGCACTGAGGCTAGGAAACACTGTCACCACTGTAAAGTCCATGGAGAATAAGAGAACCTCCTCCCAGCTACCCACTGCACTGAGGCTAGGAAACACTGCTGGCCATGCTTTCCACCTGGCTACCCCTACCCCGGCCACCAGCTCTGCACCCTCCACTGCAACTTGCCCTCCCTGCTTCTCCTTCACCCAAATTCAGATAGCTGTTGTCCTGAAAGAGCTGCTAAATCTGAACCCCTACAAATCAGCTGGGCTAGACAATCTGGACCCTTTCTTTCTAAAATTAGCTGCCGAAATTGTCGCAACCCCTATTACTAGCCTGTTCAACCTCTCTTTCGTAACGTCTGAGATCCCCAGAGATTGGAAAGCTGCCATGGTCATCCCCCTCTTCAAAGGGGGTGACACTCTAGATCCAAACTGTTACAGACCTATATCCATCCTGCCCTGCCTTTCGAAAGTATTTGAAAGCCAAGTTAACAAACAGATCACCGACCATTTCGAATCCCACCGTACCTTCTCCGCTATGCAATCCGGTTTCCGAGCTGGTCATGGGTGCACCTCACCAACGCTCAAGGTCCTAAACAATTTAATAACCGCGATCGATAAAAGACAGTACTGTGCAGCCGTCTTCATCGACCTGGCCAAGGCTTTTGACTCTGTCAATCACCGCATTCTTATTGGCAGACTAAATAGCCTTGGTTTCTCAAATGACTGCCTCGCCTGGTTCACCAACTACTTCTCAGATAGAGTTCAATGTGTCAAATCGGAGGGCCTGTTGTTTGGACCTCTGGCACTCTATGGGGGTGCCACAGGGTTCAATTCCCGGGCCGACTCTATTCTCTGTGTATATCAATGATGTCGCTCTTGCTGCTGGTGACTCTCAGATCCACCTCTACGCAGACGACACCATTTTGTATACATCTGGCCCTTCATTGGACACTGTGTTAACAAACCTCCAAACAAGCTTCAATGCCATACAACACTCCTTCCGTGGCCTCCAACTGCTCTTAAACGCTAGTAAAACTAAATGCATGCTCTTCAATCGAACGCTGCTTGCACCCGCCCGCCCGACTAGAATCACTACTCTCGGCGGGTCTCACTTAGAATATGTGGACAACTACAAATACCTAGACCGTAAACTCTCCTTCCAGACTCACATTAAGCATCTCCAATCCAAAGTTAAATCTAGAATCGGCTTCCTATTTCGCAACAAAGCCTCCTTCACTCATGCTGCTAAACGTGCCCTCGTAAAACTGACTATCCTACCGATCCTTGACTTCGGCGATGTCATTTACAAAATAGCTTCCAACACTCTACTCAGCAAATTGGATGTAGTCTATCACAGTGCCATCCGTTTTGTCACCAAAGCTGGCCGTCACTACATATTCGTCGCCAAACCCACTGGCTCCAGGTCATCTATAAATCACTTCTAGGCAAATCCCTGCCTTATCTTAGCTCATTGGTCACCATAGCAACACCCACCCGTAGTATGCGTTCCAGCAGGTATATCTCACTGGTCATCCCCAAAGCCAACACCTCCTTTGGCCGCCATTCCTTCCAGTTCTCTGCTGCAAATGACTGGAACGAACTGCAAAAATCTCTGAAGCTGGAGACACTTATCTCCCTCACTAACTTTAAGCATCAGTTGTCAGAGCAGCTTATCGATCACTGCACCTGTACACAGCCCATCTGTAATTAGCCCACCCAACTACCTCATCCCCATATTGTTATTTACATTGTTATTTATTTTGCTCATTTGCACCCCAGTATCTCTATTTGCACATCATCTTCTGCACATCTATCTCTCCAGTGTTAATACTAAATTGTAATTATTTTGCACTATGGCCTATTTATTGCCTTACCTCCATAACTGACTACATTTGTACACACTGTATATAGATTTTCTATTGTGTTATTGTACGTTTTGTTTATTCCATATTGAACTCTGTGTTGTTGTTGTTTTTATCACACTGCTTTGCTTTATCTTGGCCAGGTCGCAGTTCTAAATGAGAACTTGTTCTCAACTGGCTTACCTGGTTAAATAAAGGTGAAAAAAAAAAATATATATATATATATATATATATATATATATATATATATATATATATATGTTGGCCATTTGTGGCTAAGTGTGAGAACTCTGTCCAAAAGAATAACCTTTTGAAAGCGTTTGAGACTTGAGCACCTATTTAAATGAGTGTTTTTCATTATTTTGATCTAAATTAATAAATTACTAGTTGGGGTAATGAGTATGTTTAGGAAACATTGTCGCAGGCCCTCCGGGAGTGAGAGTCAAAGTCTGGGTTGGTTTGATGATGTGAGAAAATCACTTACACAGAAATTGGAGCGAAATGAAACACTGCACTCTAAAAGGCAACAAAACAAACATTCTCTGACTTCAGAAGTAGGGGAGGATTACTTTCTTATACAGATATCATCTTTATGTGAGTGCAGAATAACAGCCAAAGGACTATAAAACATTCTGGTCAGTGTCTTGGTCTATCCATCTCCTCAAACATCTAGAAAATGTCATAATTGAAAAATCGCAGACAAGGCAAGAAGAAAAGTAGGGGTATAATAATAATATGCCATTTAGCAGACGCTTTTATCCAAAGCGACTTACAGTCATGCGTGCATACATTTTGGTGTATGGGTGGTCCCGGGGATCGAACCCACTACCTTGACTTTACAAATGCCGTGCTCTACCAGCTAAGCTACAGGGTATGTCAGTCCTGGCTTGTTTCAAGCCACAAGGAACTGTTTTGATTAACCCGGCAAGAACAAAGCTAGAAGGCAACATTTCCTGTGGAAGAAAAATGAACTGACTATTTCAGGTCACGTGACAGCCTTCGCACAGTATTACTTCACTTCTTGTAGTCGGCCATATTTGTGTAGAGGTAATCGAGGAGCGTCAAGCAGAGGGTCTATTACTTTTCTACATGAAGCAGCCACCTTGAAGTAAACAACTGAATACCCCATACAGTTGCCACACCTTCTCAAAGACAGTCTCTTGTTATTTTGGTTATCACAACTAAAAAAATCTGTTTTGCTTAAATGAAGTGCTTAACATTGACTGTAGACAGCCAGTGAGACATACAGCTGAAGTCGGAAGTTTACATACACCTTAGCCAAATACATTTAAACTCAGTTTTTCACAATTCCTGACATTTAATCCTAGTAAAAATTCCCTGTCTTAGGTCAGTTAGGATAACCACTTTATTTTAAGAATGTGAAATGTCAGAATAATAGTAGAGAGAATGATTTATTTCAGCTTTTATTTCTTTCATCACATTCCTGGTGGGTCAGAAGTTTACATACACTCAATTAGTATTTCGTAGCATTGCCTTTAAATTGTTTAACTTTTTATTTGGTAGCCTTCCACAAGCTTCCCACAATAAGTTGGGTGAATTTTGGCCCATTCCTCCTGACAGAGCTGGTGTAACTGAGTCAGGTTTGTAGGCCTCCTTGCTCGCACACGCTTTTTCAGTTCTGCCCACAAATGTTCTATAGGATTGAGGTCAAGGCTTTGTGATGGCCACTCCAATACCTTGACTTTGTTGTCCTTAAGCCATTTTGCCAAAACTTTTGAAGTACGCTTGGGGTCATTGTCCATTTGGAAGACTCATTTGCGACCAAGCTTTAACTTCCTGACTGATGTCTTGAGATGTTGCTTTAATATATCCACATAATTGTCCTTCCTCATGATGCCATCTATTTTGTGAAGTTCACCAGTCCCTCCTGCAGCAAAGCACCCCCACAGCATGATGCTGCCACCCCCGTGCTTTACGGTTGGGATGGTGTTCTTCGGCTTGCAAGCGTCCCCCTTTTTCCTCCAAACATAACGATGGTCATTATGGCCAAACAGTTCTATTTTTGTTTCATCAGACCAGAGGACATTTCTCCAAAAAGTACGATCTTTGTCCCCATGTGCAGTTGCAAACCGTAGTCTGGCTTTTTTAATGGCGGTTTTGGAGCAGTGGCTTCTTCCTTGCTGAGCGGCCTTTCAGGTTATGTCGATATAGGACTTGTTTTACTGTGGATATAGATACTTTTGTACCTGTTTCCTCCAGCATCTTCACAAGGTCCTTTGCTGTTGTTCTGGGATTGATTTGCACTTTTCGCACCAAAGTACGTTCATTTCTAGGAGACAGAACATGTCTCCTTCCTGAGCGGTATGACTGCTGCGTGGTCCCATGGTGTGTATACTTGCGTACTATCGTTTGTACAGATGAACGTGGTACCTTCAGGCGTTTGGAAATTGCTCCCAAGGATGAACCAGACTTGTGGAGGTCTACATTTTCTTTTTCTGAGGTCTTGGCTAATTTCTTTTGATTTTCCCATTTTGTCAAGCAAAGAGGCACTTAGTTTGAAGGTAGGCCTTGAAATACATCCACAGGTACACCTCCAATTGACTCAAATGGTGTCAATTAGCCTATCAGAAGCTTCTAAAGCCATGACATTATTTTCTGGAATTTTCCAAGCTGTTTAAAGGCACAGTCAACTCAGTGTATGTCAACTTCTGACCCACTGGAATTGTGATACAGTGAATTAGAAGTGAAATAATCTGTCTGTAAACAATTGTTGGAAAAATTACTTGTGTCATGCACAAAGTAGATGTCCTAACCGACTTTCCAAAATGATAGTTTGTTAACAAGAAATTTGTGGAGTGGTTGAAAAACAAGTTGTAATGACTCCAACCTAAGTGTATGTAAACTTCTGACTTCAACTGTAACAAATACTAGCACATTTTAAATGACATGATGTATGTATAATACCACTGTTCTAGAGAGGTCTCTATTCATGACTGGTCAAGGATTTTCATAGCACATCAGTAAAATATCATGGCAATATCTACACAGTAAACTTCGCAGTGTTAAATCAACACTTAAAGAGTTAATTTTAACACTACCACGGATAACATACAGTATGGTTCCACTCTACAGAGTTTAAACAGTACTCTGATTATAGTGTGTTATGCCCACTCCCGTTCCCTCTCTCCGGCGCTCGACATTGTTTTACATTTTAGTAATTTAGCAGTCTACTAACCGGTCCTGGAACCCACATTACACACACCTGGCAACCATCATTACGCACATCTGCTCGCCATCATTATGCACACCAGGACTTCATCAGGACCTTGATTACTTCCCCTATATTTAGCCCTCAGTCGCCTCAGGCAGTATTGGTTTTGTTCACTTTCAATATGCTTCTCCTGTTTTGTTTATCTGCTTATTCTCATTATTAAACTTACCATCTCCACCTGCTTCCTGACTCCTAGCGTATATGTTACAGAATACTGCCTCTGAAAAAAATATGGAAGCAGCAGAAGATAACACCATCTTCCGGATGGTCGAGGAACAGGGTAATCTACTCCACGAACACTACGACCAGCTGGCTCTACTGGGTACGACCATGAAGGAGGTCTTCCGCGTTCTCCACCGCCGCGACACCACCAGCAAGGTTCTCCATGCCTATGACGGAGGGCCTCCTACCACGGGTCATCACAGTGAGCCAGCCTACCCAGCCGTCCGCCCAGGTTAGCGATGCCCGACTGTCCCTTCCGGAGAAGTATGACGGTACTCCATCGAAATGCCGTGGCTTCCTACTCCAGTGCTCCCTCTATTCCGCCTATCAGAAGGGAGCCCCCACCACCGAGAGGTCCAAGGTTGCCACGGTCATTTCCCTGCTAAACCGGACGGGCGTTGGAGTGGGCTACGGCTGTCTGGAAGAGAGGAGAGGAGGAGCTGGGTTCCTATGAGAGGTTCATGGCTCTGTTCAGGGCGGTCTTCAACCATCCTTCAGAGGGAAGAGAGGGAGGTGAGCGACTTTTCCAACTCCAAGGGGGGTGCCCATACCGGAGAGTACGACTTTCAGACTGTGGCAGCCTCCAGTGGATGGAATGAGCCAGCGCTCCTCACTCTATTCCGCAGTGGACTGCGTGAGGAGGTCCAGACGGAGTTGGCATGTTGGGATGACAACATATCCTTGGACGTTCTCATCGCGATGGCCATCCGTCTGGATAACCTTCTTCGGGAGATAACCTTCTTCTTCCACCTCGCCACTCGCCTCCCTCCTTTGGCTGTCTTGAGGCAGAGCCTGAACCCATGGAGGTAGGGGCCACACACCTCTCTGCGGCAGAGCGGCGTCGCTAGAGACAGCTGGGGCTCTGTCCCTATTGCGGCCAGGAGAGGCACCAGCTTCAGCGGTGTCCTGTGCGTCCCAACCCGGGGTCCACTAGAGCAGAGGGGCAGCCCCGTGACCTTCCATCTTTCAGGGTAGGCGTGATTATTCCATTATCGTTTTCCACCAAACACTTTCTGGATCCCATTTCACTGGCTGGCTGTCCCTTAAATGTTGTCTCTACAGCTCCAGTGGACTCCGGTGCCACTGGGAACTTAATCGACCAGGCCCTCACCTCCTCACTGAACTTCATACCTGCTCTCCTATCCTTTTCCTGTCCAAGCCCTGGATACGCGACCATTGGGATCTGGAACAATTACGCACATCACAGCACCACTCATCCTCACCGTAGGACCCATACACCAGGAAAGCCTTCCCTTCCTCATCACCACGGCACCCATACACATGGTCATCCTCGGCCTCATGTGGCTCCAACTTCATAACCCCACCATCTCCTGGTCGAGGATGAGAATCCCTGCCGGGACCAGGATGCCGGAGGACCTGCTTTCCCGCACTCTGTGGTTCCACGTTGGTGGAGGTTCCTGTGAGTGCCCTCCAGCCTATCAATCTGTCCTCCCGAATCGTTGGCCCGTGTGTTGGGACATAGATGTGGACATCCGCCAGGCTCTGGAGAGGGAACCTGCTCCTGCTATCTGCCCACCAGAGCGCATCTACGTCCCCAAAGGGGGTGAGAGATCGGCTGTTGATCTGGACAGACACATCCCTCGCCGCTGGACACCCAGGTATCACCTGCACCATCCAATCCCTCTCCGATAAATACTGGTAGCCCACCTTGGCGCAGGACGTTGCCCACTATGTCAGCTCATGCACCGTATGTATCCAATCCAAATCTCACCGGCATGCTCCAGCAGGGACACCACTTCCCCTTCCCGTGCCTCAGCAGCCTTGGTCACATCTGTCCATAGACTTAGTAACTGATCTCCCCCTTTCTGATGATTTTACCACTATTATGGTCGTTGTTGACAGATTCTCTAAATCCTGCCGTTTTATCCCTCTCTCTGGTCTACCTACCGCTCTCCAGGTCGCTGGGGTACTATTTCAGCAGGTCTTCCGGCACTATGGCCTTCCAGAAGACATCGTTTCTGATCGTGGTCCCCAATTCATGTTGCGGGTCTGGAAAGCCTTTATGGAGAAGCTGGGGGCCACGGTCAGCCTAACATTCGGGTACCGGCCTCAGTCCAATGGGCAGGTGTAGAGGACCAACCAGGAGCTGGGGAGGTTCCTAAGGAGTCACTGCCAAGACTGGCAGGGGGAGTGGGCCCGGTTCCTTCCCTGGCGGAATACGCCCAGAACTCACTTCATCACTCCTCCACCAGGCTGACTCTTTTCCAGTGCACACATAAGTGTATACCCCTCTTTGATCCCAATGGATTGGCTGTCTCAAAGTGATAAAACAGTTCAATTTGCAACCCATTTTTTTCTTTGGAGAAGAGGCAATGTCTCTTAATATACAATCCATCTTCCAAATCAAAGTAAACTCTTTTGAAATTGTGACTCGACTAGAACATATCATAAGGTTTGGGTTCTTAAAAATTGACTGCAACGTCTGAAGAATTGTAACATAAGCAAACTTGTCAGATATGACTACTTGATCGTAAATTCCAGTTTTTTCATTTCTTCTATTATCAAACGTAACACCAATCACTTTCTCCACTAGGTTAACAGTTCTGTGCAAAATACTTTTTTTCGTTTCGGAATGTGAAAGGGTTTTCAATATCCTGAAAAGACCGCTTGATTTTGCCTAGCGTTTCTGTGTCCTGTAGAGATAAACATTTCAGAGCTGTCTCTTTAGCTTGACCCTGTACCTCAAAAACTGCTTCTTCCATGGAAGGTACAAAACTATTTACAGTTGTCTGACCTACACCCGCAGACTGCAGTTGTGCAATAAGGGTGTTTTTGTTGGATATTGGCAAAACATAAGAAGTTGTAGGCATGACATCAAAATCACTTGGCTGACTATCAACATTTGCATTGGCCTCCATTTCAGTGTTCAATAGAACATAATCTTGTCCAAAAATGTTTCCTTAAGGCTGAAAAAGTACCAAATACACGACAACAACCTATTTGACCACATTTCAGCTTAAGTGTTTTACCAGGGCAAGGTCCATGAATCAACTTGAGATGCCTCACAAGCAAGTTGGTACACCCATGACTAGCATGACAAACAAAACAAATCTGAACACAATATTTCTGCTTTAGTGTAGGAATCTAGCTCTAAGCTCTGCAACACATGGACTCTCCTTAACCTTCCAAATATATATATTGTACACAGTTGTCTGTATGAAGGTATACATCCTATGCAGCATCAGATTGTAAGAGGTCCCAAACACAAAGTGTGTCTTGAAGAGCTCATCGAAGGCAACAAGAGCGCTTGTAGAGTTGCATGGCAGAGCTTGCTTGTCCAGGATGATGAAGTAACTATGGATGCTGCTCCTCTTAGTCCCAACAGCAAGGAGGTATGGTTGACTGCTTTGGGCAATGGCATCAAGGTGATACTGGTTCCTGCCTGGAGACAAAAACAACAAAAGAAACACTACCATTATTTCAAATTCACCAATAGTATAGTGGCTTGGATTAAATAAACCATGACACTAGGTACTCAGATAAGGAGATCAATGTAAACCTTTTTGAATATGACGAGATGGTTCTCAGCTTGAGAGGCAGACAACTTGCCTGGTCTTTTGTAGCCTTGTGACGAAGGGGGAATCAAATGGAGGAAGAGGAGGATGGAGGAGCGATCACTGTCCCATACTAAACACAGAAAGTTACTGAGCAAAATGTAACACAATAGCACAATAGTTACGAAACTGCCAAAGCAATCAAACTCTCCATTTTTGGATTCCACGGAGGATGCTGATAAGGTGATGCTGTTTGAAATGTTGAATTTTAAGACCTTACCAGGCCCTTCATATCCAGTCAGCAACTCGCAGAATTTACTTGGGTCATGAGTCATCTTCCGTCTGTATTCAAATGTCCAGTTATGGAAAAAGTACCCGATTGTCATACTTGAGTAAAAGTAAAGACCTTCATAGAAAATGACTCAAGTAAAAGTGAAAGTCACCCAGTAAAATACTACTTGAGTAAAAGTCTAAAAGTATTTGGTTTTAAATATACTTAAGTATCAAAAGTAAATGCAATTGCTAAAATATATATTCCTTATATTAAGCAAACCAGATGGCACAATTTTCTTATTTTTTAAATTTACAGATAGCCAGGGGCATGCTCCAACACTCAGACATCATTCACAAATGAAGCATTTGTGTTTTTGTGAGTCCACCAGATAAGAGGCAGTAGGGATGACCAGGGATGTTCTCTTGATTAGTGCGTGAATTGCACCATTTTCCTGTCCTGCTAAGCATTAAAAATGTAAGGTGTACTTTTGGTTGTCAGAGAAAATGTATGGCGTAAAAAGTACATAGTTTTCATTAGGAATGTAGTGAAGTAAAACTTGTCAAAAATATAAATAGTAAAGTAAAGTACAGATACCCCCCCAAAAAAGTACTTTGAAGTATTTTTACTTAAGTACTTGACACCACTGCAAATCTTCATCTTCTGCTTGATGGTGGCCTCATCAGAAGAATGCTTCATGAGGGAAATGGCCTCCCTGCACTGTTCATCACTCAGGGTAATCTCTGGACGGGATGAAGTCTCTCTCTCAGCTGTTGGGCCACCACTGAATGACTGGCCAGATGGTCGTTTCTCAGATGAAGCTGAATTCCTCTGGATGGTTTGGATTTTCCAGGACAAGTAACCATTTCCAGTTTGAGGGTAAAATAATGTTCCTTGAAGAAAAGGAGAACACATTCACTCATCTAAACACAATGGAAAGTCACAGCAACACTTTGCTCACATACATTATCACTCCTAGTCAGACAATAATTGCAAGTTGTGTAACATGCAATCCAAAACCCAAATGCATGCAAAATGTGGCCTATACAAAAACATTTTGGCCAATTAATACTCACATATCCTTTGGTTTTGTAGGGGTCCTTGAGGTAAGGGAACAAGACGACAATTCATTGAGCATATGTCTCCCTCACATGGCGTGGTGGTGATGTCCTGACAAGAAGAGTACTTTATTACTTTATTAATCAATTTGCAATGAAGCCCCCTGTTGGTTCCGGTCACTAAAATTGCAATATTAATCTGAAATACAGCCTAGATACAGACAGCTTTCTTGCGTGCCTGGTTTAGTGGTTACCCGTGAGTCTCGGTCATCTCTGCTGTGAGAATATTAATCATCTTTCGTCTGGTGCCATGAGTCAGCCCTTTGGTTCGAGAGTTTTCTTTGATGACAAGATCGCCACCAAATTTCTTCTTCAGTATGTTATGGATTAACAATGAAAAGAAAATGATCAAGGACAATCTAGAACCTCCCTTACCCGCTCTTATCGGACACTGCAGGTAAAAACGTATGCACTGGATTACAGCTCCCAACTATCAGGGGGGTAAGCTAATATACGGAACATTAGTTAAGAGAAAGAGAGGTTAGCAATTAATTATTCTAAACAGAGGCTCATTACATTACACTCAGAAACATACATGTTTAGCTTCATCCTCAGCTCTCTGTCGTTTTCTTGAAGGGCTCCCATCATCGCTCAGAATGACAGTATCATCCGACTCAGTGGACGAGATCTCCAACAAGGAACTGGCAAAGGAGGAAGTCATCTGGGAAGATACTGTCCCACAAAGTGGTTGATTATTGCAAAGGTTTTTACAAAGACAGACATTCCAAATCAATGTGATAAAGCAACACAGCTCTATGCAAAGTGACTATCCCCAAGGGAGAGGCTGACAGTTAAACCCTCCTCTAACTTTAGTACTGTGAAAAACCAACACCAGTATCAGTATCGTTGTCCAGTGTGATTGTAAAAACACCAGGACTTGGTGGTGTCAGCACCTCCTCAAACACTTCTCCAACAACTTCAGTTCCCGACTCATCATACAGCTTTGTATTCGTTTGGCTGGCGACTGGTACGTCAAATTTCAGGAATGCTGAGACAAAAAAATAACCGTTAGTGGGGGAATTACACTCAATTGTTCTGTTCGTTGTTCTCCAATCCATTCTATAGATGGTTTCAAAATAATCATCACTATGTGAGTTAGAGTTTAACAGCAATCCTATAGCAAAACTGTGAAATGTTTGCATTTGATATTTTATTGATCCCCAAGGGAAAATTCTGTTGTTATACCGTCAGTTAAAGGGGAAGTTAACACATTTTTACATGTTATATTTTCCCCCTTTTTGTGCTTGTAGTTGATTACCCAAATCGTTTTTTGATATGGTATTTCTGAAAATTGGTTGTCACTTTTGCTGAATCATCACTTTCCATTGACTGAATGCATTATGAAAATGTGTCTATAAAACACTCCAAAACCACTAATATTACATATTTTGTTTCCATTGTCCTATAACTCAATATTTGCATATTTAGGTTGCATCTTTCAAGCATGGATTAATGGCACAGTGGAAATAATATATATAAAGTGAAAAATAAGGCCACCCAAAATTCAAATGGGTGAAGTTCCCCTTTAACATCAGCATTAGGATGGCTGTGAAACTCATATAATGATATGAAGCCATATGGACTCAAGAGAAACAGAAACATTTGTGGAATTCCCCTTTAACGGAGAAATGAATCTTTTGCAACTACAGTGGTAAAAGACAATTCAATTTTAATGGTCAACTTAAAAGCTTACAGTACCTTCATTCAATAAGTCACTCAGCCTCAGGTCAGTGAGTTTGACACATTTTTGTTCACCCTTCAACTTCACTTTGATCAGCGTTGTTGGATCTGAGGATAGAGACAGAAAGAGACATTGATTTAAATATTCAAACAAGTCAAGTTCTGTTGATTCGTTTTTGAAGATAGGCTACCATGAACATAGCGTCTGCTAAATGACGTAAATGTACATGTAAATGTAATCCATAACCATAACTGTATGAGATTAACTCTACAGCACAACAATATTCAAATACTGATTTGTGACTCACAATTGGCCTACCTTGTGAGTCACAAATTGGCCTCACACCAACTTCACTGAAACAGACAAACTGGTTCAGTACTGTAAACTAATTAAATTTACAAGAAAGGAACTAAAATAGTCTAAACAACCCATTTCACATTAAGCAGCAATGAGGCTGCATATATGTGACCTTGTTTCAAAACTCCATCCCTGGCAGAATCCATCAAACCTCCTTCTGGGAGTTAGCCTAGGTCTAACATTAATTCAATGCTTTGATTCTCGTTGGTGAATTGACTAATGTTTATGTTAGGCTATTACCACATCATTAGCACCCTGCTGTAGACCTATGGCTATAGAAAGTGGACGGATTAAGAACTGATTAATTAACATAGCTAGGCAACAAATCATTAAGTCTAACACAACTTTCTATGAAGGACAGAGGAACAGCTCTGCCAATGTCTGTTTCCATCCACACAGCAATATGCACTGAACTACCGCAACAACACACGTGTCCTTGCGTTTCCCCTCACCCATCGGTGTTGTCAATGAAAGCAGTTGAGAGCTGCCAACCCGGAGCAATACAGTAATTTGACTATGAGGGGCGCGACAGGCGGAGAGGAGACAAGCATCATTTTTTCCCTCTGCACACGGCTCAAATTAGCACGTTAGAAAGAAAATAGCTTTGATTCTCTTCAAACGGGACAGCCACCAATGGCGGTTGCCATGTACACTTTGTCACAGCCCCCCACTGAATGATTAGTTAACATTGGAAATGAACAGCAGACACATTACCTTTAAGAAAGACTGCCAGAGAAGCTGAAATTACAAAGAAGTTGCATTATTTAGCTAGGCTAGCAAGCCAGTCACTGACTTGACATTATTGCAGAAATAATTAAATTAACTAGCTAGCCAATGCTATTATGCAAGTTGTCTATAATTACTCACCTTTATCAGATTAGTCCGCCACATAAAAGGAGCTGGAATTTAAAGAACAAACAATGGCATTCACATGAAGTCTTGTTGGCTAGTTAGCTAATTTGGCCAACAAAGCATAGAAACTGTGGATAGTCGTCGGCAGCGAGCTGTGCTAGATAGAGTGCACTGCACGTGGTGGCAACGGCTAAAGAACGCAAGGTGGTAACTAGCGAAATTCACCAGCACAACACTCAAAATGTATTACAAATTAGTTTTAAGAAGCATTAGCTCGCTAGCTTGACTAAATAATAATTTAGTCACGTTTGTTTGAAACTCATCTTGCTGCAAAGTACTAGTGCTGCCTTCTGTAATGGCATCCACAAGAAAGTAAATCTTGAAAGCGTCAAATAAAATTGGTGGGTGGAGTTACAATGTTTCTTACACTAATTAGAGTGAAAAATTACACCTAGCATTTATCTACAGTTATCAACACCAACACTAGGGGTCGTTTTACACTGCATGTTGTTCAATCAAATCTAAGGGAGCCAATCACTTTTGACACTGCAAATTTAACACTGGTGATTTTACTGTTTATGGTTTGAGTATAGTCAAATAAAACATTACCAATAATCCCAATCTGTCCTTTCAAGACCTCCACTCTAGATTTCTCTTGCAGTCGGGCCAATGGCCTGATCTGACTAGATACTAATGAACTTGGCATATGGCCGTCTTGTTCACATTAAAGTCAAACACGTCTCTCCATGAGAATAAAACAAACCGATGTTATGCTCACTCAAAAATGACTACTTTCATTAACTGCAGCAGGTAGCCTAGCGGTTAAGAGCGTTGGGCCAGTAACCGAAAAATTGCTGGTTTGAATCCTTGAGCTGACAAGGAGGACAAATCTGTTTTGCCTTTGAGAAAGGCAGTTAACCCCCAACAACTGTTCCCCAGGCACCGATGACCTGTGACGTCGATTAAGGCAGCCCCCCACTCCTCTGATTGGGTTAAATGCAGAAAACACATTTTGCTTGAATGCATTCAGATGTGCAACTGACTAAATCAAATCAAATTGTATTGGTCACATACACATATTTAGCAGATGTTATTGAGGTTGTAGCTAAATGCTTGTGTTCCTAGCTCCAACAGCGCAGTAGTATCTAACAATTCACAACAATAAACAAATCTAAAAGTCAAAGAATGGAATTAGGATATATATAAATATTAGGACAAGCAATGTCAGAGTGGCATTGACTAAAATACAGTAGAATAGAATACAGTATATACATATGAGATGAGTAAAGCAGTATGCAAACATTATTAAAGTGACTAGTGTTCCATTATTAAAGTGGCCAGTGATTCCATGTCTATGTATATAGGGCAGCAGCCTCTAAGGTGCAGGGTTGAATTGCCGGGTGGTAGCCGGCTAGTGATGGCTATTTAACAGTCTGATGGCCTTGAGATAGTATCTGTTTTTCAGTCTCTCGGTCCCAGCTTTGATGCACCTGTACTGACCTCGCGTTCTGGATGATAGCGTAGTGAACAGGCCGTGGCTCGGGTGGTTGATGTCCAGTTAGTGCTAAATACGGCTGCTAGAATCCTGACTAGAACCAAGAAATTTGATCATATTACTCCAGTGCTAGCTTCCCTACACTGGCTTCCTGTTAAGGCAAGGGCTGATTTCAAGGTTTTACTGTTAACCTATAAAGCGTTACATGGGCTTGCTCCTACCTATCTTTCCGAGTTGGTCCTGCCGTACATACCAATACGTACGCTACGGTCACAAGACGCAGGCCTCCTAATTGTCCCTAGAATTTCTAAGCAAACAGCGGGAGGCAGGGCTTTCTCCTATAGATCTCCATTTTTATGGAACAGTCTGCCTACCCATGTGAGAGACGCAGACTCGGTCTCAACCTTTAAGTCTTTACTGAAGACTTATCTCTTCAGTAGGTCATATGATTGAGTGTAGTCTGGCCCAGGAGTGTGAAGGTGAACGGAAAGGCTCTGGAGCAACGAACAGCCCTTGCTGTCTCTGCCAGGCCGGTTCCCCTCTCCACTGGGGTTCTCTGCCTCTAACCCTGTTGCAGGGGCTGAGTCACTGGCTTGCTGGTGCTCTTTCATGCCGTCCCTGGGAGGGGTGCGTCACTTGAGTGGGTTGAGTTACTGACGTGATCTTCCTGTCTGGGTTGGCGCCCCCCCTTGGTTTGTGCTGTGGTGGAGACCTCTGTGGGCTATACTCGGCCTTGTCTCAGGATTGTAAGTTGGTGGTTGAGGATATCCCTCTAGTGGTGCGGGGGCTGTGCTTTGGCAGAGTGGGTGGGGTTATATCCTTCCTGTTTGGCCCTGTCCGGGGGTTTCTTCGGATGGGGCCACAGTGTCTCCGGACCGCTCCTGTCTCAGCCTCCAGTATTTATGCTGCAGTAGTTTATGTGTCGGGGGGCTGGGGTTAGTTGGTTATACCTGGAGTACTTCTCCTGTCTTATCCAGTGTCCTGTGTGAATTTAAGTATGCTCTCTCTAATTCTCTCGTTCTCTCTTTCTCTCTGAGAACCTGAGCCCTAGGACCATACGTCAGGACTACCGGGCATGATGACACCTTGCTGTCCCCAGTCCGCCTGGCCTTGCTGCTATTCCAGTTTCAACTGTTCTGCCTGCGGTTACGAAACCCCTACCTGTCCCAGACCTGCTGTTTTCAACTCTTAATGATCGGCTATGAAAAGCCAACTGAGAGACCTGAGCCCTAGGACCATACGTCGGGACTACCGGCCGTGGTGACTCCTTGCTGTCCCCAGTCCGCCTGGCCTTGCTGCTATTCCAGTTTCAACTGTTCTGCCTGCGGTTATGGAACCCCTACCTGTCCCAGACCTGATGTTTTCAACTCTTAATGATCGGCTATGAAAAGCCAACTGAGATTTATTCCTGATTATTATTTGACCATGCTTGTCACTTATGAACATTTTTGAACATCTTGGCATGGTTCTGTTATAATCTTCACCCGGCACAGCCAGAAGAGGACTGGCCACCCCTCATAGCCTGGTTCCTCTCTAGGTTTCTTCCTAGGTTTTCGCCTTTCTAGGGAGTTTTTCCTAGCCACCGTGCTTCTACACCTGCATTACTAGCTGTTTGGGGTTTTAGGCTGGGTTTCTGTACAGCACTTCGAGATATTAGCTGATGTAAGAAGGGCTATATAAAATAAAATTGATTGATTGATTGATTATCTTTTTGGCCTTCCTGTGACATCGGGTGCTGTAGGTGTCCTGGAGGGCATGCAGTGTGCCCCCGGTGATGCGTTGGGAAGACCGCACCACCCTCTGGAGAGCCCTGCGGTTGCAGGAGGTGCAGTTGCCGTACCAGGCGGTGATACAGCCCGACATGAAGGTCTCAATTGTGCATCTGTAAAAGTTTCTGAGGGTATTAGGTGCCAAGCCAAATTTCTTCAGCCTCTTGAGGTTGTCTGTGTGGGTGGACCATTTCAGATTGTCAGTGATGTGTACGCAGAGGAACTTAAAGCTTTCCACCTTCTCCACTGCGGTCCCGCCGATGTGGATAGGGGCGTGCTCCCTCTTCTGTTTCCTGAAGTCCACGGTCAGCTCCTTCGTTTTGTTGACATTGAGGGAGACGTTATTTTCCTGGCACCACTCCACCAGGGCTCTCACCTCCTCCCTGTAGGCTGTCTTGTCATTGTTGGTAATCAGGCCTACTACTGTTGTCGTCTACAAACTTGATGATTGAGTTGGAGGCGTGCGTGGCCATGCAGTCATGGGTGAACAGGGAGTACAGGAGGGGGCTGACCACGCACCCTTGTGGGGCCCCTGTGTTGAGGATCAGTGAAGTGGAGGTTTTGTTTCCTATCTTTACCACCTGAGGGCGGCCCGTCAGGAAGTCCAGGACCCAGTTGCACAGGGCGGGGTTCAGACCCAGGGCCCCAAGCTTAATGATGAGCTTGGAGGGTACTATGGTGTTGAAGGCTGAGCTATAGTCAATGGTATCCCCTTTCCCTTAAATAATCAAATCAAACTATTGTTAGAATAGTACAGTATGTAAGAATATTTAATGGGTTTGGAAATGACTCTGACCTGTTCAGGAGGAGTCCTGGATGGACCGCGTTTGATCAATTACTGACGTTCATTTTCGAACTCAATGTGAAGAGACTCGAAAGGACCAGCCTGGACGTGAATGGCGATTGGCAGGTAACTGGCCTTAATCTGTCTTGGCAGAGAACACTACCACTTTAGCTTCTCCAACTCCTGAAGGAAATCTCCTGAACTTGAGATGTGAGGGTGCGGAGCCCATGGCAATAGCAATAGCTTGGAACTCTTGAAAGGAGACTCACAACACAGAAAGACAGCTGGATCTAAAACTGCATCTAATTCTTTCTCCTTGAGAATTTAATCTTGAGTTGGGTTTCGGGTTCTCTGACCCTTGTTTTGGCATGCAGCAGGGACTGAACTGGTGAACATATTTTGTCCTGATATTTTCCTGGGGTTTTCATGAGCAGCTCTAACTGCAGTATTTCCTGCATTAACAGGTGTTATCTCTTTATGGCCCAGTACACACCCAGTTTCTACAAATGATGTACAACATATTTGACAAAACAGTTGTGATCAAATGACTGGGTTGTCTGTACAAACGTTTACACAACCATTGTTGACAAACCCTCTGTTGCAACACTAAAATATTTGTTGTATCACAAACATTGTGTCAAATGTGTTGAATATCAGTAGTACAACCTGAGTGTGTAGTCTCGTCTCTCACTTTGCATGGGTAAATAACTGCTACAAGCCTTTTTTCAACCCAAACAGTGTAAACGTTTTCTTTATACACCAGTTGTCAGGTTGTTGTAAACCACTAATGCGCGGACAAACATTTACAGGGCCTTACAGGCTATTAGGTAACCTACAGGTAACTGCCAAAATAAAGGAACACTGACATATAGTGTCTTAATAGGGCGTTGGGCCACCATGAGCCAGAACAGCTTCAATGCGTCTTAGCATAGATTCTACAAGTGTCTGGAACTCTATTGGAGGGACGCGACACCATTCTTCCACAAGAAATCCCATAATTTGGTGTTTTGTTGATGGTGGTGGAAAACGCTGTCTCAGGCGCCGCTCCAGAATCTCCCATAAGTGTTGAATTGGGTTGAGATCTGGTGACTGAGACGGCCATGGCATATTGTTTACATCGTTTTCATGCTCATCAAACCATTCAGTGACCACTTGTGCCCTGTGGATGGGGGCATTGTCATCGTAAGCGGGCATAGCTGGGGAGAACGAGTGCCCGCTCCCACAGAAGTTCAAGGCCGTCCGCGGTACTGCAGGCATTGTTTCCAGAAAAGAGGATCCCCCATGATATTGAATGGAAAAATGGCAATCTTCGTGGTCAATCTTCGTGTAAATAAAAAAGTTTTCGAAGACAATCATGGTACCAATAATTGTTTCTAATAGATCATATGTACAGTGCCTTCAGAAAATATTCATACCCCTTGACTTGTTATACATTTTGTTGTGATACAGCCTGAATTCAAAATGAATTAAATCGTTTTTTTTCTCACCAATCTACACACAATACCCCATAATGACAAAGTGAACACATGTTTTTAGAAATTTTAGCAAATTTATTGAAAATGAAATACAGCAATGTCTCATTTATATAAGTATTCACACCCCTGAGTCAATACTTTGTAGAAGCACCTTTGGCAGCGATTACAGCTGTGAGTCTTTCTGGGTAAGTCTAAGAGCTTTCCACACCTGGATTGTGCACATTTTCCCCATTATTCTTCTTCAAGCTCTGTCATATTGGTTGTTGATCATTGCTAGACAACAATTTTCAGGTCTTGCCATAGATTTTCAAGTAGATTTAAGTCAAAACTATAACTCCGCCACTCAGAAACATTCACTGTCTTCTTGGTAAGCAACTCCAGTGTAGATTTGGCCTTGTATTTTAGGTTATGAAAAACTCCCCAGTCCAAAACGATTACAAGCATAGCCATAACATGATGCAGCCACCACTATGCTTGAAAATATGGAGAGTGGTACTCAGTAATGTATTGGATTGGATTTGTCCCAAACATATAACACTTTGTATTCAGGACAAAATGTTTCTTTTCTGAAATATTACTTTAGTGCCTTGATGCAAACGGGATGCATGTTTTGGAATATTTTTATTCTGTACAGGCTTCCTTCTTTTAACTCTGTCAATAAGCTTAGTATTGTGGAGTAACTACAATGTTGTTGATCCATCCTCAGTTTTCTCCTATCACAGCCATTAAACTCTGTAACCGTTCCGAAGTCACCATTGGCCTCGTGGTGAAATTCCTGAGCGGTTTCCTTCCTCTCCGGCAACTGAGTTAGGAAGGACGCCTGTATATTTTTCTACTATTGATACACCATCCAAAGTGTAATTAATAACTTCACCATACTCAAAGGGATATTCAATGTCAGTTTTGTTTTTACCCATCTACCAGGCATTGGAAAACCTCCCTGGTCTTTGTAGCTGAATCTGTGTTTGAAATTCACTGCTTGACTGAGGGACCTTACTGATAATTGTATATGTGGGGTACAGAAATGAGGTAGTACATTTTTACTCCTGAACTTGTTTAGGCTTGCCATAACAAAGGTGTTGAATACTTATTGACTGAAGACATTTCAGCTGTTAATTTTTAATTAGTTTGTAAAACATTTTAAAAACATAATTCTACTTTGACATTATGGGGTATTGTGTGTAGGCCAGTCACAAAAAATCTCAATTTAATCAATTTTTAATTCAGGCTGTAACACAATAAAATGTGGAAAAAGTAAAGGGCTGTGAATACTTTCTGAAGACACTGTCGTTTTTTAAATCGCACACAGAAGAAGTTGTAAGGATAATTTAGTTGCTAATGGCAGCCTGCAGTACCCCCGGTCAGTCTTCAACTTCAGTTACTCAATGAGAGGGGTCAGCACTTAGCTAGCCTGCAACGTCACTTCCTGAAGTAGCTCAAACTGCACATGTTATGTCTCCATGAGACGCCATCTTAACCGACTTAATTTGGCTTCAATGCGCTACTGAGTCTTCACATAGGAATGAATGGTGTCACGTGATCGATAGATTTGTCCATTCATATATACAGTCATTGTGGCATAGCCATGGTAGCCAAAAATAATGGCCTGCACAGCCTTTTTATACATGACCCTAAGCATGATGGGATTATTATGATTGCTTAATTAACTCAGAAACCAAACCTGTGTGGAATCACCTCCTTTCAATACACTTTGTATCCCTCATTTACTAAAGTGTTTACATTATTTTGGCAGTTACCTGTATGTTGTAATGACCAAAACTATATAAGAAAATGCCTCTCCAGTGAAAATCACTCTCAAGAGTTTGGAAGTAAAACCTGGTATTTCAAGGCCCTTTAGCGAGTCCCTCATACTCACTTGTTGTGCTTCTACCGGGCTTCTACCCAAGATTGTGCTTCGTTACCCTGTAAACAATGACTACAGATGTTAATTTGGGATAAGTAAAACAAAAGTAACAAGGCAAGGCAGTTTTGGCTAAAAACAATTTATTTTTGTTTTGCTTTGTGCAACATCTGCATTGGTTAAAGTGGAAGACTTCAAAGATCCTGTTACACACAGTGCACAAATCTCCCCAGCCAGAACCAACTGCTCCCTTGGATTACGGCCATATAAAACTGCCCCAGTTGCAGCTTTGAGGCCAATGAAGTCCTGCTACTCCCACTCCCTCTCTCTCCATCTGTCATTCTCCTTCCACTATCCCAATCAGTGACGTTCTCCTCTCTCTCTCTCTCTCTCTCTCTCTCTCTCTCTCTCTCTCTCTCTCTCTCTCTCTCTCTCTCTCTCTCTCTCTCTCTCTCTCTCTCTCTCTCTCTCTCTCTCTCTCTCTCTCTCTCTCTCTCTCTCTCTCTCCCTCTCCCTCTCTCTCTCTCTCTCTCTTCTCATCATCTCTCCATTTCCAAACTCCCACATCCTCTTGGACTCTTTGTGGTCCCAGTCTCAGCATAGCCTATGACTCACCATCCCACATGGAAACAGTTTCACTTCGGATGTGCAGGGTCTTTTTTCTGATTAACAAAAAATTCAACAAAACCTTCCACTCAGGCAGACCTAGGGAAAACACAAAAACAGTGCTTTCATAGGCTTGCTCCTCTTACAATGGGGTCAGAAATTATTGACAGCATTGATAAAGGTGAGAAATAATGACTGTATAAAATAAATAATTCAAATACTGAGCTATATTGTGTGCAAAAAAAAGGGTGACATTCTATTATTTTATACCAATACAATTGCTCAGAGAAAGAGATTTGGTTTAACAAGTGATAAAAAATGATCTCAAAAAGGTAGGGGTCAAAATTATTGACACTCCTAAATATTCTTATAAATAAAGTAGTCAAAAGTGTAGTATTTGGCCCCAAACTTGTTGGATGCATTTGCAGTTCATTTTGGTTGTGTTTCAGATTATTTTGTGCCCATAGAAATTCATGGTAAATAATGTAGTGTCATTTTGGAGTCACTTTTATTGTAAATAAGAATAGAATATGTTTCTAAACACTTCTACATTAATGTGGATGCTACCATGATTACGGATTAACCTGAATCGTGAATAATGGTGAGTGAGAATGTTATAGAGGGTCAAAGATAATCCTGAATGAGGGTCAAAGATCATACCCCCAAGACATGCTAACATGTTATTGGTAATGGTGAGAGGTTAGCATATCTTGGGGGTATGATATTTTTTCCCAATTTCGTGATATCCAATTGGTAGTTACATTCTTGTCCCATCGCTGCAACTCCCCTACGGACTTGGGAGAGGCGAAGCTCGAGAGCCATGCGTCCTCCGAAACACGACCCTGCCAAGCCGCACTGCTTTTTGACGCACTGCTCGCTTAAATCCCCATGGATAGATGATGATTTGTTACATTAAATCATTCAGCAATTCAGGCCCAAATCCCCGACAATCGAAGGAGGAAGAGGCGGCGTTATAGAGACCAGCGTTCGGGATACCTGACAAGACTACATTGGCTGAGTGGATGAACCATCTCTACCCTCCGTCCTTTTGGCGAACGTGCAATCATTGGAGAACAAACTGAATGAGCTCCGTTAGACTATCCTATCAACGTGATCTTAAGAAATGTAATATTGTTGTGGCTGAAAATATAAATCTAGCTGGTTTTTCTATACATCGACAGGACAGAACGGCAGCATCGGACAAACTCAAGGGGTTGGTGTGTGTCTCTTTGTTAACAACAGCTGGTGCGCAATCTCTAATATTAAGGAAGTCTCATGGTTCTGCTCGCCTGAGTTGGAATACCTCATGAAAAGCTGTAGACCGTACTATTTACCAATATTTTTCGTAGCTGTTTACTTACACCACAAACTGATGCTGGCACTAAGACTGCACTCAACCGGCTGTATAGGGTCATAAGCAAACAAGAAGATTCTCACCCAGAGGCGGCGCTCCTAGTGGTCAGTGATTTTAATGCAGTAAACTGAAATTAGTTTTACCTAATTTCTAACAGCATGTCACCTGTGCAACTAGAGGTGGAAAACTCTAGATCATCTTTACTCCAAACACAGAGATGCATACAATGCTCTCCCTCGTCCTCCATTTGGCTAATATAACCATAACTCTATCCTCCTGATTCCTGTTTACAAGGAAAAACTAAAGCAGGAAGTACCAGTGACTCGCTCAATAAGGAAGTATTCTGATAAAGTTCATGCTAAGCTACAGGATTGTTTCGCTAGAACAGACTGGAATATGTTACGGGATTCATCCGATGGCATTGAGGAGTTTACCACATCAGTAACCGGCTTCATTAATAAGTGCATCGATGACGTCCTCCCCACAGTGACCGTACGTACATATCAACCAGAAGCCAGGGATTACAGGAAACATCCACACTGAGCTAAAGGCTAGAGCTACCGCTTTCAAAGAGTGGGAAAATAATCCGGACACTTATAAGAAATCCAGCTACGCCCTCCGACAAACCATCAAACAAGCAAAGCGTCAATACAGGAATCCTACGACACCAGCTCTGACGCTCGTCGGATGTGGCAGGGCTTGCAAACTATCACAGATTACAAAGGGAAACCCAGTGACGCGAGCCTACCAGATGAGCTAAATGCCTGCTGTGCTCGCTTCGAGGCTAGCAACATTGAACCACACATGAGAGCAACAGCTGTTCCAAAAGACTGTGTGATCACGCTTTCCATAGCCGATGTGAGTAAGACCTTTAAACAGGTTAACACTCACAAGGCTGCAGGGCGATTACCAGGATGCGTACTCAGAGCATGCACTGACCAGCTGGCAAGTGTCTTCACTGACATTTTAAACCTCTCCCTGACTCAGTCTGTAATACCTATCATGCCTTCATTTACATTTACATTTGAGTCATTTAGCAGACGCTCTTATCCAGAGCGACTTACAGTTAGTGAGTGCATACATTTTTCATACTGGCCCCCCGTGGGAAACGAACCCACAACCCTGGCGTTGCAAGCGCCATGCTCTACCAACTGAGCTGGTCATCTGCAGCTATTTGTTGAGTGAGCTGAGACTTTGCCAAGGTCCCTGGCCAACCACGTGAGAGCAGAGCAGACTGAGCATTCAACAGACCTCCCTAAAGTCGCTGGATGCAGGGGCTTGCGGGAACTGAGTGAGCAGTGTTGGCAGAGATCAGTTCCGGCCGGATGAAGCTCCCGCCAAAGGAGTGGAGCTGCTGCAGGGGACCGGAGTGGCTGCCAATGCTCCATTCTGGGTGTGCACAGGAGGCCTTGGTGTGGCTCCTGTTGCAGGGTTGGGGCTGCCATGGGGGGCAGTAGTGTCCCAGACCTTTCCTGGGGATGGGAGTAGGGAGGGTAACCAAAATTAGCCTGGGAGGGAGGTTGTGGGGGAATTGAGGAGGGTGGTGCGGAGGGCAGTGTAGCTGGCAAAGCTCCTAACTCTCAGCATATGAGGGCTGATGATGTGAATGATACATGGTGTGGACTGCATCATGTGGTGCACTACCATCAACAGTGTTTTGCCAGACCCTAGGGTAGTGGTCGGTGCAGTGTACAGCTGGGCTGAGTTGATGCGGGCCTGGTTTGGTAACATTGGAGGGAGGTTGTGGGGTGAATTGAAGAGGGTAGTGTGGAAGGCAGTGTCGCTGGCGATGCTACAAACTGTGTGGAGCCACTGTGACTGGCTTGGGCATAGCTCAGTGTATCTGCATGCAGTTCCTGGGAGAGAAGTGGTGGCGGGTGATGTGGGGGGCAGTGTTGCTGGCTGTTCTCCAGTCTCTGTGAGGCGCCATCAGATGCAGGTCTAAAGGAGCGTCTGATTAGTCTCAGGGAGTTGGTGGCTGGTCTGCTGCTCCTGGCCACCCAGAGCAACATCCTTTAACGTCCTGGCGAAGGTGGGGACAGCCTCTTTGAACAAGTTAACATTAGTCCAGACTAAGGGTGGGATGGTGGGTCAATTTTACATTTGGTCATTTAGCACAGTTCCAGGGGACGCTGGTATTTATTCTCTCGATGGTGGCATTTATTCTCTCCATCACCCTCCCAAGTGATGTGGCCACCTTTTCCTGTTGAGCACGCAGGTCATTGGTTCCAGTATGTACAATGATGAGGCTCGGTGAGCCAAACTGGGCCACGGTCAGGAGCTCCATGGCTCTCTCAGATGTGGGGCACCAACTCTATTTTCATGGTCGTTAATAGATTTTCCATTGGAGTCCAAACAATGTCAGGCTTCTTCACAGGCCTGTGGAGGATGGCAAGAGTGGGAGCAACTGGGGTGGAGGGGTCAGCTGGGTTGGTGGATTGGTTGGTTGGGTTGGTTGGATGGTTGGGTTGGATGATGGGTCCTTGTTCAACAGTTTGCTGGGTCCTAGGTTTTTACTGGCTGGTGGGGGCTGACCAATTCCTGCCTTAGAACTAGTAGCTCCTTCTGCAGGCCCTGGAGATGGCTTATATTGACTGTGGTAGACAGTTCCTCTCGTACTCTGCACACTTCCATCCTGAGGTACTGGTTGTTCTCCTCAACGCACCTGATGGCATACTGCAACTTCAGGTTTTCATCCCTATGCTGATGCACCAGGCTGATCTCCTCCTCTCTGAGATGCTGTGATACTGCAGGTGTCACATGTGAGAGTGGCATGCTGAGCGCTATGTCTGATGCAGGTGGGGGAAGGAGAGGGGCACTGGGGACTACATCCTGTTTGTCTTTGTCCTAATTCTTCTTGTTGTCCTTGTTGGGTTTACAGTCCCCGAATCCCATTAGTGCCTTGTTTTGCCTGAAGATTCAGCAGATTAGCCTTGCCAAAACCAAGTCGACAAATCTCTCAAAATCTCTCAAAATCAAACTATTTCCACAAAAGAAAAGTATCTTCCGATTCCTCTAGATGTGCAGAACACAGCAATGCACTAAAATAACTAAGCTGTTCACATATAATAAAAAATTTAACAAAACATTTAAGGAGGAGCTGTTCTGAAGTGCTGATGCTCATGAAATAGCATCCTTCAGAAAGTATTCACACCCCTTGATCATTTTCAAATTTGGTTGTGTTACAGCCTGAATTTTAAATGGAATAAATTGAGATTTTGTGTCACTGGCTACACACAATACCCCATAATGTCAAAGTGGAATTATGTTTTTAGAAATGTTTATAAATGAATACAAAATTCAAAGCTAAAATGTCAAGTCAATAAGTATTCAACCCCTTTGTTATGGCAAGCCTAAATAAGTTCAGGAGTAAAAATGTGCTTAACAAGTCACATAATAAGTTGCACGGACTCACTCTGTGTGCAATAGTAGTGTTTAACATTATTTTTGAATGACTACCTCATCTCTGTACTCCACACATACAATTATCTGTAAGGTCACTCAGTCGAGCAGTGAATTTCAAACACAGATTCAACCACAAAGACCAGGGAGGTTTTCCAATGCCTCGCAAAGAAGGGCACCTATTGGTAAATGTACACCCACAACTGCTTGGTCGCGCACGACTCCAACAACATCAAGTTTGCAGATGACATGACAGTGGCAGGCCTGATCACCATCGATGATGACACAGCCTATAGGGAGGAGGTCAGAGACCTGGCAGGCCGGTGCCAGGACAACAACCTTAACGTCAGCAAGACAAAGGAGCTGATCGTGGACTAAAGGAAACGGAGGGCCGAGCACGCCCCAATTCACATCGACGGGGCTGTAGTGGAGCGGGTCGAGTGCTTCAAGTTCCTCGGTGTCCACATCACTAAGGACCTATCATGGTCCAAACACACCAACAGTCGTGAAGAGGGCGAAACAATGCCTCTTCCCCCTCAGGAGGCTGAAAAGATTTCGCATGGGCCCTCAGATCCTCAAAACATTCCACAGCTGCACCATTGAGAGCATCTTGACTGGCTGCATCACCGCTTGGTATGGTAACTGCTTGGCATCCGATCGTAAGGCACTACAGAGGGTAGTGCGTACGGCCCAGTACATCACTGGGGCCGACCTCCCTGCCATCCAGGACCTCTATACTAGATGGTATCAGAAGAAAACCCTTAAAATGGTCAAAGACTCCAGCCACTCAAGTCATAGTGTTTTCTCTCTGATACTGCACGGAAAACGGTACCCAAGTCTGGGACCAAAAGGTTCCTGAACAGGTTCTACCCCCAAGCCATAAGACTGCTGAACAGTTAATCAAATGGCCTCCCTGACTATTTGCATTGACCCCCTTTTCATTTGCACAGACTCTCTTGCACAGGCTCTCTCTCTCTCACACACACACACACACACACACACACACACACACACACACACACACACACACACACACACACACACACACACACACTACATACGCTCACACACACACTTTCACACTCTTCACATATGCTGCTGCTACTCTGTTTATTATCTATCCTGATTGTCTAGTCACTTTTACCCCTACCTACATGTACATATTACCTCAATTAGCACAACTACCCCGTACCCCTGCACGTTGACTCGGTACCAGTCGTGGTCAAAAGTTTTGAGAATGATAAAAATAAAAACTTTCACAAAGTCTGCTGCCTCAGTTTTGATGATGGCAATTTGCATATACTCCAGAATGTCATGAAGAGTGATCAGATGAATTGCAATTCATTGCAAAGTCCCTCTTTGCCATGAAAATTAACTTAATCCCAAAAAAACATTTCCACTACATTTCAGCCCTGCCACAAAATAACCAGCTGCCATCATGTCAGTGATTCTCTCGTTAACACAGGTGAGAGTGTTGACGAGGACAAGGCTGGAGATCACTCTGTCATGCTGATTGAGTTAGAATAACAGACTGGAAGCTTTAAAAGGAGGGTTGTGCTTGAAAACATTGTTCTTCCTCTGTTAACCATGGTTTCCTGCAAGGAAACACGTGCCGTCATCATTGCTTTGCACAAAAAGGGCTTCACAGGCAAGGATATTGCTGCTAGTAAGATTGCACCTAAATTAACCATTTATCGGAGCATCAAGAACTTCAAGGAGACAGGTTCAATTGGTGTGAAGAAGGCGTCAGGGCGCCCAAGAAAATCCAGCAAGCGCAAGGACCGTCTCCTAAAGTTGATTTAGCTGTGGGATCGGGGCACCACCAGTGCAGAGCTTGCTCAGGAATGGCAGAAGGCAGGTGTGAGTGCATCTGCACGCACAGTGAGGCAAAGACTTTTGGATGATGACCTGGTGTCAAGAAGGGCAGCAAAGAAGCCACTTCTCTCCAGGAAAAACATCAGGGACAGACTGATATTCTGCAAAAGGTACAGGGATTGGACTGCTGAGGACTGGGGTAAAGTCATTTTCTCTGATGAATCCCCTTTCCGATTGTTTGGGGCATTCGGAAAACACCTTGTCCGGAGAAGACAAGGTGAGCGCTACCATCAGTCCTGTGTCATGCCAACAGTAAAGCATCCTGAGACCATTCATGTGTGGGGTTGCTTCTCAGCCAAGGGAGTGGGCTCACTCACAATTTTGCCTAAGAACACAGCCATAAATAAAGAATGGTACCAACACATCCTCAGAGAGCAACTTCTCCCAACCATCCAAGAACAGTTTGGTGACGACCAATGCCTTTTCCAGCATGATGGAGCAATTTTTCATAAGGCAAAAGTGATAACTAAGTGGCTCGGGGAACAAAATGTCAACATTTTGGGTCCATGGCCAGGAAACTCCCCAGACCTTAATCCCATTGAGAACTTGTGGTCGATCCTCAAGAGGCGGGTGGACAAACAAAAACCCACAAATTCTGACAAACTCCAAGCATTGATTATGCAAGAATGGGATGCCATCAGTCAGGATGTGGCCCAGAAGTTAATTGACAGCATGCCAGGGCGGATTGCAGAGGTCTTGAAAAAGAAGGGTCAACACTGCAAATATTGACTCTTTGCATAAACTAAATGTAATTGTCAATAAAAGCCTTTGACACTTATGGAATGCTTGTAATTATACTTCAGTATACCATAGTAACATCTGACAAAAATATCTCATAACACTGAAACAGTGAACTTTGTGAAGACCAATACTTGTGTCATTTTCAAAACTTTTGACCACGACTGTAGTCTCATTATTGTTATTTTATTGTGTTACTCTTTTATTTTTTTAAACTCTGCATTGTTGGGAAAGGGCTCGTAAGTAAGCATTTCACAGTAAAGTCTACAGCTGTTGTATTCGGCGCATGTGACAAAAACAATTTGATTTGAAGACTCAAAAAAATGATGGCAATCATCAATTATTTTTGCCAGTAAGAAATTGCTAGTGATTGGCTGCTAACAGCTAAGAACTGCTAGCTAACTGGCAAGCACAAAAGCAATCAACAACTAAGGGAGTACAGACCCATAGAAATTGTGCACTTCAAAGAGGAGAATAATTATTCTGTCAAGGAAAAGTTTTTTTTAATGATTTTTTGATAATAGCGGCATACCAAGACAAAGAAAACGTAATACAGTGTGTAACTAGCTAGGTTTCCATCCAATTGGCCACAGACTTTCATGCAAATATTCTAGAATCTGCTTTAAGAAATCATGCAAATTTCCAACCAGTGGTATGTTTCCACTAAACGGACTTGTTACAGATAAAAGTCAGTACGTGATGACGTAGTGCACACAAAATGTACTTTTTCGCCTAAGTTTTCATGTACCGAATAAAATGTTCAATGTGTTTCCATCGCATTTTCAACTCTACAGATAGTTTTGTCACAAAAACTGTTGGGTTAAATAGCAACTGTGCTTACTATTGTCTTGGCACCTGCGCTCTAGCCAACAGCTCGCAGATACATGCAGGTAGATAATTATGGATAATGCTGGATGTGAATGCTGAATTTAAACAATTAACTATGCAAATGAGCAAAAGCTGGAAATAGACGCCTGGCTCAAATAAGTGCCTGTTGTGTTCAGTGATTTAAGCAAATAAATAAACACCCAGGCTATTAATTGACGTTTTCCGGTACCTGCGCTTTTACGCGCGATTTGTGGAGGCGGAATACTGTCTTAACAGAGTTGGAGAAGTTGTTGGGTTGTTATTTTTATCGTGAATGAAAATATGCTAGCTAGTTATGTTCTGAAAATAGTCTACATTACCCCCTCTACATTTTCTAATATATAAATGCCTATCATATTCCTATCATACCCATATGTTAAGAACAGACAACCTTGTGAAATATTTTTGTTGACTGTTATCCTCGACAACCTTCTAAGGTAGAAACATTCTGAGACAGTGTAATGTGTTTTTTATTTATTTCAGATGGCTGTCTATCCTGTCTTTCTGTTTATAATCTAATGCTAAATTGCAGGTTTTGTAAAATATATTGTTGACTGCAAAGAGTGTCCCAGCGAGATATTGGCGCACTCTTTTTTCAAGCGATATTCTGATTTTGAATGGTTTTCTTTTTTGGTTGCATTTGTATTTGTTTTTATTAGGGATCCACATTAGCTGCTGCCAAGGCAGCAGCTACTCTTCCTGGGGTCCAAACACATTAAGGCACTTACATCACACATAAAACAAAAGATAAAACAGGACACCATATAACATTATTACACCACTACATATCTACAATACAAAATGTATAATACCACCATAAAACACAATTTCAATGTACGTGTGTGTAGAATGCAGTTCAAATTAGGCTACAGATGCAATAAGTTATGATGAACTTCACAGGGTGGTGAAAGTATATGGTATGAGCTTGATGTTCCTTTCCAATAAATGTCAAGGGTCTTATTCTGGCGACATGATGATCGATGCTTGACTGCCATTTTGACAAAGAAAAATATTTTTGCTCTTATCCATAATCTCATCATGTAGACTAGACTACCCACACTGTATCTGCGAGCTGTTGGCTAGAGAGCACGTGCCAAGACCAGAGTAGGCACATTTGCTATTAAACGCAACAGTTTTTGTGACAAAACTATCGGTAGAGTTGAAAACATGACGGAAACACATTGAACATTCAAAAAAATTTCAGTACATGAAAATGTATGCAAAAAAGTACATTTTATGCACACTGCGTCATCACACACTGATGTTTATGTGCAACGAGTCTGTTTGGTGTAAACATCATTGGTGGGAAAATTCGCATCTTTTCTTTATGCAGATTATTTTATATTCGCATGAAAATCTTTCGCCAATTGGATGGAAACCTAGCTCATTGAAACGTGTATTTTTTTGTTTTTTTGTCTTTGAACCCATTGAAGCCTAGTCCTAAACTAAAAAGCACTTTCAATAGGGAATCTCCATTGAGCATGCTTTTCAATCCAGGAAACCAGCCAAAAATGTACCTTACCAACATGTCATATCATCTCATTCAGTCATCTTATTCTGACATCTCATGTCATCCTCATATTATGATATGAGAGATGTCCAACATGGTCTACAGAGGTGAGTACCTGGTCACTGCTACATTGGTGTAGAGAAAAATAAAATCTGACTGAGTCTGCACCATAGCTACGGGAAGTAGGGGTGCTGAGGATGCTGCAGCACCTCCTGATACATCACAATTACACCCTGATAAATTACCCAAAAACATATTCCCGCAGCCAGGGTCTGCAGGTCTGTGAACTCTTGACCTCTGTGTCCTCACTTCAAAGCCTCTCCCCCAGCAGCTTCACAACATCTGCATTCCTTTCAGGTTTCCAGTATGTGTTATGGTGCAGTAAACCTGGGTTGGCCCATCCACAATCATCACCTTATATCACAAAGGAGTATCTGACAGGGTTATGATTTTGGAAACACCCCGGAATACACTGGGAATAGTGAGTTGAATGTGTGGAGGTTAGTGTGTTTTGAGCTTTCTGGCATAAAATGGCTGCCGTGGCATCCCCCAACTGGGTGCTAAGCATTGGTAGGGGATGAGGTAAGTTTCCCCCACATACAATGTAAAGCCTTTTGAGCACCTGGAAAAAGTATAAATCCAACCCAGTCACATTACAAGTCAGTCTAGACTCCTGTCATCACTGCACAATTTGTTCAGCTGTCATTGTAAACACACCTGAGGTCAATGTAAATAGGCTAGGCCATAGATTACATTCACAGGGCATAGGTGAATGGTGTGTGCCTGTGTCCGCAGATCTCCAAATTCATTACTGTTTACAGTGTTGCAAACAACAGCTGTGCCCATTGTAAGCGGCCACGTTTTTTTGTTGTATCTTCAATCAAAAAGAGCGACACAGCTTGAATTTGTCCCCACGCCGCTGTTGGTCTAACATTGATTCCAAAGTTCTAAAAAGGTCCAGGTTGCACCTGTTGATATTGAGTTTCGGAAATGATTTATGTTATAAGCCACACACCGTTTTAACTGTTGTGAGTCATGGCAATAATGCAGAGCTCCATTGCAAATACTTTTCAGCAAGTGTAATGACCGTAGGCATAACTTTATCATAGGACTGGGCTTCCCCATGACCATAGCTGCTAAACCTCTATATTAGCCTACTAACAAACTAAACAAAAAGGAAGAACATGGATGACAGCAACTCAGAAAATGATCTTTAAATTCAATGCCAAAGAACGCATGTCCACAAAGGGGTATTATTTGCATTAATTCCATATGTGAAGAATTAGTAGTTTACCGTTGTTGATTATTTTTATTTGATGTAGTGGTGTCCAAAGGCTTTATGTGGGAAGAATAACAGTAATTACTTTGTCCCATGTCAAAATCTCCCCTGTTCATCATTACAAGCATATTAAGGCAAGTCATTACTTGCCATTAGCAAAATAAGTAGTTCATACATTCATGGTAGTCAGCTTTATCTCACACCGCTCAGAAACGACCCACTCTTTGTCTACCTTCTCTGTCACCAAGTTCAAATACAGTGACGCTTCATTGCCCAATATAACTTTATGGCTGGTCCCCATGTGGATGGCGAGCACTGTTGATATGCATATCAGACAAGGCAGGCAGTAACAGATTCACTCAATAATAAGTGATCGGGTCCAGTTACCACCAGCCTGACTGACACACCACAAACAGGATCATAGGGGTATCCTACAACGCAGTATCAATGAGTTAGCCAGCTAACTTTGATAAATAACCAGAAATAACTATAGATTTTCTGGTCCATTAAGAAAGCTAAACTTAGATATGTATTTTTGGTTATTCAGTCAATTAGATCATGCCCATTTCAATCTTATCTTTCAAAAAAAAAAAAAAAAATGTAACAAATGTAGGCAAGTTAGCTGGCTAACTCATTGATCCTGCTTTGTAGTATACCCTTCTGGTGTTGTGGCTGCTGCTGTGTCAACAGATGCATGGACATTCTGCTATACGTGTCTGTATAGAGCATGCATTGCATACAACCACATAGGACAAAGCTATACAGACGGGGAGCACACAGACGGAGAGCACGCACACATTACCCCGGTTTTAAGGTCTCTGCACTGGCTGCCTGTGAGTTTTAGAGTTCATTTTAAGATTATTCTATTGGTTTTTAAACCAATCCACAATTGCGCACCCCAATACATGTCAGACATCCTTTTAAGTTATGTACCCAGTAGGTCCCTCAGGTCCTCTGGCACTGCCGTTTTAACTATCCCAAAGCCTAGGACCAAGAGGCATGGAGAGGCAGCCTTTAGTTGTTATGCCCCCAGCCTCTGGAATAGCCTGCCAGAGAAACTGAGGGGGGCCGAAACTGTGGACATACTGTATTTACGAGATCTTAAAACACACCCTTTTTTAGCTTTACTTTACCTTAGGGTGCTTTTTAGTCATTCCGTTTTTATTGTTATCCTCATGTTTGTGTAGTAAATATTTCTGTTTTTATTTTAATTGTTTTTCTTGTTTTGTTTTGTTTAACCTGTGAAGCACATTGCATTGCATTCCATGTCTGAAATGTGCTGCATAAATAAAGCTTGATTTAATTTGATACAATCAACAGGAAAAAAGCACTTCTAAATGTGTCTATGGAGACTAGAGCAGCGTTTTCTAATTACTTTTATAGGGGTTTCAAGTTTCTCTGCTCCTCATTCTTTTGAAGAGGATTGAAAAAAACACCACTCTTATAGTATTTCATAGAGCCGATGGTTGCCAGATTCACCAAAAGGATTGTTATGGGGAGGGAGGGACATCTATGCTATGTTGTCTAGGCCACATTTCTCGTGGCTCTCACAGACAACACTAGTCACCTTTTTTGTTTGCAGGGACTTCCCCCCCAAAAACCACCAAGTTCAGAATTAGAAACAAACCATACCATTTATTCACGAGTCAAAACACAAACAGTAATTCAAAAGCAAAGCCTATAGATGGAAGGGTGTTGTTGGAGAGAAGGGCCTACATTTTCTAAATAGCCTGACGAGTCATCTCTTACCTGAAGAATGTATATTGAGGGACAACTTTTAAGTGCTCAGGTACTCTACATAAATAGGTCGATTTATATATTTGGTACTGTGTAAAACGCAGTGCAGTGTCTTACTATGATCAGGTTCACTCCACTCTTTTGAGAAACCATATAAATGCATGTAGCTATGAGGTGCATACTCAAATACTATACTGAACAAAAATATAAACAACAATTTCAAAAGATTATACTGAGTTACAGTTCATATAGGGAAATCAGTCAATTTAAATAAATAAATTGGGCCCTAATCTACGGATTTCACGACTGCGCAGGGGGCGCAGCCATGGGTGGGCCTGGGAGGGAATATAGCCCCAGCCACTGGGGAGCCAGGCCAAGCCAATCAAAATGAGTTTTTATTACAGACAGAAATACTTATCCGTTTCATCACCTGTCCGGGTGGCTGGTCTCAGACAATCCCGCAGGTGAAAAAGCCGGATGTGGAGGTCCTGGGCAGGCGTGGTTACAAGTGGTCTGCAGTTGTGAGGCCAGTTGGACAAATTCTCTAAAACTAAGGTGGAGGCAGCTTGTGGTAGAGAAATTACCATTCAATTATTTGGCAACAGCTATGGTGGACATTCCTGCAGTCCAGCATGCCAATTGCACGCTCCCTCAAAACTTGAGACATCTGTGGCATTGCGTGACAAAATGGCACATTTTAGAGTGGCCTTTTATTGTCCCCAGCATAAGGTGCACCTGTGTAAAGACAATGCTGTTTAATCAGCTTCTGGATATGCCATACCTGTCAGGTGGATGGATTATCTTGGCAAAGGAGAAATGCTCACTAACAGGGATGTAAACAAATTTGTGCACCATATTTGAGAGAAATAAGCTTTTTGTGCGTATGGAATATTTCCGGGATCTTTATTTTAGCTCATGAAACATGGGACCAATACTTTACATGTTGCGTTTATATTTTTGTTCAGTATACTTTCAGAATGTGCAAGTTCAAATGGACTAGGCAATCACAATAAAGTGCAAAATAATATAAAACATAATGAATTGGGAAGTCACAGTAATTTACTAAGGAATACCCCAAAACTGAGTTAGTGGGCGTAGAAACTGTATCGTAAGTCCGAGGCCCATCTTTGTGAAAACATGGTGCCTAGCTTGCAGAGACATGACCACAATCATGCACAAGGGGGGTCAGTTTGAGGTCCTGCGTGTGTGTCCATCTAAGCTCGGGAAGAGGGGCGTTCTGGTGTCCTCCTCACAGAAGACAAACAGGGCTGAAGGAAATGTATCAGTTCTCAAGGAAAGCCACGTAGTCAGTGAGTCTGGCCAGCTGCTGCTCGTTTGGAACCAGCGAGACAGGGGGAGGATCTGTTGAGAGAGAGAGAGAGAGCGAGAGAGAGAGAGTGAGTAAGAGAGGGATTCCTCATAGAGCCAAGTCTTCTACCATGTAGCATCCTCCATCTGTGTGTGTGTCAGGGTTTCCGTTATGAAAATGTGGTGCAGGACATTTGACCAGCAGCATTTACCAGACATTTTCTAAATTTACTGGAACCATAGGGCTATGCATTGGGTGCGTAACCTGATTATGGCATTCACCCACGGTGATCAGAATGACAGAAATCACATTTAGATTATAGTGAATTAGTCTCAACAGAACATGTAAGTCGAGGATGCAATGACTTGTGTCTTACTGACCGTGCACTTTGTAGATGTTAGAATAACTGTCGACATTTACATTTCCTCAGCCAACAAGACGAGTAACGAAAAGCAAAATCACTAGCCTAGGCGGTGCGTGATTTTTGGGGGAGCTAATTTTCACCATAACAATGCAACTGTATAATAAAACATTCCATGCATCATCGCATTTGCAGACTTACAGTGGGGGAAAAAAGTATTTAGTCAGCCACCAATTGTGCAAGTTCTCCCACTTAAAAAGATGAGGCCTGTAGTTTTCATCATAGGTACACGTCAACTATGACAGACAAAATGAGAAAAAGAAATCCAGAAAATCACATAGTAGGATTTTTAATGAATTTATTTGCAAATTATGGTGGAAAATAAGTATTTGGTCAATAACAAAAGTTTCTCAATACTTTGTTATATACCCTTTGTTGGCAATGACACAGGTCAAACGTTTTCTGTAAGTCTTCACAAGGTTTTCACACACTGTTGCTGGTATTTTGGCCCATTCCTCCATGCAGATCTCCTCTAGAGCAGTGATGCTTTGGGGCTGTCGCTGGGCAACACAGACTTTCAACTCCCTCCAAAGATTTTCTATGGGGTTGAGATCTGGAGACTGGCTAGGCCACTCCAGGACCTTGAAATGCTTCTTACGAAGCCACTCCTTCGTTGCCCGGGCGGTGTGTTTGGGATCATTGTCATGCTGAAAAGACCCAGCCACGTTTCATCTTCAATGCCCTTGCTGATGGAAGGAGGTTTTCACTCAAAATCTCACGATACATGGCCCCATTCATTCTTTCCTTTACACGGATCAGTCGTCCTGGTCCCTTTGCAGAAAAACAGCCCCAAAGCATGATGTTTCCACCCCCATGCTCCACAGTAGGTATGGTGTTCTTTGGATGCAACTCAGCATTCTTTGTCCTCCAAACACAACGAGTTGAGTTTTTACCAAAAAGTTCTATTTTGGTTTCATCTGACCATATGACATTCTCCCAATCCTCTTCTGGATCATCCAAATGCACTCTAACAAACATCAGACGGGCCTGGACATGTACTGGCTTAAGCAGGGGGACACGTCTGGCACTGCAGGATTTGAGTCCCTGGCGGCGTAGTGTGTTACTGATGGTAGGCTTTGTTACTTTGGTCCCAGCTCTCTGCAGGTCATTCACTAGGTCCCCCCGTGTGGTTCTGGGATTTTTGCTCACCGTTCTTGTGATCATTTTGACCCCACGGGGTGAGATCTTGCGTGGAGCCCCAGATCGAGGGAGATTATCAGTGGTCTTGTATGTCTTCCATTTCCTAATAATTGCTCCCACAGTTGATTTCTTCAAACCAGGCTGCTTACCTATTGCAGATTCAGTCTTCCCAACCTGGTGCAGGTCTACAATTTTGTTTCTGGTGTCCGTTGACAGCTCTTTGGTCTTGGCCATAGTGGAGTTTGGAGTGTGACTGTTTGAGGTTGTGGACAGGTGTCTTTTATACTGATAAGTTCAAACAGGTGCCATTAATACAGGTAACGAGTGGAGGACAGAGGAGCCTCTTAAAGAAGTTGTTACAGGTCTGTGAGAGCCTGAAATCTTGCTTGTTTGTAGGTGACCAAATACTTATTTTCCACCATAATTTGCAAATAAATTCATAAAAAATCCTACAATGTGATTTTCTGGAGAAAAAAAATCTCAATTTGTCTGTCATAGTTGACGTGTACCTATGATGAAAACTACAGGCCTCATCTTTTTAAGTGGGAGAACTTGCACAATCGGTGGCTGACTAAATACTTTTTTTCCCCCACTGTATTTGGGCTGCAATGTCAGAGGCTGGTAACTCTAATGAACTTATCCTCTGCAGCAGAGGTAATTCTGGGTCTTCCATTCCTGTGGCGGTCCTCATGAGAGCCAGTTTCATCATAGCGCTTGATGGTTTTTGCGACTGCACTTGAAGAAACTTTCAAAGTTCTTGAAATTGTATGGATTGACTGACCTTCATGTCTTAAAGTAATGATGGACTGTCATTTCTCTTTGCTTATTTGAACTGTTCTTGCCATAATATGGACTTGGTCTTTTACCAAATAGGGCTATCGTCTTTATACCAACCCTACCTTCTCACAACACAACTGATTGGCTGAAACGCATTAAGGAGGAAATAAATTCCACAAATTAACTTTTAACAAGGCACACCTGTTAATTGAAATGCATTCCAGGTGACTACCTCATGAAGCTGGTTGAGAGAATGCCAAGAGTGTGCAAAGCTGTCATCAAGGCAAAGGGTGGCTACTTTGAAGAATCTCAAATATAAAATATATTTTGATTTGTTTAACACTTTTTTGGTTACTACATGATTCCATATATGTTATTTCATAGTTTTTATGTCTTCACTACTATTCTACAATGTAGAAAACAGTAAAAATTAAGAAAAACCCTGAATGAGAAGGTGTGTCCGAACTTTTGACTGGTACTGTATGTGCCACAGATGCTCAGCATGACAGTCTGCTGATTAGAGAGAGAGGGGCTGTTACACTGCCCCAGACACAGCCCGCAAAATGTTTCCATAAATAAATACGTCTCGTACAAGACTGATCAACAAGCCACCCACTGGGCTTGTCAACAGTTAGGATTGGAGGGAAAAGAAGGGCGGATGAGGTGATGTGAGTTGAGGGGAGGGGGAAGAGGAGGGAAGGGAGGAGGACAAGGAGCGAACAACGAGCGAGCGCTTCGATGGTTACGAAGGGGATGAAAGAGAACACGAGTGGGGGGGAAGAAGGAAAGCATGATGTGTGAGAAATAATAAGAGGGATATCTGATGTTGCTCTTTCTTGGGACCTGTTTTTTCCCAGTTACACAGGGACAGAATGTCTCAGAGGTAGGCCAGCCAAAGGAAACAGAACAGTAATATGGGGGTGAAAATGTGCGGAGAAAAAGCTATGAGAGCCCACGAATACACGAGAAGGACAGAGATGAGGGGAAAGTAAGGGCGGTGAGGAGGAGTGGAGTCAGCGCCTAAGCCAGTTATGAATGACCCCATAATTCACAGCTCTGGACCCAGTGCTCTCACACACGGCATATGGTTAAATGGAGCGTATGGGAGAATGACAGTCTGGTGGAAAGAGCTATCAGCCCCGGAAGAGGGCGTGATTGGGCAAAGTCGGGAAAAGAGGCTCAGGCATGACAAACAGCCTATTGACGGGAGAAAAGAGAAGGGCAACAGCTCCACCTACCTGGCTTTTGGGGCATCACCATCCTGCTGGCAGGGTCCGCCTGCCAACCCTGGCTCACCACCCCTGTGGGAGGGAGAAAGGGAAAGGGAGAAAAGAGAGAGGAGGGTTGTGTGGAGAAAAGGAGGACAAAATAAGCGGAGAGAGAGGAAAAGGGAAAAGTTAGAGACCCTATTTACCGGTTTAAACTTGAAGTCACATGAAGAGATTAGGGATATACAAAACGATGGTATTCGACTGTGTTATTGATCCGGTAGCCAGATGGTAGTGAGCATAGATTAGGTTTTTTGCATGGCAACTGCTTACCCTTCACGGCTTCCTCCACGGAGTAGCCCACAAAGGCAGCAAAGTCTTCTGCCATGATGGAGGTGTACGCCTGGGCCACCAGGCCATACGCCCTCCTACGAGTGGTCTCTGTGGGAGTAAAGATGGGTACACACGTGAGATGTTTGCATTTAAGAGAGAGACACTTTCGGTCTTTCAAACATGCGAAAAAATATAATGCCTAATTTAAACTGCACAACGTGGAGTCCTGCCCCATGGTCAAAAAGTAATGTTATTGTACTACTCATGTAGCAGTGCTAATAACAATTTGGCTATACTTGGATTGAGAAATAGCAAGTAAAATAGGCCTACAGTGCAAGGCGGAGGTAAGGAAAAGTATAGCACAAAACAAGGTCAGAGTATGATTTTGTCATGAGTCAAGAGTGGGTCAAATGCTGCTTATGGGGTCAATGGCGCCGAAGGAGATGGCTGCCGTTTTATGGGCTCCTAACCAATTGTGCTATTGTGTGTGTTTTTTCGCGTTATTTGTAACTTATTTTGTACATAATGTTTCTGTCACCGTCGCTTATGACCGAAAAGAGCTTCTGGATATCAGGACAGCGATTACTCTCCTTGTACTGGACCCCCAAAAAATCTTTAACGAGTCGGAAACTAATAATTTTTTTCAAACACCTGACAAAAGCCCAAATCCCCGTCATTCGCATGAGAAAGAGACGGAGATAATGGGGATGTAGGTCGGGGTGCCTTGCAAGGATCTGACGGCGAGTGCGTAATCTGCCTCTACCATCTGTCCTATTAGCCAACGTACAATCATTGGATAAAAAAATAGACAAACTAAGATCACGGATATCCTACCAACGGGACATTAAAACCTGTAATATCTTGTGTTTTATGAGTCGTGGCTGAACGACGACAGCTGGTGGGATATACGCTGCATCGGCAAGATAGAACAGCTGCCTCCGGTAAGACAAGGGGTGGCGGTCTGTGTATATTTGTAAACAACAGCTGGTGCACAAAATCTAATATTAAGAAAGTCTCGAGGTATTGCTCACCTGAGGTAGAGTATCTCATGATAAGCTGTAGACCACACTATTTACCAAGAGAGTTTATCTATATTTTTCGTAGCTGTCTGTTTACCACCACAAACTGATGCTGGCACTCAATGAGCTGTATAAGGCCATAAGCAAAAAGGGAAACGCTCATCCAGAGGTGGCGCTCCTACAGGCCGGGGACTTTAATGCAGGGAAACTTAAATCCGTTCTACCAGCATGTTAAACGTGCAACCAGAGAAACAAAAACAAAAAAACTCTAGACCACCTTTACTCCACACACAGAGATGCGTTCAAAGCTCTCCCTCGTCCTATATTTGGCAAATCTGACCATAACTCTATCCTCCTGATTCCTGCTTACAAGCAAAAACTAAAGCAGGAAGAACAAGTGACTCGCTCAATAAAGAAGTGGTCAGATGACGCAGATGCTAAGCTACAGGACTGTTTTGCTAGCACGGAACTCTAACCCGGACGCTTACACAAAATCCTACTATGCCCTCCGACAAACCATCAAACACGCAAAGCGTCAATACAGTACTACACCAGCTCCGACGCTCGTCGGATTTGGCAGGGCTTGCAAACTATTACAGTCACGAGCTGCCCAGTGACACAAGCATGCAAGACGAGCTAAATTACTTCTATGCTCGCTTCGAGGCAAGCAACACTGAAGCATGCATGAGAGCATCAGCTGTTCCGGAAAACTGTGTGATCACGCTCTCCGTAGCCGATGTGAGTAAGACCTTTAAACAGGTCAACATTCACAAGGCCGCAGGGCCACGGATTACAAGGACGTGTACTCCGAGCATGCGCCGACCAACTGGCAAGTGTCTTCACTGACATTTTCAACCTGTCCATGACTGAGTCTGCAATACCAACATGTTTCAAGCAGACCACCATAGTCCCTTTGCCCAAGAACACTAAGGTAACCTGCCTAAATGACCACTGACATCTGTAGCCATGAAGTGCTTTGAAAGGCTGGTCATGTCTCACAACACCATTATCCCAGAAACCCTACATCCCCACCCCAATTTGCATACCGCCCCAACAGATCCACACTGCCCTTTCCCACCTGGACAAAAGGAACACCTACATGATAATTATATTCATTGACTACAGCACAGCGTTCAACACCATATTGCCCTCAAAGCTCATCACTAAGCTAAGGACCCTGGGACTAAACATCTCCCTCTGCAACTGGATCCTGGACTTCCTGACGGGCCGCCCCTAGGTGGTAAGGGTAGGTAACAACACATCTGCTACGCTGATCCTCAACACGAGGGCCCCTCAGGGGTGCGTGCTTAGTCCCCTCCTGTACTCCCTGTTCACCCATGACTGCATGGCCAGGCACGACTCCAACACCATCATTAAGTTTGCCGACGACACAACAGTGGTAGGCCTGATCACCGACAACGATGAGACAGCCTATAGGGAGGAGGTCAGAGACCTGGCCGTGTGGTGCCAGGATAACAACCTCTCCCTCAACGTGATCAAGACAAAGGAGATAATTGTGGACTACAGGAAAAATAAGAGGACCGAGCACGCCTCCATTCTCATCGAAGGGGCTGTAGTGGAGCAATTTATAGCCTAGCAACAGTCTGTGTACCAACAACCCCCCATTCGTAACAGTGTTACCGGCAGAAACATAACTGGGACAAGTGGAGACAGCTGTGAGGGCGGGCGCAGTGCCTGTCCAGGGTTTTTCCCACTTTCTTCTCCCCAAAGAGCTTCCTGTTATCAATGTTACTTAATTTTCTGAACAAATGCCACATTGGGTTTTACCTACAGGCACTTGTTAAGGTGAGAATGAAAACAACTTTACAATGGAATCTGAAGGCATGATGCAAGAGAGCCGTAAGAGTACTTGTGAAACTGGCCAACTAGGACTAAGCTGTAGTGTGTGTGTGTATGTGTGTTTGTTGTCACGCCTCTTCCAAATAAACACATTGTTCTTCTGAGTACTACAGCTGAGCAAAAATAAATGAGAAAGACAACACCCATGGCATTGGCCCAGAATAAAATGAAGGAAACTCAACCAATATCCTTCCAACCCCATTATGCAGCCTACTGTATAACACAATTGAGAGCCAGAGCATTATCAACTGGTGTGCCCGAGTAATATATCTGAAGTGTGTTGACTCGTCCTGCCTTTTAAAGTAGACCTACAAAATGCCCAACATGTATCATGAGCAAGGCGAATGCCCCACCCACCTGAGGATCTATCTTTTTCAGCCATCTACAGTGCATTCGTAAAGTATTCAGACCCCTTGACCTTTTCCACTGTTACATTACAGCCTTATTCTAAAACTGATTAAATGTGTTTTTCCCCTCAATCTACACACAATACCCCATAATGACAAAGCAAAAATAGGTTCTTAGAAACTTTTGAAAATTTATAAAAAATACAAAACTTAAATTTTACATTTACATACGTTTTCAGACCCGTTACTCAGTACTTTGTTGAAGCGCCTTTGTCAGCGATTACAGCCTCGAGTCTTCTTGGGTATGACGCTACAAGCTTGGCACACCTGTATTTGGGGAGTTTCTCCCATTCTTCTCTGCAGATCCTCTCAAGTTCTGTCAGGTTGGATGGGGAGCGTCGCTGCACAGCTATCGGGTTCAAGTCCAGGCTCTGACTGGGCCACTCAAGGACATTCCGAGACTTGTCCCGAAGCCACTCCTGCGATGTTTTGGCTGTGTGCTTAGGGTCGTTGTCCTGTTGGAAGGCAAACATTCGCCCCAGTCTGAGGTTCTGAGCGCTCTGGAGCAGGTTTTCATCAAGGATCTCTCTGTACAGTGCTCCGTTCATCTTTCCCTCGATGCTGACTAGTCTCCCAGTCCCTGCTGCTGAAAAACATCCCCACAGCATGATGCTGCCACCACCATGATTCACTGTAGGGATGGTGCCAGGTTTCCTCCAGACGTGATGCTTGGCATTCAGGCCAAAGAGTCCAATCTTGGTTTCATCAGACCAGAGAATCTTGTTCCTCATGGTCTGAGAGTCTTTAGGTGCCTTTTGCAAACTCCAAGCGGGCTGTCATGTGCCTTTTACTGAGGAGTGGCTTCCGTCTGGCCACTCTACCATAAAGGCCTGATTGGTGGTGCTGCAGAGATGGTTGTCCTTCTGGAAGGTTCTCCTATCTCCACAGAGGAACTCTGGAGCTCAGTCAGAGTGATCATCAGGTTCTTGGTCACCTCCCTCACCAAAGCCCTTCTCCCCCGATTGCTCAGTTTGGCCGGGCAGCCAGCTCGAGTCTTGGTGGTTCCAAACTTCTTCCATTTAAGAATGATGGAGCCCACTGTGTTTTCAGGGACCTTCAATGCTGCAGACATTTTTTGGTACCCTTACCCAGATCTGTGCCTCGACACAATCCTGTCTTGGAGCTCTACGGACAATTCCTTCGACCTCATGCCTTGGTTTTTGCTCTGACATGTGGGACCTTATATAGAGAGGTGTGTGCCTTTCCAAATCATGTCCAATCAATTGAATTCACCACAGGTGGACTCCAATCAAGTGGTAGAAACATCTCAAGGATGCACAGGATGCACCTGAACTCAATTTCGAGTCTCATAGCAAAGGGTCTGAATACTTATGTACATACGTTTATTTTTTATTATAAATTAGCAAAAAAATAAAAAAAATCTGTTTTTGCTTTGTCATTATGGGTTATTGTGTGTAGATTGAAGAAATTGTTTTATTTAATCTATTTTAGAATAAGGCTGTAACGTAACAAAATGCGGAAAAAGTCAAGGGGTCTGAATACTTTCCGAATGCACTGTATTTCCTGTGTTTGAGGGGTGTAAAATCCATGTCACTTAAATCTCGCTCGATTGATTGAGTTCATTTTACTCTTGCGCCTCTTTCATACTCTTGCTTGTGCCTCTCGTTTTTCCCCGTTAATGTTATGACCATGGAAATGTTTGTAAGGTCAAACACACTCCGTTAATGGCTGAAATGGACTCAATGGAATATATTGTCTTTATGTTGAATCTATAAGAACGCTAAAGCTTTGTCAGTGATTTAACGCATAACCTTATTTAGCTGGGTGTAAAAAATATTTATAGTTGAAATGTTTAGAAATGAGATGCGCTGAATTGAATGCTACCTCGGAAAATGAACACTCGGATTATAGTGATACAGTGGCTTGCTATTTTGTTGCCTTACAACCTGGAATTAAAATTGATTTTGGTGGGGGGAGGGGGGGGGGGGGGTTGTATCATTTGATTTACACAACATGCCTACCACTTTGAAGATGCAAAATATTTTTTTTGCGTAAAACAATAAATACAAAAAAACAGAAAACTTGAGCGTGCATAACTATTCACCCCCCCCAAAGTCAATACTATGTAAAGTCACCTTTTGCAGCAATTACAGTTGCAAGTCTCTTGGGGTATGTCTCTATAAACTTGGCACATCTGGCCACTGGGATTTTTGCCCATTCTTCAAGGCAAAACTGCTCCAGCTCTTTCAAGTTAGATGGGTTCCACTGGTGTACAGCAATATTTAAGTCATACCACAGATTCTCAATTGGATTCAGGTCTGGGCTTTGACTAGGCAATTCCAAGACATTTAAATGTTTCCCCTTAAACCACTTGAGTGTTGCTATAACAGTATGCTTAGGGTCATTGTCCTGCTGGAAGGTGAACCTCCGTCCCAGTCTGAAATCTCTGGAAGACTGAAACAGGTTTCCCTCAAGAATATCCCTGTATTTAGCTCTATCCATCATTCCTTCAATTCTGACCAGTTTCCCAGTCCCTGCCGATCAAAAACATCCCCACAGCATGATGCTGCCACCACCATGCTTCACTGTGGGGATGGTGTTCTCGGGGTGATGAGAGGTGTTGGGTTTGCGCCAGACATATTGTTTTCCTTGATGGCCAAAAAGCTCAATTTTAGTCTCAACTGACCAGAGTACCTTCTTCCATATGTTTGGGGAGTCTCCCACATGCCTTTTGGCAAACACCAAACGTGTTTGCTTATTTTTTTCTTTAAGCAATAGCTTTTTTCTGGCCACTCTTCCGTAAAGCCCAGCTCTGTGGAGTGTACGGCTTAAAGTGGTCCTATGGACAGATACTCCAATCTCCGCTGTGGAGCATTGCAGCTCCTTCAAGGTTATCTTTGGTCTCTGTTGCCGCTCTGATGAATGCCCTCCTTGCCTGGTCGGTGAGTTTTGGTGGGCGGGTTTGTTGTGGTGCCATATTATTTCCATTTTTTAATAATGGATTTTTTTTTTTAATGGTGCTCAGTGCGATGTTCATATTTTTTTATATTTGTTTTATAACCCAACTCTGATCTGTACTTCTCCACAACTTTGTCCCTGACCTGTTTGTAGAGCTCCTTGGTCTTCATGGTGCCGCTTGCTTGGTGGTGCCCCTTGCTTAGTTGTGTTGCAGACTCTGGGGCCTTTCAGAGCAGGTGTATATATACACTGAGATCATGTGACACTTAGATTGCGCACAGGTGGACTTTAACTAATTATGTGACTTCTGAAGGTAATTGGTTGCACCAGATCTTATTTGGGGGCTTCATAGCAAAGGGGATGAATACATATGCACGCACCACTTTTCCGTTATTCATTTTTTAGAATTTTTTGAAACAAGTTATTTTTGTTAATTTCACTTCACCAATTTGGACTATTTTGTGTATGTCCATTACATGAAATTCAAATAAAAATCCATTTAAATTACAGGTTGTAATGCAACAAAATAGGAAAAAACAGCAAGGGGGATGAATACTTTTGCAAGGCACTGTATGTCTGATCTCACAAACAACGTAAAGCATGTATAGATACAGTGTGGAGAACAAGTATTTGATACACTGCCTGTAGAGGTCTGTAATGTTTTATCATAGGTACACTTCAACTGTGAGAGACAGAATCTAAAACAAAAATCCAGAAAATCACATTGTATGATTAAGTAATTATTTTGCATTTTATTGCATGACATACAGTAAGGAAAAAAAGTATTTAGTCAGCCACCAATTGTGCAAGTTCTCCCACTTAAAAAGATGAGAGGCCTGTAATTTTCATCATAGGTACACGTCAACTATGACAGACAAATTGAGAAGAAAAAAATCCAGAAAATCACATTGTAGGATTTTTAATGAATTTATTTGCAAATTATGGTGGAAAATAAGTATTTGGTCACCTACAAACAAGCAAGAGTTCTGGCTCTCACAGACCTGTAACTTCTTTTTTAAGAGGCTCCTCTGTCCTCCACTCGTTACCTGTATTAATGGCACCTGTTTGAACTTGTTATCAGTATAAAATACACCTGTCCACAACCTCAAACAGTCACACTCCAAACTCCACTATGGCCAAGACCAAAGAGCTGTCAAAGGACACCAGAAACAAAATTGTAGACCTGCACCAGGCTGGGAAGACTGAATCTGCAATAGGTAAGCAGCTTGGTTTGAAGAAATCAACTGTGGGAGCAATTATTAGGAAATGGAAGACATACAAGACCACTGATAATCTCCCTCGATCTGGGGCTCCACGCAAGATCTCACCCTGTGGGGTCAAAATGATCACAAGAACGGTGAGCAAAAATCCCAGAACCACACAGGGGGGCCTAGTGAATGACCTGCAGAGAGCTGGGACCAAAGTAACAAAGCCTACCATCAGTAACGTACTACGCCGCCAGGGACTCAAATCCTGCAGTGCCAGACGTGTCCCCCTGCTTAAGCCAGTACATGTCCAGGCCCGTCTGATGTTTGCTAGAGTGCATTTGGATGATCCAGAAGAGGATTGGGAGAATGTCATATGGTCAGATGAAACCAAAATAGAACTTTTTGGTAAAAACTCAACTCGTCGTGTTTGGAGGACAAAGAATGCTGAGTTGCATCCAAAGAACACCATACCTACTGTGAAGCATGGGGGTGGAAACATCATGCTTTGTGGCTGTTTTTCTGCTAAGGGACCAGGACGACTGATCCGTGTAAAGGAAAGAATGAATGGGGCCATGTATCGTGAGATTTGAGTGAAAACCTCCTTCCATCAGCAAGGGCATTGAAGATGAAACGTGGCTGGGTCTTTCAGCATGACAATGATCCCAAACACACTGCCCCGGCAACGAAGGAGTGGCTTCGTAAGAAGCATTTCAAGGACCTGGAGTGGCCTTGCCAGTCTCCAGATCTCAACCCCATAGAAAATCTTTGGAGGGAGTTGAAAGTCCGTGTTGCCCAGCAACAGCCCCAAAACATCACTGCTCTAGAGGAGATCTGCATGGAGGAATGGGACAAAATACCAGCAACAGTGTGTGAAAACTTACAGAAAACGTTTGACCTGTGTCATTGCCAACAAAGGGTATATAACAAAGTATTGAGAAACTTTTGTTATTGACCAAATACTTATTTTCCACTATAATTTGCAAATAAATTCATTAAAAATCCTACACTGTGATTTTCTGGATTTTTTTTCTTCTTTTTGGGCACTGGCCTACACACAATACCCCATAATGTCAAAGTGGAATGATGTTTAGACATATTTACTAATTACTTAAAAATGTAAAGCTGAAATGTCTTGAGTTAATAAGTATTCAACCCCTTTGTTATGGCAAGCCTAAATAAGTTCAGAAGTAAAAATGTGCTTAACAAGTCACATAAAAAGTTGCATGGACTCACTGTGTGCAATAATTGTGTTTCACATGATTTTTTATTATGAGTACCTCATCTCTGTACCTCACACATACAATTATCTGTATGGTCCCTCAGTCAACCACAAAGACCAAGGAGGTTTTCCAATGCCTTGCAAAGGGCACCCATTGGTACATGGGTAAAACAAAAAAGCAGACGTGAATATCCCTTTGCATGGTGTATCAATACACCCAGTCACTACAAAGATACAGGCATCCTTCCTAACTTAGTTGCCGGAGAGGAAGGAAACCACTCAGGAATTTCACCATGAGGCCAATGGTGACTTTTAAACAGTTAGAGTTTAATGGTTGTGACAGGAGAAAACTGAGGATGGATCAACAACATTGTAGTTATTCCACAATACTAACCTAATTGACAGAGTGAAAAGAAGAAAGCCTGTACAGAATAAAACATATTTCAAAACATGCATCCTGTTTGCAACAAGGCACTAAAAGTAATACTGCAAGAAATGTGGCAAAGCAATTTACTTTTTGTCCTGAATACAAAAAGTGGTATGTTTGGGGCAAATTCAATACAACACATTACTGAGTACCACTCTCCATATTTTCAAGCATAGTGGTGGCTGCATCATGTTATGGGTATGCTTGTAATCATTAAGGACTGGAGTTTTTCAGGATAAAACAAATAAACCAAATGGAGCTAAACACAGGCGAGTTAGTTTACTTAAATCTATTTGAAAATCTATGGCAAGACCTGAAAATGGTTGTCTAGCAATGATCAAACAATTTGACAGCGCTTGAAGAATCTTGAAAATAATAAAATGGGCAAATGCTGCACAATTCAGGTGTAGAAAAGCTCTTAAGAGACATACCCAGAAAGACAAACAGGTGTAATCACTGCCAAAGGTGGTTCTACAAAGTATTGACTCAGGGGTGTGAATACTTATGTAAATGAGAGCGTATTTCTGTATTACATTTTTTATAAATTAGCACAAAAAAATACTAACATGTTTTCACTTTGTCATTATGGGTATTGTGTGTAGATGGGAGGAAAACAATTTTATTTATGCAAATTAGACACTTTTCTGTATTTTAACATATTTTTTGATTTTCTAATACCATTAGAAAATGTATACGAGTGCATTCTAAGAAAAAAGTGAATTTTGACAATAAACGTAATAATTGAATTCCCACCAAAATCCCTGGATAAAATATTACAACCAATTCTAAAGGAATTTGGGGACTATAAGAACAGATGGCAGAAGCCATTGAACCAGCTGACTGACAGGGTACTATCCAAAGATGACTCGTCATGTGGGCCGGCCCCCTCCAAATGCCTCCCCTGCAGCTCTTCAGAAAGGAGTTGGTAGTTGCTGAGCAAGTCGGTCTATGACAGGAGGGGGATGGTACTTAATAGAGGAGAAATAGGACCCCCACCTGACCTTCACTGACACTCTATTGCAGGGCCTCTGTCATTTATCACCATCTTACCTTTTAAAAATAGCACCCCAATCTTCACCAGCAAAGGCTTGCCACTGAGGACTTAGCAAGGGCTTTTATTTTTAAATGCTGGTACATGCCAAGTGAGAGCAACAACATACTGGGACAACTCCCACATTATTGTTCTCTTGCAAAACCATTTTGTTTTGAACTTCAAACTGATTTGCTAGGTATGCATGTGTGTTTCTCTGTACCTTGAATAAAGGAGGAATGAAGGGCAATCTTGAAATAATCGGAATCTGATAAAAACAAAGATAAATCTGCTAGAGTAATTTGAAGCACCCTTTATTTCAGGTTGCGACGAAAACAGATCTGTTGAAATATTCTGCTGCCAGTTGAGGGCACGCAATCAATTCAAGCATTTATCCGTTTGATACAACCACAGGCATTCTAGATGCAGATGAGAAATCACAAATCAAAACTCTATTCCCATCGCAATCTGTACACATGATAAAGTCTTCAAGTGTAAACAATCAGAGGATATTCAACCTAAAGTACATAAGAAATAGGTCAGAATAAATCTGATATGGAAATACAAAAGTATAAAAAACGCTATAGTTTACAAAATGGCAAAGTTTTTAAGAGTACAAAAACCTAAATATTGCACTCAAAACTGTGTTAAGCCATTGTATATCCACTTCAATCAACTCCTTACGAAAACATTCTGAAGCAACCAACTTCTTCCTTACTCCTAAATTCTCTTAATATCTCTGAAACATTGAAACTAGAGTCTCTGCCATGAACATTCAGGTTAAAATAACCTTCAGAAGTAGTAAATAGTTTGTTCATTTGTTCAGTTCGTATATTTTCAAGTTCCATCACTCCTCCTCTTCGTCCCCTTCCGCATCCTCAAACTCGTCATCGTCGACCATTCCAAAGTCCATCTTGGCCAGGACGACCTCCACATGCTCCGTGGATAGTGTGAAGTGGTCCATCTTCTCGAAGCCCGGCTCGGGCCTCTCCTCGCCCAGGGAGCTCTTGGCGGTGTCCTTGGTCTGTGTAATCAGGCCCTTGGAAGCCAGCAGGAACTCTGCAGCACCGCTCTGCTCCAGGGCCTGTACTGCAGTGTCAGTCAGCTCTGAGCCTGCCTGCAGTCGCTCGCCATAGCGCTGGGCAAGCGCCCTTAACGCTGTCACCTTCTCGTCCTGCTCCTTGCCGATCTGTTCTAGCAGAATGCCCTTACGCTCCTCCAGCACGGCGTAAAGCAGGTCGAAGCGCTCGCCCAGACTTTGCTTGGCGCGCTGTGCGTTGTCCTGCACCGCCCGGCAGGCGTCCTCCATCTGGTTGAGTAGGGCCTGAAGGCGCCCATTGCCAGCCACCAGGGCATCGATGGCGTTGCTGAGCTCGCCCTTCTGCACCTGGTAGACACTGGCCAGCGGGGACACTTCACAGTCCTTGTGCTGGCCAAACACCTTGCACATGGAACAGGTGGGTGTCTGGCAGGTCACGCAGTAGATGTTGATCTTCTCCTCCTCGTGCTCCTGGCACATGGGTTCCTTAGAATCCTTGGGCTTCAATGTAGTCTCTGTGCTGTCTCTGCTGCCACTACCCCCGCCGCCCTCCTGCTGTTGCTTGTAGATGTCGATTATGTTCTCCACCAGCAGGTTGCGTTGAAGGCCGTGCACGCCGTGGCGGTCCAGGACCACCTCGAAGCGGCAGGTGGGGCAGCGGAAGACGCCGCCCGAGAAGCGGTAGGGATTGCGTGAGTCGTAGAGGTCACTGGCACAGCCACGGCACAGGTTGTGCTGGCAGGGCAGGATGACCACGGGCTTAGTGAACATTTCCAGGCAGATGGGGCAGCTCAGCTGCTTCTCCAGGCTCTCCATGGGGCTGGGTGGACGCACCACCGAGCCTGTTCTCTGGACATCCATGCTGAAATAGGCTTCTCCTTGATGTTGGGCTAGAAAAGCTGAGTCTCTTTTTCGACAGAGCCTTCTCAAACTTCACAGTGGGTCTTGGATGACTGCTTCTTCTCCTATAGGCCAGTAACTAGAGGATGGGGGCTGAGCCTCTCTCTTTGGTAGCTGCTTCAGAGTCTGCTGAAGTGCTGACATCTGTTCTGACTGGGGAATAGCAGCCCTGTCCTTTATACCAGCATTTCACAGCCAGCGACACCCGATCTCTCCCACCAACCAGGGAACACATTCCTCCCTGCTTGTTTGCCAGGCTCTTTTCGGAGAAAATGGCCCCCACCCACTGGCTGCTGCATGTGTCATATGTTACACAAGGAGCCAGGTCCACTCCCGCAGTGACAGAAATCTGCCAGGGCCAGGGGTACATTCAGCAGGGATAAAGGACCCCATGTGACTGTCCCGGAGCAGTCGCACCTGAGGGAGGTTTCCTTAAGGGTAAACAACATGCCCTGTCACATCAACACAACCCTGACTGTTTACCACAAGCTGGTTTTCCAGGAGTATTACGACAAAGCCAGCCTAGGCTTCATAAAGCTGACCACCTTTCTCGCTGGTGTAGCCTACTTATCGACTCTGGTCATATCAGAGCACTTCAGTGGATTAAATAAAACTCTTAGCAAGCATTCACAACAAGAACCTCTGTGGTAGACCCCCAAACCTACTGTTTGATGTTTAATGCTCATGACATGCATTGCATCATCCTATAAATAGGCAAAAGTTTTTTGCCCCTTCTACATATGCCCACTGAATAGTGTTTTGAATCCAACATCTTACTCGATAAACTGTCCCAACAAATCAAGCTGGATAAAATCGCTCCCAGTGAAATTTCTTTGGATTGATTGCCATTATATTACACGAGAGGTCAGCTATAGGTTAAACCCCAGATCATGGAAATTAAGATGTCTTGAGTAACTCTTCTGTGAATGTGTAGCACATTCCATGATGTTGAAAAATTATCAAAATAAAGAACAGTGAGCACCAGGGATGAGCAATTCTTAACCTTGCCCGCATGAGTGACTTCATGTGTGGGCCTACCAGGTTCCAAAAGTTAGTGGTGTGAGCAGTGAAGGTCATAGGTGTTTCCATATGGTTTCCATATGACATTATCTTATCTGCAGAGGCATGAGCTTACTGATGGATATTTTAGTGTGATTTAAGAAGACACCATCTTATCGGTCCATTTCATAACCTTGTGACAATACCTTTGTAATATACTCGTTATCTATATTGACTACTGTCATTTTGAGAATCAAGAAAAATGATCTGTTTTGAACAATTGTGGTAGGCTAAATGGTGTGATGCTGCTTATGGTTTAGAGGGCTAGATTAAACAAGGCAAACTGTATCATATCATGCTGTGCTACAATGGGACAATTTGTGAGTGGACAAATAGCCTATTAATTTTCAATGAGGTATTACAAAAGCTTTTAAAGATAGAATCCGCAGTATGGGGAAACAGCTCCACTGTCCGCCCCACGGCCGTTATTGTTTTGTTGACGAAGCAGAGCTGGGGAGCGTCACACATCGTAAATATACATATGCTGCTGTCGCGTGTGCAATGAGGGGGGGGGGAAACTGTTTGTTGTTTGCAGTAACTTCTTTGTTGTTCTTATAGATCAAATGGACATGGCAGTTTCACCATTCATGATTCCAGCTTTAAGCTCCAATTGTTGTATTTATGTTTGCCCTCCATTAACACTTCACAGCTGGGATACAATGTAGGCCTATGTAGGATGCAAGTGGCGCCCTCTTTTGATCATCAAGAACCCTCAATAGGCAGCAGACTTCAATGTGAAAGACATTGCAAAATGTGCTACATAACAATAGTGTGGGGCCACTCTTTTCATAATGTAAGTAAGAATACATGTTTAGTGTCCATTCTTACATCAACTACCGAACATATTTTATTTCATCCTGCTACAAATTGTCCAAAGCAAATTCTAACATGAAAAACATGGAGCTGCAAATTGTGTGAACCGCTAAACATCTTACAAATCTATCCTTATCCAGTGTATTTCTTCTTGTCTAGCCTCAGGTTTAGGCTATGAATACAGTAAGTTAGTGAGAGACCAAGCCTAAGCAAGAGTTAAGTCAGTCTCAACAGGTCAATACAGTGAGCCTCAAACAAGTCTGCAGTCAATCAATCACTTAATGTGTAGCATTACTCTCTGGAGCCTATTCAATAACATCCAGTAACAGAGTCACCAGAATGTGTCAAAAACAAATATTTTTCTCACCAGAAGACATACACAAACAAAACAGCATGCATATTCTTAGATCCTCTGCAGGACTAATGTTAAATTTGACAACCTGGAAACACAGTCACAAAACCATGTGATCAGTCACATTGTGTTAGAAATGCATGTTGAGCCACATATGTGTGTAGGGTGTGTTTTAAATGAAAGCCATCATTCAGGTCAGGTGTGTGCAATTGGTCACAGAAAAGTGCACGGACATGACAGTACCTCGCAGGGCCTCCATGACTGGCAGGATGTTCTCAGACCACTGGTGAGCTGCGATGGCCAAGTAGATCCCTGGGAAGTCTCGCTGCCATATACGCTGACCCACGGCCCACACGGCCGTCAGCTCTAGGTTTGCCTGCACACACCACATGTTTCAACCCACTTCACCAACATTACCATACATTGGGGCCTAGACTATACTGAGAGAAATGCAGGCTAGGAGTCTTGTTGCTAGTGACACATTGGACACACTCATTCTCATGTGTTGAATTAATTCAGCGTGCAGGGCAGGTCCCACTTTTCTACCATAATTTTCAACGTGGGAAATTATACAATGAGTACCTATTCAATAGTTACAGGGTTCCCAGTATAGCTTTAACTCATGTTTGCCTAACAACTAGGGATGTTAACAGATAACCGTTAATCGGTTAGCTGCTGAAAATACATTTGATCGGTCATGCTTATCAGTCTATAGGTTAAATTGCATAATTTAGTGGAATTAAATTGGCACGCGTGTATATTCATTAGTTGTCATGTATCTTACCACACCTGCACAGCATAAAGCCTAGTTTCAGGAGCGGAATGGCCCATCACCCTGTTCCTTGAGTGATGCAGGTACTGCAGGAATTTGTTTCAACTAGGCACCACACCTGACCAACTGAGCTAACTGATCAGTTCAGTGATTGCCTAAATTCAACACACCTGGTCTTCCTGCAACACTCCAGGACCAGGGTTGCCTACCCCTGGCCTGTCAGACAGCGCGAGAGCAGCTCATTAAACAGCTGGAGTGAAGTGCGTGCTTTTATAAGCCCAGTCATTGCGCAACAAATAACAATTCTAAATGCAATTGCTTGTTAACTGTTTTTGATGGCCACAATTAAGAGCTACCATTTTAATTTCTCAAACTCAACTCAACTAATTAAAGCGTGCCTCCCATTCAAGTACATAGGCTAGTCAACAATAGGCAGGCTATCATCGCGTCACCCACCACTTTGCAATGTGAGCTTGAGGCAGTATAATTGTTTGAAACCTGAAAGTTTTATTTTGGTTAAAATAATGAGGCATGTCTTTACTTGCTTCAACTTGGAGGTAATTATTTTATAAAGACTTCATGCCATTGGTTTTCATATCAACTTTCCTTCATTGTCCAGAAGCCAAAGGCAAAATCCTAGTCATATTAGCAACCCATCCTAGTTGTTGCTATTAGATTACCCTCTTTCTATGATTGAGATGTTCATCTCAGTCACATATGGAACCACTCACATTTGGTGCACTGTTTAGAACAGTGTTTTCCTGTTAATTGCATTTTGGAAAATGTTTGAAAATGAGGATTTATTAACTGCTTCATTACAGAATTTGCATGTTCAATAATAGGCTATAGCCTTTCAACTGTAAAACAATAGCCTTGCTATTGTTGCATGTTTCCATTAAACTCTTGATGAAAAATGTCTTCCTTGTGTGCATGCATTATATTTTGGTCAGTCATTTGACTGTTTGGAGAAAAAAATCTGTTTGTTGACCGGTTAATGGGGGTCAGTTAGTCGCAGGAAAATTGACCGAAATTTGCATCCCTACTAACAAAAATATGCTTTTGACACTAAGACATTTACAAACATTTACAGCTAAGTATGAGAAATTCTAACCCTTCTCACCGTTTTAATGGCTTGAGGAATTCGCTTCCACAGGTACCTTGCATTATTCCTGTAAAAATAGTAAAAGTCATCTGACAATTAATTCCAGTCATGTCTCAGTGGGCAGAAAACCTTATCTTTAGAAGGGCTTTAAGAAAGGCATAGCCTGACTTGCATGTCATTGTGCAGTAGATAGAGCGCCAACAGCTGGGCATACACTTGAGGGGTAGCAATGCCACCTGGAGCCTGGCAATAAGAAAAGCATGAATTAGACGATGTCTATGGTCAGACCATTCTAGCTAATGACTCATAAAGTTCCAAACTTGGTAGCACACTCATGACTTAGGTTAGCCCAATAATGGACTAAAGGAGCCTACGTTACTCCTTACATGTTCTGTTTAAAGGCGAATTGGCTCTGGAAGTCAAAACAGCCAAATATTCCATCTAATCCTGAATCGATTCTCAACTGCGGTACGGTTCTAGAATTAAATCCCTCTACTTTTCATATCACATCAAACATTTCACAAATGCAAAATACACTTACTGTACATTGTTTTAACCGGTTTTAACAGTTGCAGCCAACGATATATTTCAGTGACATGTTTTTAAAAAATGATTTCTCGCAGATATGATATAAGGTCCTTAGGGTTCCAAAACCGTCCCGCAAGCGATGCGTGTTAAGCTTCATGTCCACCAGATGCGTCAAACTCTTTGCGTTCTGGCGTAAGTCATTAATTGTCAATGGAGCAGTCCGCAACGCTATGTTTAGGATGCCGCACTAGGCTGCGGTGCTTTCTGTGTACCGCATGCGTTCAATATTTTCAACTTGTGCGTTGCATTACCATGCGGTGGTAGAAACTGAAGTTTGTAAAAGTTCCCATGGCAGGGGTGGAACCATACAGAGGCCAAATTATGACTATTGTGTAGTTAGAGATGAGAAGATACCGGCTGAATGACTGGAAATTTGTCTCAGGTAAGAATGACATTGGGACAATTCATCATTACTACATTTGGGTAGTGCGCCCTGTTGGCTAGTTTTCCCGAAACCAGCTAACAGAATGGCTTGCAAAATGAATATGCACAGAACTGTTCTGAGCATAATTTTGCATTCCATCATGCAGGACGACCTAGTGATTTGAAATCAGTACTCTATATGGGAACAACCAGAAGCCATGGATTACAGGAAACATCCGCACTGAGCTAAAGGGTAGAGCTGCCGCTTTCAAGGAACGGGACTCTAACCCGGACGCTTATAAGAAATCCCGCTATGCCCTCCGACGAACCATCAAACAGGCAAAGAGTCAATCCAGGGCTAAGATTGAATCGTACTACACTGGCTCTGACGCTCGTCGGATGTGGCAGGGCTTGAAAACTATTACAGACTACAAAGGGAAGCACAGCCGCGAGCTGCCCAGTGACACAAGCCTACCAGACGAGCTAAACCACTTCTATGCTCGCTTCGAGGCAAGCAACACTGAAGCATGCATGAGAGCACCAGCTGTTCCGGATGACTATGTGATCACGCTCTCCGTAGCCGATGTGAGTAAGACTTTTAAGCAGTTCAACATTCACAAGGCCGCAGGGCCAGACGGATTACCAGGACGTGTACTCCGAGCATGTGCTGACCAACTGGCAAGTGTCTTCACTGACATTTTCAACATGTCCCTGACTGAGTCTGTAATACCAACATGTTTCAAGCAGACCACCATAGTCCCCGTGCCCAAGGACTCTAAGATAACCTGCCTAAATGACTACCGACCCGTAGCACTGACGTCTGTAGCCATGACGTGCTTTGAAAGGCTGGTCATGGCTCACATCAACAGCATTATCCCAGAAACCCTAGACCCACTCCAATTTGCATACCGCCCCAACAGATCCACAGATGTTGCAATCTCTATTGCACTCCACACTGCCCTTTCCCACCTGGACAAGAGGAACACCTACGTGAGAATGCTATTCATTGACTACAGCTCAGCATTCAACACCATAGTGCCCTCTAAGCTCATCACTAAGCTAAGGATCCTGGGACTAAACACCTCCCTCTGCAACTGGATCCTGGACTTCCTGACGGGCCGCCCCCAGGTGGTAAGGGTAGGTAACAACACATCTGCCACGCTGATCCTCAACACGGGGGCCCCTCAGGGGTGCGTGCTCAGTCCCCTCCTGTACTCTCTGTTCACCCATGACTGCATGGCCAGGCACGACTCCAACACCATCATTAAGTTTGCCGACGACACAACAGTGGTAGGCCTGATCACCGACAACGATGAGACAGCCTATAGGGAGGAGGTCAGAGACCTGGCCGTGTGGTGCCAGGACAACAACCTCTCCCTCAACGTGACCAAGACAAAGGAGATGATTGTGGACTACAGGAAAAAAAAGAGGACTGAGCACGCCCCCATTCTCATCGACGGGGCTGTAGTGGAACAGGTTGAGAGCTTCAAGTTCCTTGGTGTCCACATAACCAACGAACTATCATGGTCCAAACACACCAAGACAGTCGTGAAGAGGGCACGACAAAGCCTATTCCCCCTCAGGAGACTGAAAAGATTTGGCATGGGTCCTCAGATCCTCAAAAAATTATACAGCTGCACCATCGAGAGCATCCTGACTGGTTGCATCACCGCCTGGTATGGCAACTGCTTGGCCTCCGACCGCAAGGCACTACAGAGGGTAGTGCGTACGGCCCAGTACATCACTGGGGCCAAGCTTCCTGCCATCCAGGACCTCTATACCAGGCGGAGTCAGAGGAAGGCCCTCAAAATTGTCAAAGACTCCAGCCACCCTAGTCATAGACTGTTCTCCCTGCTATCGCACGGCAAGCGGTACCGGAGTGCCAAGTCTAGGTCCAAAAGACTTCTCAACAGCTTCTACCCACAAGCCATAAGACTCCTGAACAGCTAATCATGGCTACCCGGACTATTTGCACTGCCCCCCCACCCCATCCTTTTTACACTGCTGCTACTCTGTTAATGATTTATGCATAGTCACTTTAACTCTACCCACATGTACATATTACTTCAACTATCTCAACTAGCCGGTGCCCCCGCACATTGACTCTGCACCGGTACCCCACTGTATATATAGCCTCCCTACTGTTATTTTATTTTACTTCTGCTCTTTTTTTCTCAACACTTTTGTTGTTGTTTTATTTTTACTTTTTTTGTTAAAAATAAATGCACTGTTGGTTAAGGGCTGTAAGTAAGCATTTCACTGTAATGTCTGCACCTGTTGTATTCGGCGCATGTGACCAATAAAATTTGATTTGTTGCTATAGATGAGTGACTGGAGAATAGAAACAAACTAGATTAATTGTTATAATGCGCCAGGCTGTGGGTAGGTCTGCCCGCCTATGAAACCAGTAGGTAGATAGGAGAATAACGTTGATCTGTTCTAATAATTAGCTTTGGTCGAACAGGGCGAAAATGATCTTCTCCATGCAAACCGTTCTGCAGCCTTGCGAAGCACATTTATCAAGTAAGGAAAATGCGGGCTAGACATATGGCAAAACGCATGTCCATTTGGTACACATGTGCATTTGGTACACATGTGCATCTGGTGGACATCTGGCATTAATGTTCAGGTGCCAAGCTAAGAATGTAGCCTTTAAAGCCACTAGTCTGAATTATGTAACTAATATACCAAAGAGTAGCATACATTTAGAACCTTTGTTTAAAACCGTGTCTGTGCATACCATCAAAGAGTAGGCCACCAACACAAAACTTACGGTTAAACGATGGACCAAATGCAAGCACTAGCCAACTGACGTACTAGGTACTTTACGCACAGCTCATTCGATTAATTGCCGCGTTAGTCAATTTCATGTTATGAGCTAGCTAGTTAGATGTGTTGTGTTCGCTACCTAACGGTGCAATTATCCATTCACGTGTGTGGATGGATAACTACTTAGCTAGCTAGTGAACTTAGCAGCCAGCTACACCAAACGTAAACAATGGAGCAGATGCAAAAGCACTAACGTTAGCTATAACTTTAGCAACATCAGAACTAGCGAAGTTAGCTAATTACGGCCGGGTAACTAGCTACTTTCACGCACAGCTCCTGCGGTGTTCAATTTAATGGTATGATGTAGCTAGCTAGCGAGACATGTTGTGTTCGCTCCCTAACATTAGTTAGTGTGTGTGGTCCGGATGGGTAACTTAGCTAGCTACAACACACAAACCAAAGCGATTATCTTCGCGAACACCGAAATACATTTAAATTATACAAGTTTGAAGAAATACTTATATAACTACCTCAAGTTCCTGTGTTTCGCACTGCTCTAAAAGTTTATCATAATTTTCACCCATTATCACTGCGGCAGGCATTTTGTTTGCTTCCCAGATCAGTCATTCGACCAGAGAATGGGTTTCCAATTCCACTAGTAGTTACCACAGCCACAAAGTCCAAATGGCTATGTCTTAAACATTTATACAAACAAACACTTTATTTTTGCTCTTAATTTAAGGTTAGGCACACGGTTTGCAGTGTGGTTAGGGATAAAATCACATTTTAAGATGAGTAATTGTAGAAATAGACGGGGTTTATGACTTTGTGGCTGTGGTAACTAGTGCCGACCCAGATACTGGGTCTCTTCTTCTTCTTCAAATTTGTATTGGTTGATCGCAACCAAGTGAAAGATGTATACACCGCTACCTACTGTATTGGAGTGTGAGGCCCCTATTCATCTATTTCTCTTATCTAGCTGTGTTTTTTTTTAGCAAGAGCGACTTACAGTTAGTGAGTGCATACACTGTTCTGGAGTGTGAATTCACTACAATTTGTGACACAAAAAGAGAAGGGGAAACATATATTTTTTTTTGCCCTACCAACTAACCCTACACTCATTTAAACCTCACCACTATTCCACTACTTGGCTGATCCTACACCAGGCCGGCAGCCTGGAAGGACGGGACACTCATTCAACACACCTTGTAACTCTTCTTCAGTAAAATCTTGTACACCCAAGTACTTCTCTGCAGCTACCACCACAACATTTATGTTCTGTATTTTACGTTTGATTTCTGCAGTACAGTTCATAACCATGGCTATGAACGCTAAGAAATCAACGTGATAGCTGAAGCACGTTATTCCTATCACTCTCTATTGGCCTCGACCTACTCACAGGGAGCCTCTTAGGATCCCTCGCCCTGCATACAACACTTTCTGTACTACTCTGATCCTGGCAACCTCAACCTGCCTTTCTCTCACCGGACACTTCTTATCTCCAGCACCATGGATACCCCTACAGTTAAAACATAACTTTTCCCACCGATACTACACATTCCTTTGTCTCATGCCCTCCTGCACACTTCTCACATCTAGGAATCTCCCTCCTACAAACTACTCCAACATGACCATAAGCTAAAACACCGTAATGGGTTCGGGACAAAATCACTGGATAACTTTGTCGGGTATGACTCTGCATCAAAATTCAGCAGGACAAAGGGCCTCCCGAGTGGCGCAGCGGTCTAAGGCACTGCATCGCAGTGCTTGAGGCGTTACTACAGACCCGGGTTCGATCCCAGGCTGTGTCACAGCCGACCGTGACTGGGAGACCCATGAGGCGTCGCACAATTGGCCCAGCGTCGTCCGGGTTAGGGGAGGGTTTGGCCGGCAAGGATTTCCTTGTCCCATTGTCCCATTGTGCTCTAGCGACTCCTTGTGGTGGGTCGGGCGCCTGCAAGCTGACTTTGGTCGCCAGCTGGACGGTGTTTCCACCGACACATTGGTGCGGCTGGCTTCCGGGTTAAGCGAGCAGTGTGTCAAGAAGCAGTTCGGCTTGGCAGGGTCGTGTTTCGGAGGACACATGGCCCTCGACCTTCGCCTCTCCCGAGTCCATAGGGGAGTTGCAGCGATGGGACAAGACTGTAACTACCAATTGGGGAGAAAAAGGGGTAAAAGTACAAGAAAATTAAACAATAAAATTCAGCAGGACAGACCGTATCTTCTCTGTTTCACCACGCTCTCCACTGGGTCTGCATCTCACCAAACAGAGGGCATCACAGACACCGGGAATCTTCCATTTCAGTTGATCCTCCTCAACACTTAACGCCACCCCAGTTATCACTCCTTTCACTGGCACCCTGCTCCAGAGAGCAAAGCAAGTCACAGTTCTTGTCCCTAGGCGGGTGGTGTGGAGCGCCCACTCCCTCTGGATGGAAGAAACGCAAAAGATCATCACAAGTCCACTTCAAGTTACTTTCATCGACTCAACAGTAGCCAACCTCATCTCCACCCAACCTGACACCACATATGGATCAGCCAGAAGGTAAGGATTCATTCTCTCAAAATCTCACTCTCACTGGCCCAGAATCATCTTTGTCATCATCAGGACGAGGCTCTAACTCGGCGGTCTTCACCGCACCTGCCACAGCAGGTAATTCATCCTCACTCTTGTCAGGTTCAATTTCTGAGCTACTGGAATACGTTTTTTTCTTTTTGTACTTGACGCCAATCTCCCTCACCACATCGCTTCCCTCTACACTCAGCTCCTTTCTTTCTTCCTCGCTGTCCATTTCCACATCGCCATGCTCTTTCCACTCCTTCATCCACTGTAGTAAAAAACTGTTCAAATGGTTCTTGTATCTTGAATTTGGCGCAATATCACGTCGACTCAAAAAGCTCTACCAGCTGCCATTACTCCCGTGTTACTACCGAACTGGGTCATGTCTAGATGGGATCCAGCTTTTGTCAAATTTAGTGCATTCAGAAAGTATTCACACCTCTTGACTTTTCCCACATTTTGTTGTGTTACAGCCTGAATTTAAAATGGATTAAATTGCGATTTTTGGTCACTGGCCCACACACAATACCCCATAATGTCAAAGTGGAATTATATTTTTACAAATAAATGAAAAGCTGTAATGTCTTGAGTCCATAAGTATTCAACCTCTTAAGTGCAGGAGTAAAAATGTGCTTAAAAAGTCACAAAATAAGTTGCATGGACTCTGTGAGCAATAATAGTGTTTAACATGACTTTTTTAATGACTACCTCATCTCTGTACCCCACACACACCATTATCTGTAAGGTCCCTCAGTCAAACACAGATTGAACCACAAAGACCAGGGAGGTTTTCCAATTTTGTATATATATATTTTTTATTTAACCTTTATTTAACTAGGCATGTCAGTTAAGAACAAATTCTTATTTACAGTGACGCCTCTAGCACTGAGATGCAGTGCCTTAGACCGCTGCGCCACTCAGGAGCAATGCCTTGCAAAGAAGGGCACCTATTGGTAGATGGGTAAAAAAAGAAAGCAGACATTGAATATTCCTTTGAGCATGGTAAAGTTATTAATTACACTTTGGATGGTGTATCAATACACCCAGTCACTACAAAGATACAGGCGTCCTTCCTAACTCAGTTGCCAGAGAGGAAGGAAACTGCTCAGGGATTTAGTGAGGCCAATAGTGACTTTAAAACAGTTACAGAGTTTAATGGCTGTGAAAGGAGAAAACTGAGGATGGATCAACAACATTGTGGTTACTCCAAAATACTAACCTAATTTACAGAGTGAAAAGAAGGCAACCTGTACAGAATAAAAGTATTAAAAAACATGGAACAAGGCACTGTGGCAAAGAAATGAACTTTTTGTCTTGAATGCAAAGCGTTATCTTTGTGGCAAATCCAACACATTACTGAGTACCACTCTTCATATTTTCAAGCATGGTGGTGGCTGCATCATGTTATGGGTATGCTTGTCATCGGCAAGGACTAGGGAGTTTTTTAGGATAAAAATAATCGGAATACAGCTGATTCAGTCTGCTTTCCAACAAACACTTGGAGATGAATTCACCTTTCAGCAGGACAATAACTTAAAACACAAGGCCAGATCTACACTGGAGTGGCTTACCAAGACGACACTGAATGTTCCTGAGTGACCCAGTTACAGTTTTTACTTAAATCGGCTTGAAAATCAATGGCAAGACTTGAAAATGATTGTATATCAATGATCAACAATCAACCTGACAGAGCTTGAAGAGTGTGCAAAGCTGTTAGCGACTTACCCAAAAAGACTCACATCTATAATCACCACCAAGGGTGCTACTACAAAGTATGACTTGGGTTAATTTTTTTTTAACGTGTTTTCACTTTGTCATTATGGGGTATTGTGTGTAGATGGGTGAGTATATTTGATACATTTTGAATTCAGGCTGTAACACATCAAAATGTGGAATAAGTCAATGGGTATGAATACTTTCTGAAGGCACTGTAGGTCCCTCAGTCAAGTATTGAATTTCAAGCACAGATTCAGCTACAAACACCAGGGAGCTTTTCTAAAGCCTCATAAAGAAGGGCAGTGATTGGTAGATGGGTAACAATAACAAATCAGACATTGAATATATCAAGTTAATAATTATGCTTTGGATGATGTTTTAAACCACTCAGACACAACAAAGATACAGTCGTCCTTCTGAACTGAACTGAGCTGCAGGACAGGAAGGAAACTGCTCAGGGATGTCACCATTAGGCCGTTGCTTGAAACAGCTACAGAGTTCAATGGCTGTGAAGGGAGAAAACTGAGGAAGGATCAGCAACATTGTAGTACTCCACAATAATGACCTAAATGACAGTGAAAAGAAGAATACAAATATACAGAATAAAAATATTCCATATCATGCATCCTGTATGCAACAAGGCAATAAAGTAATACTGAAAAAAAAAAACATGGCAAATTAATAAACCTTTTGGCCTAACTGCAAAGCCTTATGGGATTCGAAACCGAAAGCCAATCATTTTCTTAAAAAAAAAAAAGAAGTGTTTTTATTCTTGTTTTTCTACTTCACAAACTGCATACCACAAAAAACAAAAACAAAACGCCCACTATACAAAACATTCTCCAAGGTGATCAACATTATGTCCTCCAAATTTGGTAAAATATCTGTTTTTTGTTTAACTTTATAATATACCATATCTATAGGGATGTAACTATATAGATAGTTCTGTCCTACAGTTTGTTATACGAGGCTTTCCAATTGATGGCTATATATATTTTTGCAACAATGAAACCTAGATTACAAAACTATTTTACTTTTTTAAATTACTGGGAATCCATCATAACCAGGCGATTTCCCATTTTGTAAATTATTGATGGTCTCCAACAATTCACCTGGAGTAATGTTTCTATCCATATGCATTTTCTCTGGTTCACTTATACTTAGAACTTTTGTTTTCAGATTTATATATTTTAAAGACTGAATTGAATTCAGAAGGATCCATTGTTATGCTACCATCTGGGGTTTGAATGCTATGGATGGTACGTTCCTCATCCTCTTTCTTCATTTGCCAAGAAAGCATTTTCCCTGCACATTGACCTTGCTCAACATATTGTTGCTTGGATTTCATAGCAGCAATCTCTGCAGATCGGGTGTTTATTGTGTTATATTTGAGCTTCAAAGTGTTCAACTGTTGAAGGGTGTCAGCATTTCTACCTAAACTGTTTTCTTTCTAAGTCGTGGATTTTCTATTGTAATATTTTATTTTTATTTTATTTATTTTATTTCACCTTTATTTAACCAGGTAAGCCAGTTGAGAACAAGTTCTCATTTACAACTGCGACCTGGCCAAGATAAAGCAAAGCAGTGCGATAAAAACAACACAGAGTTACATATGGGGTAAAAAACATAAAGTCAAAAATACAACAGAAAATATATATACAGTGTGTGAAAATGTAGCAAGTTATGGAGGTAAGGCAATAAATAGGCTATAGTGCAAAATAATTACAATAGTATTAACACTGGAATGCTAGATGTGCAAGAGATTATGTGCAAATAGAGATACTGGGGTGCAAAAGAGCAAAATAAATAACAATATAGGGATGAGGTAGTTGGGTGGGCTAATTTCAGATGGGCTGTGTACAGGTGCAGTGATCGGTAAGGTGCTCTGACAACTGATGCTTAAAGTTAGTGAGGGAGATAAGAGTCTCCAGCTTCAGAGATTTTTGCAATTCGTTCCAGTCATTGGCAGCAGAGAACTGGAAGGAATGGCGGCCAAAGGAGGTGTTGGCTTTGGGAATGACCAGTGAGATATACCTGCTGGAGCGCAGACTACGGGTGGGTGCTGCTATGGTGACCAATGAGCTAAGATAAGGCGGGGATTTGCCTAGCAGTGATTTATAGATGGCCTGGAGCCAGTGGGTTTGACGACGAACATGTAGTGAGGACCAGCCAACAAGAGCGTACAGGTCACAGTGGTGGGTAGCGTATGGGGCTTTGGAGACAAAACGGATGGCACTGTGATAGACTACATCCAATTTGCTGAGTAGAGTGTTGGAGGCTATTTTGTAAATGACATCGCCGATGTCAAGGATCGGTAGGATAGTCAGTTTTACGAGGGCATGTTTGGCAGCATGAGTGAAGGAGGCTTTGTTGCGAAATAGGAAGCCGATTCTAGATTTAACTTTGGATTGGAGATTCTTTATGTGAGTCTGGAAGGAGAGTTTACAGTCTAACCAGACACCTAGGTATTTGTAGTTGTCCACACACTCTAGGTCAGACCCGTCAAGAGTGGTGATTCTAGTCGGGTGGGCGGGTGCCAGCAGCGTTCGATTGAAAAGCATGCATTTAGTTTTACTAGTGTTTAAGAGCAGTTGGAGGCTACTGAAGGAGTGTTGTATGGCATTGAAGCTCGTTTGGAGGTTTGTTAACACAGTGTCCAATGAAGGGCCAGATGTATACAAAATGGTGTCGTCTGCGTAGAGGTGGATCTGAGAGTCACCAGCAGCAAGAGCGACATCATTGATATACACGGAGAAAAGTGTTGGCCCAAGAATTGAACCCTGTGGCACCCCCATAGAGACTGCCATAGGTCCAGACAACAGGCCCTCCGATTTGACACACTGAACTCTATCTGAGAAGTAGTTGGTGAACCAGGCGAGGCAGTCATTTGAGAAACCAAGGCTATTTAGTCTGCCAATAAGAATGCGGTGGTTGACAGAGTCGAAAGCCTTGGCTAGGTCGATGAAGACGGCTGCACAGTACTGTCTATTATCAATCGCGGTTATAATATCGTTTAGGACCTTGAGCGTGGCTGAAGTGCACCCATGACCAGCTCGGAAACCGGATTGCATAGCGGAGAAGGTACGGTGGTATTCGAAATGGTCGGTGATCTGTTTGTTAACTTGGCTTTCAAATACTTTCGAAAGGCAGGGCAGGATGGATATAGGTCTGTAGCAGTTTGGATTTAGAGTGTCACCTCCTTTTGAAGAGGGGGATGACCGCGGCAGCTTTCCAATCTCTGGGGATCTCAGACGTTATGAAAGAGAGGTTGAACAGACTAGTAATAGGGGTTGCGACAATTTAGGCGGCTAGTTTTAGAAAGAAAGGGTCCAGATTGTCTAGCCCAGCTGATTTGTAGGGGTCCAGATTTTGCAGCTCTTTCAAAACGTCAGCTGTCTGAATTTGTGTGAAGGAGAAGCGGGGGGGGCATGGGCAAGTTTCAGCGGAGGGTGCAGAGTTGGTGGCCGGGGTAGTGGTAGCCAGATGGAAAGCATGGCCAGCTGTAGCAAAATGCTTGTTGAAATTCTCGATTATTGTAGATTTATCGGTGGTGATAGTGTTTCCTAGCCTCAGTGCAGTGGGCAACTGGGAGGAAGTGCTCTTATTCTCCATGGACTTGACAGTGTCCCAAAACTTTTTGGAGTTAGTGCTACAGGATGCAAATTTCTGTTTGAAAAAGTTTGCCTTTGCTTTCCTGACTGCTTGTGTATATTGGTTCCTAACTTCCCTGAAAAGTTGCATATCGCGGGGGCTATTTGATGCTAATGCAGTACGCCACAGGATGTTTTTGTGCTGGTCAAGGGCAGTCAAGTCTGAGGAGAACCAGGGGCTATATCGGTTCTTAGTTCTGTATTTTTTGAATGGGGCATGTTTATTTAAGATTGAGAGGAAATTACTTTTAAGGAACAACCAGGCATCCTCTACTGATGGAATGAGATCTATATCCATCCAGGATACCTGGGCCAGGTCAATTAGGAAGGCCTGCTCGCTAAAGTGTTTTAGGGAGCGTTTGACAGTGATGAGGGGTGGTCGTTTGACCGCGGACCCGTTACGGATGCAGGCAATAAGGCAGTGATCGCTGAGATCCTGGTTGAAGACAGCTGAGGTGTATTTAGAGGGTATGTTAGTCAGGATGATATCTATGAGGGTACCCATGTTTACGGATTTAGGGTTGTACCTGGTAGGTTCGTTGATAATTTGCGTGAGGTTGAGGGCATCTAGTTTGGATTGTAGGATGGCCGGGGTATTAAGCATATCCCAATTTAGGTCACCAAGCAGTACGAACTCTGAGGATAAATGGGGGGCAATCAATTCACATATGGTGTCCAGGGCACATCTGGGGGCTGAGGGGGGTCTGTAGCAAGCGGCAACAGTGAGAGACTTATTTCTGGAAAGGTGGATTTTTAGAAGTAGAAGCTCAAACTGTTTGGGCACAGACCTGGATAGTATGATAGAGCTCTGCAGGCTATCTCTACAGTAGATTGCAACTCCACCCCCTTTGGCAGTTCTATCTAGATGGAAAATGTTATAGTTGGGGATGGAAATTTCAGAAATTTCAGAAAACATGTCCAGGCCCGTCTGAAGTTTGCTAGAAGTGCATTTGGATGATCCAGAAGAGGATTGGGAGAATGTCATATGGTCAGATGAAACCAAAATAGAACTTTTTGGTAAAAACTCAACTCGTCGTGTTTGGAGGACAAAGAATGCTGAGTTGCATCCAAAGAACACCATACCTACTGTGAAGCATGGGGGTGGAAACATCATGCTTTGGGGCTGTTTTTCTGCAAAGGGACCAAGACGACTGATCCGTGTAAAGGAAAGAATGAATGGGGCCATGTATCGTGAGATTTTGAGTGAAAACCTCCTTCCATCAGCAAGGGCATTGAAGATGGAACGTGGCTGGGTCTTTCAGCATGACAATGATCCCAAACACACCGCCCGGGCAACGAAGGAGTGGCTTCGTAAGAAGCATTTCAAGGTCCTGGTGTGGCCTAGCCAGTCTCCAGATCTCAACCCCATAGAAAATCTTTGGAGGGAGTTGAAAGTCCGTGTTGCCCAGCGACAGCCCCAAAACATCACTGCTCTAGAGGAGATCTGCATGGAGGAATGGGCCAAAATACCAGCAACAGTGTGTGAAAACCTTGTGAAGACTTACAGAAAACGTTTGACCTGTGTCATTGCCAACAAAGGGTAGAAAACAAAGTATTGAGAAACTTTTGTTATTGACCAAATACTTATTTTCCACCAGAATTTGCAAATACATTCATTAAAAATCCTACAATGTGATTTTCTGGATTTTTTTTTTCTCATTTTGTCTGTCATAGTTGACGAGTACCTATGATGAAAATTACAGGCCTCTCTCATCTTTTTAAGTGGGAGAACTTGCACAATTGGTGGCTGACTAAATATTTTTTTCCCCCACCATTTATTTCCAAAAACATGTCTATCTGTGTGTTGAGATACGAGGTAAACTCCTTATCTCCAGTCAAAAGTTTGGACACACATACTCATTCCAGGATTTGTCTTTATTTTTACTATTTTCTACATTGTAGAATAATAGTGAAGACATCAAAACTATGAAATAACACATGGAATCATGTAGTAACCAAAAAAGCTTTCAACAAATCAAAATATATTTTATATTTGAGATTCTTCAAATAGCCACCCTTTGCCTTGATGACAGCTTTGCACACTCTTGGCATTCTCTCAACCAGCTTCATGAGGCAGTCACAATATTACAATACGGAAAATGTCAAGAACTTTGAAAGTTTCTTCAAGTGCAGTCGCAAAAACCATCAAGTGCTATGATGAAACTGGCTCTCATGAGGACCGCAACAGGAAAGGAAGACCCAGAGTTAACTCTGCTGCAGAGGATAAGTTCATTAGAGTTACCAGCCTCAGAAATTGCAGCCCAAATAAATGCTTCAAGTAACAGACACATCTCAACATCAACTGTTCAGAGGGGACTGAGTGAATCAGGCCTTCATGGTCGAAATGCTGCAAAGAAAACACTACTAAAGGACACCAATAAGAAGAAGAGACTTGGTTGGGCCAAGAAACACAAGCAATGGACAATAGACCGGTGGAAATCTGTCCTTTGGTCTGATGAGTCCAAATTTGAGTGTTTTTGGTTCCAACCGCCGTATCTTTGTGAGACTCAGAGTAGGTGAACGGATGATCTCTGCATGTGTATTTCCCACCGTAAAGCATGGATGAGGAGGTGTTATGGTGTGGGGTTGCTTTGCTGGTTACACTGTGATTTATGTAGAATTCAAGGCACACTTAACCAGCATGGCTACCACAGCATTCTGCAGCGATACGCCATCCCATCTGGTTTGGGCTTAGTGGGACTATCATTTGTTTTTCAACAGGACAATGACCCAACACACCTCCAGGCTGTATAATGGCTATTTTACCAAGAAAGAGAGTGATGGAGTGCTGCATCAGATGACCTTGTCTCCACAATCCCCCGACCTCAACCCAATTGAGATGGTTTGGGATGAGTCAGACCGCAAAGTGAAGGAAAAGCAGCCAACAAGTGCTCAGCATATGTGGGAACTCCCTCAAGACTGTTGGAAAAGCATTCCAGGTGAAGCTGGTTGAGATAATGCCAAGAGTGTGCAAAGCTGTCATCAAGGCAAAGGGTGGCTATTTGAAGATTCTCAAATATCAAATATACTTGTATATTTGTTTAACACTTTTTTGTTTACTACATGATTCCATATGTGTTATTTCATAGTTTTGATGTCTTCACTATTATTCTACAATGTAAAAAATAGTAAAAAATAAAGAAAAACCCTTGAATGAGTAAGTGTGTCCAAACTAATTTTGTCAGTCATTTTCATTACAAGTTAAAGCGTAGCTAATGTTAGCTGGCTGGCTGGCTCGCTAGCTTACATTACGTGTATGATCTCTGTAGTAATATTATTTGTATCTCAGAGCCATTTGCATTGCTAGTTATAGCCTAATGTTTGCTAGCTAGCTAACATTGAACCTATGCTGAACAAAAATATAAACGAAACAAGTAAAGTGTTGGTCCCATGTTTCATGAGCTGAAATAAAAGATCTCGTAAATGTTCGATACGCACAAAAAGCTTATTTCTCTCAAATTCTGTGCACAAATGTGTTTACATCCCTGTTATTGAGCATTTCTCATTTGCCAAGATAATCCATCCATCTGACAGGTGTGGCATATCAACAAGCTGATTAAATAGCATGATCATTACACAGGTGCACCTTGTTTTGGGGACAATAAAAGGCCACTTTAAAATGTGCAGTTTTGTCACACAACACAATGCCACAGATGTCTCAAGTTTTGAGGGAGCGTGCAATTGGCATGCTGACTGCATTAATGTCCACGAGAGCTGTTACCAGAGAATTTAATGTTAATTTCTCTACCATAAGCCGCCTCAAACATTGTTTTAGAGAATTTGGCGGTACGTCCAACGGCATCACAACCACAGACCACGTGTATGGGCGAGCAGTTTGCTGATGTCAACGTTGTGAACAGAGTGCCCAATGGTGGCGATGGGGTTATGGTATGGGCAGGCATAAGCTACTCACAACGAACACAACAGCATTTTATCGATGGAAATTTGAATGCACAGAAATACGGTGGCAAGGCAGTGGCACGACGACCAGGCTGAGGAGTAGAAAAGGAAAGGTCTTAGAGCTGGACCTATCCAGGATATGCTGCAATGTTTCAAGTTCCTTACTCTGAATGTCCAGCTCAGACATTTATTCCTCAATAAGCTGACAGTTTCCACATGAGGACAGTGTCCACATTGGACGTTTGGTCGGCAAATATTATCCCAGAACTGTGCAAAATAGATGCAGCTCCTACATGGGATTAAACTTTCACCTTAGTCACTGAAGGTGGTAGCCACCAATCTGGAGAATGGCGGAAAGTGTTAGAATGTATGGCGGAAAGTGGTAGTTAAAATCCACACAAATAAATCAAATAGGTTGGTGAGGAATCAGCTAAAGGTCAATCAATCCACACAGTGTGATAGTTAGTTATATTGAATCACAGTTTGTAGGATCACCACAGTTATAAGCAGCAAGCCAGAACCCAACCACAGACTAGAAAGAAGCCAGCACTAGGACCCACAATAAACAACCAAGGAACAAAACTCACCAGCATAACAACAGCAAGGAGAAAGCGGCGACTTACTCAATGAGATTTAAATGCTGGGGCCCCATAAAAACAGCAACGCAATGGTGTTACCAGTATGATAGCGAGAGGCAAGTACTACACCGGTCAGCGGGAGAGTCAAAAAGAGTACATCCAAGTAGGCTAAACCAATTGGAGTTCAAGTTTGGCAGTAGTCCAAAACATCCAAAGCACAATGTCAAGTGGAAGGATGAAAGCAGCAGTAGGCATGTGTCTGCTCAGATAATGCCCTCGTGCAGAGTAGGGTGCCCAGGTATATCCAGTTTTGTATGTCTCCTTATAAAAACTCTGTGTGCAATACTGACCTGCATTGTTGGTGCTTGGAGCATCATAATTTTTCTGTACCCTGCAATTATATCTACGACCCTGTGCGTGTGACTAATAAACTGATTTGATAAAATACAAGGAGTGGTTCAATTACATTTTGGGTGCTGAGACAGTTTTGCCTTCCTGGCATTCTTTAGCTTGACAATGTTCTCATCTATAGTTTTTTCAGTAAGCTACAAGTTTCTTTTTGGTGTCCCTTCTTTCAGACATTTTTTCTTTCTCATCCACAGTTTCAGATTCAATAATCCACATTTGCATACACAACAGTGTTCATCCGAGATGAGAACACTCTGCAACATTTGGACTTCACAAACGGCACCCGGTTGCATTTACAACATGTCAGTTTCGGTTCACAGATGCAAAATAGCGTGGGACGTGTCAATCAACAAAACAAGCGGCAGTGCAATGGGAGGGCCGTGGTACGAGCAAGCACAGTGTGGCAAAGCCAGTGACAACACATATGTCCACAATCATCAATCCACTTCAAATCCACAGTACGCCTTTCATTCGACACTTCACGTGAATCGCAATGAAAGCACAATTTCACGTGAATCGCAATGAATGCACAATTCCACCACAATCCACAATCAACTCCACAATTCCAATGCAAGTTTGAAACGATACAATGCAGTTCAATATTTGCGCGTGAAGGTGCTTACACATTTGGTGCTTTAAACAGCTATGCTGACTGGTCAGGATCGAGGGAAAGATGAATGGAGCAAAGTACAGAGAGATCCTTGATGAAAACCTGCTCCAGAGCACTCAGGACCTCAGGCTGGGGCGAAGGTTCACCTTCCAACAGGACAACGACCCTAAGCACACAGCCAAGACAACGCAGGAGTGGCCTTGAGTGGCCCAGCCAGAGCCCAGACTTGAACCTTATCGAACATCTCTGGAGAGACCTGAAAATAGCTGTGCAGCGACGCTCCCCATCCAACCTGACAGAGCTTGAGAGGATCTGCAGAGAGGAATGGGAGTAACTCCCCAAATACTGTGTGCCAAGCTTGTAGCGTCATACCCAAGAAGACTCGAGGCAGCAATCGCTACCTAAGGTGCTTCAACAAAGTACTGAGTAAAGGGTCTGAATACTTATGTAAATGTTATATTTCCGTTTTTTTATTTTATAGATTTGCCAAATTTCTAAAAACCTGTTTTTGCTTTGTTATTATGGGGTATTGTGTGTAGATTGATGAGGGGTAAAAAACATTTTAATCCATTTTAGAATAAGGCTGTAACGTAACAAAATGTGGAAAAAGTCAAGGGGTCTGAATACTTTCCGAATGCACTGTATACCAGAATAATCTCAAGTGTTTGACTTCTTTTTTTTCCTGCGACCAGATGAGGTTCGTCCATGGAGGAGGAGGAGGATGGTCCTTCTCATTTCATTTCATTTCATTTTTTTTCAAAATACGTATTTGTCAAAGATATTAATATGGATGTAGAATTTCGATCTGTTAAAGTCCACAAAACTGTTGTTAACAAGCTTTTACAACACAGAAGAAGGCCATATCCCTCCCACTTTTCGGTTAAAAAGTATACAGCAGTGGAGGCTGCTGATGGGAGGACGGCTCATATTAATAGCTGTAATGGAGTCAATGGAATGGTATCAAGCATATGGTTTCCATGTGGTTGATACCATTCCATTGACTCTATTCCAGCCATTACTATGAGCCGTCCTCCCCTCAGCAGCCTCCACTGCTGTATACTTTTTAACCGAAAAGTGGGAGGGATATGGCCTTCTTCCTTGAAATAAATAAATACTGCAATGTATTACTGAAGCAATTCAAAAGCGATAATCCAACACTACACCACCATTGAAATGCTGCCAGTGAAACATTTAGCATCCTAATTAGAAATTACACCAATAAATGTCATTCTTATTCACACTCCATGCAGCATCTGTTGTGCCCCTGTAGAATCTCACCCCGCTGTTCTTACAGAGCACTTGACCCCTTCCAAAACAAGACAAAACCCCCTTGGCCTTTACACTGACGTCCCAGGATGCGACGTGTTCGATCTTATCTTGTATCCCCTGCCCTGACATCTAGTGCAGCTCCGGAGTGCCACTTTCTAATTACATTAGTTAGACATTATAGCGAGGCGGTCTACTGTTTTTACAGGCTGCACTGAATGCATGATTTCCTATAGGCTTTGAGGGTTGCTGTTTTCCAACATGGTATTAGTGAAGTTCAGATATTGATTTATTCCTACACCCTTCCCAAATCTACCACCAAATCTATAGGTAACATTTACACCAGTTAATGGACAGACATTCATCTCTGTAGGCAAAATCATTGCTTTGAATGGGAAGATAGGTGCTGGTTGAGATAGATTTGTGTATTTTAGTGATAATAGACCATACCAATGAATAATCTCGATTAATATGCAATGCCCATTGTTTCAGATCTGCATACGCTGAGGCTGCGATTCAAATCGGATAAAATATGCATTTAACCTTTGTTTGTTTGGTGTTCGGAGAATACCCAATGCTCTCTCATCAGAGTAATAGCCAAAAATACTCCCTGTGATTGGAATCCAAAATGCTTTAATTTCTATTCAAGTGAAGTTGCAGTTAACTTTGCAGCAACTCCACCGTAATCAAGTTGGTGAAATGAGTGAATCCTTGTCAAATATGTTAGTTAAAAAAATAGAAGGGAGTACAAAGCCCTACAAAAGTCTAGGTGAAAGATGACCTAAAATATTGAGTCTCTGCATTACAGATGCCACTGAAGTTCAGTTGATTGATGAAGTCTAAATTTACGGACGCTGTCAATGTTTAAAGCCCTTCCTCATCTAAATGTGATTAATGGGCAACCTCAGCACTGCTTCCAAAGGCAGAACACATACAGTGGGGAAAAAAAGTATTTAGTCAGCCACCAATTGTGCAAGTTCTCCCACTTAAAAAGATGAGAAAGGCCTGTAATTTTCATCATAGGTACTCGTCAACTATGACAGACAAATTGAGAAAAAAAATCCAGAAAATCACATTGTAGGATTTATTATGAATTTATTTGCAAATTATGGTGGAAAATAAGTATTTGGTCAATAACAAAAGTTTCTCAATACTTTGTTATATACCCTTTGTTGGCAATGACACAGGTCAAACGTTTTCTGTAAGTCTTCAAGGTTTTCACACACTGTTGCTAGTATTTTGGCCCATTCCTCCATGCAGATCTCCTCTAGAGCAGTGATGTTTTGGAGCTGTCGCTGGGCAACACGGACTTTCAACTCCCTCCAAAGATTTTCTATGGGGTTGAGATCTGGAGACTGGCTAGGCCACTCCAGGACCTTGAAATGCTTCTTACGAAGCCACTCCTTCGTTGCCCGGGCGGTGTGTTTGGGATCATTGTCATGCTGAAAGACCCAGCCACGTTTCATCTTCAATGCCCTTGCTGATGGAAGGAGGTTTTCACTAAAAATCTCACGATACATGGCCCCATTCATTCTTTCCTTTACATGGATCAGTCGTCCTGGTCCCTTTACAGAAAAACAGCCCCAAAGCATGATGTTTCCACCCCCATGCTTCACAGTAGGTATGGTGTTCTTTGGATGCAACTCAGCATTCTTTGTCCTCCAAACACGACGAGTTGAGTTTTTACCAAAAAGTTATATTTTGGTTTCATCTGACCATATGACATTCTCCCAATCCTCTTCTGGATCATCCAAATGCACTCTAGCAAACTTCAGACGGGCCTGGACATGTACTGGCTTAAGCAGGGGGACACGTCTTGCACTGCAGGATTTGAGTCCCTGGCGGCGTAGTGTGTTACTGATGGTAGGCTTTGTTACTTTGGTCTTAGCTCTCTGCAGGTCATTCACTAGGTCCTCCCATGTGGTTCTGGGATTTTTGCTCACCGTTCTTGTGATCATTTTGACCCCACGGGGTGAGATCTTGCGTGGAGCCCCAGATCGAGGGAGATTATCAGTGGTCTTGTATGTCTTCCATTTCCGAATAATTGCTCCCACAGTTGATTTCTTCAAACCAAGCTGCTTACCTATTGCAGATTCAGTCTTCCCAGCCTGGTGCAGGTCTACAATTTTGTTTCTGGTGTCCTTTGACAGCTCTTTGGTCTTGGCCATAGTGGAGTTTGGAGTGTGACTGTTTGAGGTTGTGGACAGGTGTCTTTTATACTGATAACAAGTTCAAACAGGTGCCATTAATACAGGTAACGAGTGGAGGACAGAGGAGCCTCTTAAAGAAAAAGTTACAGGTCTGTGAGAGCCAGAAATCTTGCTTGTTTGTAGGTGACCAAATACTTATTTTCCACCATAATTTGCAAATGAATTCATTAAAAAATCCTACAATGTGATTTTCTGGATTTTTTTTCTCTCCATTTGTCCGTCATAGTTGACGTGTACCTATGATGAAAATTACAGGCCTCTCTCATCTTTTTAAGTGGGAGAACTTGCACAATTGGTGGCTGACTAAATACTTTTTTTCCCCACTGTACATTTCCAGAAGTGTATGGACATCCAGTAACTGGAAGAGGAGGAGGAGTGGAAGAGGAGGAAGAGGTGGAGGAGAGAAAGAGGTTAAAGAGAGGAAGAAGAGGAGCAGAGGAAGAGGAGGAGCAGAGGAAGAGAGGGAGGAGAGGAAGAAGAGGAGAGGAAAAGGACAAGGAAGATAGGGTGGAATATTGCAGATTAATGTTAACAGTTAAAGTTAGGAATAGTACACATACTAATGCAATTTTCACACAATTGTGTCAACCCACACAATACTCTACTGGCTCTGATACTTTTTCTTTAAATAAAGATTGATATCCACATAATGTTGAATGCTCCCACTGTTTTATTGAATGCATCGTTTTGATCCGAAAGCCTCTGTCAGCCTGACAAATATGTTTGCAGAACACATACATCTCGAACCAGGGCTTACTCCACACATAAGGCCCCACAACCCAGAACAATGCCAGTCACTGGACAGTGGACAATGTCGCTGAGAGTCAACAGTATGCAACAACACACACTTGCTCTACTGACCACTTAATGCTATTTGAGAGCTGCTTTGCTCTGATATCATGAGGTCATTCAGCAGCCAGTCCTTTGAAAGTAATGAATTGCCTGTATGAATTACCGTTAATAATGCAGACTCTATGGTACACACATGATCTACCTCAAATCACAATGTCTAAGAATAATGCAACAGGAAGGAGTCTTTTGGCCTGTGTTTTTAAGTAATGAGGACAGAGGGATGCATTCATGTCGTAAGGGTCTCTCTCTCTCTCACTGTTCCCCTGTTAACCACAATGCATTTTCCTATCAGATTTTTATCTCTAGGTTAGGAAATAATAAACATGATACCCATTAAAATAAAAATAAATTGACAACACAATCAAATACTGCTGGCCACTCAAGAAATGTGTATCCCACTTTGCTTGGTTGATAGTGCCAAACAGTGGCTGATACTTGATGCCTTGAACAAATTACATCTTTATTTGTATTCCTTCAGCAAAAGCTGCCAAATTAGTTGGGAATCAGCAGCCAGCTGATAACTAATGTATCATGCTCATTTCCTTTCATGAATAGAGATGGAGAATAATGTGTTGTTGATGATAGTCATGTGTACAGGAAGTGAAGTAGCTACATCTTGAGCTACAGAACACATAGAAGTTCCCAATTGTATGAACTTTGTATCATGTTATAGAGCAACATATTCTGTCCGCAAAACAGCACTGAACTAACTTATTACTCGCAATATTGGTATCATGATGTTGTACGTTTTCTATAAAGATGTATGTGAAGGGCGAACATTTTATTAAAATGTGCAACAATGTATTGCATGCAGCTGCAGTGTACGCTAAGAAAGTGTGGCACCAGGGAGACATTAATTTAAATGCAACCTATATTTTTGACTATACATTGTACAGATTATCATTACAGCTGTGGGAGAGGAAGAGCAGGATATGTACATGTTCCCTGAGTATATTGAGAACAGGAGTCTCGTGGTCTTGAGACTACTGCAGCACCTAAATGCGGTCTTGGTCTCATCACAGTCTCAATCCACAGGGTCTGGTCTTGGTCTCGTCATGGTCTTGATAAACTGGGTCTTGGTCTCGAGGTTAGCTCTAGATCTGGGTTTTAAGGGTTCTGGTCTGGGTTGCAAGTTCTGGTCTTGACCATAATGTCTGTCTTACCACATCTCACTAGCTACCAACCTAAATGTCACATTTATAAGAAAAGGTAGTGGAGCAAAAACTCTCAAAGTTCGATACATCACATGAATCACTGGAGCATACTTTCCCCGTTGAAACCTACTAGCTGTTCTCATGACAACTGTCAGACCGACTTTTCACTTCTCTTGGATCTACTTCCCTTGGAGTAATAATGGTTAATAGAATTTTAACATGCATTGGTTTGAGCCATTTCTCAAAATTTTTTGATTTCTGTTGATTACTTATTATTTGCGAGGGCTGACAAAATGTGAATAAGGACCATTTGATGAGTCATTGCCAGATGTGATTACATTTTTCGCTCTGAGTAGTCAAAAGGGTTTTTACCTCTAAAATAATATTTCTTTCAATATCACATTACGTTTCCAGGACAAAATTTTATGTTGAAAGGAACGTATCTATTTTGAAAGGTTTACATGGATGAAGGCTTGGAGTTCAAGTCCCATCACTGAATTAGACTAATTCGGGAGTAAGCAAATTGAGTGAATCCCTAATACAGTTGTTCTGGCAATGGATTGAATTCAGGCTTAAGGGTGTGTTTACACAGGCAGCCCAATTCTGATATTTCTTTTGACCAATCAGATCAGCTCTGAAAAAGATCTGATGTGAACAGATCTGATGTGATTGGTCAAAATACCAATTAGTGGAAAAAAATATCAGAATTGACACACAGCCTGCAGTTTGGAGGAGTTGTTGCCAGAGGAAATGTCACGATAACATTCATGTTCGGATGTAATTACAAGGACATTGCTGTATATGACAGAACCCAACTGGATAGAAAGGAGCCCTAAAACCCATTCTCAAATAAATGGCGTTCTGTGGACACTCAATCAGAATAGCAAACACATTCTCTGCAAGGAGCAGAACACTCGCTGGATTAGAAATCCATTATTAACGTAACGCCAACTTTCCATGCGCCATCATGAAACGTCATCACTACAAAGCAATGAGTAAGAATTCTACTTCTGCAGGTCAAGCTCGGTAAAACATTTACATTTACATTTTAGTCATTTAGCAGACGCTCTTATCCAGAGCGACTTACAGTTAGTGAATACATATTTTTTTTTTATACTGGCCCCCCGTGGGAATCAAACTCACAACCCTGGCGTTGCAAACGCCATGCTCTATCAACTGAGCTACATCCCTGCCGGCCATTCCCTCCCCTACCCTGGACGACGCTGGGCCAATTGTGCGCCGCCCATGAGTCTCCCGGTCGCGGCCGGCTGCGACAGAGCCTGGATTCAAACCAGGATCTCTAGTGGCACAGTTAGCACTGCGATGCAGTGCCTTAGACCACTGCGCCACTCAGGAGCTAAAACAAATGAGATTATTTTTTTGTGTGCCCTTCTGTTCGAGACAACGATATGATAGTTATTTCATACATCAAACACTGTCCTGGCAGCCACAGTGCCAAAATACAACCAGAAAAAAACAATACTGTCAGGGGTGTAGTAGGTGGGTGTGGTGGTGGAATCAGGCGCAGGACGCAGAAGTAAATTCCAAAGACTTTAGTGAATTACTCACAGTGCAAACACTAAATAGCCCGAAGGCGAAACTCCGCACGCAGGCGAAACAAATACGCGCGCACAAACAGGTGCGACAAAAACACTCCAAACTATGGAGGAACAGCTCAACCGAGCAAAATGCAAAATACATCTAGCAACAACCACGACAGTGAAAACAATAACACACAACACTAGACAAAACACAACGAGAACTTATAGGACACTAATTACACTAAACGAGAAACAGGTGTACAACAATCAGACAAAAGCAAACGAACATAGAAACATTCAACGGTGGCAGCTAGTATTCCGGAGACGACGAACGCCGAAGCCTGCCCGAGCAAGGAAGAGAGGCAGCCTCGGCCGAAACCGTGACAAATACATCAATAAGAACAAACCGATGCCATATCTCAGGTGGTCCTGTGCTCAGTGTGTTTTGTATCAGTGTTCATGAACTAGAAAAAAGTTTAAATCATCCAAATATGAACATATCCATATACAATATTTGGCCTGGTTGTAGACATCATAGTAGTAGTAGTAGTAGTAGTAGTAGTAGTAGTAGTAGTAGTAGTAGTAGGTAGTAGTAGTAGTAGTAGTAGTAGTAGTAGTAGTAGTAGTAGTAGTAGTAGTAGTAGTAGTAGTAGTAGTAGTAGTGGTGGACCTTATGATTCATATAATTATATACATCTATGTTTTTATCAAATTAATAGTAGTCAACTCACTCAGGGACAAAAGTTATGTATAATAACCTTTATTTTCAAATGCTGCTATGATGTCCATTTTGAATTCCACAGATTATAAATGTAAATAACAATTCTACATTGACAAATAGAAACAACAGAAATTGCACAATGGAAATTACAAGAAATGACTGGAGCCCTTTCAATTCTATGACAATGTTCAAATATACATTATCTAATGACAATAACACTTTTAGACAGTGCCCAGTCCCAGAAAAAATTAAACTTGGCCCATTCACTGAACATTATGACAACACTGAAACAACATTTTGACCTATTTTAGCATGCAGGATATCCCATACAAGCACATATTATATGAACCATACAAGATGTTGACTCACGTTTGACCACAAATAAAATGAGGAGGAAGTCTAACTACACAGATAAAAACTTCCTACCCAGCAGGCAAAATTTGACACAACGTCTTAATGACATAATTTTCTGGTTGTAAACTGATTTTCTGATTGAGAAGACATCATATTATCAGATTACAAGCAACTTGTCTTGGTTACAACGAGGTAATGACGAGATCAATAAAGATGTCATATTTTGGTTGTTATCTGGTCAAATAACCAGATAAAGATGTATTTCTATTGGTTGCTAAAAATACATTAATGAAACTTCCTTATATAACCAGTATACAACCTGGCAATGACACCATTATTACTTAATTGCAACCAACTTTCCCCCCTGAGTAGCAACTAACTAGACTAAAAGACAGCTTTACCGGGTACTGTACATGGCAGAAGAACAGGGAGTGAACATGATCTAGTACATCCCAATGCAGAGTGCAAAGGTGTAGAAGTCATAGGGGATAGGCACTTCGGCATGCACATCTCATAACCACATAGCTACAGAAAGATCAATACAAAAATGAGTATGGCTTGTGTTTATGGTTGTGTTAAAGTGACAGAAATGTAACAGTCTAGCTATCAATCAACTTTTATTCCACTTGTGTAATGAATTCCATTGAATTTGCATGTAAACAGATGTTGTATAAACAGACAATGGTGGGCATTTGCCACATGTACATGGGGATTCTGTGGTGGTTTGCAGAGTATAATGACTTGTAGTTAGGAACCAATCTGTGTGCCACAATGAAATATAACAAGTTCTGAACAGCTAAACTCTCCCACTTAAATGCAGGATCTCAAGAGATATCAAGTGAAAATAGTGTTCTAAAAGAATTAGCCTTCACCTTGAGAGTGTGAAGTGAATATAAATGAAATGATAGTCTAAATGATAAAATGCCCAATTTGTCAATGTATGTCCTTTTTCGTAATTTGATCACTCTGTTGTCGCAGAGAATTTTCCTGCGCCGCAGGAAATGCAACTTTTAGTGTATTTGAGGTTTAAAAAGGCTTCTAAAGTTAGGATATTCCACTTTAAAATGTCGGACTTGATTTGCCCCAACGAAAAATGTATCAACCCTACAAAAATCCACATAATAATTAACATTTCCTGTTGTGGCAGGATTATTTTCCTGCTGTGAGAAACTGGTCAAATTAAGATAGTATATCTGTATACATACAGAAAGACAGAGAGCGAGTATAAATACTAAAGGTTCAGACGTAGTCCAAGTCTATCGTCTCCTAAGGTCACCTTAAACCTTAAATCCAGCTCAAAAATCAAGAACTCCTTTCCCCCTATCATCCACTCACTCACTCACCCACTCACACACACTTTCTCAAATGTGTGCCACAGTGGGCCTGCTAGAGAACCGTGCTGATGGTGTCAAAGTCTTTGCTGATCTGCGAGCTGCTGGGCAGGGACTTGAGGTACTCAATGTGCCTCCTGGCATCCTCCTGGTTCTGCCGCACGTAGTAGATCACGTAGGCTATCACCATGGTGAACCAGCCAAACATAGTCACGAACATGGCCACGTCGGTGGTCTTGTGGTAGAAGTTGCAGAAGTTGATTCCCAAGTCCAGGACCTGGATAACGGGCTTGCCGGCGTACTCCTCCTCCACGGCCGTGTAGCAGCTCACCTCGTTGACCGTCTCTGGGTCCAGTCTCAGCTCCCTCAGGACCTCCTGCAAGCTGCACTCGCAGTGCCAGGGGTTGTTGGAGAGGCTGATTTTGGCCCGAGGTTTGGTGAATGCCTCTTTGGGCACGCTGCTTAAGCGGTTGTTGGACAGGTCCAGGACCCGAAGGCCGTCGGAGACCCCCTGGAAGGCCCCAGCGTCCACCGTCTCAATGGCGTTGTTGGATAGGTCCAGTTCCTGTAATCTTTTGAGGTCCTTAAAGGCCTGGTTGGGGATCTTGGTAATGCGGTTTGAGGCCAGCAGCAGGACTACTGTGTCTCGTGGCAGGTCGGCGGGGATGTTCTCCAGGTTGCGCGACATGCACTGCACCATGACAAGGCTGTTCTTCTCCATGCAGTGGCAGCTCTTGGGACAAGCGGTCACCAGTGCACTTCGAAACAATATTCCAAAGTGCAAGGCCCACAAGAGAGCCGAGACAGCTGAGAGCAAGAGATTTCTGGGCCGATCAGGACCCATAGGATTGGACATATTCAGCTGCGTGCTCTAGCTGGTCCTGTCATGCAAGAGCAGTCATGGTTCAACCTTGTGCCATGTTGTGCTATCGTTATGGCTTGCAAACCACAAGACAAGACAGAGGAGTGTTTTAATTTCCTTACAAGCCGTCAAGGTTGTATCTGTAGTTAATCCATCAGATCCATCGGTGAAGTATCATTTTCATGTCCTGCTGTTTCCAAAGGGTTTCAGTAGAGCCCAGATTCACATGAGCTGCATTGGGAGTATTCCAGACAGAATCCAAGAGGCTGCCTTCAGATTGGAAAGACAAAATAGTTACTCACGAGGGAAAGGTATCTTAGAGGGAGATGAAGGCAACTGTGAGGTGGAGGTAGGCTGAATGTGTTACAGGTATCCTCCTGCCATGTCGAGAACTGAAAGAACAAAAACAGAATAGTGACAGTCCTAGTGAAAAAGGGAATTACAAGACATAGCTTCTTCTTAGTAGCAGTGACACAGAATAACTTGAAGGCCATATTGTAAAAGTTTTAGGGTAGGTTTATGTATTTTAGGGATAATGTTTTATGTCAAGATTACTTTGCTATAATATTCGTACAATTGTACTGAGTGCATCAGCCAAATTGGTTTTGCTTGCAAATTGGACATAGTCAATTCAAGCGTCACACTGAACACATTTGTAAAATGATTATCAAGGACAATCCATTTCACTTAAAGAAAATCTCATAAAGCGGAGAAACAAATACATTGGTCATCACTTACATTATCGGATCATATTAGGATAGCTAATTCATTTATATGGACTTAAAACGTTGGAATGAAATAAATTTGTTCTGCTTCTGCAGGGTAGTGCCGATATAATAATGATTACACTCTTTCATAACAGAAAACATGAATATGAACTGTGCTTCTGTCACGCCCTGACTCAGGGGACTCTTATATGTTGAGTCAGGGTGTGTATATTATTTGTTGTGTATGTTCTATGTTGTATTATCTAGTATGTGTATTTCTATGTTGGCCGGTGTGGTTCCCAATCAGTGGCAGCTGTCGCTCGTTGTCTCTGATTGGGGACCATACTTAGGCAGCCTATTGGCACTGTCTAGTTGTGGGATCTTGTTCCTTGTAAGGTATGTTGTGTGTTCTACCTTGGACTTCACGTTTCGTTTCCTTTGTTGTTTTGTCGTGTTGTTTATTACGTTAATAAACATGTACGCATATCACGCTGCGCCTTGGTCTGACCCGTCATTAAACGAACGTGACAGCTTCTCTTCTCATAACGTAATAAATCAATGCTTCAGCTGCTCAGTCATATTTCCACTTAAAGGAAAACGGATGTCCTACATTTACACAACTAGAATGGATCCACTGTGCCAATGTATCATATAATTTTCACTATGGGTCTATGCACCCTCTTGTGGATTATGCTGACCATATAGCTTATTGTTGTACTTGGTGTCAACCTGTTGATGGGACTGGGGGCACCAATGTGACATTTAGAATTTTTATCAAGCATTTTTGGCTACGTCTCAATGGCTTTATCCCATGAACACGCACACACACAAAATGCAGCCAAGATTTCTTAAATAAGCCCCTCACGTTCACATTTGAGCTGGTGCTCATAGGGAGGTGTCAACAGGATTTGACACGTTAAAATGCATCAGGGCACACTGGGACAGCCTGTAGTGACATTATGAGAGCCTCTGTTCTTTTACAAAACAGGCCATATTAATAGACCATGACAGCCCTGCAGTTGAATTGAGATGAATTGAATGTATAAGATCATATGAGATTAATTTGGAGCCAGAGCTAAAACATAACAAAATGTTAACAAGTAGAGGTCTTAATTGGTTCTGTATTTTGTTAGATAACCATTTTTATTGCAAGTCAAATAAGTTAATTACTGTAAATGCAGTAAAATGTTGAACACACATAATATCATGCATCAAATTAGCAGCAAGTGCTTTAAATGGGCATTCTGTGATTGCTACATCCCTTTTTGGACTATTGATTCTTGAAGGATATGACTTGTAAATGCCTTATGAGCTTAGTTCAACTGCCGTATCCCATCAGAACCCAAAATATAAGCTTGTTTACTCCACTGTTTGTAAACAATGTAATTGTAAACAATTACTGTATAGCCTCAAAACATGGTTTAAACTATAATTTTGATATCATGGATGGTCAGTCCTTGCATCCACAGCTCTTGGAATTTGAGAGTAGTTACATTTCTTCAGCCCCATCTCTAAGCTTTTTACCAAAACAGTGGCGGGTAAATTTGAAATTGTTTGAACTGCCGATTGCCCCTTTAGATACTGTAGCTTTGAATGTATCATAGATCAAATTAGGAGAGTTACATTCTGCAATATGATCACTTATAATAATAATAGGGTTTCAGGACACAATCCTTAATTTGTGTTCTAAATGGCAGCACCCACTTGGTTTGCTATAAAGTTGAGGGGTGGGGCTAGATACATGTAACCACTGTCAAATTCATAGGTGAAGCTATGGGTGCAAAGACTGAAAGGCAATGAGATCATCATGAGTTGCAAACATATTTTGAAGCTATGAAAATACTTAAATTACCATAACCATCAAAACCATAAATCATGGAATAAAACATCCTTATATAAAGGGGAAGACAGTTCTCAGCTTATAATGAATTTTAAATGACATTCTTTAAATCTAGAAGTTGTATAAAATCAAATGCTTTTTAAATGACTATTGGATTGCAGTAGTTACCTCTACATAATCTTGCTGATTTATCTTAATTTAAAATGTCCTATACTGATTTATTTGCTCTTACAAAAATCCACCCAGAATTACAATGAGTCATCCCAATAGGCATTGGACATTGAATGTAGACAACGGAAAATTTGACATTTTATTGAACTATGTGCTTTCAAACGTTTTTCGCCCCAAAAATACATAAACTTTTACAGTAGGCAGGATACAAATAAAATTTACAGGAATCGTAGCCAATTATTTTGTCCGGAGTGTTACCGTTACCTTTATAAAAAAGTATTCAGCGTTATATCACAGTTATAAAAATGAGCACACATCAGGTGTTTATCCACTAGTCCATTTGCTCCAGATCGCGTGCGTAAAGACTCGTCTCCATTTTGAGAATATGTGCTTCTATATTTCAAATTTCCACCAAGATCCATACTTCTTCTTTAAAAATAATTACTCCAGACATTTCTTATGAATATAACAAAACATAATTCAGACAGCTGTGGTCTGAACAGTATGTATTGCTTTCAGCACGAGGCATTCTATTCAAAGCCTAAAATGTCAGTGGTCAGCATAAAACCGAAGTTTCCGCGTGGTCTGTACATGGTATTCCAAGTAACATCATCTCCAAAACAGGTACCCTATACTATAAATTACAGTTGTAATACCTAATAGCCTACCGTTTCTCAACACAGAGATGACAGCAGACACACTTGTTGATGTTCCTGTTCAGTCACCGGCCACATTCATCAGCGCGTCATGCGCACATCAGTGGAGAGCACAGAAGGGGTTCGGTCGGGCTGTGTGTCGATTGGACTGCTGTTAGTTTGGCAAGCCTCCACGTATTCCCTCGCTTGAAAAAAACGAGAGTAGATCCTCTATAGTCAAACAAGGAATTTAAGGCCTGGTGGATGAATAAATAGGCTAAAAACCTGGAAAGAATTACAGGTTAACTACAGGAGTTAGGTTAAAGGGGAATGGTTAGCTAATATAATAAGTAGTTACAAAGTAGCTCAAAAGTAGTAAGTAGTTGCAAAGTAGCTAATTAGTGAAAATGATAAAGTTATCCATGATGCGATTCGAACACAACCTTTGGGTAGGTAGATGTTCACATTATATGCCCACCCCATCCTCCCCGACCAACCTTCCTCTATCATTTCTGTCTTAAGTAACCTTCTGTCTTTATCTGTGATTGAAATGCACTGTATACAAAATCGTGTGCTGCACACGAAAAAACAAAGAATTTCCCATAAGCAATTAATGTCTATTTCACAATTATCTGTAATACTGGGTTGAAAATAACACAATTATGTTTACATAACTACATAATAATGATAATATGCCATTTAGCAGAGGCTTTTATCCAAAGTGACTTACAGTCATGCGTGCATACATTTTTGTGTATGTCACCTGCAAGTTAATTACCATGTCATACACAGGTTGTAAATTACTTTTTTGGTGGCACAGTGATTCAATATATTGGAATAATCTATCACGGTATAACAACTCATACTCTCGGTGATAGATTGTTCCAATATATTCCCTCACACTATAGGTCAGAGAAATTGTATATTCTTTCTTCCATGGGTGAATTGTTTTTAACATCAACCCCAGACAATACGACCAAAATGTATCCCAAATGAAACTATGTACTAGCTGGATTGTGGTGGTCTTGTTCCTTTTAATGTAACACAACACTTGTTATGTGAGGAACTCTAATAAAACGTGTCTTCTCATCTGAAAAAGCTTGATAGATTTATATTTGGTTGTAATAGCATTACATTAAGCGATGTCTGAGCTGGCTCTTGCATAGAATTCTATGACCTGGTACCAGGAAAAAAAATCTTTACCTCCTCCAGCCCAACTGGCTTGGATTCTGATAGATTTTTGTGAGGAGCAGATGAAACCAGTTCCACACATACTGTATAGTTGAGAGAAACTAGGACGTATGATAGTATAATAGGCATTTCAAGTTGTTTTCCATCATTATTAACGGTGGCATTAAGTTACCTCTGAAACATGAAGAATGTTCCAATTTAGTAAATCCAGAAATGATATTTTTTTCCCCTAACAAATGATCAATATGTAGCCTGGTCCCAGATCTGATTGTGCTATCATTTGCATTTTTACATTTTTTGTCATTTAGCAGACACTCTTATCCAAAGCGACTTACAGCTAGTGAGTGCATACATTATTTTTATTTTTATTTTTTCATACTGGCCCCCCGTGGGAACCGAACCCACAACCCTGGCGTTGCAAATGCCATGCTCTACCAACTGAGCTACATCCCTGCCGGCCATTCCCTCCCCTACCCTGGACGACGCTGGGCCAATTGTGCGCCGCCCCATGGGTCTCCCGGTCGCGGCCGGCTCCTTGCCATGTTCTGCAGTGTCATTTTTGAGCCCCACATTTCTAGCAAAATAAATAAATAATACTAACTTTTTTTTTGGGGGGGGGGGGGGGGGTTATGCCTGTTTTGCATGTTATTTTGGCATTAATACGTGTCACATATCAGTTTGCAAACAATGTAAAAAATATATATATATATATATATATATATATATATATATATATATATATATATATATATGTCAGTTAATAAAGCATCCATGGACAGCCACATGATATTTAGCTACATTTCTTGGACTAAATTGCTTTTGGTGTCTTTAAGTTTGTTTTCAGTGTATTAAACTAAGCAAACAGTATATAATCTAGTTGATTTGATGATGTTTAAATGTTTAAGTTGAAATGGTGCTGGAATAGCGGAAGCAGTGCTCCTGTGACTTGCGGTAACTCTGTGGTTTTAAATCAGTTGCTGTTGTTTAGTAAACTGTTTTGAGCCCAACCTTTTTATCAAAAATAAAACCCTTGGGTACTGCCATATAGTTACATTAGATGTGCCCATCCAAGAAGACTCAAGGTCATTGGCCACAGATAAAAGGACGTCAAATCACGTTATATCTACAGTAGCTTTGATTGGACTGATCATGTCAACGTCATACTTTCAAAATTTTAGCTAGCAGTCATCATCATGAATCAAGTCGACAATCTACTGGCAAATCCTTTTTAATCCTTGTCATATGAAGATAAATAATGAAGAGAAATTATAGATAAAACGTATCGGTGCTCATCGGCCATTGGACATAAACATTACACAACAAGATGGAAATCGCAAATTCAACAATGAGTGGTTTGGAAGGAATCAGTGGCTTACTGCAAGCATTGCAACGCAACCACTAGCCTGCTATTCAGTGGAGTGGGTTTGTGGTCCCAATTCTCGGTTTAAGGGTCTCTTTTCCAAGTTTAAAATGATAAACATTCAACATTTGCCATGCTGTCAATCCAGCATGATTTCTGCCGCGCTCAAAACAACTGTTAACTCAGAACTGGGAAATCAGACTTCAGTGAGTTCAAGACAACTGGAAACTCAGGAAAAAACGAGCTCCGACTGGGAAAATACGCTTTGAACGGTCAACCAACTCGGTATTGTAAGTCGGGACTCTGGCCTTTTTCAAGAGCTACGACCTGAAGATCCCTGACGTCATCATGATTCAACCTTGTTTTTTCACAGTTGTCTTGAAAGCACCATAAATCCAGAGAATGCCAGACTTTGATGACAAAGTTTGATGACAAGATTTGCCCACGTAGGACCGCTGCGCCACCTTCCTGTTCAAGTGAGCACAGCACAACAAGCTGAGTCCAAACATGTATTGTATGCTGCTGCATAAATGATGTAATATGCCAGAGAGATACACTACCAGTCAAAAGTTTGAACACACCAACTCATTCAAGGGTTTTTCTTTATTTTTAGGGTGAGCCACATGGGCTACTAACAGCTTACTACACAACATAGACTTAGTATTACTTTCTTAGCTACAGTATACATACAATACTAGTCAAAAGTTTGGACACACCTACTCAGTCAAGTCTTTTTCTTTATTTTTACTATTTTCTACATTGTAGAATAATAGTGAAGACATCAAAACTATGAAGTAACACATATGGAATCATGTAGTAACCAAAAAAAGTGTTAAACAAATCAAAACATATTTCATATTTGAGATTCTTCAAATAGCCACCCCTTGCCTTGATGACAGCTTTGCACACTCTTGGCAATATTTAAGAAAGTAAAATTGAGGTTTTGGCTTTCTTTGGAGAATATCTATGTGTGCACAATTATTATGCAACTAAATGAAAAACGAAAAGTTCCCCATCTCACTTGTTTATTTTCATCTGTTAAAGTGAGAATAATAAACAAACAACTCAAAATGTACAAATAAACTTTTCTGACATTTCAAAAAAAAATCTGTGACCAATATAGCCACCCATCTTTTCAATAACAGTCGTAAGCCTTCCATCCATGGAGTCTGTCAGTTTCTGTTAACGATCAACTTTTTGTGCAGCTGCAACCACAGCCTCCCAGACACTGGTCAGAGAGGTGTACTGTTTTCCTTCACCGTAAATCGACCGTTTAAGAAGGGACCACAAGTTCTCAATAGGGTTTAGGTCAGGTGAGGAAGGGGGCCATGTCATTTTTCTTTCATCTTTAAGGCCTTTACTGGCTAGCCACGCAGCGGAGTACTTCGATGCATGCGATGGAGCATTGTCCTGCATAAAAATCATGGTCTTCTTGAAAGATGCAGACTTTTTCCTGTACCACTGCTTGAAGAAAGTGTCTTCTAAAAACTGGCAGTAGGTTTGGGAGTTGAGTTTGAGTCCATCTTCAACCCGAAAAGGTCCAACTAGCTCATCTTTAATCATACCAGCCCATACCAGTACCCCACCTCCACCTTGCTGGCGTCTGAGTCGAAGTGGAGCTCCGTGCCCGTTACTGATCCAGCCACGGGCCCATCCATCTGGTCCATCAAGAGTCACTCTCATCTCATCAGTCCATATAACCTTTGAAAAATCTGTCTTCAGATATTTCTTGGCCCAGTCTTGACGTTTCAACTTATGTGTCTTTTTCAGTGGTGGTTGGGTTTCAGCCTTCCTTACCTTGGCCATGTCTCTGAGCACTGAACACCTTGTACTTCTGGGCACTCCACGTAGGTTGCAGTTCTGGAATATGACAGCACTGGAGGATAATGGGTTCCTGGTAGCTTCACGTTTGATTCTTCTCAAATCTTTGGCAGTTAATTTGCGTCTTTTTTTCTCAACACGGTTCTTGCGACCCTGTTGACTATTTGCAACAAAACGTTTGATGGTTCTGTGATCACGCCCCAATATCTTAGCAATTTCAAGAGTGCTGCATTCCTCTGAAAGACCTTTAACAATTTTTGACTTTTCAGAGTCAGTTAAATCTCCTTTTTGGCCCATTTTGCCTGAGGAAAAGAAGCTGCCTAATAATTATACACACTTGATATAGGGTGTTGATCTCCTTAGGCCACACCCTCCCTCATTACACAAATACACATCACCTGATATGCTTAAATCCAATAAGCATTCCAGTTTATTCAGCTTGGAGTTGGGAAATATGCATAATAATGATGATATGGTCAAAATACTGACTTGGCTAATAATTTTGCACACAGTGTATAATGTGGCTCATTGCATGGATTATTGATAGTGTAACTCAGCCCAAGTACAGAGTTATACAATTAAGGAAAACAATTTAAGAGAAGATGACATTACGGTGACATTCGCTTCTAAGAATATCCTAGGTCAGGAGTTTTAATCAAATCAAATCAAATCAAATTACACTGCTCAAAAAAATAAAGAGAACACTTAAACAACACATCCTAGATCTGAATGAATGAAATAATCTTATTAAATACTTTTTTCTTTACATAGTTGAAAGTGCTGACAACAAAATCACACAAAAATTATCAATGGAAATCAAATGTATCAACCCATGGAGGTCTGGATTTGGAGTCACCCTCAAAATTTAAGTGGAAAACCACACTACAGGCTGATCCAACTTTGATGTAATGTCCTTAAAACAAGTCAAAATGAGGCTCAGTAGTATGTATGGCCTCCACGTGCCTGTATGACCTCCCTACAACGCCTGGGCATGCTCCTGATGAGGTGGCGGATGGTCTCCTGAGGGATCTCCTCCCAGACCTGGACTAAAGCATCCGCCAACTCCTGGACAGTCTGTGGTGCAACGTGGCGTTGGTGGATGGAGCGAGACATGATGTCCCAGATGTGCTCAATTGGATTCATGTCTGGGGAACGGGCGGGCCAGTCCATAGCATCAATGCCTTCCTCTTGCAGGAACTGCTGACACACTCCAGCCACATGAGGTCTAGCATTGTCTTGCATTAGGAGGAACCCAGGGCCAACCGCACCAGCATATGGTCTCAAAAGGGGTCTGAGGATCTCATCTCGGTACCTAATGGCAGTCAGGCTACCTCTGGCGAGCACATGGAGGGCTGTGCGGCCCCCCAAAGAAATGCAACCCCACACCATGACTGACCCACCGCCAAACCGGTCATGCTGGAGGATGTTGCAGGCAGCAGAACGTTCTCCACGGCGTCTCCAGACTCTGTCACGTCTGTCACATGTGCTCAGTGTGAACCTGCTTTAATCTGTGAAGAGCACAGGGCGCCAGTGGCGAATTTGCCAATCTTGGTGTTCTCTGGAAAATGCCAAACGTCCTGCAGGGTGTTGGGCTGTAAGCACAACCCCCACCTGTGGACGTGGGGCCCTCATACCACCCTCATGGAGTCTGTTTCTGACCATTTGAGCAGACACATGCACATTTGTGGCCTGCTGGAGGTCATTTTGCAGGGCTCTGGCAGTGCTCCTCCTGCTCCTCCTTGCACAAAGGCGGAGGTAGCGGTCCTGCTGCTGGGTTGTTGCCCTCCTACGGCCTCCTCCACATCTCCTGATGTACTGACCTGTCTCCTGGTAGCGCCTCCATGCTCTGGACACTACGTTGACAGACACAGCAAACCTTCTTGCCACAGCTCGCATTGATGTGCCATCCTGGATGAGCTGCACTACCTGAGCCACTTGTGTGGGTTGTGGACTCCGTCTCATGCTACCACTAGAGTGAAAGCACCGCCAGCATTCAAAAGTGACCAAAACATCAGCCAGGAAGCATAGGAACTGAGAAGTGGTCTGTGGTCACCACCTGCAGAACCACTTCTTTATTGGGGGTGTCTTGCTAATTGCCTATAATTTCCACCTGTTGTCTATTCCATTTGCACAACAGCATGTGAAATTTATTGTCAATCAGTGTTGCTTCCTAAGTGGACAGTTTGATTTCACAGAAGTGTGATTGACTTGGAGTTACATTGTGTTGTTTAAGTGTTCCCTTAATTTTTTTGAACAGTGTATATTCATCACATGTGCCGAATACAACAGGTGTAGACCTTACAGTGAAATGCTTACTTACAAGCCCTTAACCAACAATGCCGTTTTAAGAAAGAATACCCCCAAAAAACACACAAAAATACAATATAAAATAATACGAAATACAAGTAACAAATAATTAAAGAGCAGCAGTAAAAATAACAATAACGAGGCTATATACAGGGGGTACCGGTACCGAGTCAATGTGCGGGGGCACCGGTTAGTCAAGGTATTTCAGGGAATATATACATGTAGGTAGAGTTATTAAAGTGACTATGCATAGATAATAAACAGAGAGTAGCAGCAGCGTAAAAGGGGGTTTGGGTTGCCATTTGATTAGATGTTCAGGAGTCTTATGGCTTGGGGGTAGAAGCTATTTAGAAGCCTCTTGGACCTAGACTTTTAGCACCGGTACCGCTTGCCATGCGGTAGCAGAGAGAACAGTCTATGACTAGGGTGGCTGGAGTCTTTGACAATATTTAGGGCCTTCCTCTGACACCGCATGGTATAGAGGTCCTGGATGGCAGGAAGCTTGGCCCCAGTGATGTACTGGTCCGTATGCACTACCCTCTGTAGTGCCTTGCGGTCGGAGGCCGAGCAGTTCCCGTACCAGGCAGTGATGCAACCAGTCAGGATGCTCTCGATGGTGCAGCTGTATAACTTTTTGAGGATCTGAGGACCCATGCCAAATCTTTTCAGTCTCCTTAGGGGGAATAGGCTTTGTTGTGCCCTCTTCACGACTGTCTTGGTGTGTTTGGACCATGATAGTTCGTTGGTGATGTGGACACCAAGGAACTTGAAGCTCTCACCTGTTCAGTCCTCTTTTTTTCCTGTAGTCCACAATCATCTCTTTTGTCTTGGTCACGTTGAGGGAGAGGTTGTTATCCTGGCACCACACGGCCAGGTCTCTGACCTCCTCCCTATAGGCTGTCTCATCGTTGTCGGTGATCAGGCTTACCACTGTTGTGTCGTCAGCAAACTTAATGATGGTGTTGCAGTTGTGCCTGGCCATGCAGTCATAGGTGAACAGGGAGTACAGGAGGGGACTGAGCACGCACCCCTGAGGGGCCCCCGTGTTGAGGATCAGCGTGGCAGATGTGTTGTTACCTACCCTTACCACCTGGGGGCGGCCCGTCAGGAAGTTCAGGATCCAGTTGCAGAGGGAGGTGTTTAGTCCCAGGATTCTTAGCTTAGTGATGAGCTTTGAGGGCACTATGGTGTTGAACGCTGAGCTGTAGTCAATTAATAGCATTCTCATGTAGGTGTTCCTCTTGTCCAGGTGGGAAAGGGCAGTGTGGAGGGCAATAGAGATTGCATCATCTGTGGATCTGTTTGGGCGGTATACAAATTGGAGTGGGTCTAGGGTTTCTGGGATAATGGTGTTGATTTGAGCCATGACCAGCCTTTCAAAGCACTTCATGGCTACAGCCGTCAGTGCTACGGGTCGGTAGTCATTTAGGCAGGTTATCTTAGTGTTCTTGGGCACAGGCACTATGGTGGTCTGCTTGAAACATGTTGGTATTACAGACTCAGTCAGGGACATGTTGAAAATGTCAGTGAAGACACTTGTCAGTTGGTCAGCACATGCTCGGAGTACACGTCCTGGTAATCCGTCTGGCCCTGCGGCCTTGTGAATGTTGACCTGCTTAAAAGTCTTACTCACATCGGCTACGGAGAGCGTGATCACATAGTCATCCAGAACAGCTGGTGCTCTCATGCATGCTTCAGTGTTGCTTGCCTCGAAGCGAGCATAGAAGTGGTTTAGCTCGTCTGGTAGGCTTGTGTCACTGGGCAGCTCATGGCTGTGCTTCCCTTTGTAGTCTGTAATAGTTTTCAAGCCCTGCCACATCCGACGAGCGTCAGAGCCGGTGTAGTACGATTCAATCTTAGTCCTGTATTGATGGTTCGTCAGAGCGTCAGAGCCGGTGTAGTACGATTCAATCTTAGTCCTGTATTGACTCTTTGCCTGTTTGATGATTCGTCGGAGGGCATAGCGGGATTTCTTATAAGCGTCCGGGTTAGAGTCCCGCTCCTTGAAAGCGGCAGCTCTACCCTTTAGCTCAGTGTGGATGTTGCCTGTAATCCATGGCTTCTGGTTGGGGTATGTAGTGGGGAGAACAAGTATTTGATACACTGACGATTTTGCAGGTTTTCCTACTTACAAAGCATGTAGAGGTCTGTACTTTTTATCATAGGTACACTTCAGCTGTGAGAGACGGAATCTAAAACAAAAATCCAGAAAATCACATTGTATGATTTTTAAGTAATTAATTTGCATTTTATTGCATGACATAAGTATTTGATCACCTACCAACCATTAAGAATTCCAGCTCTCACAGACCTGTTAGTTTTTCTTTAAGAAGCCCTCCTGTTCTCCATTCATTACCTGTATTAACTGCACCTGTTTGAACTCGTTACCTGTATAAAAAACACCTGTCCACACACTCAATCAAACAGACTCCAACCTCTCCACAATGGCCAAGACCAGAGAGCTGTGTAAGGACATCAGGGATAAAATTGTAGACCTGCACAAGGCTGGGATGGGCTACAGGACAATAGGCAAGCAGCTTGATGAGACGGCATCAACTGTTGGCGCAATTATTAGAAAATGGAAGAAGTTCAAGATGACGGTCAATCACACTCAGTCTGGGGCTCCATGCAAGATCTCACCTCGTGGGGCATCAATGATCATGAGGAAGGTGAGGGATCAGCCCAGAACTACACAGCAGGACCTGGTCAATGACCTGAAGAGAGCTGGGACCACAGTCTCAAAGAAAACCATTAGTAACACACTACGCCGTCATGGATTAAAATCCTGCAGCGCACGCAAGGTCCCCCTGCTCAAGCCAGCGCATGTCCAGGCCCGTCTTTAGTTTGCCAATGACCATCTGGATGATCCAGAGGAGGAATGGAGAAGGTCATGTGGTCTGATGAGACAAAAATAGAGCTTTTTGGTCTAAACTCCACTCGCCGTGTTTGGAGGAAGAAGAAGGATGAGTACAACCCCAAGAACACCATCCCAACTGTGAAGCATGGAGGTGGAAACATCATTCTTTGGGGATGCTTTTCTGCAAAGGGCACAGGACGACTGCACCGTATTGAGGGGAGGATGGATGGGGCCATGTATCGTGAGATCTTGGCCAACAACCTCCTTCCCTCAGTAAGAGCATTGAAGATGGGTCGTGGCTGGGTCTTCCAGCATGACAACGACCCAAAACATACAGCCAGGGCAACTAAGGAGTGGCTCCGTAAGAAGCATCTCAAGGTCCTGGAGTGGCCTAGCCAGTCTCCAGACCTGAACCCAATAGAAAATCTTTGGAGGGAGCTGAAAGTCCGTATTGCCCAGCGACAGCCCCGAAACCTGAAGGATCTGGAGAAGGTCTGTCTGGAGGAGTGGGCCAAAATCCCTGCTGCAGTGTGTGCAAACCTGGTCAAGACCTACAGGAAACGTATGATCTCTGTAATTGCAAACAAAGGTTTCTGTACCAAATATTAAGTTCTGCTTTTCTGATGTATCAAATACTTATGTCATGCAATACATTGCAAATTAATTACTTAAAAATCATACAATGTGATTTTCTGGATTTTTGTTTTAGATTCCATCTCTCACAGTTGAAGTGTACCTATGATAAAAATTACAGACCTCTACATGCTTTGTAAGTAGGAAAACCTGCAAAATCGGCAGTGTATCAAATACTTGTTCTCCCCACTGTACGTACGGTCACTGTGGGGACGACGTCATCGATGCACTTATTGATGAAGCCAGTGACTGATGTGGTGTACTCCTCAATGCTGTCTGAAGAATCCCGGAACATGTTCCAGTCTCTGCTAGCAAAACAGTCCTGTAGCTTAGCATCTGCGTCATCTGACTACTTTTTTATTAACCGAGTCACTGGTGCTTCCTGCTTTAGTGTTTGCTTATAAGCAGGAATCAGGAGGATAGAGTTATGGTCAGATTTGCCAAATGGAGGGCGAGGGAGAGCTTTGTATGCGTCTCTGTGTGTGGAGTAAAGGTGGTCCAGAGTTTTTTTTTCCTCTGGTTGCACATTTAACATGCTGGTAGGAATTAGGTAGAACGGATTTAAGTTTCCCTGCATTAATGTCCCCAGCCACTACTTATGGCCTTATACAGCTCATTGAGTGCAATCTTAATGCCAGCATTGGTTTGTGGTGGTAAATAGACAGCTATGAAAAATATAGATGAAAACTCTCTTGGTAAATAGTGTGGTCTACAGCTTATCATGAGATACTCATAAGATAAGATACATAAGATAGCTGCTGGTGTGAGGCGTACAAATGCTAGCACTGCTGTCAATGAGCTCCAGCAGGCTTTCCACATCAGCACCTTATGCTCACATCCTTCAATCTTTGTAAATTTAATTTACATCACCAGACAGAGGAGCTGAGGGATATAGAAAACATCAGATCAGCCTGGGTGTGCGGTAGCAGTTTTGTCTTCATTTTGATGTTCCGTAATTTGTTTTGCTGCTGTGGGTTTCTTTTTCTATGGAATGTTTTTAAAAAGCCGCTGAGGTAATTGATATATATATATATATATATATATATATATATATATATATATATATATATATATATATTTCAATGCTTTTCCACCAAAAACTTTTCTTATGCTTTTTTGACAGAGCAAATACCTACAGCATGTGGATGGCAAAGGTGTAGTAATTATGCAGCCCAGTCTCCCTCAATAAGATGCTGCTACGTTTAGCCCACTATACCAATGATGAGCTTTGGAGTGAAGTACACTTAATGGTCTTAATGTATTTACATTAAGTAGTTTGGTCCATAATTGCCATGGGGACCACCAACAGCAACATTAAATGCAAAACACATTAATCGCATGCTCTGCTAAGCACCACAGGAGGTGGTCCTTTGACACAATTAGCTGATTACTGTCCGAAAGTGTGTGTTTGGGTGGGTAGTATCAGGCATGGAAGAGAACACATCGGTCATTAACAATAGAACAGGCAGACTGCCACTCTTTATTTTCCAAAGTTGCTCATTCACTTCTCTATACACCTGTGTCTTAATGAATTCCCCATGCTCCAGAGTCCTTAATAGACAAATTACATGTATCAAGTGCCAAGAGTGATTTCCGCTTCTATAGCCAACTTACTTTTTCAAGCGCAACGGTGTGGTGTCATAGCAGATCCATCTTTTTTGATGGGCGAGATCCTGATTACAGGAGCCTACTGTCCCCACAAATTAATCACAATTACCAGTACTCTTACTGCTGCTCTGACAAAGGAATGGAGTTGGTGGCCGCAAATTACATCAGTAGCTGGGCGAGTGGGGTGTATCTCTCCTATTAGCAGCCACAATTTACCCTTGTGTTCTAAGTGCAACTCCAGAACAACTGAGATCCAACATCGGACATACGGCGGACATGTACAGGAGCTATTAAGTTAAGGAGCCATGCATGTGGATACAAAGATACAAAACTAACGCCACATACACTACCAGTCAAAAGTTTGCACAAACCTACTCATTCAAGGGTTTTTCTTTATTTTTCTATTTTTTACATTGTAGAATAATACTGAAGACATCAAAACTATGAAATAACACATATGGAATCATGTAGTAACCAAAAAAAGTGTTAAACAAATCAAAATATACTTTATATTTGAGATTCTTCAAATAGCCACCCTTTGCCTTGATAACAGCTTTGCACGCTCTTGGTATTCTCTCAACCAGCTTCACCTGGAATGCTTTTCCAACAGTCTTGAAGGAGTTCCCACATATGCTGAGCACTTGTTGGCTGCATTTCCTTCACTCTGCCGTCCGACTCATCCCAAACCATCTCAATTGGGTTAAGGTCGGGGGATTGTGGAGGCCAGGTCATCTGATGCAGCACTCCATCACTCTCCTTCTTGCTAAAATAGCCCTTACACAGCCTGGAGGTGTGTTGGGTCATTGTCCTGTTGAAAAACAAATGACAGTCCCACTAAGGCCAAACCAGATGGGATGGCGTATCACTGCAGAATGATGTGGTAGCCATGCTGGTTAAGTGTGCCTTGAATTCTAAATAAATCACAGACAGTGTCACCAGCAAAGCTCCCCCACACCATCACACCTCCTCCTCCATGCTTTACGGTGGGAACTACAAATGCGGAGAACATCCGTTCACCCACACCGTGTCTCACAAAGACACAGCGGTTTGAACCACAAATCTCAAATTTGGACTCCAGACCAAAGGACACATTTCCACCGGTCTAATGTCCATTCCTCGTGTTTCTTGGCCCAAGCAGGTCTCTATTTCTTATTAGTGTCCTTTAGTAGTGGTTTCTTTGCAGCAATTTGACCATGAAGGCCTGATTCACACAGTCCCCTCTGAACAGTTGATGTTGAGATGTGTCTGTTATTTGAACTCTGTGAAGCATTTTTTTTGGCTGCAATTTCTGAGGCTGGTAACTCTAATGAACTTATCCTCTGCAGCAGAGGTAACTCTGGGTCTTTCCATTCCTGTGGCGGTCCTCATGAGAGCCAGTTTCATCATAGCGCTTGATGGTGTTTGCGACTGCACTCAACTAAACTTTCAAAGTTCTTGAAATGTTATGTATTGACTGACCTTCATGTCTTAAAGTAATGATGGACTGTCATTTCTATTTGCTTATTTGAGCTGTTCTTGCCATAATATGGACTTAGTCGTTAACAAATAGGGCTATCTTCTGTGTACCACACCTCTTACCTTGTCACAACACAACTGATTGGCTCAAACACATTAAGAAGGTGTCAGCTTCCTGCTTCTCCTGTTTGTCTCCTGGCCTCTAGAGGTCAGCTGTGTTCCCCTCTGCCTTTGTTCTTCCTCATGTGTCCTCATTAGTTTGATCCAGGTCACCTGTGCCTTGTTTTCCCTTTAGTATTTTAGCTGTGTGTTTTCCCCTTGTTTCTCACTTGGTTATTGCGTCCTGACTATGTGTCTCCTGCTTTGTCCCACCGTGTCAGTCCTAGTAAGTTGTTCGAAGTTATCTTTAGTTTGTTTTTCTCCCCTCGTGGAGTTGTTTTGTTTTGCCTCCTGTTTTGGAACATTAAATCTACTTGCCTGGAGTATTGCCTTGGGTGTTTCATTTGGGTCCTACAACATCTCCTCTGTGGCTAAGGGGTAGTACCCCCAGCTCTACACATCTGAGACCGGAGTTCTAGCCCGGCTTGTGACAGAATAACCAAGTCAATCATGGACCCAGAAACACTCAGTTCCCAGGACCTGTTGGCGGTGATCACTCGACATGAGGCTTCTTTCCAGCGCCATGAAGCCGTTCTCAGCCGACAAGAGGAGCTGATGGCTAGTCATTCTCAACTCTTGGCCGAAATGATGAGTGCCCTTCGCCAGCTCTTTGAACGCCTCCCTGGTCCTCTCCCTTCCCCCAGGTCACCCCCCAGTGACGACAGGCCTTCTCGGTTGGCGGAGCCCCGACTACCACCTCCCAAGCCCTTTTCTGGGGATCCAAGCTCTTGCCAGGGTTTCCTCACCCAATGCTCCCTCACCTTCGAGCTCCAACCCTCAAGTTTTCCCACAGACCGTTCCAAGATTGCCTACATCATTACCCTTCTTTCAGAAAAGGCGCTCGCCTGGGCTTCTGCGGTGTGGCAGTCCCAGGAGGCCTGTTGTGACTCCCACGCTGCATTTGTAGAAGAGTTCAAGCGGGTGTTCGATCATCCTGTCAGTGGGCGGGAGGCTTCCAAGCGCCTACTGTCTCTCCGTCAGGGCTCCCGAAGCACGGCAGATTTTGCCATTGATTTCCGGACCATAGCAGCAAGGAGCGGATGGAATGATGAAGCGCTGAGGGTCTGCTTTCAGGGAGGGTTATCTGAGCCCCTTCAAGATGAGTTAGCCACCCGAGAACCAGCTGGAGATCTCGAGTCCCTCATAGCCTTGGCCATCCGCCTGGACAATCGTCTAAGAGAGCGGAGAACGGCTCGCCGTCAGGTGTCTCAGTCCCAAGTTCCTCTGAGCAGCTCTGTTTCTCCTGTTTGGACTCCGTCATTCAGAGCTGCCCCGGCTCCTGAACTGCCCCAGGATTCCCCGGAGAGCATGCAGTTAGGCCGTTCCAGGCTTTCTCCCAACGAAAGGGAACGTCGCATGAGGGAGCGTCGGTGCCTCTACTGCGGGGTTGCCGGCCACTTCCGCTCCACTTGCCCCGAGCTTTCGGGAAACGCCTGTCCCCGCCCAGCTACAGGAGGGTTGTGATGGGGAAAATTAGAGCTCCTCCTACTAACGCGGTCCTAGCTATTCCAGCCACTCTGTCCTGGGAGGGCCACCAGCATCGGGTCCAGGCTATGATCGATTCCGGTGCCGCAGGTGATTTTATGGATGTAACCTTGGCGAAGGAACTTAAGATCCCTACCCAACTACTTCCTCAACCCCAGGCAGTTACAGCCTTAGATGGCAGACCTCTGGAACCAGGAAAGGTTACTGAGGCGACTCAGTCCCTGCGACTTACCATCTCTCAACACCAGCAGGAGGAGACCTTCTATCTCATTGACTCTCCCGAGTATCCTATTATCCTGGGTCACCCTTGGCTATGCAGACATAATCCCCAGATCGACTGGCCTACTGGCACTATTCTAAGCTGGGGTCCCACTTGCCAACTCACCTGCATGCTTCAGAGTCCCTCAGCCCCTAGTACCCAATTTCAAGAGTCTGTTGACGTCTCCCGAGTCCCCAGTGTTTACCATCGGTTCAAGGCAGTGTTCAGCAAGGCCCGGGCTACTGCCTTACCGCCTCATCGCACGTATGACTGTGCCATTGATCTACTCCCTGGGTGCTGCCCTCCTAGAGGTCGGATCTTTTCCTTGTCCTCCCCCGAGCACGCAGCTATGGACACCTACATTAAGGAGTCCTTGGCAGCCGGCCTCATCTATGCCTCTACTTCCCCGGCTGGGGCGGGCTTCTTTTTTGTTGAAAAGAAAGACGGGGGTCTTAGGCCTTGTATTGATTACCGGGGACTCAACAAGATCACGGTTCGGAATCGATACCCCCTTCCTCTCATGGCCACTGCTTTTGAGCTGCTTCAAGGGGCTTCCATTTTTACTAAGCTGGATCTCCGCAATGCTTACCATCTCGTGCGGATCCGGCCAGGAAACGAATGGAAGACGGCGTTCAACACGCCCACGGGGCACTATGAATATCGGGTGATGCCGTTCGGGCTCACCAATGCCCCCGCAGTATTCCAAGCCCTGATTAATGATGTTCTCCGGGATATGCTTAATCTGTTCGTCTTCGTGTACCTGGACGATATCCTCATCTTCTCGAGGTCACTGAAGGAGCATGAGGGGCATGTTAGCCGGGTTCTCCAGAGGCTCCTTGACAATCACCTCTACGTTAAGCCTGAGAAGTGTGAATTTCATGTTTCTCAGACTCAGTTTCTCGGGTTTATTGTCACTCCCGGGCACCTAGAGATGGATCCCAAGAAGGTCAAGGCGGTCCACGATTGGCCCACACCTGCCACGGTCAAGGAGGTTCAACGGTTCATTGGCTTTTCTAACTTCTATCGGAAGTTCATCAAGAATTTCAGCTCGGTGGTAGCCCCCTTGACGACGCTTACCAAGGGAGGAGGGACCAAGATTCACTGGGGTCCGGAAGCAGCAGGGGCCTTCGAGGATCTCAAGCGCCGCTTCACTTCTGCTCCGATTCTGGTGACCCCTGACCCAGAAAGACCTTTCGTGGTGGAGGTGGACGCCTCAGAAGTGGGGGTAGGAGCCGTCCTGTCACAGAGGGGTGCGGATGGGAGATTACACCCTTGTGCCTTCATGTCTCGCCGCCTGTCTGAGGCCGAGCGCAACTACCACGTGGGGGATCTAGAGTTGCTTGCGGTAAAACTGGCCTTGGAGGAGTGGCGCCATTGGCTTGAGGGGGCTCAGCACCCTTTCCAGGTTCTCACAGACCACAAGAACCTGGAATATCTCCAACAGGCTAAGCGGATGAACCCTCTGCAAGCACGATGGTCTCTTTTCTTTAATCGATTCCAGTTCCTCCTGACTTACCGACCTGGCACCAAGAACGTCAAGCCGGATGCTCTGTCTCGAGTCTACTCTCCCGAGGTACAAGAGAAGCCCTTGGCATCGATTATTCCGAGGTCTAGGATCGTCGCACCTCTTCAGTGGGAACTAGAAAGAGGGGTACGAGAAGCTCTTGTCCAGGAGCCCGATCTAGGCGGTGGTCCTGCCGGTCGCCTGTACGTTCCTCTCTCTGTTCGGGCCCGCGTCTTGCAGTGGGGTCATGAGTCGCCCTTGACATGCCATCCAGGCAGTGCTCGCACACTGGAGTTCCTCCGACGGCGGTTTTGGTGGCCGTCCATCAAGAAGGACGTGCAGGTCTATGTTGAGGCCTGCCCTGTGTGCAACCAGGGAAAGTCGACACGCCAGCGACCCCAGGGACTGCTCCATCCCTTACCTGTTCCTCGAAGGCCATGGTCACACCTTTCTCTGGACTTTGTTACGGGACTTCCTCTATCCCAGGGCAACACCGTCATCCTAGTGGTGGTAGACCGGTTCTCTAAGGCTGCCCGGTTTATCCCCCTGCCCAAGCTGCCCTCGGCTAAGGAGACTGCTGAGCTCCTCATGAACCATGTCTTCCGGATATTTGGTATTCCCCTGGACGTGGTCTCTGACCGAGGTCCCCAATTCTCGTCCCGGTTTTGGGGGGCCTTCTGCAGGCTTGTTGGGGCCACAGCCAGCCTATCGTCGGGGTTCCATCCAGAGTCTAATGGCCAAACAGAACGGATTAATCAGGATCTGGAGACCACCCTGCGGTGTATGGCGGCCAGTAATCCCACGTCTTGGGCCACCTATATCATTTGGGCTGAATATGCCCACAACACCCTCCAGTCCTCAGCCACCGGATTGTCCCCATTCGAATGCCAGTTCGGTTACAACCCTCCATTATTTCCAGAGGAGGAGGCGCAGGTTGGTGTTCCCTCGGCCCAGCGCTTTGTCCAACGCTGTAGGCGGACCTGGAAGAAGGCCAGGCGTGCCCTCCTTCGGACCTCCCAGAGATACCAAAGTCAGGCTAATCGCCACCGCCGGACGGCCCCTAGTTTCCGAGCTGGTCAGAGAGTTTGGTTGGCCACTAAGAACCTGCCCCTCCGGGTCGAATCCAAGAAGCTTTCCCAGAGATACATCGGCCCTTTCCGCATTGCTAGAAAGGTTAACCCTGTGTCTTATCGTTTGGTTCTCCCTCGCTCCCTTCGTATTAACCCCACTTTCCATGTTTCACTTATTAAACCTGTCTTGTCTTCTCCCTTTGCCCCCCCACGCAGACCCCCGCCACCTCCCAGGATTATTGACGGCCAGCCAGCCTACACAGTCCGCCGGATACTGGACTCCCGGAGGGTCCAGAACTCTCTGCAGTATCTGGTGGACTGGGAGGGCTACGGGCCAGAGGAGCGCTCCTGGGTTCCAGCCAGGGACATCCTGGATCCAGGGTTGGTCCGAGATTTTCGCACCCTGAGGCCAGGGTGTTCTGGAAGGAACGTCAGGAGTCGTTCCTAGAGGAGGGGGTCCTGTCAGCTTCCTGCTTCTCCTGTTCGTCTCCTGGCCTCTAGAGGTCAGCTGTGTTCCCCTCTGCCTTTGTTCTTCCTCATGTGTCCTCATTAGTTTGATCCAGGTCACCTGTGCCTTGTTTTCCCTTTAGTATTTTAGCTGTGTGTTTTCCCCTTGTTTCTCACTTGGTTATTGCGTCCTGACTATGTGTCTCCTGCTTTGTCCCACCGTGTCAGTCCTAGTAAGTTGTTCGAAGTTATCTTTAGTTTGTTTTTCTCCCCTCGTGGAGTTGTTTTGTTTTGCCTCCTGTTTTGGAACATTAAATCTACTTGCCTGGAGTATTGCCTTGGGTGTTTCATTTGGGTCCTACAACATCTCCTCTGTGGCTAAGGGGTAGTACCCCCAGCTCTACACATCTGAGACCGGAGTTCTAGCCCGGCTTGTGACAGAAGGAAAGAAATTCAACAAATTAACTTTTAACAAGGCACATCTGTTAATTGAAATGCATTCCAGGTGATTACCTCATGAAGCTGGTTGAGAGAATGCCAAGAGTGTGCGAAGCTGTCATCAAGGCAAAGGGTGGCTATTTGAAGAATCTCAAATATAAAATATATTTTTATTTGTTTAACAGTTTTTTGGATACTACATGATTCCATATGTGTAATTTCATAGTTTTGATGTCTTCACTATTATTCTACAATGTAAATCAATTTTAAAATAAAGAAATACCCTTGAATGAGTAGGTGTGTCCAAACTTTTGACTGGTAGTTTAAGCTCCTAAAACTTTCCCCGACACAGTAGGAAAATACTCCTGAGGGGAAATGTCACTTCTACTCAGAGCCAATCAAATGCAAGCATTGAAAGCCAGATGCAAAATCCAATACTGAAGGTCTCCAGACTTCCAAAAGTTGAGTCAATTAGGCTAGAGCTCGATTCAATCAGATCCGCCTAAGCTGACTTCTGCATAGCGGTTGTTTTGGCAGTGTCGGAGGTGGTACTGCATTAGAGCTGTCATATCCACAAGCGGCTCCAAGCATTATACCTAAAGCAGACATTGCCATTGGCTGCACGGAGTCACATTACGAGAAATCCCATGAAGCGTTGTTTACAAGTTCGAACACTGGAATGTGAGATGTAAACTACACCTCGCGAGAATGCCAAGACTGTGCAAAGCTGTCATTAAGGCAAAGGATGGCTACTTTGAAGAATCTAAAATCTAAAATATATTTTGATTTGTTTAACACTTTTTTGGTTACTACATGATTCCACATGTGTTATTTCATAGTTTTGATGTCTTCACTATTATTATACAATGTAGAAAATAGTAAAAATAAAGAAAACCCTTGAATGAGTAGGTGTGTCCAAACTTTTGACTGGTACTGTACATGTTGATCACCTTATGGTATAGTACTGAAAGTAGGTCTGCTGTTGAGAAATCCTTTCAGAATGACTCTGCACATATAAGCACTGTGAGAAGTGAGCACAAACAGAATCCCCATGATGTCGGCAGCTTCTTACAAGGGAATCTCTGTCACAATGATTTATAGTCATATTGGAAGAGCAGTGCCCGACCTCACTAATGCTCTTGTGGCTGAATGGAAGCAAGTCCCAGCAGAAATATTCCAACATCTAGTGGAAAGCCTTCCCATGAGAGTGGAGGCTATTATAGCAACAAAGGGGAGACTCCATATTAATGCCCATGATTTTGGAATGAGATGTTCAACGAGCAGGTGTCCACATACTTCTGGTCATGTTGTGTATATACGACTGACACAAAAAGACAGACAGATGGACACACCAATGTGTCTTTCTCTCCCTCTCTTCCTCTTTCACTCTTCGCATCAACTCTACCCTCTGGCCTCTGTTGTGCATTGCTATTGTTTTAACATTGTTGGTTGTAAAGCCTTATTTGCATATTTCCCAGCATGCTTTTCAAGTGAATGTGAGAGATACCCACTCATGACTGTTTGTTAGTAACAGAGACAAGGTTGTTGCATTCAATAACTTCTATTCCTGAAGCATTCACCAAGTAACTGCCTAGTGAATGTGTTGGAATTAAAAGTAAATGCTTTATGACCATATATTATACATTTCTTCAGGCCTTTAGTTATCCTCAACATTGTGGTCTGAAAGTCTTGGCTCATGGGCCACATCGGACCTGCAACTCACAATAAGCTGGTTTGTGTAGTGATTAGTAATTCCTATTGGAATTCAGCCAAAGTGAGGACATCCAACAATTGGAATATTTTATCACCCAAGAACATAACAAACAAAACTAACAAAACCATCTAAACTGGAACAACAATATCAGTCATGCGTGGAATAAGTCCAACCCCTTACAAATTGGATTAGTTTAGAAACATATACACTACATCACCAAAAGTATGTAGACACCTGCTCGTCGAACATCTCATTCCAAAATCATGGGCATTAATATGAAGTTGGTCCACCATTTGTTGCTATAACAGCCTCCACTCTTCTAGGAAGGCTTTCCACTAGATGTTGAAACATTGCTGTGTGGACTTGCTTCCATTCAGCCACATTAGTGAAGTCGGGCACTGATGTTGGGCTATTAGGCCTGGCTCACAGTTGGTGTTCGAATTCATCCCAAAGGTGTTCGATGGGGTTGAAGTCAGGGCTCTGTGGAGGCCAGTTAAGTTCTTCCACACCGATCTCGAAAAACCGTTTCTGTATGGACCTCGCTTTGTGCACGGGGGCATTGTCATGCTGAAACAGGAAATGGCCTTCCCCAAACTGTTGCCACAAAGTTGGAAGCACAGAATCGTTTAGAATGTCATTGTATGCTGTACCGTTAAGATTTCCCTTCACTGGAACTAAGGGGCCTATCCTGACCCATGAAAAATAGCCCCAGACCATTATTTCTCTTCCACCAACCTTTTACAGTTGACACTATGCATTGGGGCAGGTAGCGTTCTCCTGGCATCCACCAAACCCAGATTTGTACGTCAGACTGCTAGATGGTGAAGCTGATTCATCACTCCAGAGAACGTGTTTCCACTGCTCCAGAGTCCAATGGTGGCGAGCTTTACACCACTCCAGCCGACGCTTGGCATTGTGCATGGTGATCTTAGGCTTGTGTGCGGCTGCTTGGTCATGGAAACCCATTTCATGAAGCTCCCAACGAACAGTTATTGTGCTGAAGTTGCTTCCAGAGGCAGTTTGGAACTTGTTAGTGAGTTTTGCAACCAAAAACAGACACATTTTACGTGCTACGCGCTTCAGCACTCGGCGGTCCGGATCTGTGAGCTTGTGTGGCCTACCACTTTGCGGCTGAGCTGTTGTTGCTCCTAGACGTTTCCACTTCACAGTAACAGCACTTACAGTTGACCAGGGCAGCTCTAGCAGGGCAGAAATTTGACGAACTGACTTGATGGAAAGGTGTCATCCTATGACGGTACCACGTTGAAAGTCACTGAGCTCTTCAATACGGGCCATTCTACTGCTAATGTTTGTTTATGGAGATTGCATGGCTGTGTGCTTGATTTTATACACCTGTCAGCAACGGGTGTGGCTGAAATAGCCGATCCACTAATTTGAAGGGTTATAAGTTATTTGTTTTTGTGTAGTATAAGATCAATTAATCAATCAATGTGCATGCAGAAACATAAATATTAAAACAAACTATTCTAAAACTCTACCTGCAACCAAGCATTCTGGGAAGAATGATAATGAGGCCCCTCCCATTTATTTTTCTCTCTGAGAGAGTTAACGGAAATGTACTCAACACAGTCAAGTAACAACAACACCACACAGTGTTGATTCCACTGTGATTCAAATAACACTTCATTTATTCACAGCATGTGGTGTCAATTTCAATCCCACTGGTGTTAACCCCACTAGAACCAACACTGCGATATAACACTAACAACACTTTTTACCTTAACACCGAGATTTTAACACTTGCAAATTTGCTGTGTAGTTAGCAGTGGTGACAGAGTAGAGGAGAAGGGGAGAAGGTGACCTCAGTTGCCCCTAGAGTAATGGTGCTCATTTTGAAACATGCCTGTGGACCCCGGTGCCTCCTCATGCACAGTCCCCTGTGGTAGCAGTCTACGTTCACGCTGAGTCACAAAACTAAATATTCCAATTAACTACACACAATAAAAAAAATTAGACTGGCACATCACATTAAGGGCCCTATGGTTCTGGGGTTGTCGAAGATTATGGTTTTAGCTGTGTCTTTGGGAAACAGAGAGATTAACAAAGCTGATTCTGAGCAGTGAATAATGTTATAAACGTCTGTTTTGGTTCAACAGGATCAAGGTGATTTGAGTTGTTTTGAATTGTCGACTCCATTGTTAGCCTAAATAGTATTTATCGTAAATCTCAGCTTAGTTTTAGTTTTCGGAACTGGATTCTTTTGAGTGTTTATTTCAGTAATCATGTTCCCTTTTTTCATTAATTTATTTTCAGTCTTTAGTTGTTGGTTTAGTTAACTATTCTTGGATGACCACTCAATAAAATAACAGCATGTTAAATGGCAATTGCATGACTTATTATTCCCCTTTTACAGCAATGTGCATCATGATGAAGATTTTTCTGTAAACTATGAGATAAACAAAGTTAATCACAGACATGACGAACATATAGGCAGAATTCTCTGTTGCTGGGCAAGAACTGAATTGGTTCCTTTCACTGGGTTTGTGTGTGTGTGAAATGGGGATCTGACCTCGGGTCGAATTCCTCGCTCTTACCTAATCCATGGCTGTCCTACCTTATCAGAGACTGAAACCAGACTGTTGCCTTTTGCCTCTCTCCTCAAACAAAGTCCTGAGAGCGGAGCCAGAGTTGAACAGAGTTCAGACTAATCATGAGTAATTACAGCATGACGGGAGGGGAGAGAGGAGTTGGGTTTGGGTATGTTTGAGAGATTGAGTGTGGACCTGTCATGTCCAGCAATCAATCTTCAGGTCAAGCCAGGGTGAACCGGGGTTGAACAGAGTTTAAACTGAACATGATTGTTTTTGCATGACAAGGGCTTGATTAATTGTACTACTATTGATTCTGTAACTGAATAAAAGTCCAATTTAGCCACTATCATAGACTAAGGAAGTGGGTGGAGCGGTAGAGAGGGGGAAACTGAGGATGGTGGTGGGGGAACCCAAGAGTGAGGGGCTTTAAGCTAAGATGTATGTGAATATGACTATATAAATGGAGAGCTGAGAGGTAGATGGGAGGTGCTTTGCAAATCATTAATTCTTAATTCTACAAAAACTCTGAAATACTTTGAATCTTTGATTAGTATAAGGACGACATTTTCCACATCATCTCTGGTCCAAAGTGTGTTTCTTATTCTTATTAGTTGCCCATGTCCCCAATGCTGGACTGGTGCCCCTGATGGTTCATGGGGTAACCTTGACTTGTCCAGCCTCAGCTGCAGGCTCTGTCAAAATATCCGGGATAGAAATTAGGCCCTCAGAGGGGTAACACCGCCTCATCACAGCCAATCACCAGCTAGAATTTAAGTTTACGTCATTCAAGGGAAATGTCGCCGTCAGCCTATAACAATCCATTACCTTGTCATTACCTTGTCATACAGTGTTGAGTACTACATTATAATTGTCCCGACCAGCACTGTCTTCATTAGAAATTATAAACACTATCAAGGGTGACAGATTAAAATGAAAAAAGTAATTGTATTTATGTCAAAGTTTAAACTAATCTCAATAAACGTATCTAATATAGACCATTATTTATAACCCAACTCTTACATTTTCAAACAGCATATTTTACATCAGCGTTAAGATAGCTAAAGGCCCTTGCATTTTATTGCTGCTCTAGTACAAAGAAAAAGTGATTGAGCATGTATGATGAAAATGACAGCCTGTAAAATAATCAGTTTTTTATATATATACAGTACCTGTCAAAAGTTTGGACACACCTACTCATTCAAGGGTTTATCTTTATTTTTACTATTTTCTACATTGTAGAATAATAATGAAGACATCAAAACTATGAAATAACACATATGGAATCATGTAGTAACCAAAAAAGTGTTAAACAAATCAAAATATATTTGAGATTCTTCAAAGTAGCCACCCTTTGCCTTGATGACAGCTTTGCACAGTCTTAGCATTCTCTCGAAGTGTAGATTACATCTCACATTCCAGTGTTTGAACTTGTAAACAACGCTTCATGGGATTTCTCGTAATGCAACTCTGTGCAGCCAATTGCATTGTCTTCTTTAGGTATAATGCTGGGAGCCGCTTGTGGATTTGACAGCTTTAATGCAGTTCCACCTCCGTGTCACGAGAATATCTATCTCTAATTAATCAAACTTAATGCTTTGAACAATTCCCAGAGGGTGTAAGGCTCTGGTTTAATCATGAATTAAACGAAGGTCCGCAACCAGCAAGAATGATCTGTATGTTTTAATCATGGAGAGCTCTGGCGCCAAAAAACATACATACATACAGCTCTTCTCTTTTGCTTCTTAACAATGGTAAGGGCATAGCATAATTAGTGGTGGATTTTGACATATCAAGACCACTGCCGAGACTATGATGCAGCTCAAGTTACCCCTATTCCCAAAAACCGCCAACCCTCTCCTGTCCTCAGTCTTTCTGCTTGGTATCACCCCATACTCACACCCTGAGAACACACTACAGTGATGATAGGTTGGGGTAGGAGATCTTCGTTAACAGAGGTGATCCCCAGACCCTATTGGTCTAGTTCTTCTCTCTAACTCTGCGTGTGTTCAGTGGTGCTTGCATGTGTTCTTACCTTTTTGCAGTGGGTAACGTGGACCCAGGTTGCTCTTTCTGCTATTCTAATGGCAAAGGTGGTGACCAATATAACCTGATAGGGCCCTTCCCATCAGGCCTGCTTCCAGTCTTTCTTCTTTAGGGACTGGATCCTCACCAGTCACCTGGTTAGATAGAGTGGGTCACCTTCTCCTTTAGTTCACCTGTGGGGCACAAAACCTCTGACATACCGGTGTGGTTAATAACTACCTTCTCACGTTGTACCCCATTTCTTCCTGCTCACCTGTGTGTTTTCCTTAATCCCTCTCTAATTATACCGTTCACATCAATATTCTCTTTCTAGACTGTATCTAAAAAAAAAAGTAAAAAAAAAAAAAAGTATTTTATCCTCTCCTTCGTATATTATTTAATCCTACCACTAGCCTCTTCGCCCCTCTTGACACATGGTTCTGCTCATGTGTCAATATTACCACCTACCTAAACAATCACTTAGGTAATATTGGTAATTTATCATCCAATTGCCATCCCTTATTTATTTTTGAGACTGTCCCTTGCTTCTTTATTGCTCCTCCCACTTCCTTTGTCTTTAATGGCGGCTAAATTCGACTTTCATTCAGTTCAGAATCAATAGTAATCCAATCAATCAATCTCTTATCTTGTAAAAACACTAATGTTTAGTTCAAACTCTGTTCTACCCCGGCTCTCCCGGGCTTGACCTGAAGACTGATGGTTGGACATGACAGGTCCATACTTAAATCTTTCAAACCTAACACAAACCCCCCTTCATGCTGTAATCAATCAAGAAGATAGCAAAGGAGAGACAGGTTTTAGCCTGAACTCTGCTTAACCTGGCCGCTTTTTCCTCTCTGTTTGAGGAGAGAAGCAAAAGGCTCCTTTCTGCTTTCATTCACTGATAACGTAGGACAGCAATAGGACTTAAGTAAAAGAGCAATTCGACCCTAGGTCACCTAAGTCTTCTGCCTAGCAACAAAGAATTAAAAAACTCTATGTTCGTGATTAACCCAGTTATATCTAATAGTCCACTAAAAAAACTCCCTCATCACCATCTTTAAATCACGGCCAATGTCATATATCCCTCTTTACTCTCTACCATTTGGGTAAAATCCCTGTTATATGTAGGAAAAGCTATTTTGTAGGAAAAGACTGTTTGGGAAGTGAGCAACTTTTTTCTCTTCATAAATTGTTCTTCCTCCTCAGAGTTCCAAATGATTTTACCATGGGCTGCCATTGCCTTCCCATAGATAAGATCACTTAATTTACCAGTATGCAGTACATAATGGAGTACCCAAGCTCTACAGTATTTCTGCATTTATTCCTTAACTCCTCCTTCTTCATCTATTTTTGGACAGCTAGTCCCTATCTTAAATTATCCTATCCAGCTTCCTATCATTACTATCTTCCTGATCTTATTACTAAATCAATGATCTAGGCAATAGCTGTTTCGCATTAGATTGTGCCTTCCTTTGATTACTGCAGCTCATTGCATTAATTTAGTTTCAAATACCAACTTGTTGTTTATTAAAGCATAATACAAATTAAATGTAAATGACAACATTTGATAATATCTCAACTTACTTCTATCCCGTAAAAGTAATCCAAGATTAGTACAATTGACTAGCAACAGGTATCCCTCATTCAGGGAAAGCTCTCTCCCTCTTCTGTTATTTTATGGTTCAAATCCTATTATTACCAAATTATAATCTTCTTCACACTTCTCACAGCACTATAAATTACCCTCAACTTGATCAAATAAACCATCCCAAAGTCCTCCTCTCCTGCCCCCAGAACCACTAGTGTGGATGACCAATCAACACCAGAAAGTCAAAACAGAGCCCAGAGGCCACTGAAATCACCAAGTCCTCATGACATCCACTCCCACAAGAAATCATGCACACTCCAAACTCAGTCAAAAACCGAAAAACTCCATAAAATTCACTGTGTGTGCTCCTTTAAGACCCATCACCTATGAACTGTAAAAAAAAAACTAAATTCAACATAACAACCCCCTTTATAAACATCATACTAGGTGTGTTGTTTTTTATTTTGAAAAACCCAATTGAAAAACAACAATCAAAGATAGCCAGGCCCCACTAAATTTGGTAGCTCCCTTTTACGACCTAAATACTGCCTAACTTCACTACTGCTCCCCCTAGCCGTGGGCAACATTCCAATGAGATAAGCTAATCTCTTTCTCCTGGTTATACATTTTGTCAACCTTCAATTACCATCAGTAATCTAAAGATGGTAAGTACACACAAAACATGATACAGATATCCCCAGTCCTAACTCATCAATAATCGTTTGAATCAATCTAATTCCTCATAACTAATCTCACAATGATTATTGAACCCCTAAATCTGATCCATGTGATCTCATCTCAAATGATCCATTATCAATTATTTTACCAACACCATAGTAAAATCTGTCTCCCCTTCTATTGTTCCTTTCGCCCCTGTAAATGTCATATTTAATCATCGCAACCTGTTGCATTGATGTTTTTAAAATATAAACCTATTGTTTAATAACTTCATACTTATAACCAATGTTTATTCAATCCATCATCCTAATAATAAAAACGATATCCCATTGTTCACGTAACGAAACCAAATTATCGTTTTAGAATTCACCACTTATTTTCATACACCACTGGTGTTACCCAACCTATACAATAAAGTAATAACCATTAGACTTCGTCAAAGAAATGCTTTTCATTCAACCATTCCACCTTTTGCTCGATACCGTCAAGCAAGTACAACCCTTTTACCCGGGAACTAGAACCATAAATTATTTTCCTTTGTCCTCAACTTAAATAATTTTCACAGCTCTATCGCCATTTCAGTTCGCTATTCAATTTCTTTAACTGTTCTCTCTGATTAGGCCCTAATTAATAAAACAAATACTTGCTATCGTTGCTAAGCATACATTTAATTACATTCCTATCATTTGAACTATGTACTGTCTCTCACCCCCCCCCCCCCGCTCCTTCCTACACAACGGGGGAGGTACGGGGACCTGCCCTAATCATCTTCCTTCCTAGGAAATAATGTCATTCGTACTTGTAACCTATTTTCATAGACCTATCTAGAATACTTCTAAAGCTATCTAATTCAACTTTTAATACACATAGTAATCTAGATCCATAGCCCCAATGCGAAAGCTTTAGCCACTGTCCCTACCTGGGTTCGAACCAGGGACCCTCTACATACATCGGCAGTCACTCTACCATGATTCTTTCAAAGCAACTACTTCCAGTTCATAGAGCAAGTGACGTCACCAAATGAAAACCGCACTAGCTCTCACCTCATTCAGCAACGCAAAAACTCTCTCTCCCTACACCCATTCCCTATTGAATAAGTGAGACTTTCTATTTAACCCAAACCACGCTACAGATCTCCCATTCAACATCACCAAACCAAATACTCAGTAGTATCCGGTTACCACCCATACCAGCCGTTGAATTCACTCATACACAAAGATTTCACCTTATGCCATTGAAATGCCCAACAAAACATAATAGTTTAATGGAACCCTCTATTGGCTCTCTACTATTTATACATTACTTCTATAACCACATTAGTTATGGTCCGATTACCCATTAAACCTTATCACATGATCAAACAACGGCACAACCTTAAACTCATATGGGGCGGCAGGTAGCCCAGTAACCAAGAGCACCGTGCCAGCAACCGAGAGGTCGCCGGTTCCAATCCCCGAGCCCACCAGGCGAAAAATCTGCCGATGTGCCCCCGAGCAAGGCACCCAACCCCAATTGCTCCTGCAAGTCGCTCTGGACAAGAGTGTCTGCTAAATGACCAAAAATGCAAATGTAAATATTCTCTACTTTCTCATCCATGACGTACGTCTACGTTTGGGTGAGAAAGTTCATACATATATATTGTTAGAAATGTATAGGTACCTCTCAAATAATCGCTTCGTGGTGTTTTTAGCCAATTCTTAATCGACACAAATCACTTCTTCAAACATTTTACACTGGAACCAAAAAATAGACTGTCATTTCCCGGACACTGCCCTTTCCTTTATTTCTGCAGTCGCGATGGTTATGACCTGTTTTGTTACAGTATTTACATGGGGCCTTACACTCTTTGGCCAAATGACCCTCCTTGTTACAGTTAAAGCACTTCCTCTTACCTCCTCCCCTATTCTGCCTCCCTGATTTATTATAGCTATCTAATTTAGTCTTTCCTGACTCTCCAAAAGCCATACTCTCGCTGCCTCTAGCCCCTCCCCTCGCTGTTTCTTCAAATCCATTCCGCAATTTACATGCATCTACCTAATCATATTTATTTCCCATGGTAGAAAAATAAGAAATCCCCCCGTTTAGTAATAATTCAATCCAGAATTATTTTCCTTGGGACTTATTATCTGGTGCGACTCTTGAGCCAATGTTTATGATCTGCTTTTGTAATTAACCATTTAAATTATCCAACCCGTAACCCAGAGTTTTTTAAAACCCCAGTTTCATGAAAGGGATGGGACAACCATTTTTTTTTCTCACGCAACCTATTTTAGTCCCTTCCTTGAAACAATTATCACGTATTTCGATGGTTTGGGATGAGTTGGACCGCAGAGTGAAGGAAAAGCAGCCAACAAGTTCTCAGCATATGTGGGAACTCCTTCAAGACTGTTGGAAAAGCATTCCAGGTGAAGCTGGTTGAGAGAATGCCAAGAGTGTGCAAAGCTGTCATCAAGGCAAAGGGTGGCTATTTGAAGAATCTAAGTATAAAATATATTTTGATTTGTTTAACACTATTTTGGTTACTACATGTCTTCACTATTACTCTACAATGTAAAAAATAGTACAAATAAAGAAAAACCTTTGAATGAGTTGGTGTGTCCAAACTTTTGACTGGTAGTATATATATATATATATATATATATATATATATATAAATACATATACACCGAACAAAAATATAAAATATATAAACGCAACATGTAAAGTGTTGCTCCCATGTTTCATGAGCTGAAATAAAAGATCCCCGAAATCTTCCATATGCACTAAAAGCTTATTTCTCTAAAATGTTGTATACAAATTTGTTTACATCCCTGTTAGTGAGCATTTCTCCTTTGCCAATATAATCTATCCCCCTGACAGGTTTTTGAGGGAGCGTTGGAAAGGTGGCATCCTATGACGGTGCCACGGTGAAAGTCACTGAGCTCTTCAGTAAGGCCATTTTACTGCCAATGTTGGTCAATGGAGATTGCATGGCTTTGTGCTTGATTTTATACACCTGTCAGCAACGGGTGTGGCTGAAATAGCCAAATCCACTAATTTGAAGGGGTGTTAACATACTTTGTATATATAGTGAATGAACATCCTTTTCTGACTCAAATAAGATTCCCTCAAGGTTGCTCTGATGTCCAAAAGATTTCAAATCGAAATTTCGTCATATGTAACTTTTAAGTTGCATGTACAGTGGGGAAAAAAGTATTTAGTCAGCCACCAATTGTGCAAGTTCTCCCACTTAAAAAGATGAGAGAGGCCTGTAGTTTTCATCATAGGTACACGTCAACTATGACAGACAAATTGAGATTTTTTTTTCTCCAGAAAATCACATTGTAGGATTTTTTATGAATTTATTTGCAAATTATGGTGGAAAGTTATAGTGGAGTTTGGAGTGTGACTGTTTGGGGTTGTGGACAGGTGTCTTTTATACTGATAACAAGTTCAAACAGGTGCCATTAATACAGGTAACGAGTGGAGGACAGAGGAGCCTCTTAAAGAAGAAGTTACAGGTCTGTGAGAACCAGAAATCTTGCTTGTTTGTAGGTGACCAAATACTTATTTAGCGAGTTGATACAATTCCAAGTCTGGAAGGTTAAAACCACCCTCAGACTTAGGAAGATGTAAAGCTTTCCTTTTTATTCTATGAATTTTATTTGCCCATATAAAGTCTGTTATGACCGAGTATACTTTTTTAAAGAATGGAATTTGTTTCTCATGCATCTGAGGCAACTTGCAGGTGAATATTTTGATCAATTTACATTTCTTATGGCATGTGCTACTCAACAACTGGGATGAACATAAGATTGTGATGTCATGGTTTTGAAGGACACAGATGAGAAACAGAAACGAAAAGGCAACCATCAAGAAGTCATTAGTATGCCTCGACTGTATTTTCTCAAGGTTTTGAAATGGCATAAATATCAAATACCATTTGTAATCAGATGTGCATTTGGATAAACCTAACCATCCTATTGAATTGACTAAATTGGTTGACAAAGCAGTGCAACAATTAAGATGTGTAAACAAATGCCAGTGCATTCCCGCATAAATATACATCTGTTGCTGCAGGCGATGTACACAGCTAAGTCATTTGTAACAGTGGAAGCTATACATTGTTTTGGTAACTGCCATAATATAGGAAACACCAACATTAAGTGTCATAGTAGGGTGTTCAGCCACCACGAGCCGACAGAACAGCTTCAATGTGCTTTGGCATTGATTCTACAAGTGTCTGGAACTCTAGTTGAGGGATGCAACACCATTCTTCAACAAGAAATTCCATAATTTGGTGTTCTGTTGATGGTGGTGGAAAAGGCGGTCTCAGGCACCGCTCCAGAATCTCCCATAACTGTTCAATTGGGTTGAGATCTGGTGACTGAGACACACACACACACACACACACACACACACACACACACACACACACACACACACACACACACACACACACACACACACACACACACACACACACACACACACACACACACACACACACACACACACACACACACACACACACCCTTTAAACCCCCTATGCTCCTTTGAGACCCCTCTTTCAAAGTCACTGAGATCGCTTCTTCTAGCCATGGTAGCCAAACTAATGGGAAACTGGGCATTTTTATACATGATGTGATGTTAATTGCTTAATTAACTCAGGAACCACAACTGTGTGGAAGTACCTGCTTTCATTATACTTTGTATCCCTCATTTACACATTCTCCCAAACTCAATATCAATCTGAAGCAGCTTTGAAGCTTAGACGAGTTCATAGGCAATATGCCTGTTCAGGCACATTACTTTAAGCCACACTAAGAAACAAACTAAAAATGTTCCTACATTCTTGGCAAAAAAACATTATCAAGCTAGAAATAATAAACAACATATAATGAAAAAAACTGTGAATGTCTCAGTTGTTTAAAATTATTAAAAAACACATTTTTGTATTTACTTTCAGAATCAGTAATCTAGGAGTTTTTTTTCTCATGAAACCTTATCTTTTTCTGACAAGTTTCAAATGAGATGGATAGTTCTGTACCAGACTGGATTGTTCATCGACTAGTCCCAGTGAGGTACAAGGTTTTACAATAATGCAATTGTCTTCAGTGTGAGGCATCACAGATAATCAGCATTTCATGTCACCCATATATTACATACTCAGCGTAAAATGTGAATACAAATGCAGTAATGTCACATCCGTGCAATGTCACATGCTACTCAGACAGACAGACAGACAGACAGACAGACAGACAGACAGACAGACAGACAGTGGTGTGTAGTCATGGATAACAAGTGAAGCCAGGCTTCTCCAAATATTTGACCAATAAAAAAATAAAAATAAAAATAAAATGTGTCTCTCTCTGTGTCTTCATAATTTTCCCTCAATTCGCAAGTGGCTGAATCTCACTTGAGAAATCACTTGAGCGAGTGAAACAGCGCCCCTCTGTCTAAGTATGTGTAGCCCATGTATGTGATGCTGTCTGGACCAAAAGAGCAAAACATGTTGCCACCATAGCATTTGATTGATTGATGCCAGCAAGCTTTTGACCTCCCTTGTAAATTTGTTGTTGTTGAAAAGAATTAGCCAATCAGTGTTGAGCTGACCCCAACTGTGGGTTGTCCTGGTGCAGCAAAACGCCCCTTAGCCTACTGTTCTGACTTGGTGGTGCAGAAGTAGCATATACAGTGGGGAGAACAAGTATTTGATACACTGCCGATTTTGCAAGTTTTCCTACTTACAAAGCATGTAGAGGTCTGTACTTTTTATCATAGGTACACTTCAACTGTGAGAGACAGAATCTAAAACAAAAATCCAGAAAATCACATTGTATGATTTTTAAGTAATTCATTTGCATTTTATTGCATGACATAAGTATTTGATCACCTACCAACCAGTAAGAATTCCGGCTCTCACAGACCTGTTAGTTTTTCTTTAAGAAGCCCTCCTGTTCTCCACTCATTACCTGTATTAACTGCACCTGTTTGAACTCGTTACCTGTATAAAAGACACCTGTCCACACACTCAATCAAACAGACTCCAACTTCTCCACAATGGCCAAGACCAGAGAGCTGTGTAAGGACATCAGGGATAAAATTGTAGACCTGCACAAGGCTGGGATGGGCTACAGGACAATAGGCAAGCAGCTTGGTGAGAAGGCAACAACTGTTGGCGCAATTATTAGAAAATGGAAGAAGTTCAAGATGACGGTCAATCTCCCTCAGTCTGGGGCTCCATGCAAGATCTCACCTCGTGGGGCATCAATGATCATGAGGAAGGTGAGGGATCAGCCCAGAACTACAAGGCAGGACATGGTCAATGACCTGAAGAGAGCTTGGACCACAGTTTCAAAGAAAACCATTAGTAACACACTACGCCGTCATGGATTAAAATCCTGCAGCGCAGGCAAGGTCCCCCTGCTCAAGCCAGCGCATGTCCAGGCCCGTCTGAAGTTTGCCAATGACCATCTGGATGATCCAGAGGAGGAATGGGAGAAGGTCATGTGGTCTGATGAGACAAAAAATAGAGCTTTTTGGTCTAAACTCCACTCGCCGTGTTTGGAGGAAGAAGAAGGATGAGTACAACCCCAAGAACACCATCCCAACCGGGAAGCATGGAGGTGGAAACATCATTCTTTGGGGATGCTTTTCTGCAAAGGGGACAGGACGACTGCACCGTATTGAGGGGAGGATGGATGGGGCCATGTATCGCGAGATCTTGGCCAACAACCTCCTTCCCTCAGTAAGAGCATTGAAGATGGGTCATGGCTGGGTCTTCCAGCATAACAACGACCCGAAACACACAGCCAGGGCAACTAAGGAGTGGCTCCGTAAGAAGCATCTCAAGGTCCTGGAGTGGCCTAGCCAGTCTCCAGACCTGAACCCAATAGAAAATCTTTGGAGGGAGGTGAAAGTCCGTATTGCCCAGCGACAGCCCCGAAACCTGAAGGATCTGGAGAAGGTCTGTATGGAGGAGTGGGCCAAAATCCCTGCTGCAGTGTGTGCAAACCTGGTCAAGACCTACAGGAAACGTATGATCTCTGTAATTGCAAACAAATGTTTATGTACCAAATATTAAGTTCTGCTTTTCTGATGTATCAAATACTTATGTCATACAAAAAATGCAAATTAATTACTTAAAAATCATACAATGTGATTTTCTGGATTTTTGTTTTAGATTCCGTCTCTCACAGTTGAAGTGTACCTATGATAAAAATTACAGACCTCTACATGCTTTGTAAGTAGGAAAACCTGCAAAATCGGCTGTGTATCAAATACTTGTTCTCCCCACTGTAGCCTGTTTTAGAGAAATGTCATTGAATACTGTAAGAGCTTTCATTGTCTGCTTATATGCCCACTTTATTTATCCTACGGTTCTGACTTGGTGTACAGGGAGAATACTGAATACTGTAAGAGCGGCCCATGTTCTGAATTCTGTCACTATACATTTCAAAAGTGCTGTACAAATAGTTAAATTGACTATGACCGTCCTAGCTCGCTCATTAATGTCTTAATCGAAATTATGGAATGCCTCTTATCCGCTCACCATTCCGTTATGCCATAGTTTGTACATCTCAATTGTCAGTAGAAACCACATTTGTTTAAGCAAGTCAGCCAAATCAGCTATGTTTTTTCAAAAGGCAGTAAATGAGACTGAATGAACTGTTTCGCTGCCAGACAAGGCTCCGCTGATAACCTGGTGTAGCGGTGGTAAGGATTCACTCCATTGTGCTGAAAAGAAAGCTCTGCTGTTGGGACAGCTTTATGTAGGCCCTAACAGTTTGTGGGCACCGTTTGTCACCGTTATATGCAATTAATTTATTGTTTAGTGTTGTGTTGCGTAGTGGCTTTGCTGGCATGCATCCCCCAAAAATATTGTAGTTTGCCCCACCAAGATTTACATGCTAAAATCGGCACTGTACACATATCACCCAAAATGTTGTCATGTAATTATTTATGCAAAATACATTCAGATATTATTCCAATGTATGTATTTTTAGAGGCACATATTATAATGTGAATTTCTGGCTCAGTTGACCATCCTAGCCTATTTCAGTAGTACACTTATTTGCCTACTTTTAAAGCATTGTGAATTACCTTGGTCCTAGACCCATGTTGGCAAATCAAAACATTACACACAAACAAGTATTTTAATTTGGGACAGTTTATTTTCAGTTTGGTGCGTTTGAAATTGCACTTTGGGATGATTCTGGGATGGTTAGTCTCTCTCAAGCCCTGCATATATTATGAGCATTCACACGATAGATGTGTTTTAAAAGGATGAAATAAACTGAATTCACAGTGAAACACATGATAATGCCAAGTGCCAGGAATGTCATGGAAGGTACTAGAGTGTCAAAGTGTCCTTTGAAAATAGTCGGTTGAGGGAAGGTGAGGAGAATCAAGTTAACAGTGTGGGTATCATGTTTACTTTACATATGATAAATCAGTTAGGATCACTTAAAGGCGCAGGACAGATAAATACAGAGAGAACAAAAATAAAGGTGCAATGCCATTGGCACAAGGATAATGTGATGCAGTGAAGAATGATGGGTAGAAATTAGTGTTCACATTCCAGTGACTTCAGACGTCAGCCTAGAACAGTTAAGGAAGAGGGGAGAAGGGAAGGTTGAAGGAAAAAGAGAGAAAACATAGAGAGAAAAAAACTATTCAGAGATTGGACACTTTCGCACAACAGTGAAAGCTCTGCAGCATTCTGTTTTTTAGGTCTCCATGTTACATTTACTCCTGTATATTGGTCATGCATATGGATTTTATGATGCACTTTAATAAAAACCAATTCAAAATGTTCCAGTTAATTCTGGATTTTCCATAATCGAAAAACCTGTACCTAAGTCTCTTGAACTAAGAATAGTGTGAGTTCAAATGTAGTCTTCTATCACAATGGAAGTTGTCGATAGAATGGAAGTTGTTTCCCTGCAAAATGGAGAACCTCCCGAAACCTGCTTACTATTTATATAAAAAGCACTTCCTTTTAATTCCAAATTTGACACAGCAATATCTCTTCACAAACATATCACATCACTCTAGAATCATGGCCAATAGCATTGCTCAGTAGCAATCTGAGTAGCAATATTGTTTTGTTTTCCACTTTTTATACATGTTGTTACTTTCCTGACAAGGAACTACAAGATTTAATCGGCAAACTTAAACAAAAAAAGAATGTAACAATTATCCTAAGCATTCGGCATGCTGAAACACTATACGTAACTCTTTACATTACATGAACAGAAATCAAGTCACATTTTTTCACTTTGCTTTACAAATAGCCTTGTTAGCCTCTTCAAAGCTGCTAAAGCTTAACTGTCAAGTGCTAAGGGAATCAGGGAGCCATTAAGTTCTGTGGGAGTATACATGGGGTTATTGGGGAGACAGTTGCTGCTGTTAGCTTCTTGATAGTGGAACCAGATTTGGGCCTCAGGATGTTGTCATGGATGACGGGTCATTCCACATGGCAGCCACATCCCTGAACCTGTCAGTGGAATTGTGGGAATGCAATAGCCATTAGTCTCTCTCCAACCGCTTCTCTGCAAACCAAACCCTAAAAGAAAGAAGTCACAGATAACAAAGCCCCCATGTTGTAAATTGTGTGTATCAGTAAGAATTGAAGCATATGGATTGGGACTGTACCCCTGACACTGTCTAATTTCAGGGTTGTGTTCATTAGGTGCTAAAGGAAGAAAACGGACTAAAACAGGGACAGACTACCTGGCCTTTGTCCTCCGTGCTCTAATGACCATGACTCAACTTTGAAGATAAGTTATATGAACATTTCTGAAACTTCATGGCAAAAAGCAATTTTTTTTATTTTTATAATGAATCAGTATGGTTTTAGAGGACAGCGAGCAGAAGGAGAGCTGGCTATGCTGCCTCTGGCAAATACAGGAGTAGATGCAACCAACCATCACCAGGGTCAGATTCCCTTCAATTTAAAGGTTAATGGATTTTGTGCTGAGACAAAGTCTCGGTCCCAAATGGCACCCTATTCCCTAAATATATAGGAAGTAGAGTGCCATTTGGGATGCATCCAATGGACTGACTCCTCAGTAATAGCCTACTTGATTTATCTATAAATAAAGAGTTTGATTTTGACACAGAGAAGATATGTCTAAGTAATGTGTTACTTATCTGTGTTGAGTTGGATGTGTTTTCTACTGGGCTCAGTCAGTAGCCAGAGCAGTGACACTTAACCTAAAGCAGCCTGCCATGAAAGATATATCATAAGAATGATATAATCCTTGTCAATGATGACACAAAATTGTGAATTTTAAACGTGAAGCAATTGCTGACTAATCTCAATATAACATGTCATTGGGTTAGGTCCGTTGCCACCTAACTGCCGTCATCATCTGTCATTACATGTTATGACTCATATTGATGCCAGAAATAGCCGTGGAGGTATTTGACAGTCCCTTTGTACAAAGGGACTCCTCCACAGACAACCGTTTCCCACAGAAATGTACTGGGAGGTCACTGATTTGGCCTCATGCTAACAATGCCTACTGTTTGCATTAGCATCATTAGTGTTAGCGCTCTGATGTTGGCGGTGGGTGAGAGGTTACCTTGCGTTGATGAGGTACTGGGCAAGGCTGATGTTGGCGGGGGTTCCTGTAATGGTGATCTGGCGCTCCGACGAGCCCTCCATGGCGTTAGCGATTTTGATCTGCGCCCCAGACATCTGTCGGATCTCATTGATTTTGGTTCCCTGGCGCCCGATTATGCAGCCTATTAGCTGGGAAGAAATGGCAGCGGTTCTTAACTGGGAAACCTGGAACAGAAGCCTTGGGCTGGCTTTCATTGATTTAAGCTTTAAAAAGCTCACTCATTAAACAGTGTGACATCATTGATTCATTGAAGGGTCAGTTCCATTGAAACCCAGTAACTACAAGATATTAATTTAAAATAATTTGAGAATTGTTTCATTTTTCAAAGAGGTATTTTTAATGTCATTGAAAGTTGATAGTGTGACAAGACATACTTTTTAAGTCTGTGTATGTCTATGTTGACTATTATTTGTCTTCACAGTAAAAGTAATCTTGTGGGGAAGTTACAGTGGGGAAAAAAAGTATTTAGTCAGCCACCAATTGTGCAAGTTCTCCCACTTAAAAAGATGAGAGAGGCATGTAATTTTCATCATAGGTACACGTCAACTATGACAGACAAATTGAGAAGAAAAAAATCCAGAAAATCACATTGTAGGATTTTTTATGAATTTATTTGCAAATTATGGTGGAAAATAAGTATTTGGTCAATAACAAACATTTCTCAATACTTTGTTATATACCCTTTGTTGGCAATAACACAGATCAAACGTTTTCTGTAAGTCTTCACAAGGTTTTCACACACTGTTGCTGGTATTTTGGCCCATTCCTCCATGCAGATCTCCTCTAGAGCAGTGATGTTTTGGGGCTGTCGCTGGGCAACACAGACTTTCAACTCCCTCCAAAGATTTTCTATGGGGTTGAGATCTGGAGACTGGCTAGGCCACTCCAGGACCTTGAAATGCTTCTTACGAAGCCACTCCTTCGTTGCCCGGGCGGTGTGTTTGGGATCATTGTCATGCTGAAAGACCCAGACACGTTTCATCTTCAATGCCCTTGCTGATGGAAGGAGGTTTTCACTCAAAATCTCACGATACATGGCCCCATTCATTCTTTCCTTTACATGGATCAGTCGTCCTGGTCCCTTTGCAGAAAAACAGCCCCAAAGCATGATGTTTCCACCCCCATGCTTCACAGTAGGTATGGTGTTCTTCGGATGCAACTCAGCATTCTTTGTCCTCCAAACACGACGAGTTGAGTTTTTACCAAAAAGTTATATTTTGGTTTCATCTGACCATATGACATTCTCCCAATCCTCTTCTGGATGCACTCTAGCAAACTTCAGACGGGCCTGGACATGTACTGGCTTAAGCAGGGGGACACGTCTGGCACTGCAGGATTTGAGTCCCTGGCGGCGTAGTGTGTTACTGATGGTAGGCTTTGTTACTTTGGTCCCAGCTCTCTGCAGGTCATTCACTAGGTCCCCCCGTGTGGTTCTGGGATTTTTGCTCACCGTTCTTGTGATCATTTTGACCCCACGGGGTGAGATCTTGCGTGGAGCCCCAGATCGAGGGAGATTATCAGTGATCTTGTATGTCTTCCATTTCCTAATAATTGCTCCCACAGTTGATTTCTTCAAACCAAGCTGCTTACCTATTGCAGATTCAATCTTTCCAGCCTGGTGCAGGTCTACAATTTTGTTTCTGGTGTCCTTTGACAGCTCTTTGGTCTTGGCCATAGTGGAGTTTCGAGTGTGACTGTTTGAGGTTGTGGACAGGTGTCTTTTATACTGATAACAAGTTCAAACAGGTGCCATTAATATAGGTAACGAGTGGAGGACAGAGGAGCCTCTTAAAGAAGAAGTTACAGGTCTGTGAGAGCCAGAAATCTTGCTTGTTTGTAGGTGACCAAATACTTATTTTCCACCATAATTTGCAAATAAAATCATAAAAAATCCTACAATGTGATTTTCTGGAGAAAAAAAATCTAATTTTGTCTGTCATAGTTGACGTGTACCTATGATGAATATTACAGGCCTCTCTCACCTTTCAACAGCTGGTGCACAAAATCAAATACTAAGAAAGTCTCAAGGTTTTGCTCGCCTGAGGTAGAGTATCTTATGATAAGCTGTAGACCACACTATTTACCAAGAGAGTTTTCATCTATATTTTTCATAGCTGTCTATTTACCACCACAAACCAATGCTGGCATTAAGATTGCACTGAATGATTTGTATAAGGCCATAAATCAACAGGAAAACGCTCATCCAGATGCAACGCTCCTAGTGGCCGGGGACTTTAATGTAGGGAAACTTAAATCCGTTCTACCTAATTTCTACCAGCATGTTAAATGTGCAACCAGAGGAAAAACAAACTCTGGACCACCTTTACTCCACACACAGAGACGCATACAAAGCTCTCCCTCGCCCTCCATTTGGCAAATCTGACCATAACTCTATCCTCCTGATTCCTGCTTATAAGCAAAAACTAAAGCAGGAAGCACCAGTGACTCGGTTAATAAAAAAGTGGTCAGATGACGCAGATGCTAAGCTACAGGACTGTTTTGCCAGCACAGACTGGAACATGTTCCGGGATTCTTCAGACAGCATTGAGGAGTACACCACATCAGTCACTGGCTTCATCAATAAGTGCATCGATGATGTCGTCCCCACAGTGACCGTACGTACATACCCCAACCAGAAGCCATGGATTACAGGAAACATCTGCACTGAGCTAAAGGGTAGAGCTGCCGCTTTCAAGGAGCGGGACTCTAACCCGGACGCTTATAAGAAATCCCGCTATGCCCTCCGACGAACCATCAAACAGGCAAAGAGTCAATACAGGACTAAGATTGAATCGTACTACACTGGCTCTGACGCTCGTCGGATGTGGCAGGGCTTGAAAACTATTACAGACTACAAAGGGAAGCACAGCCGCGAGCTGCCCAGTGATACAAGCCTACCAGACGAGCTAAACCACTTCTATGCTCGCTTCGAGGCAAGCAACACTGAAGCATGCATGAGAGCACCAGCTGTTCCGGATGACTATGTGATCACGCTCTCCGTAGCCGATGTGAGTAAGACTTTTAAGCAGCTCAACATTCACAAGGCCGCAGGGCCAGACGGATTACCAGGACGTGTACTCCGAGCATGTGCTGACCAACTGGCAAGTGTCTTCACTGACATTTTCAACATGTCCCTGACTGAGTCTGTAATACCAACATGTTTCAAGCAGACCACCATAGTCCCCGTGCCCAAGGACTCTAAGATAACCTGCCTAAATGACTACCGACCCGTAGCACTGACGTCTGTTGCCATGAAGTGCTTTGAAAGGCTGGTCATGGCTCACATCAACAGCATTATCCCAGAAACCCTAGACCCACTCCAATTTGCATACCACCCCAACAGATCCACAGATGATGCAATCTCTATTGCACTCCACACTGCCCTTTCCCACCTGGACAAGAGGAACACCTACGTGAGAATGCTATTCATTGACTACAGCTCAGCATTCAACACCATAGTGCCCTCTAAGCTCATCACTAAGCTAAGGATCCTGGGACTAAACACCTCCCTCTGCAACTGGATCCTGGACTTCCTGACGGGCCGCCCCCAGGTGGTAAGGGTAGGTAACAACACATCTGCCACACTGATCCTCAACACGGGGGCCCCTCAGGGGTGCGTGCTCAGTCCCCTCCTGTACTCCCTGTTCACCCATGACTGCATGACCAGGCACGACTCCAACACCATCATTAAGTTTGCCGACGACACAACAGTGGTAGGCCTGATCACCGACAACGATGAGACAGCCTATAGGGAGGAGGTCAGAGACCTGGCCGTGTGGTGCCAGGACAACAACCTCTCCCTCAACGTGACTAAGACAAAGGAGATGATTGTGGACTACAGGAAAAAAAAGAGGACTGAGCACGCCCCCATTCTCATCGACGGTGCTGTAGTGGAACAGGTTGAGAGCTTCAAGTTCCTTGGTGTCCACATCACCAACGAACTATCATGGTCCAAACACACCAAGACAGTCGTGAAGAGGGCACGACAAAGCCTATTCCCCCTCAGGAGACTGAAAAGATTTGGCATGGGTCCTCAGATCCTCAAAATATTATACAGCTACACCATCGAGAGCATCCTGACAGGTTGCATCACCGCCTGGTATGGCAACTGCTTGGCCTCCGACCGCAAGGCACTACAGAGGGTAGTGCGTACGGCCCAGTACATCACTGGGGCCAAGCTTCCTGCCATCCAGGACCTCTATACCAGGCGGTGTCAGAGGAAGATCCTCAAAATTGTCAAAGACTCCAGCCACCCTAGTCATAGACTGTTCTCTCTGCTACCGCACGGCAAGCGGTACCGGAGTGCCAAGTCTAGGTCCAAAAGACTTCTCAACAGCTTCTACCCCCAAGCCATAAGACTCCTGAACAGCTAATCATGGCTACCCGGACTATTTGCACTGCCCCCCCACCCCATCCTTTTACGCTGCTGCTACTCTGTTAATTATTTATGCATAGTCACTTTAACTCTACCCACATGTACATATTACTTCAACTACCTCAACTAGCCGGTGACCCGCACATTGACTCTGCACCGGTACCCTCCTGTATATATAGCCTCCCTACTGTTATTTTATTTTACTTCTGCTCTTTTTTTCTCAACACTTTTTTTGTTGTTGTTTTATTTTTACTTTTTTTGTTAAAAAGAAATGCACTGTTGGTTAAGGGCTGTAAGTAAGCATTTCACTGTAATGTCTGCACCTGGCGCATGTGGCCAATAAAATTTGATTTGATTTGACTAAATACTTTTTTTCCCCACTGTATTTGAATCTACCGAGTGGACAGTTAAAATGAGTTGACCCTGATACCGGTTCATTAGTAGTTTATCCTACTGGTGTCCTTTACTCACATCATTTGGAATTGTGAGTTCATGAGTACTGGCCGGGGGGCTGGCATCCAAACCTGGGTTGGGGAACAGGGAAGGAGAGAACATGGCATAAATAGCATTTTTTATCAATTGGAGGATGTCTTGCTGTGAGTCAGGACCTTGGTCTCAGGATTGCAGGCCTAAGGCATCAATGAACCAAGGACCTTGGTTTGTTACCATAGTAGTCAAATGGAGAGCCGCGTCCTTGTGGTGAGATAAAAAAATAATAGAGATCCCATTGACTCTGATGTACACTGAGATCCAAATTTATTGGTAGCCTTGATAAAGATTAGCAAAAAATACTGTATAAAATAAATAATACAAATACTGAGCTATATTGTATGTTCAAAAGAATAGGAATGTTTTATTATTTTCTACTAATACAATTGCTCAGACAAAAATATTTTGTTTAAAGCCCGTATGCAGTCTTTTTAATGTACATTTTTTAATCATCACTTTGTGCGCTTATTTTTTATATAACTTTTTATAATTTATTTACCTGAGCCTCCTTTGGCCACCGAAATGCTCAGTCTGACTGTGTGGGCATGGGGATACAAATTTGAATATACACTTCATGACCAAAAGTATGTGGACATCTACTCGTCGAACATCTCATTCCAAAATCATGGGCATTAATATGGAGTCGCTTGGCATTGCGCATGGTGATCTTCTTGTGCTGACATTGCTTCCAGAGCAGTTTAGAACTCTGTAGTGAGTGTTGCAATCGAGGACAGACAATTTTACGCGCTACGCGCTTCAGCACTCGCCAGTCCTGTTCTGTGAGCTTGCATTTGTATTTCTGTTTATTAAGATCCACATTAACTGCTGCCCAGGCAGCAGCTACTATTCCTGGGATCGAGGAACATTAAGGCAGTTATATACAATTTAAAATATTTCATAACACTTTTCACAACATATAAAGTGTGTGCCCTAAGGCCACTATTCTACCACATATCTACAATACAAAATCCATGTGTACGTGTGTGTAGAGTGCATGTCTTATCATGTGTATGTGTGTCTGTGCCTGTGTGTATGTCTCTTCATATTCCCTGCTGTTCCATAAGGTGTATTGTTATCTGTTTTTAAAATCTGATTATACTGCTTGCATCAGTTACTTGATGTGGAATAGAGTTCCATGTAGCCATGGCTCTATGTAGTACTGTGTGCCTCCCATAGTCTGTTCTTGACTTGGGGATTGTGAAGAGACCTTTGGTGGCATGTGTTGTGGGTAGGGAGGAAGTCAATCTCTCCTCCATTTGAGCCAGGAGAGATTTACATGCATTTTATTAATGTTAGTTCTCCGTGTACATTTAAGCGCCAGCCGTGATGACCTGTTCTGAGCCAATTGTAATTTTCCTAGGCCCCTCTTTGTGGCACCTGACCACATGACTGAACAGTAGTCCAGGTGCGACAAAACTAGGGCCTGTAGGACCTGCCTTGTTGATAGTGTTGTTCAAAATGCAGAGCAGCGCTTTACTATGGACAGACTTCTCCCCATCTTAGCTAATGTGTATCAACCATGTATATGTGTATCAATATGTTTTGACCATGACAGTTCACAATCCAGGGTTACTTTATGCAGTTTAGTCACCTCGACTTGTTCAATTTCCACATTATTTATTACAAGATTTAGTTGAGGTTTAGGGTTTAGTGAATGATTTGTCCGAAATACAATGCTTCTAGTTGTTTTAAAATGTAGGACTAACTTATTCCTTGCCACCCACTCTGAAACTGTAGGTCTTTGTTAAGTGTTGAAGTGATTTCACTCGCTGTAGTAGTTGACGTGTATAGTGTTGAGTCATCTGCATACATAGACACACTGGCTTTACTCAAAGCCAGTGGCATGTCATTAGTAAAGATTGAAAAAAGTAAGGGGCCTAGACAGCTGCCCTGGGGAATTCCTGATTCTACCTGGATTATGTTGGAGTGGCTTCCATTAAAGAACACCCTCTGTCTTCTGTTAGACAGGTAACTCTTTATCCACAATATAGCAGGGGGTGTAAAGCCTTAACACATACGTTTTTCCATCAGCAGACTATGATCGATAATGTCAAAAGCCACACTGAAATCTAACAAAACAGCTCCCACAATCTTTTTTATCATCAATTTCTCTCAGCCAATCATCAGTCATTTGTGTAAGTGCCCTACTTGTTGAATGTCTTTCCCTATAAGCATGCTGAAAGTCTGTTGTCAATTTGTTTACAGTAAAATAGCATTGTATCTGGTCAAACAGTATTCTTTTCAAAAGTTTATTAAGGGTTGGTAACAGGCTGATTGGTCAGCTATTTGAGCCAGTAAAGGGGGCTTTACTATTCTTGGGTAGTGGAATTACTTTTGCTTCCCTCCAGGCCTGAGGGCACACACTTTCTAGTAGGCTTTGATTGAAGATATTGCAAATAGGAGTAGGAATATCGTCCACTATTATCCTTAGTAATTTTCCATCCATGTTGTCAGACCCCAGTGGGTTGTCATTGTTGATAGACAACAATACTTTTTCACCTTTCCCACACTCACTTTACGGAATTCAAAATTATAATGCTTGTCTTTCATAATTTGATCAGATATACTTGGATGTGTAGTGTCAGCGTTTGTTGCTGGCATGTCATGCCTAAATTTGCTCATCTTGCCAATGAAAAAATCATTAAAGTAATTGGCAAGTCGGTTTTGTGATGAATGAGCCACCTGATTCAATGAAAGATGGAGCTGAGTTTGCCTTTTTGCCCAAAATCTCATTTACGGTGCTTCAAAGCTTTTTACTATCATTCTTTATATCATTTATCTTTGTTTCATAGTATTGTTTCTTCTTCTTTTTATTCAGTTTAGTTACATGATTTGTCAATTTGCAGTACATTTGCCAATCGGTTGTGCAGCCAGACTTATTTGCCATTCCTTTTGCCTCATCCCTCCCGCTCTAGTTTAGTCTTATCTTGATTATTGTCCAGTTGTGTGTTCGAGTGCTGCAAGGAAAGACCTAGTTAAGCTGCATCTGGCCCAGAACAGAGCGGCACGTCTTTCTCTTCATTGTAATCAGTGGGCTGATTTAAATACTATGCATGCCAGTCTCTCTTGGCGTTGAGGAGAGTTGAGGAGAGACTGACTGCATCAATTAATGTGTTGAAAATCCCACCAGAAATACTACCAGGGGTCTTTCACAGTACCCAAATCCAGAACAAATTCAAGAAAGCGTACAGTATTATATAGAGCCATTATTGCACAGAACTCCGTTCCATCTCATATTGCTCAAAGGAACAGCAAACCTGGTTTCAAAAAACACCTCACGGCAAAACGCCTCTCCCCTATTTTGCCTAGATAGTTTGTGATTATGTATTGGTATTGATATGTAGAATACGTGTGCCTTTTTTAACATTAATTTTTTAATTGATGTAGTTCTGTCCTTGAGCTGTTCTTGTCTATTAATGTTCAGTATTATGTCATGTTTCATGTTTTGTGTGGACCCCAGGAAGAGTAGCTGCTGCTTTTGCAACAGCTAATGTAGATCCTAATAAAATACCAACCATACAATTTTTTTATTCCTCATCAATCCACATGGATTTAACAGTTTTTACAGTCATTTTCTTAATGTGTGTATTCTTATTCGTAACTGGAATAAACAATTTTATAAATGAGTCAAGTTCAGCATCTGGTTGCTCCTCATTACACACCACAGACCAACAAATATTATTTACATCAACAACATAGGAATCACTACAAAACGTATTGCTTGACCACTTATACACTATATTAGGCCCAGCTTTGGAACTTAGTTTTTCCTAGATATGGCTACTATATTGTGATCACTACATCCGATTGATTTGGATACTGCTTTAAAGCAAATTTCTGCAGCATTAGTAAAGATGTGATCAATACATGTTGATGATTTCATTCCTGTGCTGTTTGTAACTACGCTGGTAGGTTGACTGAAAACCTGAACCAGGTTGCAGGCACTGGTTACATTTTGAACTTTTTTTCTTGAGTGGGCAGCTTGATGAAAGCCAGTCAATATTTAAATCACCCAGAAAATATACGTCTCTGTTGATATCACATACATTATCAAGCATTTCACACGTTATACAGACACTGACTGTTAGCACTTGGTGGTCTATAGCAGCGTCCCACAAGAATGGGCTTTAGGTGAGGCAGATGAACCTGTAGCCATATTAGTTCAACAGTATTTAACATGAGATCCTCTCTAAGCTTTACAGGAATGTGGTTCTGAATATAAACAGCAACACCTCCACCATTGTCATTTCTGTCTTTTCTGTAGATGTTATAACCATGTATTGCTACCACTGTAGGTATTATCTAAGTGAGTTTCAGAGATAGTCAGAATATGAATGTCGTCTGTTACTAGCAAATTATTGATTTCATGAACCTTGTTTCTTAAGCTACATATGTTAACGTGGGCTATTTTTTTGCACTTTTCTGGGATGCTTGATTGTTTTCATTCCTTTACTGGGAAGCTTAGCAGAAGTAGACAAGCTCATGTTATTTATGTTAGTGCAGGGTGAGCTGCACACAGTGGACTTCCTACTAGGGCACACTGCCTCAGTGCTAACAGTATAACTCTGGTTCATAGGCACATGATTACTGCATACAATAGCTGTAGGATCAGCAGAGCCATTCAGGGCAGTTAGAGGGACATAAATTAGGTTACTTACATTGTGTCTACCAACGCCCCTGGGATGATGTACATTTGCTGAAGCATTATGACAACTCAGCGACACAATGGTAGGGATTAACTGAGCTGGGCTTGGGTCATAGATAAGTAATTGTCTCATTGCTGCCTTATAATGCTGTGAAAAGATAAAGGGAAATCAAATGATTTTGGTGGAATCCATCCTCCTTGGGCTCCCGAGTGGCGCAGCAGTCTAAGGCACTGCATCTCAGTGCTTGAGGCGTCCCTACAGACCCCCTGGTTTTGATTCCAGGCTGTATCACAACTGGCCGTGATTGGGAGTCCTATAGGGCGGCGCACAATTGGCCCAGCATCGTCCGGGTTTGGCCGGTGTAGGCTGTCATTGTAAATAAGAATTTGTTCTTAACTGACTTGCCTAGTTAAATAAAGGTACAATTAATAAAAAAATAAACCTAGCTTTGTTTCCAGAAGATCAAAATTGTCAATAAAAGCTGCAATTGTCAAGTAGCCAGCTATGGAGGGCTAAAAGTATGTGTCACGCCCTGGCTCTGGGGACTCTAATATGTTGAGCCAGGGTGTGTATAGTCTATGTGTGTTCTAGGTTTCACTTTCTGGTTTTGTAGATCTATGTTGGCCAGGGTGGCTCCCAATCAGAGACGGCTGTAGCTCGTTGTCTCTGATTGGGAGTCATACTTAGGTAGCCGTTTGGCACTCATTCATTGTGGTTTCTTGTTCGTATTTGGTTTGTGTTTACCATTGACTGTCACGTCATCGTTTTGTTGTTTTGATCGTGTGATCATTAATATAATAAATATGTTCGCCTTCAATGCTGCGCCTTGGTCCTCCTCTCTCACCGACGATCGTGACAGTATGCTGAAACATTCAATGCCATGATTTAGGGAAGGCACAGGACCATATATTATGGGGTGTTTGTTGGTGTCAAGCCCAGTCAGTTCTTTAAAATCCATCTTCAGCTGTTCTGAACTGCCCTTCATCATGTAATTGAATCCCACATGAACTATGATAGACACAATTTCCTGATGCAGGTTTAAAATGTTTGAGAGCAGCTTATTGATGTCCTGTACTCATGCTCCTGGATAGCACAATGTTTTTGCTCCAGGGACTAAGACATTTCTCACCATTGAACTGCCCAATTCAATGACCGGAGAAGGGGATGGAGAAACCCGCCCATTCCTTCCCCTCACAAAATGTGTGGAACCTTTCACGGGCCCACGAGAAACAGGATAGCGTACACCTGCAGCTCCCGCCGATAGGTCCAGACCTCCCACAGCATGCAGAGCCCCGTCAGATCCAGAGAGAGGGAAAGGAGCCGAACTTGACAAAGAAGCCGCTGTTGGAGTCAGCGTAGTTGGAGTCAGCACAGCTGTCGCAGACACAGGCAGTCCCAGCGATGAAGACGCAGGTAGATCAGGCACCAGGGCGGCAAAGCTATTCTTCATGTCGATCTGCTCCAGACCACTCGCAGACACTCTAGTCCGTTTAGCATGCCGCTGCCTTTGGTTTTCACGACTTGTGACATGGAAGCAGCGCTGATTGGAACAATCCTCTTGCTGTTCTCCGTCTACTCCACTACAAGATGGAGGAGGAGAAGGAGATAGAGACGACTTCCTTGGCAGGCAGGTTCCAGGTAGCACAGGCCATTTGGATAGGGACAGATAACAAGGCGGGGATACATCTATCAAGTGTGAGCGGCATCCAGCCAAATTTGTGTTTTCCCCATAAGTTCGTGCAGAATAGAAATTTGCTTGCTAAGGATATACACCTCATTCCTGTAATCCTCCACAAGCAAACAATTGCCGCATTGGTACTCCGGATTGTCAATGTTGTCCCGGACAAGAGCATAATAAACACAGCTTCTACAGCGCTGGAAACTTTCATAAGCTATTCCAAGCAAAGCGGGCTCCATTGCAACTAGCTGTCTAGTTGGTAAACATCTAGTCCAAACCAGCAGGTTTTGACACAAACACTTATGAACAAACTAAAACTTCGGAAACAACAGGCCGAAACAACAGGTCGAGGCACAGGAGGTATCTGAGATCGTGACAGTAAGCTTCTGTGGCCTACCACTTCGCGGCTGAGCCGTTGTTGCTCCTAGACATTTCCACTTCTCAATAACAGCACTTACAGTTGACCGGGGCAGCTCTAGTAGGGCAGAAATTTGACGAACTGACTTGTTGGAAAGGTGGCATCCTATGACAGTGCCACGTTGAAAGTCACTGAGCTCTTCAGTAAGGCCATTCTACTGCCAATGTTTGTTTATGGAGATAACATGGCTGTGTGCTCGATTTTCTACACCTGTTAACAACGGGTGTGGCTGAAATAGCCGAATCCACTAATTTGAAGGGGATGTCCACATACTTTTGTATATATAGTGTATTTATATACAGCCCTGATTGGCTGATAGAATTGTTTAGAGCCCACCCCCTTACCCCTTAAAAAAAAACAACAACGGGTAATGGTATTCAACCTGTCAGTTGGAGCTGTAGCCACAGGTGTGTAGGCTACTTTGTTTTGTTATCAAAACAAAAGGCATACATCACACATCTTCATTTGCTATATCATTGTTGTACTGTTTTCAATAGGTCACCAGAAGATGCAGTAGGTCACCAGAAGATGCAGGACCAAAACAGCCTGTTTGCATTGTGGGCCATCTTGGCTTTTACCCTTCATTGCAGAATGCCATGATTATCTACAGTGCCTTGCAAAAGTATTCATCCGCCTTGGCGTTTTTCCTATTTTGTTGCATTACAACCTGTCATTTAAATGGATTTTTATTTATTTCATGTAATGGACATACACAAAATAGTGGAATGAAAAATATTAAAGTTGTTTCAAAGAATTCTAAAAAATAAATAACTGAAAAGTGGTGCGTGCATATGTATTCATCCCCTTTGCTTTGAAGCCCCTAAATAAGATCTGGTGCAACCAATTACCTTCAGAAGTCACATAATTAATTAAATAAAGTCCACCTGTGTGCAATCTAAGTGTCACATGATCTGTCTCATGATCTCCGTATATATACACCTGTTCTGAAAGGCCCCAGAGTCTGCAACACCACTAAGAAGGGGCACCACCAATTAAGCGGCACCATGAAGACCAAGGAGCTCTCCAAACAGGTCAGGGACAAAGTTGTGGAGAAGTACAGATCAGGGTTGGGAAACTTTGAACATCCCACGGAGCACCATTAAATCCATTATTAAAAAATTGAAAGAATATGGCACCACAACAAACCTGCCAAGAGAGGGCCGCCCACCAAAACCCACGGACCAGGCAAGGAGGGCATTAATCAGAGAGGCAACAAAGACACCAAAGATAACCCTGAAGGAGCTGCAAAGCTCCACAGCAGAGATTGGAGTATCTGTCCATAGGACCACTTTAAGCCGTACACCCCACAGAGCTGGGCTTTACGGAAGAGTGGCCAGAAAAAAGCCATTGCTTAAAGAAATTAATAAGCAAACACGTTTGGTGTTTGCCAAAAGGCATGTGGGAGACTCCCCAAACATATGGAAGAAGTTACTCTGGTCAGATGAGACAAAAATTGAGCTTTTTGGCCATCAAGGAAAACGCTATGTCTGGCGCAAACCCAACACCTCTCATCACCCCTAAAACGGGCGGCAGGTAGCGTAGTGGTTAAGAGCGTTGTGCCAGTAACCGAAAGGTCGCTGGTTCTAATCCCCGAGCCGACTAGGTGAAAGTTCTGTCGATGTGCCCTTGAGCAAAGCACTTAACCCTAATTGCTCCTGTAAGTCGCTCTGGATAAGAGCGTCTGCTAAATGACAAAAAAAAAAAAAAACACCATCCCCACAGTGAAGCATGGTGGTGGCAGCATCATGCTGTGGGGATGTTTTTCATCGGCAGGGACTGGGAAACTGGTCAGAATTGAAGGAATGATGGATGGCGGTAAATACAGGGAAATTCTTGAGGGAAACCTGTTTCAGTCTTCCAGAGATTTGAGACTGGGACGGAGGTTCACCTTCCAGCAGGACAATGACCTAAGCATACTGCTAAAGCAACACTCGAGTGGTTTTAGGGGAAACATTTAAATGTCTTGGAATGGCCTAGTCAAAGCCCAGACCTCAATCCAATTGAGAATCTATGGTATGACTTAAAGATTGCTGTACACCAGCGGAACCCATCCAACTTGAAGGAGCTGGAGCAGTTTTGCCTCGAAGAATGGGCAAAAATCCCAGTGGCTAGATGTGCCAAGCTTACAGAGACATCCCAAAGAGACTTGCAGCTGTAATTGCTGCAAAAGGTGGCTCTACAATGTATTGACTTTGGGGGGGTGAATAGTTATGCACGCTTAAGTTTTCTGTTTTTTTTGTCTTATTTCTTGTTTGTTTCACAATAAAAAATATTTTGCATCTTCAAAGTGGTAGGCATGTTGTGTAAATCAAATGATACAAACCCCCCAAAAATCAATTTTAATTCCAGGTTGTAAGGCAACAAAATAGGAAAAATTCGAAGGGGGGTGAATACTTTCACAAGCCACTGTACAGGGCAGACACTAGGCCTCTGTGTCTCAGAGGTCAAACACAGTAAGTTATACTTAGTATTACTTGCTGTGTTAGGCCTCTGAGACACAGAGGCCCATGGTATAATCTTCCGGATCATCACAAAGTCTATTTAATAAATGTTCGAAATAGACTTTCTGATGGTACTATTTCAATTTGTCTAATGAATAAACACTCTTGAGTTACACATTTTGGAATGTTTCTGTTGTTGAAAGTAAATAAAGAAACCAGACTGCAATGAAAGGTTGTTGTCATTCTTCATAAATTCTCGTCAGTTATTTACGTAACATAATAAACAGATCGTAAACAAGGTTATAATGAAAGTCAAAATCATGGTATGTAAGTATTTTCAAGTTATTGTTTTACAACTCAAGCTCTGGAAGGTATAACTCACAGTAAATGTATTTCTATTATGATCCATACAAAATAAGGAAAACCTGTTTTAGTGACTGATGGTACTTAAAAAAAAAAGGAATATTCTGTGATCAGACACTTTCGAATCCGGATAGTAAATTAAACACATATCTGCACCAAAGCAAATTACATAAAGCATTGAGTCTTACATATGATAAGGAACGACATACACAAGTCATATAATATTAATAAAACAATAACTTTATTGAAAGAATAAGGTTAGGGGAATACATTGTCTCATTCAAACCTGAAAACAAAGTGCAAGTTACATCACTATCATAACCATAAAATGATACACAACTACTTGCCCTTGCATTCGGATGCCACACAAGCAATCCACGTCATATTCTCCTTTTTATCTTTCCTGTAACAAAGACAACAATTTCTAGAGTAGTCTTCAAGTACAATGAAGTTTCACTCTTTCTGTTCTGACAATCAGCCAAATGTTAGCTTGGTCTTCAATCTGTTTGTGCTATATAGCCAACTCCTATGTATAGCCAACTGCTGTGGTAACATGGCATGACAACTATCATACATTAGGAGTTAGCAAGACAGCATAAACAGATCTGGGACCAGGCTAGAGCATTTATACGACCTGCACCACCAGCTTGGTATGTACAGCAGCCACCTCCACCAGCAACAACCTAGGAGGATTGGGGGGAACCAGTTCAGCTGCTTCTCTGCCAGTCGATGTCCACCTGTCTGTCCTGTGTGTGTGTCATACTCTTCGTCATCATCTTCACCAAGTAGCTCCTCATCAAAAGCATCTTCCTCCAAGAAGTCCATGACCTCATGGTCCTCCCTCAGCGATGACCCTTTAGCACATAAAAAGGGGATCATCAATGGAAGGGAATTGTGTCGTTACAAGTTATTAACCTGTTTGCAAGGTGACAAAGTTAAATTGTATAATCCTAGGGTTTTCACTCTAACATTTGAAAAAACATGTAACATAATTTCATATCTGATAGTCCATAACTGAAATATGATTATGTATGCCTGTAGCAAACCAGCTAGACCTCCAGCCTGAGTTTTCATAAGTCATATGATCTATCTATCCATACATTCATTCTTGCATTCAACAGCCAGAAGGCTTATTATTTTTTAGGAACCATATCACAGATAAACATCAACCTTATGAGATATCTAGCTAGCTAATAATAATATAACTATCTTTCTTCTGTCTAGCAGGCTAGTAGCTACTAATCCAATCACAAGCCAGTTCGTTTTAGCTCTAATGACAAATACATTTCAAATTGTCAATTTTAGCTATTTATTTTGTATAGTCAAAGAAAATATTAACATAAAAAATACAAGACACAAGCTAAATCAAGTAGGCTACCTTGGTCTGTTTTTGGTGACTGACTGACTGCAGCTTGAACAACAGTCAAAAGTCTAGCTAGCTAGCATTAGTTAGCTCAAAGACTTTGGTAGCTAGCAATCTAGCTAACATTATCTTAGGAGACACTATAGTGGCCTGGAAATACGATGACATTGGTAAAGTAGGAAAGAACTTTGCCATTATTATCATGTCATCAAATTTACTTTAGAAAGATGCCATAGCTAGAAAAGTTAATCAAAAATAGCTAGCAATGCTAACTTTAGCTAGCTAAAATCCGGTCTGACTCCTGTTCCTCAATCTTAGCTAGATAGCTAGCTAAAGTTATACTCCATCTAGAGTAAAACTGATGAGAAAATGTTTTCCTACAAATTATTTGCCTCCTTTAGAAATGTAATCTGTTTTCCAAGTCACTTTAATGCACTGTAGGCTAAATCTTAATCAGCACATGGCTCAGAGAATGCATTGAGTAGTAGAACGTTCATTCCGGCATCAGTCCTCAAGAGAATGTTCAAAACAATAATGTGAAGAAGCATGCAAAACATGAATAGGATATATTTTACTTACAAAATAAAAAATAACTAACTAGACACTTACTTCATGAATGGTTGCTACTGCTGCCGGTTTCAAGATCCATGTGACATAAAGATGGAGCTGCTGGAAAATCCAGCTGTGTACCTAGCCTGATTTGCAATGCAGTCCCATGTGTGCTTCTCTGACACTTGATTATGAAAAATAAATCGATGCTGCACCAGAACTAGGAGGATACAGTATATGCAAATGAACGATGAATGTTCATTGGTCTATTAGAATCAGATCACCTTGTGATGTTATGTAGCAGGCTGAAAATCCGAAGGCATTTTTTTCAATCAGTTTACACAAAAAGCGCATTATCATCAGTGTTATTTTGACCTCATGCAGATGTAGGATCTTAATTTGATCACCCTGTTGCAGGAACACTTGTAGTGTAGTTTGTAATTTCCACTTTGAAATTTCAGACTTGATTTTCCCTTACGCAAAATGTATCAACCCCTACAAAAATGTCCATTAATTATAATCCACATAGTAATTCAAATTTCATGTTGCTGCAGGATTATTTTCCTGCTGTAGCAAACTGGCTTAAATTAAGATCCTACGTCTGTAATGTGGAAATATTTATTATAAAAAACAAGGAAATCGTTTATTTCTTCTCAAAAAGTGAAGGGTCAAAATTATTGGCACCTCTGTTTTCAATACCTCACCTTGCATAAGAGCACTGAGCCTTTTTCTAAAATGCTTTATGAGATTAGAGAACACATTGGGAAGGATCTTAGACCATTCCTCCATACATAGTCTTTCCAGATACTTGATATGCTTTGTCTGCTGCTTATGGACTGCTCTCTTCAATTCAAACCACAGCACTGGGCGAAAACTGTCAATATTAGGGTATATGTTTATCTATATATTTCCGGATATCCGGCATTTTATTAGATATAAGGAGTAGACATGCTCCAGATACAAATGTCCTTAAAACCCCTAGAATCTAAGCCGGGGGACATACCAAGATGGTCATACCAAGGATCATTTAGCTATTTGATTTAGAATTTTAGGACCCCTTTAGGTATATATATAAAAATATTTAAACATTATTTGATGAAACATTGAATTTGGCCTTACAGCTATTAGCCCATAGAAACGCATTGAAAAACAGATTCATACATGGAAAACCAGATAGTCAAAAAAGAAAATCAAAAGGAAGTTTGTTTTGAAGTGTCAGTCCTATATCTGAGTGATATAAGAAAGATCAATATATATATATATATATATATATATATATACAGTGGGGAAAACAAGTATTTGATACACTGCCGATTTTGCAGGTTTTCCTACTTACAAAGCATGTAGAGGTCTGTAATTTTTATCCAAAAAATCCAGAAAATCACATTGTATGATTTTTAAGTAATTAATTTGCATTTTATTGCATGACATAAGTATTTGATCACCTACCAACCAGTAAGAATTCCGGCTCTCACAGACCTGCTAGTTTTTCTTTAAGAAGCCCTCCTGTTCTCCACTCATTACCTGTATTAACTGCACCTGTTTGAACTCGTTACCTGTATAATAGACACCTGTCCACACACTCAATCAAACAGACTCCAACCTCTCCACAATGGCCAAGACCAGAGAGCTGTGTAACGACATCAGGGATAAAATTGTAGACCTGCACAAGGCTGGGATGGGCTACAGGACAATAGGCAAGCAGCTTGGTGAGAAGGCAACAGCTGTTGGCGCAATTATTAGAAAATGGAAGAAGTCCAAGATGACGGTCAATCACCCTCGTTCTGGGGCTCCATGCAAGATCTCATCTCGTGGGGCATCAATGATCATGAGGAAGGTGAGGGATCAGCCCAGAACTACACAGCAGGACCTGGTCAATGACCTGAAGAGAGCTGGGACCACAGTCTCAAAGAAAACCATTAGTAACACACTACGCCGTCATGGATTAAAATCCTGCAGCGAACGCAAGGTCCCCCTGCTCAAGCCAGCGCATGTCCAGGCCCGTCTGAAGTTTGCCAATGACCATCTGGATGATCCAGAGGAGGAATGGGAGAAGGTCATGTGGTCTGATGAGACAAAAATAGAGCTTTTTGGTCTAAACTCCACTCGCCTTGTTTGGAGGAAGAAGAAGGATGAGTACAACCCCAAGAACACCATCCCAACCGTGAAGCATGGAGATGGAAACAACATTCTTTGGGGATGCTTTTCTGCAAAGGGGACAGGACGACTGCACCGTATTGAGGGGAGGATGGATGGGGCCATGTATCTCGAGATCTTGGCCAACAACCTCCTTCCCTCAGTAAGAGCATTGAAGATGCTGGTCGTGGCTGGGTCTTCCAGCATGACAACGACCCGAAACACACAGCCAGGGCAACTAAGGAGTGGCTCCGTAAGAAGCATCTCAAGGTCCTGGAGTGGCCTAGCCAGTCTCCAGACCTGAACCCAATAGAAAATCTTCAGAGGGAGCTGAAAGTCCGTATTGCCCAGCGACAGCCCCGAAACCTGAAGGATCTGGAGAAGGTCTGTATGGAGGAGTGGGCCAAAATCCCTGCTGCAGTGTGTGCAAACCTGGTCAAGACCTACAGGAAACGTATGATCTCTGTAATTGCAAACAAAGGTTTCTGTACCAAATATTAAGTTCTGCTTTTCTGCTGTATCAAATACTTATGTCATGCAATAAAATGCAAATTAATTACTTAAAAATCATACAATGTGCCGCCTTTCACCACAGATGCGGATGGCCGACCTCAGCGGATGCAGTGTATTAAGATGCAGCACATGCAAAAAAACATATCTGTAGCTTAATCAGACTAATTTTTATGGGGATTTTTTTATTATGCTAATTCGAATTCCACAGAGGCGCGAACATTGAATCTAGGGAGTTTAATTTCCTATAAGGAGCTAGGGTATTCTCCGTAATGGGACAGTTTATACATGCATTGAAACTAAGGCACTGCATCGCAGTGCTAGCTGTGCCACTAGAGATCCTGGTTCGAATCCAGGCTCTGTCGTAGCCGGTCGCGACCGGGAGACCCATGGGGCGGCGCACAATTGGCCCAGCGTCGTCAAGGGTAGGGAAGGGAATGGCCGGCAGGGATGTAGCTCAGTTGGTAGAGCATGGCGTTTGCAACGCCAGGATTGTGGGTTCGATTCCCACGGGGGGGCCAGTATGAAAAAATATATATAAAATAATCATGTATGCACTAACTGTAAGTCGCTCTGGATAAGAGTGTCTGCTAAATGACTAAAATGTAAATGTAAAAAAAAAAAATTGAAACTGGACCTCCGAAATATCCCTGCTACCATGAGTCCAGGGAGATATCTGGGTTGAGATACGTTCAAGACACGCACCTGATGCGCATTCACCCGCTTACATATTTTGAGAATATTCTAACTCCGGAAAGGGTGTCAACTTGCTGACAAATCTATGCCTTTATACTCAGGCATGAACGAATCCACATGTTTGTCACAGATTGTTTTCAGAAATGTATCATATCTGTAGATCATTTATGTATCCATATTTCTCAAATAATTCATTATTTCAATAGATATCATTGCATGATTTGTGAATCATATATATTTTAATGTTTCATCCTCGTATGTCTCTGCTATTTCTGTTTCAGAAATGCAGCATAGCAAAACCACAGCTCCAATCACACGTTTTCTGGAATGATGCAAACGCAGGCCAATCTTTGCGAAAATAATCATTTATTTAACAGAAAATAAAAGTTGCACACCCTCAATACCCCTGCCTGCCCTGTCTGTTATTATGGACGATGCGATGGGTGCAGATTGGGTCGTTAGCGGCAGTCCCTTGGTAGTCCAGACCCAACGTGGTGGTAGAGTGTTGGTCTGTGTCCACTCCAAACTGTCAATGGATATATCTAAATTGTGTCGATATTGCAAGAAAATATTACTATTTCACACAACCGTACCACAAGGTATCTACTCTACCTGTTTCATTCATGACGAGAAAACTAACTGGAACTAGCTAGCTAAAAAAAAAATCCCTGAAGGGAAGGCAATTTTATTAGCTTTTACCCCCAAATATTTTTTTTATATATAGAAAGGTTATGAAAACAGAGGGAAAATTACACTTTTTATGTTTCTCTATTATACTTATTGCCTTGGGAAGAGTCCAACCAAAACAAAACTAATCTCTATGGAAAAACGTGCAGTCAATGTAAAATGTGCGGCATGTCAACTTGCTGGCTAAACACAGAACACAAAAATCGTATTGACTACCCACCCTCGAAAGACAATCAGCCACCATGTTGTCCTTACCACAGACACGTTGAATTTCAAAGGGAAACTCCTGCAAATCAGACTCCAGCGAAGGAACCGGCAATTTGTGGAACTAGAGCTTTGTCAGCAACTACAGCTGTGAATCTTTCTGGGTAAGTCTCTAAGAGCTGTGCACTCCTGGATTATACAATATTTGCACATTATTCTTAAAAAATTATTCAAGCTCTGTCAAGTTGGTTGTTGATCATTGCTAGACAGCCATTTTCAAGTCTTGCCATAGATTTTCAAGCCGATTTAAGTCAAAACTGTAACTAGGTCACTCAGGAACATTCAATGTCGTCTTGGTAAGCAAATCTAGTGTATATTTGGGCTTGTGGTGTAGGTCATTGTCCTGCTGAAGGTGAATTCATCTCCCAGTGTCTGGTGGAAAGCAAACTGAACCAGGTTTTCCTCTAGGATTTTGCATGTGCGTAGTTCCATTCTGTTTCTTTTTTATCCTGAAAAACTCCCCAGTCCTTAACGATTACAAGTATACTCATAACATGATGCAGTCACCAGTATGCTGAAAAATATGGAGAGTGTTACTCAGTAATGTGTTGTATTGGATTTACCCCAAACATAACACTTTGTATTCAGGACAAAAAGTGAATTGCTTTGCCACATTTTCTGCAGTATTACTTTAGTGCCGTGCAAACAGGATGCATGTTTTTAAATATTTGTATTATGTACAGGCTTCCTGCTTTTCACTGTCAATTCGTTTTTATTTTATTTTATTTTTTATATAGTTTTTTATATATACAGTATATATACATATATATAATTATTTTTTTTTTACAGCTTTTCTGCTACATATACATACAGTTGAAGTCGGAAGTTTACATACACTTAGGTTGGAGTCATTACAACTCATTTTTCAACCACTCCACAAATTTCTTGTTAACAAACTATTGTTTTGGCAAGTCAGTTAGGAAATCTACTTTGTGCATGACACAAGTAATTGTTCCAACAATTGTTTACAGACAGATTATTTCACTTATAATTCACTGTATCACAATTCCAGTGGGTCAGAAGTTTACATACACTAAGTTGACTGTGCCTTTAAACAGCTTGGAAAACTCCAGAAAATGATGTCATGGCTTTAGAAGCTTCTGATAGGCTAATTGACATAATTTGAGTCAATTGGAGGTGTTCCTGTGGATGTATTTCAAGGCCTACCTTCAAACGCAGTGCCTCTTTGCTTGACATCATGGGAAAATCTAAAGAAATCAGCCAAGACCTCAGAAAAATATTTGTTGACCTCCAAAAGTCTGGTTCAACCTTGGGAGCAATTTCCAAACGCCTGAAGGTACCACATTCATCTATACAAACAATAGTATGCAGTATAAACACCATGGGACCACGCAGCCGTCATACCGCTCAGGAAGGAGACGTGTTCTGTCTCCTAGAGATGAACATACTTTGATGAGAAAAGTGCAAATAAATCCCAGAACAACAGCAAAGGACCTTGTGAAGATGCTGGAGGAAACAGGTACAAAAGTATCTATATCCACAGTAAAACGAGTCCTATATCAACATAACCTGAAAGGCCGCTCAGCAAGGAAGAAGCCACTCTTCCAAAACCGCCATAAAAAAGCCAGACTACAGTTTGCAACTGCACATGAGGACAAAGATCGCACTTTTTGGAGAAATGTCCTCTGGTCTGATGAAACAAAAATAGAACTGTTTGGCCATAATGACCATTGTTATGTTTGGAGGAAAAAGGGGGTTGCTTGCAAGCCGAAGAACACCATCCCAACCGTGAAGCACGGGGGAGGCAGCATCATGCTGTGTGGGTGCTTTGCTGCAGGAGGGACTGGTGCACTTCACAGAATAGATGGCATCATGAGGAAGGAAAATTATGTGGATATATTGAAGCAACATCTCAAGACATCAGTCAGGAAGTTAAAGCTTGGTTGCAAATGGGTCTTCCAAATGGACAATGACCCCAAGCATACTTCCAAAGTTGTGTCAAAATGGCATAAGGACAACAAAGTCAAGGTATTGGAGTGGCCATCACAAAGCCCTGACCTCAATCCTATAGCAAATTTGTGGGCAGAACTGAAAAAGCGTGTGCGATCAAGGAGGCCTACAAACCTGACTCAGTTACACCAGCTCTGTCAGGAGGAATGGGCCAAAATTCACCCAACTTATTGTGGGAAGCTTGTGGAAGGCTACCCAAAACGTTTGACCCAAGTTAAACAATTTAAAGGCAATGCTACCAAATACTGATTGAGTGTATGTAAACTTCTGACCCACTGGGAATGTGATAAAATAAATAAAAACTAAAATAAATCATTCTCTCTACTATTATTCTGACATTTCACATTCTTAAAATAAAGTGGTGATCCTAACTGACCTAAAACAGGGAATTTTTACTAGGATTAAATATTAGGAATTGTGAAAAACTGAGTTTAAATGTATTTGGCTAAGGTGTATGTAAACTTCCGACTTCAACTGTACATGGTACTTTTATATAAAGCAGTCACATAACAATAATACATGACCAAAGATAAACTCTTTAATCCCACCCCTCAGCCACTCTCAGCCCATCCCACCTATCACCATAGACCACCCTCGTTTGGTTTCCATGTGCCATTTATTTTTAAATTGTGCTGTGATGTTTTAGATAAATGTTGAACCTTTCAAATCGTATAGTATCCACAGATTGAGAGCAAAAGATGAAAACCTTTCCTACAAGTATTATTATATTATTTATTGACTGACCAAACACTGCTATTTGTTAAGGTTAATTTTAAGTGAATGTTGTGATTTGTTAACCATTCCTGAAACAAGCTACAGTGAGGGAAAAAGGTATTTGATCCCCTGCTGATTTTGTACGTTTGCCCACTGACAAAGAAATGATCAGTCTATAATTTTAATGGTAGGTTTATTTGAACAGTGAGAGACAGAATACCAACAAAAAAATCCAGAAAAACGCATGTCAAAAATGATATAAATTGATTTGCATTTTAATGAGGGAAATAAGTATTTGACCCCTCTGCAAAACATGACTTAGTACTTGGTGGCAAAACCCTTGTTGGCAATCACAGAGGTCAGACGTTTCTTGTAGTTGGCCACCAGGTTTGCCCACATCTCAGGAGGGATTTTGTCCCACTCCTCTTTGCAGATCTTCTCCAAGTCATTAAGGTTTCGAGGCTGACGTTTGGCAACTCGAACCTTCAGCTCCCTCCACAGATTTTCTATGGGATTAAGGTCTGGAGACTGGCTAGGCCACTCCAGGACCTTAATGTGCTTCTTCTTGAGCCACTCCTTTGTTGCCTTGGCCGTGTGTTTTTGGTCATTGTCATGCTGGAATACCCATCCACGAACCATTTTCAATGCCCTGGCTGAGGGAAGGAGGTTCTCACCCAAGATTTGACGGTACATGGCCCCGTCTATCGTCCCTTTGATGCGGTGAATTTGTCCTGTCCCCTTAGCAGAAAAACACCCCCAAAGCATAATGTTTCCACCTCCATGTTTGATGGTGGGGATGGTGTTCTTGGGGTCATAGGCTGCATTCCTCCTCCTCCAAACACGGCGAGTTGAGTTGATGCCAAAGAGCTCCATTTTGGTCTCATCTGACCACAACACTTTCACCCAGTTCTCCTCTGAATCATTCAGATGTTCATTGGCTTTCTTGAGCAGGGGGACCTTGCGGGCGCTGCAGGATTTCAGTCCTTCACGGCGTAGTTTGTTACCAATTGTATTCTTGGTGACTATGGTCCCAGCTGCCTTGAGATCATTGACAAGATCCTCCCATGTAGTTCTGGGCTGATTCCTCACCGTTCTCATGATCATTGCAACTCCACGAGGTGAGATCTTGCATGGAGCCCTAGGCCGAGGGAGATTGACAGTTATTTTGTGTTTCTTCCATTTGCGAAAAATCGCACCAACTGTTGTCACCTTCTCACCAAGCTGCTTGGTGATGGTCTTGTAGCCCATTCCTGTTATGTGGGCAGCTTGTCTCTCCCTTTTCTGTTTCCCTTCCTCCTTGTTTTGTCCCCTCTTTTTCTGTTGTATGTGTGTTTGTCCCCTTTATGTGGGTGTGTCTGGAGTGGAGCAGGGGGCGTGCTCAGGATCTGCCTCTCCTGTGCAGCTGCGGGTTGTTTCCAGTGATTCCTGCCTACGCAGCTGCATCCTATTCTCTCATCAACCTGCACTACTTATTCCTGGGCATGGCTCTCCACCGGCGCCAGATCGTTGTTCTTACCAGAGCGGTAACTTGGCTCACCAGTAAAGTTATTTTGTCTTTGTCTTCAGCCTGGCTCTCCACTCTCCTTTACCTGTCGTTTGTTTTGTCTTCAGTTCGGACATACCTCCCAACCTGCCTGCCTTCCTGCCGGTCGGTCTGCCTGCCTGCCTGCCTGCCTGCCTCAGCCTCTCCTTCCTCCGGAGCCGACTAGCCCACTCTGTTCCTTTACGTCAGTTGTTTTTGGACTAAGACAATTTGAACTTTTATTAAAACATTTTTGTTTCTTCCACTCCCTTTGTCGTGTTGGTTTCTCTGAGTGCTGGGTTGAACCATAGCCATAACAGAACGATCTGGCCATGGACCCAACAGAGAAACAGCACGGGGCAAACAAAGACAGCTTCCAACAAGCTATCCAGGCTCAAGGAACGTTGCTAGGACAGCATGACCGGTTGATTCGGACTCTTGTGGAAGATAATCATCAACTGCTGAACCAGGTGACTCAGTTAACTACACACGTCTCTAAATTGTCTGTTATCAGTTCTCCATCTCTCTCTGACCCCCAGTTTGATGCACCCCAAGTTGTTTCCTCGGACACTAGGCAGGCTTCGTTCCGTCGGGAACCCCCTGTCACGTCGCCTGAACCGTTCAATGGAGAATTGGACAAGTGCCGGGGATTTTTGCTTCAGTGTGACTTGATTTTTCGGCAGAGACCACTGTCGTTTTCTACTGATTCATCTAAGGTACATTATGTTCTGGGGCTGTTAAGAGGGAAAGCTCTGGTTTGGGCTGAGGCTGTGTGCTCAGATCAAACTTTGACTGGATTGACTTTTGCTGATTTCTCTGCTAAATTGAAGACTGTTTTTGACCATCCTGACCATGTGGGTAATTCCTCCAAGATACTTTTTAATTTGAGGCAGGGTTCTAACAGTGTGGCAGAGTACTCTATTGAGTTCTGGACGTTGGCAGCGGACTCCAAGTGGAACAATGTGGCACTTCAAGGAGCATTTCTAAACGGTTTGAATGAAGCCATTAAGGATGAACTGGCTGCTCGTGATGAGCCACATGATTTACATTCTCTCGTTTCCCTGTCCATCAAGCTAGACAATCGGTTGCGGGAGAGGCGTCGGGAGAGAGGCGATCGGCCACATCTAGGAGGACGAGTTCCCCAGCCTTCAACCACTCGAGTCTCGCCTCTCCGGAGTCGGCAGCTTCTTGTTCCTGATTCCATCCCGAGCACAGAGGAGGAACCTATGCAAGTGGGTCGAGCTCGACTACCTCCAGCTGAGCGGCAACGGCGCCTCCAGGCGGGTGAGTGCCTGTACTGTGGAGACGCCACACACATTCTGGCTACATGCCCTAAGCGGCCAAAAGACAAGGCTCGCTCGTAACGGTGGGTCTACTTGCAAGCCCAGAGTTAGATCCTGAACCCATCATTCCCCGATTACAAGTACCTGTAACCTTACGTTTCCAGAGTCATTCCCTGCCACTCTCAGCTCTCATAGACTCAGGTGCAGAAGATAACTTTATTAGCCACCAGTTCGTTACACAAGCTCGTATCCCCATGGAGCCACTACCTACCCCCATCCGGGTCACAGCCCTTGATGGGCGCCTCCTCGCGGAGATAACTCATCAAACCACCCCCGTTTCCCTAGTGATTTCTGGCAATCATTGTGAAAGCATTCAGCTAAGAGTTATGTCTGGCTCAGCTACCTCCCTAATCCTTGGCTTCCCCTGGTTGGCTCTTCACAACCCACAAATTGATTGGACACGTCACACCATTCTCAGTTGGAGCACTAACTGCCATTCCGAGTGCCTGAGGTCAGCGGTTCCCCCCACTAAGTGTAACCCAACTCCTCCCTCAGCTCCTCTTGATCTGTCATCTGTCCCCAAAGAATACCATGACTTAGCGGAGGTTTTCAGTAAGGACAAGGCTCTGTCTCTACCACCACATAGGCCTTATGATTGCCCTATTGAACTGCTCCCTGGTGCTCCCTTGCCCTCTAGTCGGTTATACAATCTGTCCCGACCGGAAAGAGAGGCAATGGAGCAGTACATTGGTGATTCTCTGGTCTCGGGCATAATCCGTCCCTCGTCGTCTCCTTTGGGTGCAGGTTTCTTTTTCGTGGAAAAGAAGGACAAGTCGTTACGCCCCTGTATCGATTTCAGGGGTTTAAACAACATAACTGTTAAAAACAAGTATCCCCTTCCACTCATCAACTCAGCTTTTGAACCTCTGCATGGCGCCACAGTGTTTTCCAAGCTCGACCTCAGGAATGCTTATCACCTTGTCCGAATCCGAAAGGGAGATGAGTGGAAAACCGCTTTCAACACTCCACTGGGACATTTTGAGTATTTGGTCATGCCCTTTGGGCTTTCAAATGCCCCTGCGGTTTTCCAAGCCATGGTGAACGATGTTCTTAGGGATTTTTTGAACCGTTTTGTCTTTGTATACCTGGATGATATTCTTGTTTTTTCCAAGTCACCCGAGGAGCATGAGTCACACGTCCGTCAAGTCCTTCAACGGCTCTTGGAGAACAAGCTGTACGTCAAGGCAGAGAAGTGTGAGTTCCACAAACAGTCTACATCGTTCCTTGGATTCATAATTGAGAGCGGGCAGGTGAAGGCGGACCCCGAGAAGATCCGGGCAGTGACGGAATGGCCCACACCCACCACCCGTAAGCAACTTCAACGATTTTTGGGCTTTGCTAACTTCTACCGTAGATTCATTAAGGGTTTTAGTAGAGTGGTGGCACCCCTTACAAGACTCACATCTCCTAAAGTCCCTTTTCGGTGGTCCCCTGAGGCGGAGCAGGCGGTAGGGGTTTTGAAGGAACTGTTTTCCACCTCCCCCGTGTTGATACACCCCAATACCTCTCTGCAGTTTGTTGTGGAGGTGGACGCGTCGGACTCAGGTGTGGGAGCAGTCCTCTCCCAGCGCTCCCCCACTGACCAAAGGCTTCACCCCTGTGCTTTTTTCTCCAAGAAATTGTCACCCACAGAACGGAATTACGACGTTGGAAACCGGGAACTGCTGGCGGTCAAGCTTGCACTGGAAGAATGGCGGCACTGGCTGGATGGAGCTGAATTGCCGTTTGTGGTCTGGACTGACCACAAAAACTTGGCTTACATCCAAGCCACTAAGAGACTCAACTCACGCCAAGCCAGATGGGCCCTGTTTTTTAGTAGGTTTAACTTTATTCTTACATACAGACCGGGGTCAAGAAATGTTAAACCAGATGCTTTGTCCCGCCAGTTTGCTGACCCTTCGGAGACCAGCGAGCCTGAGGCAGTCCTGCCTTCCTCATGCGTCGTGGCGGCTGTTCAGTGGGAGATCGAGTCTCTTGTGAAGACTGCACTTGCCACGGACCCGGGACCGGGTGATGGACCTCCCAACCTACTCTTTGTTCCCGAGACGGTCCGGTCTCAGGTGTTGCAGTGGATTCACACCTCCCGTTTTGCTGGTCACCCTGGGATGAGACGCACGTTGACGCTGCTTAGGAGACATTTTTGGTGGCCTTCAATGGAAACTGACGTTCGGGCTTTTGTGGCAGCCTGTTCAACCTGTGCTCGGGGCAAAGCCTCCCATCAGTCCCCTTCGGGGCTGCTGCTACCCCTCCCAGTTCCCAGCCGTCCCTGGTCCCACATTGCCATGGATTTTGTCACCGGCCTACCCAAGTCTGAAGGTAATGATACTATACTTACCATTGTGGACAGATTCTCTAAATCTGTCCACTATATAGCATTACCAAAATTACCGTCTGCCAGTGAGACAGCGGACCTCCTAGTCCAACATGTATTCCGTCCCCATGGAATACCTGTGGACATCGTATCTGATAGAGGCCCACAGTTTACTTCCCGTGTTTGGAAGGGTTTCTGTTCTGCTTTGGGTGCTTCCGTTAGTCTGTCCTCAGGGTTTCATCCCCAGACCAACGGTCAAACAGAAAGAGCCAATCAAAACCTCGAAGCAACCCTTCGTTGTGTGGCTGCTCAACATCCATCATCCTGGGCTAAACATCTGCCCTGGATAGAGTACGCCCACAACTCCCTCACCGCCTCTGCCACCGGTCTTTCACCCTTCGAGGTTACCATGGGTTATCAACCCCCTCTGTTTCCTGCTCAGGAGAAGGAATTGGCTGTTCCTTCGGTTCAGGAGAACCTCCGCCGCTGCCAGAGAGTGTGGAGCGACGCTCGGGAAGCATTGCTTCGGACCACCGACAGGAACAAGACAACAGCGGATAGGAGCAGGACTCCCGCACCTGTGTTTCATCCTGGTCAAGAGGTTTGGCTGTCATCTAAGAACGTACCTCTTCGTACCAAATCACGCAAGCTGTCTCCTCGGTACCTGGGTCCGTTTGTGGTGGAATCCATCATTAACCCCGCTGCGGTTCGTTTGAAGTTGCCTTCAGCCATGAAGATACACCCTACCTTCCACGTCTCCCAACTGAAACCTGTGTCCTCCAGCCTTTTGTGTCCGCCGGCTGATCCACCTCCACCTGTTCGCCTCATTGACGACCATCCGGCCTACACCGTCAGTAGGCTCCTGGACTCTCGGAGGCGGGGTAGGGGTCTCCAATACCTAGTCGATTGGGAAGGTTATGGACCAGAGGAGAGGTCTTGGGTCCCTAAGCGTTTTGTGTTGGATCCTCAGCTGATCACGGACTTCCATCACGACAACCCTGACAGGCCTGGTGGGTCGCCAGGTGGCGACCATTGAGGGGGGGGTACTGTTATGTGGGCAGCTTGTCTCTCCCTTTTCTGTTTCCCTTCCTCCTTGTTTTGTCCCCTCTTTTTCTGTTGTATGTGTGTTTGTCCCCTTTATGTGGGTGTGTCTGGAGTGGAGCAGGGGGCGTGCTCAGGATCTGCCTCTCCTGTGCAGCTGCGGGTTGTTTCCAGTGATTCCTGCCTACGCAGCTGCATCCTATTCTCTCATCAACCTGCACTACTTATTCCTGGGCATGGCTCTCCACCGGCGCCAGATCGTTGTTCTTACCAGAGCGGTAACTTGGCTCACCAGTAAAGTTATTTTGTCTTTGTCTTCAGCCTGGCTCTCCACTCTCCTTTACCTGTCGTTTGTTTTGTCTTCAGTTCGGACATACCTCCCAACCTGCCTGCCTTCCTGCCGGTCGGTCTGCCTGCCTGCCTGCCTGCCTCAGCCTCTCCTTCCTCCGGAGCCGACTAGCCCACTCTGTTCCTTTACGTCAGTTGTTTTTGGACTAAGACAATTTGAACTTTTATTAAAACATTTTTGTTTCTTCCACTCCCTTTGTCGTGTTGGTTTCTCTGAGTGCTGGGTTGAACCATAGCCATAACAATTCCAGCCTTGTGTAGGTCTACAATCTTGTCCCTAACATCCTTGGAAAGCTCTTTGGTCTTGGTCATGGTGGAGAGTTTGGAATCTGATTCATTGATTGCTTCTGTGGACAGCTGTCTTTTATAAAGGTAACAAGCTGAGATTAGGAGCACTCCCTTTAAGAGTGTGCTCCTAATCTCAGCTCGTTACCTGTGTAAAAGACACATGGGAGCCAGAAATCTTTCTGATTGAGAGGGGGTCAAATACTTCCCTCATTAAAATGCAAATCAATTTATAACATTTTTGACATGCGTTTTTCTGGATTGTTTTGTTGTTATTCTGTCTCTCACTGTTCAAATAAACCTACCATTAAAATTATAGACTGATCATTTCTTTGTCAGTGGGCAAACGTACAAAATCAGTAGGGGATCAAATACTTTTCTCCCTCACTGTATATAGGGGCAATACCAGAATAAATGATCTAGTGATTCTGTCTCTTCGTAGCAAAATCTACAGATGTGAGATTGTTGTATGCCCCATATATATAGCGTTCTGTTGGTGGCAAGAATTGTATTTAATAATTTAAATTGAAAAACTCAAAGTGTTGAATTAAGTGTTGTTTTTTGGACCAGTTCATAAACCATGTGTCATGGAATCGGTACATCGAAAGTCTCTTCCCCTTTATTTTGCAACCTGTATGGTGCAGCTGTTAACATTTTTGTCCTCAAATGAAACTGGTATATTTTTCTATTTATGTCAATTTCTTTCAGCCAATTTGTATCTTTAATATATGGCAGGCAAACAAGTTCCCTACCTTTTCCACTTGCCTCCTCCATTTTTGTGGTAATGCTGCAATCAGTTGGTTGTAAGTTTGCATTGAGCAGACATTCCCATATATTTTCGATAGCTGCATATGTGACATAACTCCACCGTTACTATTCATTATATCATTAATAAATATAATACCAATACAAAATAAAAAATACATAAGAATGTTTTTTTATTAATCAGTATATTTGAGTTTAACCATAACATTTGTTGTAATATTTGTTCTATCTTTTCTGGAGGATAAAACTGAAATTGTAACCAGCTTTGTATGGCTTGTTTAAGAAAAGGCGATACTTTAAACAAAATTTCATTTTCAATTAGTCGGAAATGAGAAGTTATAATCTGTATAAAGGCAAAAAGGCAATTTTTGAACAAAGGATGAGCCTTTCTTAATAATCTACTGGAGAACCATTTTGGGTTTAAGTATAACTTGTATGAGTGAAGCGTTTAGTGAGAGGTTTAAAGCTTTAATATTTAATAATTGTAGCACCCCAAACTCATATTCAGTATATACATAGGCACGTTTAATTTGTCTGGCTTAGCATTCCACATAAAATGAAATATCTTTTGCTCATATGATTTAAAAAATGTGTCTTCTGGAGTAGGCAGTGCCATTAGTAAGTACGTAAACTGTGATAGGACCAAAGAGTTAATCAATGTGATTTTTTCTTAAATAGACAAGTATTTACCTCTCCATGGTTGCAGAATCCTATCTATTTTTGCAAACTTTCTATTGAAATTGTTTGTGGTAAGTTCATTTATATTTTTTAAGTTGTGAATACCAAGTATGTCTACTTCACCATCCGCCCATTTTATTGGTAAACTACAAGGTAGTGTAAACACTATCTTTTAACGATCAAGTACGTAATATGGTACACTTGTCATAATTAGGTTTTAGTCCAGAGAGGCTAGAAAAGTGATCAAGATCTTCAATGAGACTGTGCAGGGATCCAGATTGCGCACTTAAGAAAAAACTTGAATCATCAGCATACATTGACACTTTTGTTTTTATCCCCTGGATTGTTAACCCCTTGATGTTCTTGTTGGATCTAATTTTAATAGCTAGCATTTCAATTGCCATAATAAATAGATATGGAGACAACGGACAGCCTTGTTTTACTCAATACTTTCTGAGAAGTAACCATTATTTACTATTTTACATCGGGGGTTGCTGTACATAACTTTAACCCATTGTATAAGAGATTCACTGAAATTAAATCAATCCAGGTATTTATATATAAATTCTAGTCGTACTTTATTAACCGCCTTTTCAAAATCTGCTATGAAGACCAGGCCTGGTATCTTTGATGTTTCATAATGTTCAATTGTTTCAAGTAATTGTCGTATTTTATCTCTAATATATCGTCCATGTAAAAAACCTGTCTGATCAGGATGAACAAATTCTGGTAAAACCTTTTTTATTCTGTGCTATGCATTTCGTCAGGATTTTCACATCACAACAACATTGAAGTGTAAGAGGCCTCCAGTTTTTTAAATGGACTGGATCTTTATACTTACCACCTGGGTCCTGTTTTAGTAGTAATGCAATCAGACCTTCTTGTTGAGTACCTGAAAGTCTACCATTTTATAGGAGTAATTAAAACATGGTAATAATGGATCTTTTAGTACATCAAAAAAAGGTCTGATATACCTCTACTGGTATACCATCAAGCCCTGGTGTTTTTCCAGACTGAAAATATTTAATTGCCTCAAAAAGTTCCTCTTCTGTAAGTTGGCCTTCACACAGGTCTTTCTGTAAATGTGTTAATTTTACATTATTATTAGGAAGGAAATCCTTACTGTCAATTAGGTTATAATTGTGGAGTAACTACAATGTTGTTGATCCATCCTCATTTTTCTCCTATCACAGCCATTAAACTCTGTAACTGTTTTACAGTCAATATTGGCTTCATAGTGAAATCCCTGAGCGGTTTCCTTCCTCTCTGGCAACTGAATTAGGAAGGATGCCTGTATCTTTGTAGTGACTGGGTTTAATGATACACCATCCAAAGTGTAATTAAACACTATTATTGCACACAGAGTGAGTCCATGCAACTTATTATGTGACTTGTTAAGCACATTTTTACTCCTGAACTTATTTAGGCTTGCCATAACAAAGGGGTTGAATACTTACTGACTAAAAACATTTCAGCTTTTCATTTTTTATTAATTTGTAAGAATGTCTAAAAACATATTTCTACTTTGACATTATGGGGTTTTGTGTGTAGGCCAGTGACACAAAATCTCAATTTAATCAATTTTAAATTCAGGCTGTAACACAACAAAATGTGGAAAAAGTCAAGGGATGTGAAAACTTTCTGAAGGCACTGTAACATTGAAGTGCTGAAAGCCATGTTCAAAGCAAGCACTTCTTTCTCGATGGTGGAGTAGTGCTTTTTGCTAGGAGGCTAACTTCTTTGAAAAGTACCCCACAGTGTGCTCAATATCGCTGTCGTCTTGCTGTAGGAGCACCTGCGACTTAATGGGCTGGGGGGCTCCCACAAGAAGAAACTGCTTTTTCTCGCTCTCATTTTTATTTTTTAAGTTAGCTCGTAAACCTGAAGGATAGCAGCTTTAACAGAGTCATAATCTGAACTCTGCTCAAGAGATAAAGTGGCGTACACTTTCTGAGCTTTTCCCACAAGACTACTTTGTAGGAGCATGACCAGATATCGTGCGGCCACTTTAGGGACGTGGCAGTCCGCTCAAACAGAGTAAAATATACGTACACCTCCTTTTTGTTAAAAGGCGGGACAAGCCGGCTGTTCCGACCAAGATCAAACTCTGCTGAGGGGGGAGGACAGCCTGTCTCGATTCGGAGTACTTCCAGATTACCTCTTTAAATTGGATGGCATGCACACGTTCTTCATCTTCTCCGTACGTTCTGGCTGCACATAATTTTTCCTTTTCTATTTGCACTAACTAATTTTTTTTTTTTTTTTTTTACATTTTAGTAATTTAGCAGACGCTCTTAACCAGAGCGACTTACAGTTAGTGAGTGCATACATTATATATATATATTTTTTTCATACTGGCCCCCCGTGGGAATCGAACCCACAACCCTGGCGTTGCAAACGCCATGCTCTACCAACATCCCTGCCTGCCATTCCCTCCCCTACCCTGGACGACGCTGGGCCAATTGTGCACCGCCTCATGGGTCTCCCGGTCGCGGCCGGCTACGACAGAGCCTGGATTCGAACCAGGATCTCTAGTGGCACAGCTAGCACTGCGATGCAGTGCCTTAGACCACTGCGCCACTCGGGTTCTCTTTTCTTGTCCTCAACCCCTAACTTCTGTTTCTCCAATTTTGCCTGTAGTTCTACTCCCGCAGCTGCACATCTACGGGCTTCTCTCTACTCCCCGTAGGATCCTTTTCATCATCATCATCATCATCATCATCATCACCCCCCCCCCCCCCTCAGGAGACTAAAAAGATTTGGCATGGGTCCTCAGATCCTCAAAAAATTCTACAGCTGCACCATCGAGAGCATCCTGACTGGTTGCATCACCGCCTGGTATGGCAACTGCTTGGCCTCTGACCGCAAGGCACTACAGAGGGTAGTGCGTACGGCCCAATACATCACTGGGGCAAAGCTCCCTGCCATCCAGGACCTCTATACCAGGCGGTGTCAGAGGAAGGCCCTCAAAATTGTCAAAGACTCCAGCCACCCTAGTCATAGACTGTTCTCTCTGCTACCGCACGGCAAGCGGTACCGGAGTGCCAAGTCTAGGTCCAAAAGACTTCTCAACAGCTTCTACCCCCAAGCCATAAGACTCCTGAACAGCTAATCATGGCTACCCGGACTATTTGCACTGCCCCCCCACCCCATCCTTTTTACGCTGCTGCTACTCTGTTAAGTATTTATGCATAGTCACTTTAACTCTACCCACATGTACATATTACCTCAACTACCTCAACTAGCCGGTGCCCCCGCACATTGACTCTGCAACGGTACCCCCCTGTATATATAGCCTCCCTACTGTCACTTTATTTTACTGTATATATAGCCTCCCTACTGTCACTTTATTTTACTTCTGCTCTTTTTTTCTCAACACTTTTTTTGTTGTTGTTTTATTCTTACTTTTTTTGTTTAAAATAAATGCACTGTTGGTTAAGGGCTGTAAGTAAGCATTTCACTGTAATGTCTGCACCTGTTGTATTCGGCGCATGTGACCAATAAAAGTTGATTTGATTTGATTTGATTTGATTTGATCACCCTCTCTCTCCGGGAGGATTTCCTTCTCCACCAAAGCAGCATCAAGTAACTCTTTGACTACTGCTTTTGAATCGGCAGAGGTCATACTTATGTCATACTGCTTTGCAATGTTGAGCAGATTCACCTTCGTACACTTATCTAGTATCTCCCAAGTAGGGTTTTCTACAAATGCTCCCAAATCAAAGTCCATGTTTTGTTCCCTATGTGCTTATGAAACATTCACTAATCCTATAACCCCAATGTTGGTTGGTAGCGACAGAAACTCTACAACAATAGTATTGTTTGAACACTCAAATATTTTGGCACAGTAGAGCTTCAGAGTAGGTGATTAGAGCGAACATAGGGGTGTCTACTGGTTGCTGGCCAAGTAAATAGAGTAGGGTCTTAAAAGACACCAACCATGGACACCCACTGGATTTGCATGAGAACAGACAAATAAAATAAAAAACACACCAACTTAGGAAAGGGAGGAGTAGGGGAGGATGAAGGCTTTGTTCGGCTGGGTGGAAGAGATAACATGACATGTAGCTCTTCCAACGTCTCCTCCCCACCTGATGGACTGGGCTAGCAGGTCTTAAATACCAGCTGGGCAGTTCAATACAGTTGAAACAGATACTGACTAACGAGGTGACTCCAATCAGTGCACCCCACAACGTGTTAAGGTACTAGGTACACATGCTAAAATGGAGAGAAAAACCAAGCCTGTAACAATGTGCGTGGCCATAGAGCTGTATTTTCATGTCATCTGACATTAGCACCGGTTCCAATCTAAGTGCCAATGCCTTTTAGAAAACTCCAGGTGTTTACATTTGTTGGATGACATGAAAATAGAGTGGTGAGTTTGGTGTCGAAATAAGGCTGCATAAACAAAAAAGAACCCCATACCTACTGTAAAATATGGTGGTGTACCTTTGATGTTATGGAACTATTTTGATTCCAGTTGTCCTGGGACCCTTGTTAAGGTCAATGGCATCATGAACTTTAGCCAGTACCAGGACATTTTAGCCAAAAACCTGGTTGCCTCTGCCAGGAGGCTGAAACTTGGCAGCAAGTGGATTTACCAGGGAGACAATAACCCCAAGCACACATCATAATCCACAAAGAAATTGTTAATTGACCTCAAATTCAACATTTTCCAATGGTCAGTCTCTGAACTAGAACCCCATTGAAAACCTGTGGTTTGAATTGAAGAGGGCAGTCCATAAGCGCTGATGAAGGATATTAAGGATCTGGAAGGATTCTGTATGGAGGAATGGTCCCAATGTGTTCTCCAATCTCACAAAACATTTTAGAAAAAGGCTCAGTGCTATTATCCTCGCAAGGTGAGGTATTGAAAGGTACTGAAAACAGGGGTGCCAATCATTTTGACCACTATCATTTTGAGAAAAAATATATGACTTGTTAAACAAAATCTATTTCTCTGAGCAATTGTATTAGTATAAAATACAATAATTTTCCCATTATCTTGAGCATACAAATATTATTTATTTTATACATTATTTTTTGCTCATCTTTATCAAGGGTGTAATTTAATCAATTACAATTATAATTACAATCATTTTGGACCCCACTGTACAGTCATGTACTGTCAGTCAGGTGTTTGTGAAAGAGAGTGCGAGTTTATGTAGGCCTATTGATTGGTGCATTGCCTGCTCTGAAACAAGTACAAAATAGTGATATCACCGTCAAATAAAGTCCAACCGACTTGCTTTTTTCAAATTAATAGAACATTCTCAGCTGGATGTTTTTATGATGTTCCTCCTCGTGATTCTTGGGAGGTGTTTTGAAAGGCATTTAGGAATCAGGAACTCACTGAAATGTATGGTCAAGACATATTTTGAAGGGCCTGAAAAGCTGGTTGTTGTTTTAATCAATCAATCCTGACATGTATAAAATGGTAATCGTCAAGTCCTTGTAGATGACACTGGTGGAAAGAGGAATCAAACGGAGCCATCTTTATTCATGAGACCTTGATTGTGTCTTTTACAAATACCTGAGTTTTACATTATATGAGGAAAATAATTATTATACTGAGGTCCAAACCAAATAATACAGATGCAGGAGACTTGAGTTGTCCACTGTCCATTTTATGATGAGTCTGTCCTTTTCATATTAACTGGGAACTAACTCAATCTCAAAAGAGACCGTAGCTGGGATGTAGCCTATAGTTGTTGCCAGATGGTATTTCAAAATAGAGTCCTCATGCATGACAAAAGATCAACCAAAGACCAGCTCTGGTCGACTAAATGAAGGCAGAGCCAAACAAAAAGCCAAGCTTAGGAGGAAAGCAACCACCAGGGTCATGGGGAAAGAGAGGAAAGAGAGAAAAAGAAGAGCGAGATGAGTGTCTACAGGTACAAAGAGAAGGAAGTGTTGAGAGAGGGCTTGTGGGTACGTACCAGGGAAAGCAGGGGTGGTCTGTCCGAGGGGGGTAAAGGGGGTTTGCTGCATAGCCAACTGGTGGAGCTTGGTCAACTGCTGAGGGGGGTAGGAGCGACAGTAGAACTAAGAGGTTATTGTAATAACACAAGGTCACACCGACAAGAAATCAAGAACTTAAAACTAGAACAGTGAGGAGAAACAGTGAGGAGAGGAAGCATGGCACATGGTGGTGGGAGACGAGAGAGCAAAAGAGAGACAGACAGAGAGACAGAGAGAATGAGAGACACAGAGAGAGAGAGCGAGAGAGAACTTGAGAAGGACTTAGCCCAATATGGTTGAGATGGGGTGTTATATTTGCTGCTGTATCCAGTTTGTAATAGCAGATGGATTGCGTAATCAGCAGAGATGCAGCTTTTTCACAGGGAAGATCAACACAGACAACTTGTTGCATTATAATATTTTCCATTGATTGGTAATGAAGACATCAACTAACTTCTTAACATTCTAATTTAATGCATCTATCTGTGATGCAATGTCTGTGTGAACACTTCAATCTGGTTGGTTTTCTGGTTAAAGGTCCAGTAATTTGAGTTGCTTTGCAACATTTATCGTAATGTCTATGATATGAATATAATTGAAAGGTCATAATCTGTTAAAAATGTTTGACTTGCCTACCCCTCCCTATTTGTTGAAAAGTATATTTCCCAAAAACTAGTCGATTCTGTATTCACATCATGTACCAAGGATCACGTTGCTTTTCGGTAGTGTAGCCAGACGAAGCTAGCCTGTCAAAAATGGCTGACTCACGTACCCAGACGAAGCTAGCCTGTCAAAAATTGCTGACTCACGTCCGAAATTGTCTGATTAAATAAATATAGCCCTGAGACACAGCTGTAGTCTCCATTATTATGTCGCCTAGAGTTGGAGTCTACAACTGTTTCAAGGCTAAAATACAGTGAATACTGCAATTGCAATCACAAACCTTATGAGCTAGACTTAAGGTTATGCAATTAGACAAGCTAAGGAAAGAAAACGTCTACATTTGTTGTATAGTTTTAATGTTTTATTTAAGATTAGCCATGACTGGTTTGGGGCTGAAACTGTCTGTTTCAATTTAGAACACAGAACGACGTGATCTTACAGGCATTGGCCAGTAACTTAAATCTGTGTGAGATCGTAGTTTGTCATTTCACAAAATGTGACTTATTGGACCTGGAAAGGGATAGTTATTTCTTTTTTTTTCTTTTTTTTTTACTGTTGTTTCATCCAAAACTCCTTAATTCAAAACTGTATTCAGGTCACTTTGGTGCATAACGATGGTGCATAACCATGATGGAACAATATGCTCATCTTACAAAGTGGATGACACATCAGTCTGAAATTCACAAATCCTGTTTTTCTTCTTTACAATTTATCATCTAGTAACATACAGTATAAATCCTGATTGACCACTCAAACAATTTCTTACAGTAAGCCAGAGATGGACAACCTTGCCAAGACCAACAAGACAACCTTCATGGGCCTGGCTGTCAGTCAAACAACACTTGGCCCATATGAAACTTAAAAGTTGACAATCTTCCCTCACTGTCTATCATTGCTATCAATAATGAGCGAGACGGATGCTTGTGAATGCTCTCACCCATTAAAGAGTAGCTTAAATGAGGGTGGGGAGGATGTCGAGGCCCTACTTGAGTGATTGTAATGTCAACCAATGGCTCCCCTGCCATCAATCACTGCCTTCTCCGAATTAAAAGACCTAACACGCGATAGCTCTCGAGATGCTCGAGACAGATTAAGTGAAATTATTAATGGAGACTGCAGTTGAAGTCGGAATGTTACATACACCTTAGCCAAATATATTTAAACTTTTTCACAATTCCTGACATTTAATCCTAGTAAAAATGCCCTGTCTTAGGTCAGTTAGGATCACCCGTTTATTTTAAGAATGTGAAATGTCAGAATAATAATAATTATAATAATAGTAGAGAGAACGATTTATTTCTGCTTTTATTTATTTCATCACATTCCCAATGGGTCAGAAGTTTACATACACTCAATTAGTATTTGGTAGCATTGCCTTTAAATTGTTTAACTTGGGTCAAACGTTTCGGGTAGCCTTCAACAGGTTTCCCACAATAAGTTGGGTGAATTTTGGCCCATTTCTCCTGACAGAGCTGGTGTACTTGAATCAGGTTTGTAGGCCTCCTTGCTCACACACGCTTTTTCAGTTATGCCCACACATTTTCTATAGGATTGAGGTCAGGGCTTTGTGATGGCCACTCCAATACCTTGACTTTGTTGTCCTTAAGCCATTTTGCCACAACTTTGGAATTATGCTTGGGGTCATTGTTCATTTGGAAGACCCATTTGCAACCAAGTTTTAACTTCCTGACTAATGTCTTGAAATGCTTCAATATATCCACATAATTTTCCTTCCTCATGATGCCATCTATTTTGTGAAGTGTACCAGTCCCTCCTGCAGCAAAGCACCCCCACAGCATGATGCTGCCACCCCCATGCTTCACGGTTGGGATGGTGTTCTTCGGCCTGCAAGCCCCCCCTTTTTCCTCCAAACATAACAATGGTCATTATGGCCAAACAGTTCTATTTTTGTTTCATCAGACCAGAGGACATTTCTCCAAAAAGTGCCATCTTTGTCCCCATGTGCAGTTGCAAACCGTAGTCTGGCTTTTTTATGGCGGTTTTGGAGCAGTGGCTTCTTCCTTGCTGAGCGGCCTTTCAGGTTATGTTGATATAGGACTCATTTTACTGTGGATATAGATACTTTTGTACCTGTTTCCTCCAGCATCTTCACAAGGTACTTTGCTGTTGTTCTGGGATTGATTTGAACTTTCCTCATCAAAGTATGTTCATCTCTAGGAGACTTCCTGAGCGGTATGACGTCTACAAATAGGTCTTGACTGATTTCTTTTGATTTTCCCATGATGTCAAGCTTTGAAGGTAGGCCTTGAAATACATCCACAGGAACACGTTCAATTGACTCAAATCAGAAGCTTCTAAAGCCATGACATCATTTTCTGGAATTTTCCAAGCTGTTTAAAGGCACAGTCAACTTAGTGTATGTAAACTTCTGACCCACTGGAATTGTGATACAGTGAATTATAAGTGAAATAATTTGTCCGTAAACAATTGTTGGAAAAATTACTTGTGTCATGCACAAAGTAGATGTCCTAACCAACTTGCCAAAACTATAGTTTGTTAACAAGAAATTCGTGGAGTGGTTGAAAAACGAGTTTTAATGACTCCAACCTAAGTGTATGTAAACTTCCGACTTTTTTATTGTCCAGAAAAGATAGAACAAATATTACAACAAACATTAGGGTTAAACTCAAATATACTGATTAATAAATAAACATTCTTTATGAAAAAGAAAAAAAAAAGTATTATATTTATTATTGATATTATGAATAGAAATGGTGGAGTTATGTCACATATGCAGCTTTCGAAAATATATGTGAATGTCTGCTCAATCCAAACTTATTAGCAACTGATTGCAGCATTACCACAAAAATGGCGGCAAGTGGAAGAGGGAGAAGTTGGGGAACTTGTTTGTCTGCCATATATTAAAGATACAAATTGGCTGAAAAGAATTGGCTTAAATAGAAAAATATACCAGTTTCATTTGAGGACAGAAATGTTGACAGCTGCGCCATACAGGTTGCAAAATAAATGGGAAGAGATGTTCAATGTACAGATTCCATGGCACATGGTTTATGAACTGATACAAAAAACAACACTTAATTCAACACTTTTAGTTTTTCAATTTAAATTATTATACAACATTCTTGCCACCAACAGAATACTATGTATATGGGACATACAACAATGTCAGCTCTGTAGATTTTGCTGCGAAGATACAGAATCACTAGATAATTTATTCTGGCCCCTATGTAGCTTGTTTCTGGTTCAAATGAACCTTACAAATAGCAGTGTTGGGCGATTTGGAAAGCCATAGTCAGTCAATAAATAATATAATAGTACTTGCAAGAAAGGTTTTCATCTTTATCTCACAATCTGTGGATACTATGCAAGTAGAAAGGTAAAAAATGTATGTAAAACCTCACAGCACAATTGAAAAATATATGTCACATGGAAACCAAACGAGGGTGGTCTATGGTGATAGGTGGAATGGGCGGAGAATGGCTGAGGGGTGGGATTAAATAGCTTATGTTTGGTAAGGTATTATTTGTATGTGATTGCTGTATATAAAAGTACCATGTACAGTGGGGAGAACAAGTATTTGATACACTGCCGATTTTGCAGGTTTTCCTACTAACAAAGCATGTAGAGGTCTGTAATTTTTATCATAGGTACACTTCAACTGTGAGAGACGGAATCTAAAACAAAAATCCAGAAATTCACATTGTATGGTTTTTAAGTAATTAATTTGCATTTTATTGCATGACATAAGTATTTGATCACCTACCAACCAGTAAGAATTCCGGCTCTCACAGACCTGTTAGTTTTCTTTAAGAAGCCCTCCTGTTCTCCACTCATTACCTGTATTAACTGCACCTGTTTGAACTCGTTACCTGTATAAAAGACACCTGTCCACACACTCAATCAAACAGACTCCAACCTCTCCACAATGGCCAAGACCAGAGAGCTGTGTAAGGACATCAGGGATAAAATTGTAGACCTGCACAAGGCTGGGATGGGCTACAAGACAATAGGCAAGCAGCTTGGTGAGAAGGCAACAACTGTTGGCACAATTATTAGAAAATGGAAGAAGTTCAAGATGACGGTCAATCACCCTCGGTCTGGGGCTCCATGCAAGATCTCACCTCGTGGGGCATCAATGATCATGAGGAAGCTGAGGGATCAGCCCAGAACTACACGGCAGGACCTGGTGAATGACCTGAAGAGAGCTGGGACCAGAGTCTCAAAGATAACCATTAGTAACACACTACGCCGTCATGGATTAAAATCCTGCAGCGCACGCAAGGTCCCCCTGCTCAAGCCAGCGCATGTCCAGGCCCGTCTGAAGTTTGCCAATGACCATCTGGATGATCCAGAGGAGGAATGGGAGAAGGTCATGTGGTCTGATGAGACAAAAATATAGCTTTTTGGTCTAAACTCCACTCGCCGTTTTTGGAGGAAGAAGAATGATGAGTACATCCCCAAGAACACCATCCCAACCGGGAAGCATGGAGGTGGAAACATCATTCTTTGGGGATGCTTTTCTGCAAAGGGGACAGGACGACTGCACCGTATTGAGGGGAGGATGGATGGGGCCATGTATCGCGAGATCTTGGCCAACAACCTCCTTCCCTCAGTAAGAGCATTGAAGATGGGTCGTGGCTGGGTCTTCCAGCATAACAACGACCCGAAACACACAGCCAGGGCAACTAAGGAGTGGCTCCGTAAGAAGCATCTCAAGGTCCTGGAGTGGCCTAGCCAGTCTCCAGACCTGAACCCAATAGAACATCTTTGGAGGGAGGTGAAAGTCCGTATTGCCCAGCGACAGCCCCGAAACCTGAAGGATCTGGAGAAGGTCTGTATGGAGGAGTGGGCCAAAATCCCTGCTGCAGTGTGTGCAAACCTGGTCAACACCTACAGGAAACGTATGATCTCTGTAATTGCAAACAAAGGTTTCTGTACCAAATATTAAGTTCTGCTTTTGTGATCTATCAAATACTTATGTCATGCAATAAAATGCAAATTAATTAATTAAAAATCATACAATGTGATTTTCTGGATTTTCTGGATAAAAATTACAGACCTCTACATGCTTTGTAAGTAGGAAAACCTGCAAAATCGGCAGTGTATCAAATATTTGTTCTCCCCACTGTATGTAAAATGTATGTATATGTAGCAGAAAAGCTGTAAAAAAAAAAAAAAAAGAAGACGGGGAGGTGGTGGATGGGTTAATGGAGACTATGTATGGCCTTGTGGAAATTAGGAGGAGTCCACACCCAGACGACCAGTTCTATCACATTCTACTTAGTCCTAAGCACTGCAACAGAGCACGGCATCAGTCAAAAGCAATTTCCTGGGTGTGGAGACTGTTGGGTGTATGCGATTCTAAATCTGAAAAAATCACTCCAAACCAAGAACTTGTTCCTTAAGTGCCGTCATTTTAAAAATGGAACAGGCCAAGACCTGAGAAGTGAAGGTTTCAGAATGCTTTCACTGAAAACAATGTTGTATTAATATTACTGGTTAATATTAGTAGGTGTAAATCTAAGAAATGTGCAGACTTTTGACAGTAATAAGATTTGACAGCTGAGACTTGGAACTCACATCTGGGTGTGGGATGGCATATTGTCCCTGAATTGTGTAGGCCTGTATGGAGGAAGAAGAAACACAAAAACTGAATATTATTATCTATCTTCTCAGGGAATAGGGCTTATACATGTAACCTCAGAGACTACTCTGAAGTTCAATTTTTACAATTATTTCAGACTTAAGTACTGTCTCATTCATATAGTCTTTGTTTCCCTTGGAAGCATTTTATACTTGACAATGTTGCATAACGTTTATATAATATATGAACACTGAACAATTTCAAACCACTGATATTCTCTGTGAATGAACTAACATGACATTTGAAAAACTTGCCTTATATGATGTCCCTTTAATAGGTGATAGTCAACGACATTTTTGTACTTTGATGCCTTGACTATAAATACTATTCATTACATTTAATATTTTTGACTAATTTACAGTAGTGGTAGTGGATGAGTAGTGGTATTAGTAGCAGTAGCAGTATTCAAGAATGTTAAAGGTAGAATCAGCGAAAAGACATTGCCACAAGCAGCACCGCAGATATTGAGATGAGCAAGTGGTAAGACTTCGCTCTCACACAGTCAAACAGTCTGCGCATGTGCACAGTTACGCTTCATGCTGTTCACAGCGTGGTAGCCAGGGCACCAAAACAGTGGAGGAGTTGAGCCTCGTGCTTCCACGCTCTTAGTTGTTGCGGAAATTGACTCACTATGTTACTTTCTGCATCTAGACTTTTTTTATACAAAGTATGTGGACACCCCTTCAAAATATTGGATTTGGCTATTTCAGCCAAACCCATTTCTGACAGGTGTATGACATCGAACACACAGCCATGCAATCTCCATAGACAAACATTGGCAATAGAATGGCCTTATTGAAGAGCTCAGTCACTTTCAACGTGGCACCATCATAGGATACCACCTTTCCAATAAGTCAGTCCGTCAAATTTCTGCCCTGCTAGAGCTGCCCTGGTCAACTATAAGTGCTGTTATCGTGAAGTGAAAATGTCTAGGAGCAACAACGGCCCAGCCGTGAAGTGGTAGGCCATGGGACTGGCGAGTGCCGAAGCGCCGAGTGCGTAAAAATCGTCTGTCCTCAGTTGCAACACTCACTACCGAGTTCGAAACTGCCTCTGGAAGCAACTTCCGCACAAGAACTGTTAGCCGGGAGCTTCATGAAATGGGTTTCCATGCCCGAGCAGCCGCACACAAGTCTAAGATCATCATGCGCAATGCCAAGCGTCGGCTAGAGTGGTGTAAAGCACGTCGCCATTGGACCCTGGAGCAATGGAAACGTGTTCTCTGGATTGATGAATCACGCTTCACCATCTGGCAGTCCGATGGACAAATCTGGATTTGGCGGATGCTAGGAGAACGCTACCTGCCCCAATGAATAGTGCCAACTGTAACGTTTGGTGGAGGAGTAAAAATGGTCTGGGGCTATTTTTCATGGTTCGTGCTAGGCCACTTAGTTCCAGTGAAGGGAAGTCTTAACGCTACAGCATACAATGACATTCTAGACAATTCTGTGCTTCCAACTTTGTGGCAACAGTTTGGGGAATGCCCTTTCCTGTTTCAGCATGACAATGCCCCCATGCACAAAGCGAGGTCCATACAGAAATGGTTTGTCGAAATCGGTGTGGAAGAACTTGACTGGCCTGCACAGAGCCCTGACCTCAACCCCATCAAACACCTTTGGGATGAATCGGAACGCCGATTGCGAGCCAGGCCTAATCGCCCAACATCAGTGCCCGACCTCACTAATGCTCTTGTGGTTCAAGACACTTTTTTTGTACTTTGTTCTTGGTACTTGAATGAGGAAGTCAACATTGGAAACCCCAATATGTCCACATACTTTTGGCCATGTAGTAATCTACCTCAATTACCCCGTATCCCTGCACATCTACTTGGGACTGGTACCCGTGTATATAGCCAGGTTATCGTTAATCATTGTGTATTTATTCCTTGTTATTATTTATGAATTGTTTCTGTTTTTCTATTATATCTCATTTTTTTCTCTCTGCATTGTTGGGAAGGGCCTATAAGTAATAATTTCACTGTTAGTCTACACCTGTTGTTTATGAAGCATGTGACAAATACAATCTTATTTGATATATTGTTAAGAATTCCCCCCGGAAGAGAAGGTTTTGTATATTTCACCGTCATAAATGTCACCAAGTATATTCTCTGATGTTGCCCATGTATATCTGTGATTAAGGGAGTCTCTCACTTTAACATTTTCAAGCAGACCTTGTACTTGAGAATCTATAGGAAGGGTAACAAGGTCGCTCCTATTCTTCAAATCATTGATGCCACATGACCTGTTACAGTTTGGGCATATATATTGTTGTGTTGGATTACCCTGTTTCTGACTTAAATGTTTGAAGGCCTTACTAAACAAATGGTTAGTAGGCAGTGCAGTTGACAGAATATGTCATTGATTAATTGTAGGTCTGTCAAAGCAACTTTGGTCAAGGCTGTTATAGCAGCAAAGGGGGGACCAACTCCATGTTAATGCCCATGATTTTGGAATGAGATGTGTCCACATACTTTTGGTAATGTAGTGTACGTCATATCACTGAGACTACCTTTAAAAAGATGTTAACAAGTCATCAGGAATGTTAAAAGGATATGATATATTTTTGAAAGAGGAGGGGTGCACTGTACAATGAGAGCTTGCATGCAAGTCATTAGTTAGGAGTGCTTTGAAACACAATCTATGGTTAACCCACAAAGGTGTTAAAAGTCCAATAGCCATGCAGTCCATTTTGGTCTTGACGTCCTAAAGGACCCCTCATCGTGCAGGTTTCTGTTCCAACCCCCCCATCCCAACCCCTGGTTATAATTTTAATGCTACTGTCAAGAGGTGGACATGAGATTAATTGAACAGAATTAAGTGAAAGTCGGAGCAAAAACGTCTGAACAGGGGTCCTCAAGCACCAACTTCACAAACTATAATAGCCCTCTATTTAGTAGTGACCTGCAACAAGCTCCTTCCCTATATCCCTCCCTCCCTCTTGGCCTAGCTTTATAAAGTTCATAGCCGCAGGCCGTGATAGTCTATACGTCATATACGTCATATACGTCATATACGTCCACGACTAGATAAGAGCCAATCAAATGAGGTTTGTTAGAATGTAATAATGGGCCATGCTGACTATCGTGGCCTGCTCTGAACTTTGTACATTGGGCTTTACAAGAAGGGGGCGGCATGCGAGTGAGTGTGAATTTGAGAAAACCTGAGTGCACTAACAGGCAGTGGCTGGTGCTGGAATAAAAGGCTGAGGTTGGCTGCGGACGCCACCAGCAGTTCGGCTCTTACCTGGCCACCTGAAAAAATGATGGGGGTGGAGGCGGGCTTTGGGCGGTAGGGAATGGTGGCACCTTTCGGTGGGGACTAGGAGAAGAGGAAGAGGGAAGACACAGAGAGAGTGTTAGACCAGGACTGAGTGTGTGGCCGTGGGTTTAACAAGAGAGACGAGGGAGACAGAGGTTACATCCAAAATGTCACCTAAGTCGTACAGTACAGAGAGAATAGGGTGCCGTTTCAGACAGATGTGTATTCCCAGCCCAGTGTTTTTGTGAGGAGTTTGTCTGTGCCTCACTGTAGCTTTCTATTCGCCATATCTTGAAAAACAATAATGTACAGTAATAGGGGCAGCTGCAGCTCTTTGGCTGTGTTTACAGAGGCAGCCCAATTCCAATGTATTGGCGTCTGATACCTATAAGATTATTTCCTGAATGTGTTAACAGCAAAAACCACATTGAATCTGATCTTTTGAGTTTCGACTTATTCCACATTTTCGTATGTAGTTCTCAATCTTGTTACAATTCCGATGTTTCATATGCGACCTCAGATCAGATGTTTTTTTTGCACATGTCCTGCTGTTACCGCGATAACCACCCAGAATATTAAAGGAACACTGACAGGAAATGAGCATTGCATCTGTGTGATATTTCAGAGGCTACATCAGTTTGAATGTGCAAATCTGATAGGGGTCACATATAAGTGTGTGGACAGTCAGAAAAAAATATTAGATATGAAAAATAATTGGGTTCTTAGGATAGATGTATAAACACAGCCTTAGGTAGCTGCTTGAGTGAGACACAATATTTATTAATGTAGCAGTGGCACCACATACACTTTTAATATAATATAATATAATATGCGATTTAGCAAATGCTTTTATCCAAAGCGACTTACAGTCATGTGTGCATAAATTTTACGTATGGGTGGTCCCGGGGATCGAACCCACTACCCTGGCGTTAGAAGCACCATGCTCTACCAATTGAGCTACAGAGGACTTTTGGGTGAATGTAGAGTGGAATTCACTGATTAACTCCATCAGATTGTATCACTAGCCTTTGTAAGACAAAAGCTCCACGTCAGCTTAGCTGGTTATCAGACAAGAATAATCTGTACATTAGTAAGTAGACTATTGTGGAATCCAAGATAGCGTAGCAGTGCGGTCGTGTTTTTTATCTGTGTTCTGTGTTTTTTTTTTCTTCTCAATTTTACTTTTAATTCTTTAACTAAATATACTTTCCTGCAACCCGCCTCACCCAACATGGAAAAGGATTCTATTATTTCTTTATAACTTTTTTCAAGAACCTTAAACTGAAACTAGTCTAGCTGCAACCGAATGGCTACTTGCTATGAGCCACCGTTAGCGTCTTCACCATTGTCCGTGGCCTGCACTACCCATCAGCCAGCTCTAGCTCTAGCCTGGACAATTTGTCGGCCAGTCTGCACAGCGTGCTATCGACCCAGAGCATATCGGATTTTCTGCCGGAATCACTGGACCCTAGCGCCGGATCATTGCAACCAGCTAGCTGCAACCAAATGGCTGTTGTCGTTGGCTAATTACCATTGCCCCTTAGCAAGCACCAGTTAGCCTTGAGCTAGCCTCGAGCCCCGCCGATCCAACATGACTGGTTTGCCGACGAAATCGTCTGATGTGGTTTCAACAGGCTTCCCGTTACGACGTCGACCACGAAGATCCATCTGCTAGCTCCGGCCCGCTACCACACGCAAGCCGGGCCTCTTGCTCCCCAGTGCTATAGCAGCCCCCGAATCTACCTCCGAACTCTCCTATTGCTGTTCACCGGACCTTATGATAACTCAGCTATACAGCTGATGCCTGCTGGACTGTTCCTTTATACAGTACTGCATCCTGTTTATGTTTAGCCTCAGCCCAAACTTTGTCGCCATTACCAGCTGTTGTCTTAGCTCTCTGGAATAACACCTGTGACTGCTTTGTGCCTCTCTCCCATGTCAATATGCCTTGCTTAATGCTGTTTCGGTTATTTCTTATTGTACTATTTCACTGTAGAGCCCCCAGCCCAGCTCAACCTGCCTTAGACAGCTCCTTTGTCCCACCACACATACACGCGGAGACCGACTCAATCTGTGCCTCCAGTGATGCTATCTCTTTCATCGTTACCCAACGCTTAGGTTTACCTCCACTGTACTCATATCCTTCCATATTCTTGTCTGTACATAATGCCCTGAATCTATTCTACAACGCCCGGAAATCTGCCCGTTTTTTTCTCTGTACCCAACGCACTAGAATACCAGTTCTTAATGCCTTTAGCCGTATCCTTATTCTACTCCTCCTCTGTCCCTCTGGTGATGTAGAGGTTAACCCAGGCCCTGTAGCCCCCAGTATCACTCCTACTCCCCAGGCGTTATCATTTGTTGACTTCTGTAAGCGTAAAAGCCTTGGTTTCTTGCACGTTAACATCCGAAGCCTCCTCCCTAAGTTTGAGTTATTCACTGCGTTAGCACACTCCGCCAGCCCTGATGTTCTAGCAGTGTCTGAATCCTGGCTTAGGAAGGCCACCAAAAATTCAGAAATGTCCATCCCCAACTACAACATTTTCCGTCTCGATAGATCGATGCCAAAGGGGGTGGGGTTGCAATCTACTGTAGAGATAGCCTGCAGAGCTCTATCATACTATCCAGGTCTGTGCCCAAACAGTTTGAGCTTCTACTTCTAAAAATCCACCTTTCCAGAAATAAGTCTCTCACTGTTGTCGCTTGCTACAGACCCCCCTCAGCCCCCAGCTGTGCCCTGGAAACCATATGTGAACTGATTGCCCCCCATCTATCCTCAGAGTCCGTACTGCTTGGTGACCTAAACTGGGATATGCTTAACACTCCGGCCAACTTACAATCTAAACTAAATGGCCTCAATCTCACACAAATTATCAACGAATCTAACAGGTACAACCCAAAATCTGTAAACATGGGCACCCTCATAGATATCATCCTGACAGATTTACCCTCTAAATACACCTCCGCTGTCTTCAACCAGGATCTCAGCGATCACTGCCTTATTGCCTGCGTCCGTAATGGGTCCGCGGTTAAACGACCACCCCTCATCACTGTCAAACGCTCCCTAAAACAGTTTAGCGAGCAGGCCTTTCTAATTGACCTGGCCCGGGTATCCTGGATGGATATTGACCTCATTCCGTCAGTAGAGGATGCCTGGTTGTTCTTTAAAAGTGCTTTCCTCTCAATCTTAAATAAGCATGCCCCATTCAAAAAATTCAGAACTAAGAACAGATATAGCACCTGGTTCTCCTCAGACTTGACTGCCCTTGACCAGCACAAAAACATCCTGTGGCGTACTGCATTAGCATCGAACAGCCCCCGCGATATGCAACTTTTCAGGGAAGTCAGGAACCAATATACACAATCAGTTAGGAAAGCAAAGGCTAGCTTTTTCAAACAGAAATGTGCATCCTGTAGCACTAACTCCAAAAGGTTTTGGGACACTGTAAAGTCCATGGAGAATAAGAGCACCTCCTCCCAACTGCCCACTGCACTGAGGTTAGGAAACACTGTCACCACTGATAAATCTACAATAATCGAGAATTTCATCAAGCATTTTGCTACGGCTGGCCATGCTTTCCACCTGGCTACCACTACCCCGGCCACAGCTCTGCACCCTCCGCTGCAACCTACCCATGCATGTTCTGACAGAGCTGAAAAATCGGGACCCCTACAAATCAGCTGGGCTAGACAATCTGGACCCTTTCTTTCTAAAATTAGCCGCCGAAATTGTCGCAACCCCTATTACTAGCCTGTTCAACCTCTCTTTCGTAACGTCTGAGATCCCCGGAGATTGGAAAGCTGCCGCGGTCATCCCCCTCTTCAAAGGGGGTGACACTCTAGATCCAAACTGTTACAGACCTATATCCATCCTGCCCTGCCTTTCGAAAGTTTTTGAAAGCCAAGTTAACAAACAGATCACCGACCATTTCGAATCCCACCGTACCTTCTCCGCTATGCAATCCGGTTTCCGAGCTTGTCATGGGTGCACCTCAGCCACGCTCAAGGTCCTAAACGATAATATAACCGCGATTGATAAATGACAGTACTGCGCAGCCGTCTTCATCGACCTGGCCAAGGCTTTCGACTCTGTCAACCACCGCATTCTTATTGGAAGACTAAATAGCCTCGGTTTCTCAAATGAATGCCTTGCCTGGTTCACCAACTACTTCTCAGATAGAGTTCAATGTGTCATATCGGAGGGCCTGTTGTCTGGACCTCTGGCAGTCTCTATGGGGGTGCCACAGGGTTCAATTCTCGGGCCGACTCTGATGATGTTGCTCTTGCTGCTGGTGAAGCTCGGATCCACCTCTATGCGGACGAGACCATTTTGTATACATCTGGCCCTTCATTGGACACTGTGTTAACAAACCTCCAAACGAGCTTCAACGCCATACAACACTCCTTCCGTAGCCTCCAACTGCTCTTAAACACTAGTAAAACTAAATGCATGCTCTTCAACCGAACGCTGCTTTCACCCGCCCACCCGACTAGAATCACTACTCTCGGCGGGTCTGACCTAGAGTATGTGGACAACTACAAATACCTAGGTGTCTGGTTAGACTGTAAACTCTCCTTCCAGACTCACATTAAGCATCTCCAATCAAAAGTTAGATCTAGAATCGGCTTCCTATTTCGCAACAAAGCCTCCTTCACTCATGCTGCCAAACATGCCCTCATAAAACTGACTATCCTATCGATCCTTGACTTCGGCGATGTCATTTACAAAATAGCCTCCAACACTGTACTCAGCAAATTGGATGTAGTCTATCACAGTGCCATCCGTTTTGTCACCAAAGCCCCATATACTACCCACCATTGTGACCTGTACGCTCTTGTTGGCTGGCACTCACTACATATTCGTCGCCAAACCCACTGGCTCCAGGTCATCTATAAATCACTGCTAGGCAAATCCCCATCTTATCTTAGCTCACTGGTCACCATAGCAACACCCAACCATAGTCTGCGCTCCAGCAGGTATATCTCACTGGTCATCCTCATAGCCAACACCTCCTTTGGCCGCCATTCTTTCCAGTTCTCTGCTGCCAATGACTGGAACGAACTGCAAAAATCTCTGAAGCTGGAGACTCTTATCTCCCTCACTAACTTTATGCGTCAGTTGTCAGAGCAGCTTACCGATCACTGCACCTGTACACAGCCCATCTGTAATTAGCCCATCCAACTACCTCATTCACATATTGTTATTTATTTTGCTAATTTGCACCCCAGTATCTCTATTTGCACATCATCTTTTGCACATCTATCATTCCAGTGTTAATACGAAATTGTAACTATTTTGCACTATGGCCTATTTATTGCCTTACCTCCATAATTTACTACATTCGCACACACTGTATATATATTTTCTGTTGTATTTTTTACTTTATGTTTTGTTTACCCCATATGTAACTCTGTGTTGTTGTTTTTTATCGCACTGCTTTGCTTTATCTTGGCCAGGTCGCAGATGTAAATGAGAACTTGTTCTCAACTGGCTTACCTGGTTAAATAAAGGTTAAATTAAAAATTTAAATTAAAAAAATCAACCAGCAGTGCTTGACTTGGGCAGGAGCTCACCAGAGCTGAGTACTGGCACCTCAAATTTTCTACTGCTTGAGCTCCTGTTTTTAGAATATTAGCTCAAAAGTATTGTGGAGCTCCTGCACCAAAATATAAACAGTACCGGCACCCATAATGAGTAACGGAACCTATTTCAGTCCAACAAGGAACTAGACAATGTTGACATCGATGGGATAAATTGGGGAGATAATAACTAGTTGACTGATTTGATAAAAAAGTTGCGTCTAGACCACATTTCTGAGGTAAAGCAAAATAACACTCTTCCCATGTTGTGAGATAGGATATTTGAATCAAGGATTTATTTCTAAATGTGTTGTTAATTTAAAATTATTTAATTGATTAATCCAGTTCTCTCTGTCCGAGCACAAAAATTGGTTTTGTCTTACCCCTGAAACTTTTGGAAACTACAAAGTTGTTACTGGAGAATTATTATATTATGTTCAGTCGATTATGTTAGAATTTTTTTAAACCATCACAGCAGGAGTAGCTTGGCAGGGAACTAGGGACAGGGACCGTTCAGAGTGCCAACAGTAGCATGGCTCTCGCTGTGTCTTTGTTCTGGCTATGTGGGTTTTGGTGGCTAAACTCCCTTTTTATTGAACTGAAAATGTCCTCTCCCTCCAACATACTTTACCTCCAGCATGACCACACAGATTTGTTTGACACACTGGATTATGGCTTCAGGGGTCCCAGAAATTGTCACGGCACGCTCTGTGGAATTAGGCAGCATGTCCCCTGCCACCTGAACCTGTGCCCCTGTGGACTGGGGAAAGATAGACATGGCACAGTGAGACATAGTTCCAGTTCAGTGCAATTCACTTACTGTAAATTGGCCTTATTCAGGAATTTATCTCGCATCTTGAACTCTTGATTAAACACAATCAACATGTAGAGATTACATTGGTATTGGAAATAACAACATAAGGTAACACTCACAAAGACACAGAGCCATTGACAACTCAAGTAATACGGTGCGGGGCATTGCCTAGTATGACAAGTTTGTTGGGTTTATTTAGTATGGGCAACAGTCATAAGATAGTGAAGTGAAGTATGATAAATTGAGAAGTGAGCAAGTGTACACTTCTGGTAGAAGGGTAAAGAATCAGAATGCAAACAATCTTGGTATCATCTTGATTCCATGCTCCATGTCTGATGTTCATGGTATAGCCCGCTACTGTACCTGTACTGTACCGTACCTCTCTCATCTCCTTTATCTTGGAACCTCCCTTCCCAATGAGAGATCCACACTGGCTGGCTGGCACCACCAGACGCAGAGTGACAGGGGGCTTGCTGGTGGCTGGACTGTTGCTCATGGAATTGATTATATCCTGGAATGGGAGAAAATCTGGTCAAGCATAAGAAACAGTTGCCTGTGTAAGACATATTTTACTTCGATGTTTACTACACCTTCTCTCCACGGCCATTTATGTTTCTCCCTTTTTGTTGGCAAATCGGTTTTATTGGACCACAGTAAAAGAAAGTAAAGGAGGTTATTCTTCATAATTGAAAAAATAAAAAAATAACTCTTAATTTGCCTAAATGTTAAATTCCTTTATTAAATTGGCATACCCACAGGGATAAAAAATATAAAAACCTGGCAAACTTTTTTGCTTCACATACAGTGAGGGAAAAAGTATTTGATCCCCTGCTGATTTTGTACGTTTGCCCACTGACAAAGACATGATCAGTCTATAATTTTAATGGTAGGTGTATTTGAACAGTGAGAGACAGAATAACAACAAAAAAATCCAGAAAAACGCATGTCAAAAATGTTATAAATTGATTAGCATTTTAATTAGGGAAATAAGTATTTGACCCCCTCTGCAAAACATGACTTAGTACTTGGTGGCAAAACCCTTGTTGGCAATCACAGAGGTCAGACATTTCTTGTAGTTGGCCACCAGGTTTGCACACATCTCAGGAGGGATTTTGTCCCACTCCTCTTTGCAGATCTTCTCCAAGTCATTAAGGTTTCGAGGCTGACATTTGACAACTCAAACCTTCAGCTCCCTCCACAGATTTTCTATGGGATTAAGGTCTGGAGACTGGCTAGGCCACTCCAGGACCTTAATGTGCTTCTTCTTGAGCCACTCCTTTGTTGCCTTGGCCGTGTGTTTTGGGTCATTGTCATGCTGGAATACCCATCCACGACCCATTTTCAATGCCCTGGCTGAGGGCAACAAAGGAGGTTCTCACCCAAGATTTGACGGTACATGGCCCGTCCACCGTCCCTTTGATGCGGTGAAGTTGTCCTGTCCCCTTAGCAGAAAATACCCCCAAAGCATAATGTTTCCACCTCCATGTTTGACGGTGGGGATGGTGTTCTTGGGGTCATAGGCAGCATTCCTCCTCCTCCAAACATGGCGAGTTGAGTTGATGCCAAAGAGCTCGATTTTGGTCTCATCTGACCACAACACTTTTACCCAGTTCTCCTCTGAAACATTCAGATGTTCATTGGCAAACTTCAGACGGCCCTGTATATGTGCTTTCTTGAGCAGGGGGACCTAGCAGGCGCTGCAGGATTTCAGTTCTTCACTGCGTAATGTGTTACCAATTGTTTTCTTGGTTACTATGGTCCCAGCTGCCATGAGATCATTGACAAGATCCTCCCGTGTAGTTCTGGGCTGATTCCTCACCGTTCTCATGATCATTGCAACTCCACGAGGTGAGATCTTGCATGGAGCCCCAGGCCAAGGGAGATTGACAGTTATTTTGTGTTTCTTCCATTTGCGAATAATCGCACCAACTGTTGTCACCTTCTCACCAAGCTGCTTGGCGATGGTCTTGTAGCCCATTCCAGCCTTGTGTAGGTCTACAATCTTGTCCCTGACATCCTTGGAGAGCTCTTTGGTCTTGGCCATGGTGGAGAGAATCTGATTGATTGATTGCTTCTGTGGACAGGTGTCTTTTATACAGGTAACAAGCTGAGATTAGGAGCACTTCCTTTAAGAGTGTGCTCCTAATCTCAGCTCGTTACCAGTATAAAAGACACCTGGGAGCCAGAAATCTTTCTGATTGAGAGGGGGTCAAATACTTATTTCCCTCATTAAAATGCAAATCAATTTATAACATTTTTGACATGCGTTTTTCTGGATTTTTTCGTTGTTATTCTGTCTCTCACTGTTCAAATAAACCTACCATTAAAATTATAGACTGATCATTTCTTTGTCAGTGGGCAAATGTACAAAATCAGCAGGGGATCAAATACTTTTTTCCCTCACTGTACCGGCTAATACGCCTTCATCAGAGCATGACCTACAGTAGTAAAATCAAATTGTGCCATGTTTTTATTAATCCCTGTTAGTATGCGAACCTAATTAAGACATTTTATATTTTCACAAATTTGAAGAGTGCCTTGAACTCATCTGAATATGAAGACAAAAATCAGCAACCCTCCCAAGGAGAGCACCATCTAAAGCTATTCTCCATTTGTTCTCACCCAAGCAGTGGTAGCACTCCTGCCTCTGCATATACATGAGGTTATTTAGGACAAGAGAAATGATGATACCTCCTCAAACTTATAGGCAATCATGGCAAAGGCCTTAAAGATGGCGTCTGTTGGGCCAGTGATGGTGACGATCCTCTCGGGGCAGTTGCCCTCGGAGATGTTGATTCGTGCTCCGCTCTGTGAATAATAACAGACGTCATTATGAGCAGCCATGGGATTGATTCTAATTCTCATGATGAAAGTGTATAATCGAAGAAAAGAGGGATTGACAACGCACCTCCTCACGCATTTTCTTCACTGTTTCCCCTTTCTGGAAGAAAAACATTAAATGTTTACAGTAATCTCAAGTAATTATATTTTCTCTGATTCAGTGCATCAGGTAACTATTGTTCGAATTATTGTGTTATGTACAAGTACGTGATAAACACAAACTCTTGCATACCTTGCCAATAATACTTCCAACCTCCTAAAGAAAATAAGGGAACATAAATATAAAATAGTAGATGTTATTAACATGTTAGGGTAATCTCAATGCTAACAATAAGATTATTGATAAAGCTTTGGTAACACTTTATATTAATGTCCCTTAATAAATCATTTACAAACAGTTTGTAAAGAGTTTACTTAACATTTATTTATCATTATTCCTACATTTGTAAATTAATAAAAATGAATAAGGTATTTGATCATATGTTCACAATTTGTAAAGGATTTATAATGTACTACTAATGTACTTAACCAGCTATGTAAGGGATAAACGCAGACGTTCTGTAGATTACCTTGGAAATAATGGACGACGCAGCTGGATGAGGTGGAGCCGAGTCCATTTGCGGAGTAAATTTTTCCATGTACAGAACGGAGGCGTTTATCTCACTTATACCACAGTTGCCAAAGAAAACAATATGAAAGCACACATTTGCCGGTATAAATATTTTTTCCCAGTTGATATTAAAATGTTATAATTTTTTTATAATTCATACTTTCTCATCTTCTGGTTGCTAGAGACGCGACCCAGTCATTCGTTTGATTAGTTTGATATTTACGGATGCGACCCAGTCGTTGGTTCTTTATGTTCCGTTGCCATGCTCAGTGGCAACATTCTTATTCATTGCTTGCTGCTAGCCAGCCAGCCAGCTAGTCACAACTGTTAATTATGAGGAGATCACATTGCATATCAAACACTAGGCTAGAAGCTAGCTAAATCGTTTTTTGCTAGCAAAGCTGCCAAAATGACAACCGAATTCAAAAATATCAATTGCTGAAAACGGCTGGTCAAACTAAAAACATGTGGGAGGATTTGACAGCTTTAGCCATGAAGGGGACCGGATAAATTCATGCTCATCACTGACAATGTTAGATGCTCCAAAAAAATATGTCTCTGCAAAAACAAATCAATGCTAGCTAGCTACGTTTTTATCTCGTTGGACCTGCGTTTACAGTGTGTCCAATTGCAGTTTGTGTAGTTGTTGGTTTAGGTTTCTATAAGTTTGTAGCAAGTATGGTCTGAAGGTGTAGGCACATATTGTGCCATGATTGCAAGGTGTCCCAATATATTTTCCAACTGTCCTGAGATATTTTCCTACTGTCCCGTTATCTAGCTTTAATGTCCATTCTAGAATGCCCTTCTAGCCAATCAAAAAAGAGTATTCAACAATGCTGTGGTATAAAAAAGAAATTACTGTCAACTCCTAAGATTATTTTTAGGTATTTGGTAATGGTTGATTAACCCTTTCAACACCATGTCTCCAGGTGGCAATTTCCACCTAATTGTTAATCATAGTTTGACTCACCATTTCTTTACATATTTATGAATATATTTATATACAGTGGGGGAAAAAAGTATTTAGTCAGCCACCAATTGTGCAAGTTCTCCCACTTAAAAAGATGAGAGAGGCCTGTAATTTTCATCATAGGTACACGTCAACTATGACAGACAAATTGAGAATATTTTTTCCAGAAAATCACATTGTAGGATTTTTTATGAATTTATTTGCAAATTATGGTGGAAAATAAGTATTTGGTCACCTACAAACAAGCAACATTTCTGGCTCTCACAGACCTGTAACTTCTTCTTTAAGAGGCTCCTCTGTCCTCCACTCTTTACCTGTATTAATGGCACCTGTTTGAACTTGTTATCAGTATAAAAGACACCTGTCCACAACCTCAAACAGTCTCACTCCAAACTCCACTATGGCCAAGACCAAAGAGCTGTCAAAGGACACCAGAAACAAAATTGTAGACCTGCACCAGGCTGGGAAGACTGAATCTGCAATAGGTAAGCAGCTTGGTTTGAAGAAATCAACTGTGGGAGCAATTATTAGGAAATGGAAGACATACAAGACCACTGATAATCTCCCTCGATCTGGGGCTTCACGCAAGATCTCACCCCGTGGGGTCAAAATTATCACAAGAATGGTGAGCAAAAATCCCAGAACCACACGGGGGCACGTAGTGAATGACCTGCAGAGAGCTGGGACCAAAGTAACAAAGCCTACCATCAGTAACACACTACGCCGCCAGGGACTCAAATCCTGCAGTGCCAGACGTGTCCCCCTGCTTAAGCCAGTACATGTCCAGGCCCGTCTGAAGTTTGATAGAGTGCATTTGGATGATCCAGAAGAGGATTGGGAGAATGTCATATGGTCAGATGAAACCAAAATAGAACTTTTTGGTAAAAACTCAACTCGTCGTGTTTGGAGGACAAAGAATGTTGAGTTGCATCCAAAGAACACCATACCTACTGTGAAGCATGGGGGTGGAAACATCATGCTTTGGGGCTGTTTTTCTGCAAAGGGACCAGGACGACTGATCCGTGTAAAGGAAAGAATGAATGGGGCCATGTATCGTGAGATTTTGAGTGAAAACCTCCTTCCATCAGCAAGGGCATTGAAGATGAAACGTGGCTGGGTCTTTCAGCATGACAATGATCCCAAACACACCGCCCGGGCAACGAAGGAGTGGCTTCGTAAGAAGCATTTCAAGGTCCTAGAGTGGCCTTGCCAGTCTCCAGATCTCAACCCCATAGAAAATCTTTGGAGGGAGTTGAAAGTCCGTGTTGCCCAGCGACAGCCCCAAAACATCACTGCTCTAGAGGAGATCTACATGGAGGAATGGGCCAAAATACCAGCAACAGTGTGTGAAAACCTTGTGAAGACTTACAGAAAACGTTTGACCTGTGTCATTGCCAACAAAGGGTATATAACAAAGTATTGAGAAACTTTTGTTATTGACCAAATACTTATTTCCACCATCATTTGCAAATAAATTCATAAAAAATCCTACAATGTGATTTTCTGGATTTTTTTTTCTCATTTTGTCTGTCATTGTTGACGTGTACCTATGATATAAATTACAGGCCTCTCTCATCTTTTTAAGTGGGAGAACTTGCACAATTGGTGGCTGACTAAATACTTTTTTTCCCCACTGTATGTCATCAATGGAATATTTATTAATTGTTAATGAGTCAAATAAAATATACTTCCTGATGACCTGTCCCAAGGTGGTAAGGGTTTGCAACAACACATCCGCCACGCTGACCCTCAACGCACCCCTGAGGGGCCCCTGTGTTGAGGGTCAGCGTGGCGGATGTGTTGTTGCAAACCCTTACCACCTTGGGACAGGTCGTCAGGAAGTCCAGGATCCAGTTAAAGAGGGAGGTGTTCAGTCCCAGGGTCCTGAGCTTAGTGATGAGCTTGGAGGCCACTATGGTGTTGAACACTGAGCTGTAGTCAATGAACAGCATTGTCACATAGGTGTTCCTCTTCTCCAGGTGGGAGATGGCAATGTGGAGTACAATAGAGATTGTGTCATCTGTGGACCTGTTGGGGCGGTATGCAAATTGGATTGGGTCCAGAGTGTCTTGGATGATGGTGTTGATGTGAGCCATGACCAGCCTTTCAAAGAATTTCATGGCTACAGATGTGAGTGCCATGGGCGATAGTCATTTAGACAGGTTACCTTGCCGTTCTTGGGCACAGGGACTATGGTGGTCTGCTTGAAACATGTACTGTAGGTATTATAGACTGGGTCAGGGAGAGGTTGAAAATGTGAAAAAGTTAAGACACTCGCCAGCTGGTCAGCGCATGCTCCGAGTACGCGTCCTGGTAATTCCTGGCATTTATACTGAACAAAAATATAAACGCAACAATAAAAGAACCCAGAAATGTTCCTTACGCACAAAAAGCTTATTTCTCTCAAACATTGTGGACAAATTTGTTTACATCCCTGTTAGTGAGCATTTCTCCTTTGCCAAGATAATCCATCCACCTGACAGGTGTGGCATATCAAGAAGCTGATTAAACAGCATGATGATTACACAGGTGCAGCTTGTGCTGGGGACAATAAAAGGCCACTCTAAAATGTGCCGTTTTGTCCTACAAGACAATGCCACAGATGTCTCAAGTTTTGAGGGAGCATGGAATTGGCATGCTGATTGCAGGAATGTCCACCAGAGCTGTTGCCAGAGAATTGAATGTTCAACGTCCAATGTTCAATGGGCGAACGTTGTTTTAGAGAATTTGGCAGTACGTCCAACCGGCCTCTCACCTGCAGATGACGTGTAACCACAACAGCCCAGGACCTCCATATCCGGCTTCTTCACCTGCAGGATCATAACTGACTTCAGTGGGCAAATGCTCACCTTCGATGGCCGCTGGCACACTGAAGAAGTGTGCTCTTCATGGATGAATCCCGGTTTCAACTGTACCGGGCAGATGGCAGACAGCGTGTATGGCGTCATGTGGGCGAGTGGTTTGCTGATGTCAACTTTATGAACAGAGTGCCCCATGGTGGCGGTGGCGGTGGGGTTATGGTATGTGATGGCATAAGCTACGGATAACGAACACAATTGCATTTGATTAATGGCCATTTCAATACACAGAGATAACGTGACAAGATCCTTAGGTCGATTGTTGTGCAATTCATTCGCCACCATCACCTCATGTTTCAGCATGATAATGCACGGCCCCATGTCGCAACAATCTGTACACAATTCCTGGAAGCTGAAAATGTCCCGTTTTTCCATGGCCTGCATATTCACCAGACATGTCACCCATTGAGCATATTTGGGATGCTCTGGATCGACATGTACGACAGCGTGTTCCAGTTCCCGCCAATTTCCAGCAACTTCGCACAGCCATTGAAGAGGACCGGGACAACATTCCACAGGGCATAGTCAACAGCCTGATCAACTCTATGCGAAGGAGATGTGTCGCGCTGCATGAGGCAAATGGTGGTCACATCAGATAATGACTGGTTTTCTGATCCATGCCCCTACCTTATTTTTAAGGTATTTGTGACCAACAGACACATGTCTGTATTCCCAGTCATGTAAAATCCATTTATTAGGGCCTAACACATTTATTTCAATTGAATGATTTCCTTATATTAACTGTAACTCAGTATAATCTTTGAAATTGTTGCATGTTGCATTCATATTTTTGGTCTGTGTAGCTCATCTGATAGGCTCGCATCCCTGGGCAGCTCGCGACTGGGTTTCCCTTTGTAATCCATGATAGTTTGCCAGCCTTGCCACATCCGACGAGGTCATAGCGGGATTTCTTATAAGCATCTGGATTTGTGTCCCGCTCCTTGAAAGCGGCAGCTCTAGCCTTTTGCTCAGTGTGGATGTTGCCTGTAATCCATGGCTTCTCGTTGGGATATGTACGTACGGTCACTGTGGGGACGACATCGTCGATGCACTTATTAATGAAGCCGGTGACTGATGTGGTAAACTCCTCAATGTTATCGGATGAATCACGGAACATATTCCAGTCTGTGCTAGTGAAACAGTGCTGTAGCTTAGCATCCGCTTCATCGGACCACTTCCGTATTGAGCTCGTCACTGGTACTTCCTGTTTGAGTTTTTGCTTGTAAGTAGGAATCAGGAGGATAGAGTTATGGTCAGATTTGCCAAAGGGAGGGCGAGGGAGAGCCTTGTATGCGTTTCTATGAGTGGAGTAAATGTGATCTAGAGTTTTGTTCCCTCTTGTTGCACAGGTGACATGCTGGTAAACATTTTGTAAAACTGATTTCAGTTTCCCTGCATTAAAATCAGCGGCCACGAGAAGTGCCATCTAGTGGATTTGCATTTTCTTGTACCTCAGTTGATGATTAATGTACATCCTCATAACCCACTTATAAACCATTTACTAATTATGAATAAACTATTTTGCAGCCCCTAATCTAAAGTGTGACTATATATACTTTATAAGCGTTTATAAATTACTTACCACCTCCCAAAAGCTAGCCACATTAGTAGACAGTACCTGATGCTCCACGCTAGCCTAGCATGCTGACAAAAATGGCAGTTTAATTAAAAACGAGCAGTATTTCAATCCTCTCGATATTGCGTCTTAGATAATGGTAAATTAGGAGTACAGTGACACCTTCCATCCCTGGATTGGGGTACATTTTCAAGCCATATCCCTTGTTCGTCACCGCGGTGGCATAGGACTGAACTTCAAGTCGAGTTTTGGATAACTAAGCACAGTAACATAATTCAACAAAAAATATGCTATTCTGTTCTTTTGAAATACATTTTCTTAATATCATAATGTTTCTTTAGACTAGCCTAAATGAAAAATGTATTTATTTGTGATGGTGTATATTAAATGGATTTCTTTGTTAAAATGTAGACGCCCCAAGCGTCATTGGCAGCTATTTGTATTAATCGAGGCCCGGCTATTCTAGTGTTAAACGGCCATATAGCACTGCACATATGCTTTTGCTTCAAGTGCAAGTTGCTGAAGTTGAGGATCACTTGTGATTTATCAGGCCTTTGTTAATGGCTGCAGTTATGAAGCTTATGAAATATGTAACTGAAATTGTTCAAGCAAGTGTCAGGTACTTCCTACTAATGTGGCCAGCTTTTGAGGAGTAACAAGTCATTTATATAGTATACACTGAGTAAACAAAACATTAAGAACACCTGCTCTTTCCATGACATAGACTGACCAGGTGAAAGCTATGATCCCTTATTGATGTCACTCGTTAAATCCACTTCAAAGATGAGGGGGAAGAGACAGGTTACACAAGGATGTTTAAGCCTTGAGACAATTGAGACATGGATTGTGTATGTGTGCCATTCAGAGTGTGAATGGGCAAGAGCAAGACAAAAATATTTAAGTGCATTTGAACGGGGTATGGTAGTAGGTGCCAGTTGCTCCGTTTTGTGTCAAGAACTTCAATGCTGCTTGGTTTTTCACACTCAACAGTTTCTCGTGTGTATCAAGAATGGCCCACCAGGCTGTTCTGAGGGTTCCTAATGTTTGGTATACTCACTGTATATAGTGCAGATTAGGGGGTGCAAAATAGTTGACTAATAATTAGTCAATGGTTTATAAGGAGCTACATTAATCATCAACTGAGGTATTAGTAAGTGCATGTACTCACATTTACAAATGCACTCATTATCAATAAAAAAATATCTCATTCATGAAATATTATAAACACATTCATAAATATGTAAATAAATGCTGAGTCAAACCATTAATCAACCGTTAACAAATGCCTTATAAATAATCAAAAGAGTTGACAATAACTCCTTTATAGCTGGTTTATAAGTATATTATTAATAATTTACAAATTGTGAACATACTATGATCAAACACCTTATTAATTATCTCATAAATCAATAATGCATAATTTAAATAGTGTTAATAAATGCGTAAATGACTTAAAATATTGCTTATTGACATTTACAAATGAAGGAACAACTATTAATACATGGTAAGTACACTCTTTATAAACTGTTTATAAATGGTTTATTAAGGGGCCTTAATATAAAGTGTTACCACAGCTTTTTGAGGCATCACTTCATATTCACTTGCAAAGATCCCAAGTGAGAATAACAATGTACTTGCAAAGGTCGTACAGCTACCCAATCTAATTGTTGCCAAATTAAAATATGCACACAATCACTCTCTATCATCTTGGTCTGGTACAGTACGACTAGGGAAGCCGGGCAGTGTTGGCTTTGAGCGCTAACACTCTCTCACCTCTCCTCCATGGTGCTCAAAGTCACATGCATTCAGCCTCACCCAGAAGGACAGCAGCTGAGTCACCGGCAGCCAGCTTGCCAGTTAACAACAACAAACATTCCAACAACATTTCCATCTAGCTTCTGTTTGGTTGTGAGATAACATTGCAGTGTAAGAGATTACTCTTTTTTATTTGAATTGATGTTTGTCCTTTATTTTTATTTTTAGATTTTATTTTAGATTTTATAAATGATACAAAACATACACATACAAATGAAAAGGTGGTCCTCTGTAGCTCAGCTGGTAGAGCACGGCGCTTGTAACGCCAAGGTAGTGGGTTCGATCCCCGGGACCACCCGTACACAAAAAAAAATGTATGCACGCATGACTGTAAGTCGCTTTGGATAAAAGCGTCTGCTAAATGGCATATTATTATTATTATTATTATTAAAAGATCATACAAACATCAACTACATCACACCTGCCCAGACCCACTGGCACACACCCCCATCATGCATGTGACCTCTACGCATAGTCACTTTAATAACTCTACCTACATGTACATATTACCTCAATTACCTTGACTAACCGGTGCCCCCGCACATTGACTCGGTACCGGTACCCCCTGTATATAGCCTCGCTATTGTTATTTTTACTGCTGCTCTTTAATTATTTGTTACTTTTATTTCGTATTATTTTATATTGTATTTTTGTGTGATGTTTTTTGGTATTCTTTCTTAAAACTGCATTGTTAGTTAAGGGCTTGTAAGTAAGCATTTCACTGTAAGGTGAAACCTGTTGTATTTGGCGCATGTGACAAATACAATTTGATTTGATTTGATCTCCAAAGCCCGCATGATTTTATTACTTTTTTGTCAAAATGTAGTGTTGCAGAAACGGTCTGACAAGGTGAAAGGAAAACGTTCTCTTCATGTCATGATTCCATGTTCTGGGTGAGCTACTTAAGTCAGGCATATATCAACTATTATCTAGGTTACTCTTCCTTAACCAGTGATGTATGAAGACTAGAGACTGCTTACTTTGCCGTGCATGAGGAGGCGGATGGTGAGGGTGACATTGAGGCCGCCCTCTGGCTGGACTTTGTTGGGTTCCATACTGGGAGTGGAGGTGAAGAGAGGAGGAGTGTGGTCGTGAAGAGGGTTTCCTCAGGAATGGAAGGAGTGTGATGGTACAGTAGCCAGCAAGTCACCTGCAACACAACAAGGAGATACCAACATACCCAGAAAGGTTAGGTCAATCAATCAATCAACTAATCAAAGTTTAGGTCATGTGACTGATTTTAGACATGAGTACACAATTCTTCCATCCACAACACGACAATAATAACCATTCATGTTGGGTCCATTTAATTTGGATTCCAGACAATTTAGTAAATGTAATTTCAGTTGACATGAAGGAGATTGTCTATAATAAAATACAAAAAGTCAATTTGAAATCTAATTGGGTTTCATTCCAGCCATGTACTGAAATGGCTGGAATTGACTTCAATGCTGGTCTGATCTGCTTGAATAGATTTAACGGATCATCTTCATGAGAGCTTATAACACAAGGGGAGCACCTCTCAAACTCTAATCAGGACATGCTTCTCATATGTTGTTACAAGTAGGATCAGATGAATCAATAAGAAAGGTTTTACAACTAACACATGAAATTAGTGACCATCACAAGTAGATCTCAACTCAATCGTACACTTGCCACTGTACTTTTACCGTTCTTAAAACACCTTTAACATCTGGCATGGCAGACAGACTTCTCAGCAAGAGGGGGTTTTCAGTACACCAGTGCTGGAAAGTGAATTAAAGCCACAGTCTAAAAATGAGTTCAGCAGCCTTGCTAAGATCCTATATTCATATTTCACAGGACTGCACTGAAGCTCAAATTGCATGGTGACAGCAAATGCATCACCTCCACACTTGGCTATGAATTTCAGGCAGGGTTGGGGAGTAACGGATTACATGTAATCACTAACATGTAATTTGATTAGGGGAAAAATTGTAATCAGTTGTGTTGACAGCTAAAACATTGTTACAGATACTTTTGAAAACTAGATGATTACTTCTGGGATTACTTTTCAATTCAGAAAGGATGTTTGTGAAGGGGACTTGTATTCTCAATGACATTCAATTCCTTTTGGTCTTCTTCTAATGCCTCTAAAGGGGAAAGTAATCAGATTACGTTACTGAGTTTGCATAATCTAAAAGTTATGTTACTGATAAAAAATGTGGACAGGTAACTAGTGAATGTAACAGATTACATTTAGAAAGTAGCCTACCCAACCCTGATTTTGGCGCTTCCAATGTTGACTTCCTCATTCAAGCACCACGAACAAAGTACAGAAAAAGTGTCCAAGCTCACCTGAAGTCCATACAATGTAGCAGTTTACACACACTACATTACCAAAAGTATATGGACACCTGCTCGTCGAACATCTCATTCCAAAATCATGGGCAATAATATGGAGTTGGTCCCCCCTTTGTTGCTATAACAGCCTCCACTCTTCTGGGAAGGTTTTCCACTAGATGTTGGAAGATTGCTGCGGGGACTTGCTTCCATTCAGCTACAAGAGCATTAGTGAGGTCGGGCACTAATGTTGGGAGATTAGGCCTGGCTCGCAGTCGGCATTCCAATTCATACCAAATGTGTTTGATGGGGTTGAGGTCAGGGCTCTGTGCAGGCCAGTCAAGTTCTTCCACACCGATCTCGACAAACCGTTTCTGTATTGACCTCGCTTTGTGCACTGGGCCATTGTCATGCTGAAACAGGAAAGGGCCTTCCCCAAACTGTTGCCACAAAGTTGGAAGCACAGAATCGTCTAGAATGTCATAGAACAACATTTGGAGAGTACGACCCTGCCTTACACAAGAAGCGGCACAGGTCCTAATCCAGGCACTTGTCATCACCCGTCTGGATTACTGCAACTCGCTGTTGGCTGGGCTCCCTGCCTGTGCCATTAAACCCCTACAACTCATCCAGAATGCCGGAGCCCGTCTGGTGTTCAACCTTCCCAAGTTCTCTCACGTCACTCCGCTCCTCCGCACACTCCACTGGCTTCCAGTTGAAGCTTGCATCTGCTACAAGACCATGGTGCTTGCCTACGGAGCTGTGAGGGGAACGGCACCTCCGTACCTTCAGGCTCTGATCAGTCCCTACACCCAAACGAGGGCATTGCATTCATCCACCTCTGGCCTGCTGGCCCCCCTACCTCTGCGGAAGCACAGTTCCCGCTCAGCCCAGTCAAAACTGTTCACTGCTCTGGCACCCCAATGGTGGAACAAGCTCCCTCACGACGCCAGGACAGCGGAGTCACTCACCACCTTCCGGAGACACTTGAAACCCCACCTCTTTAAAGAATACCTGGGATAGGATAAAGTAATCCTTCTACCCCCCCCCCCCCCCCCCCCCCCCCAAATTTAAAAATAAAATAAAAATAATATATTGTAAAGTGGTTATCCCACTGGCTATAGTGTGAATGCACCAATTTGTAAGTCGCTCTGGATAAGAGCGTCGGCTAAATGACATAAATCTAATGTAAGCTGTAGCGTTAAGATTTCCCTTCACTGGAACTAAGGGGCCTAGCCCGAACCATGAAAAACAGCCCCAGACCACTATTCCTCCTCCACCAAACTTTATAGTTGGCACTATGCATTTGGGCAGGTAGCGTTCTCCTGGCATCCGCCAAACCCAGATTCGTTCGTCGGAATGCCAGAAGGTGAAGCGTGATTCATCAATCCAGAGAACGCATTTCCACTGCTCCAGGGTCCAATGGCGGCAAGCTTTACACCACTCCAGCCAACGCTTGGCATTGGTGATCTTAGGCTTGTGTGCGGCTGCTCTGCCCTGGAACCCCATTTCATGAAGCTCCCAACTAACAGTTATTGTGCTGACATTACTTCAAGAGGCAGTTTGGAACTCGGTAGTGAGTGTTGCAACCGAGGACAGATGATTTTTCAGCACTCGGCAGTCCTATTCTGTGAACTTGTGTGGCCTACCACTTCGCAGCTAAGCCGTTGTTGCTCCTAGAACTTTCCACTTCACAATAACAGCACTTACAGTTGACCGGGGCAGCTTTAGCAGGGCAGAAATTTAACAAACTGTCTTGTTGGAAAGGTGGCATCCTATGACGGCGCCACATTGAAAGTCACTGAGCTCTTCAGTACTGGCCATTCTACTGCCAATATTTGTCTATGGAGATTGCATGGCTGTGTGCTCGATTTTATACATCTCTCAGCAACGGCTGTGGCTGAAATAGCCAAATCCACTAATTTGAAGGTGTGTCCACACACTTTTGGTGTAAATACAGTGGTTCTTAAGTGCCAACTTAGTTTTTACCTATAGTCTTGTAAGGAAATGGCCCCTTTGGAAATGTTGTGAATTCGTTGGCAGGTCTTTTTTTGGTTTTGTTCAAGATAGAATGAAAAGGTGTGTGCCAGACCATTCCAACTGAAAATTGAAGAAACAATGATTGATATTTAAAATGTGTCTTTCAAAGCATAATGGTACAGCATTACATCCTTTTCATTACTCCTGAAGAACATCCATTATGAGTGGATGGTGCCCCTTTCTGCAGTGACACATACAGTTCTACTTTAGGCCATACAGTTATCTTTGATACAGCGGCGGAGCACAATTGGGTTCAGTTTTAATGTTTTATATTAATGTTTTTCATATGGGTCTTTGATCAAAGGATTGAGAGACTGAAATGCGCCATCACCTCGATAACTTGCGGCTGTTGCGGTCCATCCAAAATGCGTTAGCGAGGTGGGTGAGTCGAAAAAAACCAAACTGAGTTATCAAGGGGCAGTGTATCATGCTTTGACTCAATTTGGTGTCAGCAGGCTATACAGTTCAGTGGTAAGGATGGAGACTAGGAGTGATAGGCAGAATAGGAAAATAAGTTACTTTGCATGACATACAGTGGCTTGCGAAAGTATTCACCCCCCTTGGCATTTTTCCTATTTTGTTGCCTTACAACCTGGAATGAAAAGGGATTTTTGGGGGGTTTGTATCATTTTATTTACACAACATGCCTACCACTTTGAAGATACAAAAACCATTTTTGTGTGAAACAAACAAGAAATAAGACAAAAAAACAGAAAACATGAGCGTGCATAACTATTCACCCCCACAAAGTCAATACTTTGTAGAGCCACCTTTTGCAGCAATTACAGCTGCAAGGTCTTTTGGGGTATTTCTCTATAAACTTGGCACATCTGGCCACTGGGATTTTTGCCCATTCTTCAAGGCAAAACTGCTCCAGCTCCTTCAAGTTGGATGGGTTCCGCTGGTGTACAGCAATCTTTAAGTCATACCACGGATTCTCAATTGGATTGAGGTCAGGGCTTTGACTAGGCCATTCCAAGACATTTAAATGTTTCCCCTTAAACCCCTCGAGTGTTGCTTTAGAAGTATGCTTAGGGTCATTGTCCTGCTGGAAGGTGAACCTCCGTCCCAGTCTCAAATCTCTGGAAGACTGAAACAGGTTTCCCTCAAGAATTCCCTGTATTTAGCACCATCCATCATTCCTTCAATTCTGACCAGTTTCCTAGTCCCTGCCGATGAAACACATCCCCACAGCATGATGCTGCCACCACCATGCTTCACTGTGGGGATGGTGTTCTCGGGGTGATGAGAGGTGTTGGGTTTGCGCCAGACAAAGACATTTTCCTTGATGGCCAAAAAGCTCATCTGACCAGAGTACCTTCTTCCATATGTTTGGGGAGTCTCCCACATGCCTTTTGGTGAACAACAAACGTGTTTGCTTACTTTTTTCTTTAAGCAATGGCTTTTTTCTGGCCACTCTTCCATAAAGCCCAGCTCTGTGGAGTGTACGGCTTAAAGTGGTCCTATGGACAGATACTCCAATCTCCGCTGTGGAGCTTTGCTGCTCCTTCAGGGTTATCTTTGGTCCCTTTGTTGCTTCTCTGATTATTGCCCTCCTTGCCTGGTCCATGGGTTTTGGTGAGCGGCCCTCTCTTGGCAGGTTTGTTGTGGTGCCATATACTTTCCATTTTTTAATAATGGATTTAATGGTGCTCCGTTGGATGTTCAAAGTTTCGAATATTTTTTTATAACCCAACCCTGATCTGTACTTCTCCACAACTTTGTCCCTGACCTGTTTGGAGAGCTCCTTGGTCTTCATGGTGCCGCTTGCTTGGTGGTGCCCCTTGCTTAGTGGTGTTGCAGACTCTGGAGCCTTTCAGAACAGGTGTATATATACACTGAGATCATGTGACAGATCATGTGACACTTAAATAAAGTCCACCTGTGTGCAATATAACTAATTATGTGACTTCTGAAGGTAATTGGTTGCACCAGATGTTATTTAGGGGCTTCATAGCAAAGGGGTGAATACATATGCACGCACCACTTTTCCATTATTTATTATAATTTTTTGAAACAAGTAATTTTTTTTATTTCACTTCACCAATTTGGACTAGTTTGTGTATGTCCATTACATGAAATCCAAATGAAAATCTATTTAAATTACAGGTTGTAATGCAACAAAATAGGAAAAATGCCAAGGGGGATGAATACTTTTGCAAGGCACTGTAGATGTGTGGACGTGAGTCATTGATGCACAAATAAATCAAGTTTACACACACATTTCTGTGTGATTGAGTTTAAGTGTGTATGTTTGCATGTGAGTGTATGTATGCATGCACGTGTGTGTGTGTGTGTGTGCTGCATGTCTATGCCTGTGTGGGTATTTGTGAGTATAAGATAAAAAGATGAATAGATAGGCAAGAGGGAACATGGATGAGTTCTATGATAACAGCCAGCCAGTAGTGCTCCCAATCTTCCAGCCCAGCTTCCAGCCCAGGTCATATTGCATAAGACACTATTCCAGGTTAAAAGCAACTGGCAAGTGGACAGACATAAACCCAATCTGATGTCTTGGTGAGATGCATGCCACGGTGGGGTCAACGAACCTGTGCAATGTGCACTGTCCAGACAGGACACATTAAACACCTTTCTCTCTCTACCCAAAGTCCCTACAAGGCCCGTTTTGAGACCCAAGGGAAACTATGCAAAAGAATGGGGCATTGCTGTACAAACATTAAATAAACTATTTGTTTGGTTTTCTTCATCAGTTGATGTACAAGAAACATGCTGGATAAGGTAATTTAAATTGGTAATGGAGGGAACAAAATACTCAATGTTTTCATAAATGAAAATATTTTTCCCAGCTTCCTGCTCTATAGACAGTGGAGTATGCTAGAGTACGTGGAAGACACCCCTTATTACTCCCTCCCAGCCATTACCACTGCCTTCGGCCATATTTGTTGGCCCTAGCTTTCAGCTCCGTAACCACTGCAGTTCATTGTATGGAATTCATTCCACATCCTGCTGATAATATATCAAAGTAACACTTAATTTGCAAGTGCTGGTGTTTTTTTTTATTCAACCCCATATCACTCTCTGCCAGCCATCACCACTGCCATTTGGAAACCTTTTGTGTGGCAGCCACTCTCTCTGGTTGTCTTGACACGCTGACCAGCATAGTCTTCATTATCAAACACAACCACGCTTCATAGCTGTGGCCAGATTTGAACCTCCATCCTCTGCCTAAAAAGCAAGTCGCAGGGTCGGGATAGTGGCTAGGGGTCGTTTCTGCTGGACGGCCATACATTTGAATGAGCTTCTTTTTAGAATATGATAATCCCATCCCCATGGCAGTATATGATAAATAAAAATGACATCTATTGTTATAATGTTATTTGTAGTGTATGTAATTTCATGTAATTTGCGTGTTTTCCTTGTTGTTATTAGGAGCACTATCTCTCGTGACGTGTGATGTAGAAAGTGGGTCAGGCTTTCCGCTAAAGGGCTTCTGGCCCCTTCTTTGTTGGTAGCTGTTAAATTTAATCATGCTTAACGCCTGGTCAAACTGCTACCCAAATTGTATTTTTTCCATTCTCCATTTCCATTTGTGTGTTGAAACTGAAATTCTGTATGCAGTATACATGCAACCACACCAATCACACCAAATCCCAATTACATTAAATCACCTTGGACTGGGAGTCAAGTAATGTAACAATTTCACCTGCAAATATCACTATTGTTGTAAAATAGTCGCTTCTTTTCTAGTGAGGGGTTGTTACAGCCACCCTCAGTGCCTATAAACAGCAAAGTGTCCTTGATTCATAACTAGTTCTCATTCTCAGAGGTTAAAAAAATGTATCCATATAATACTATTTCATGTCCCTCTGACCAACCTGTACCCTTCACCTGGAGTTCACAATAATTTTACAGTGGCGACACTCTTTTTTCTATGCTGTTTTCATGGACATAGAGAGTCTGGACTGTTAACTCTGCTATGAGTTTGCAACAACACATTTCCAGCCAGACCCGGATTTAACTTAGGGCTATCATCTCTTTTGTCCATACCAAAGAACCCAAACATGCCCCTTCTCACTAAATGACTGTCTCGATAAAATTGTATTTTTCAAATTGAGATTATAAATCAAAATGTAACTGACACCACAGTCTCTTTTATTAATTAGTTTGAATTTGGGGATTTTTTTCTTCTATCCTCACCTGATAGAAATACTAGTGTTTGAACGAGCTTACTATTGCAAGAAAGTCATCTATCCGCTATCAACCTATTCAGTGGCTCAATGTAGGCTACTTAGGAATATCAAGAGACAACAGTTATTAACAATGGCTCTTTAAGATTATGTTTTAACCAATTACTTGATACTACAATACTAATCTGTGATGTTAACTAGGATATGCCAGTAGACAGAGAACACCATCAGTTGTTGGTTTATAATATGGCTGTGTATAATCCACACCAATTTGTGAATCATTCTTGGGTTTGATGACACAGCTCTTTCTGGGCATATTGCCCAAAATACATGGCAGAAGTTGAGTGGTATTGTGCATGTAAACACGGACCTTTCTTGATTAAATGTGATAAAGCTATATCAAACAACCCCATCTGCTTTGCGTCATTTACAGCTCTTTTGACAGGGAATCTCTCAAATGTCACTCCAGTAAGTATCTCCCATGGCGATCTACAGCTATGGCATTCCATATCACTGAGAGAGCGCAGTTCATTGCCGGTAAACGTAATGAAAATAATTCAGGCTCCCTCCTCAAAAATACATTATGAATAAAGTAATGAGACATCTGGACTGAGGAGGACACAAGCCAAACAGGGAGATGACAGTCAGTAGGCTTGATTATCTCTGTAGGCTTTATTATTTATTATCTCCTGAGTGGCGCAGTGGTCTAAGGCACTGCATCGCAGTGCTAACTGTGCCACTAGAGATCCTGGTTCAAATCCAGGCTCTGTCGCCGCCAGCCGCGACCGGGAGACTCATGGGCAGCGCACAATTCGTCCAGGGTAGGGGAGGGAATGGCCGGCAGGGATGTAGCTCAGTTGATAGAGCATGGCGTTTGCAACGCCAGGGTTGTGTGTTCGATTCCCACGGGGGGCCAGTGTAAAAAAAATATGTATTCACTAACTGTAAGTCGCTCTGGATAAGAGCGTCTGCTAAATGACTAAAAATGTAAAATCTCTGTGGCATGACTCAAGAGGTAGATTTTGACGGTGGATTTTATTGGTGGTCTACACTGCACCATTCGATGTGAGCCAATGAGAAGGCTTTTTCCTGACCATTTTGCTGTGATATTCTAATTGTTGGGGTCGAGGGAGATCAATTGAGCATGCTTTAAAAGACATTGAATGCCACATACAGTATTTCACAAAATGGTAAAAATGATCTCCTTTATTTCAAAAAATCATGGAAATCAAATTGCCACCTTATTGCCTTCGATCTTGAAACCTGGCTGACAATTAGTATAGTCATGGTCCACAGATCAAGTTGTTCTAGGCTGAGCTCAAGGGAACTTGGCAGAGAGACCTGGCCAGATCGAGGGCCATGATTTATCGTATTAGCCACATCAATACTCCTGTCAGTGGATAAAAGACTGCAGTGTAAGAGGAAGTGACAGTGTTCATTAGCGACACTGTTGCTCATGTGAGATTTCAGGGCAAATTACCGCCTGGGGGCATGGTGCCTTTTGTTCCCTCCTCTAACAAACCCTCCTCAGCCATAACCCACAATGCACTGCATACAAGAAGAGACAAAATCGGACCAAAAATGGAGGAGAGGATGAAAAAGTAACAGAAAGAGGAAAGGAGGAATGTGGGAAAAGGGTGCTCGGAGCTACCATCCTGCTTTCTCTCCACTCCCAATTGTGATTTCTCTGAAAGGACGACACAGGTATTAGCAGAAACAAATTGCTTTCCCCCCCCACACACTCAGGGTAGACAGTCCATTCAGACAGAATATGAAAAGAGCGGAACTACCTTTTTCCTGCAGACAACTCATACATGTACCAAACAAAGTACCTCTATTAAGGAATGCGTAAACTGAGCTTGTTATACACTGGAGGTGGCAAATACCTTGCTTTCCTTGAGCAATGAACTACAGGTAACTGCCAAAACAAAGGAAACACCAACATAAAGTGTCTTAATAGGGTGTTGGGCCACCATAAGCCAGAACAGTTTCAATGCACTTTGGCATAGATTCTACAAGAGTCTGGAACTCTATTGGAGGGATGCGACACCATTCTTCCACGAGAAATTCCATAATTTGGTGTTTTGTTGATGGTGGTGGAAAACGCTGTTTCAGATGCCGCTCCAAATCTCCCATAAGTGTTCATATGTGTTGAGATCTGGTGACTGAACCCATGGCATATAGTTTACATCATTTTCATGCTCATCAAACCATTCAATGAGCACTGTTTACGAACATATTAAATCTCTCCCTATCCCAGTCTGCTGTCCCCACATGCTTCAAGATGGCCACCATTGTTCCTGTACCCAAGAAAGCAAAGGTAACTGAACTAAATGACTATCACCCCGTAGCACTCACCTCTGTCATCATGAGGTGCTTTGAGAGACTAGTCAAGGATCATATCGCCTCTAACTTACCTGTCACCCTAGACCCACTTCATTTTGCTTACCGCCCCAATAGATACACAGACGATGCAATCACCATCACACTGCACACTGCCCTATCTCATCTGGACAAGAGGAATACCTATGTAAGAATGCTGTTAATTGACTACAGCTCAGCATTCAACACCATAGTACCCTCCAAGCTCATCATTAAGCTCGAGGCCCTGGGTCTGAACCCCGCCCTGTGCAACTGGGTCCTGGACTTCCTGACGGGCCGCCCCAAGGGGGTGAAGGTAGGAAACAACATCTTCACTTTGCTCATCATCAACACTGGGGCCCCACAAGGGTGCTTGCTCAGCCCCCTCCTGTAGTCCTTGTTCACCCATGACTGCGTGGCCAAGCACGCCTCCAACTCAATCATCAAGTTTGCAGACGACACAACAGTAGTAGGCTTGATTACCAACAATGACAAGACAGCCTACAGGGAGGAGGTGAGGGCTCTGGGAGTGTGGTGCCAGGAAAATAACCTCTCACTCAACGTCAACAAAACAAAGGAGATGCACCCCCCTATCCACATCGACAGGACCGCAGTGGAGAAGGTGGAAAGCTTCAAGTTCCTTGGCGTACACATCACTGACAAACTGAAATGGTCCACCCACGCAGACAGTGTGGTGAAGAAGGCGCAACAGAACCTCTTCAACCTCAGGAGGCTGAAGAAATGTGGCTTTTACAGATGCACAATTGAGAGTATCCTGTCAGGCTGTATCACCGCCTGGTATGGCAACTGCACCGCCCGCAATCGCAGGGCTCTGCAGAGGGTGGTGCGGTCTGCCGAGCACATTACCGGGGGCAAACTATTCGCCCTCCAGACAACTACAGCACCCGATGTCACAGGAAGACCAAAAAGATAATCAAGGACATCAACCACCCGAGCCACTGCTTGTTCACCCCGCTATCATCCAGAAAGCGAGGTCAGTACAGGTGCATCAAAGCTGGGACCGAGAGAATGAAAAACAGCTTCTATCTCAAGGCCATCAGACTGTTAAATAGCCATCACTAGCACATTAGAGGCTGCTGCTGCCTATTGAAATCACTGGCCACTTTAAGAAATGGAACACTAGTCACTTTATTAATGTTTACATATCTTGCATTACTCATCTCATATGTATATACTGTATTCTATAATATTCTACTGTATCTTAGTCCATGCCGCTCTGTCATTGCTTGTCCATATATGTATATATTCTTAAATCCCATCCCTTACTAGTTTTGTGGGTATTGGGTATATGTTGTGAAATTGTTAGATATTACTTGTTAGATATTACTGCACTGTCAGAGCTAGAAGCACAAGCATTTCGCTACACCCGCAATAACATCTGCTAAACACATGTATGTGACAAATAAAATTTGATTTGATTTTTGACTTGTGCCCTGTGGATGGGGACATTGTTATCCTATTGGGGCATAGCCATAGTAGCCAAAATAATGGCCAAAATAATGGCATTTTGTACATGACCCTGAGCATGATGGGATGTTAATTGTTTAGTTAACTCAGGAACCACACCTGTATCACTCATTTACTCAAGCTTTTCCATTATTTTGTCAGTTAACTGTACATTATATGGACCACATAAAAATACTATACCATCAGGCTATATTTTCTGGGACTCATGCCACTGTTTCAGAAATAACAGATGTGATATGGCGATGAAAATACAGCATACAGTATATGAATAGTATGTGAACATTGGGGATTTTTTTCATTACCATAGCAGAGTTGTGTTGATTAAGCATACAATAGCAATAATAACAACAACAACAACAACAACAACAATGGATTAATATAGCTCTTTTATAGGTGCTAAAAGTGCTTTTATGGGGAAAACTCACCACATCCACTGCTAGTGTATAGCCTGACTGCTCCAGTGCTCATATGCAGTGCCTTCGGAAATTATTCAGACTCCTTGACTTTTTCCACATTTTGTTACGTTACAGACTTATTCTAAAATGGATTAAATAAAACATTTTCCTCAGCAATTTACACACAATACCCCATAATGACAAAGTGAAAACAGGTTGTTAGACATTTTTTCACATTAATACAAAATAAAAAACATATATACCATGAGTATTCAGACCCTTTGCTATGAGACTGGAAGTTGAGCTCAGGTGCATCCTGTTTCCATTGATCATCCTTGAGATGTTTCTACAACTTGATTGGAGTCCACCAGTGGTAAATTCAATTGATTGGACATGATATGGAAAGGCACATACGTGTCTATATAAGGTCCCACAGTTGACAGTGCACTTCAGAGCAAAAACCAAGCCATGATGTCGAAGGAATTGTCCGTAGAGCTCCGAGACAGGATTATGTCGAGGCACAGATCTGGGGAAGGGTACCAAAATAATTCTGCAGCATTGAAGGTCCCAAGAACACAGTGGCCTCCATCATTCTTAAATGGAAGAAGTTTGGAACCACCAAGACTCTTCCTAGAGCTGGCCGCCGGGGAAAAGTGACCAATCAGGGGAGAAGGGCCTTGGTCAGGGAGGTGAACAAGAACCCGATGGTCACTCTGATAGAGCTCCAGAGTTCCTCTCTGGAGATGGGAGAACCTTCCAGAAGGACAACCATCTCTATAGCACTCCACCAATCAGGCCTTTATGGTAGAGCGGCCAGATGGAAGCCACTCTTCAGTAAAAGGCACATGACAGCCCGCTTGGAGTTTGCCAAAAGGCACCTAAAGACTCTCAGACCATGAGAAACAAGATGCTCTGGTCTGATGAAACCAAGATTAAACTCTTTGGCATGAATGCAAAGCATCACGTCTGGAGGAAACATGGCACCATCCCTACGGGGAAGCATGGTGGTGGCAGCATCATGCTGTGGTTGATGTTTTTCAGTGGCAGGGACTGGGAGACTAGTCAGGATCGAGAGAAAGATGAACGGAGCAAAGTACAGCGAGATCCTTGATGAAAACCTGCTCCAGAGCGCTCATGGACTCAGACTGGGGCCAAGTTTCACCTTCCAACAGGACAATGACCCTAAGCACACAGCCAAGACAACGCAGGGGTGGCTTCGGGACAAGTCTCTGAATGTCCTTGAGTGGCCCAGCCAGAGCCCAGACTTGAACCCGATCGAACATCTCTGGAGAGACCTGAAAATAGCTGTGCAGCAATGCTCCCCATCACAACCTGACAGAGATTGAGAGCATCTGCACAGAAGAATGGGATAAACTCCCCAAATACAGGTGTGCCAAGCTTGTAGCATCATATCCAAGAAGACTCAATGCTGTAATCGCTGCCAAAGGTGCTTCAACAAAGTACTGAGTAAAGGGTCTGAATACTTATGTAAATGTGATATTTCAGTTTTCTATTTGTAATACATTTCCAAAAATGTCTAAAAACCTTTTTTTGCTTTGTCATTATGGGGTAGTGTGTGTAGATTGATGAGGGGGAAAAATAATTTAATCCATTTTAGAATAAGGCTGTAACGTAACAAAATGTTGAAAAAGTCAAGGGGTCTGAATACTTTCCGAATGCACTGTATTTTGTAGACTAGAGATACATTAGTCTTCTCTTTTCAGCAGGAGCCATTTGCTTTCCAACCTGTGTTTTCCAGTGATTATATTTGAAATATTGGGAAAGGCCTGTTTTGGGTGCATGTTGTTCACGTTCACTGACAGATTTGCCGCACATTCCCGACTGGAGGTATGCCTTGTGATTGGGCTACACACAATCCACAACTAGGCAACTTTTTAAAATAAGCTATAGATCCTCTTTGGCTAAATTATAGGCCTACTCCTGGTGTAGTATTCTGAATTATTTCATTTATTTCTGAACAGACAGCAGTAATTCTATAACTTTGGCAAATGTATTTACATTAATCAGGGGTGATGCAGCCCTTCCAGCAAGGAAATAAATGATGAAGTGCAACGCTGGAGAGATGAGAGTTGCAGACTCATGTCTATCAGAGCAGAGAGAAGGAGATACATCATAGAAAGCTAATCTAATTCTAGTTCTGTGAGAGATACAGGCGCGTTTCTCTCTCTCACCACAGCAGTGGCCACGCATTGGTCTATAGGCTAAAATGTTGTGCAAACCATAAACCCGGGCCAACACGAATCAATTCTTAGAAAATCAGGCACGTTTTCACATTACATTTTTTAGGGGGCAGGAGCCTACTTTTTGCATAGGAGGCAACTTACATGAACTCTGATTGCTTTTATTATATTATTTTTCATGCCAGGAGAGGTACCGGATCCTGGCAAATGGGTTCTGGAACGAAACAGTCCAAAACTGAGAGGTGCTGGATCCTGATCTGGCTCAAATTAAGCACTGGTGATTAACTCAGCTCCATCCCTCAGCTTTATAGCAAACCAAGTGGGGTCGTTGATGTTGACTGAAAAACAAATTAAGGAGCGTGCCTTTAATGGAACCACTTTGATGTGGAAAGAGCCTCCTTTGTGTTACATTGAGTCTATTGACAGCCCTTCATAATCCCTAGCACAGGACTCAGAGGCTTCATCTCTCTCATTGCTTGTGCTTGACTTTCTCAGTGAACATCAGGCCCCTATCTCGCATGAACACAAACCTTTAAAGGCAATGCATCCCTCTCCGAATGATTGTATATAAAATATTGACAGCATGTGTTTAACATTGTTTCTATAAAGGTCTCAAGCCAGGAGAACCAGTACCGCTTTGTTCCAGAATTATATCATTTAAACGTGATGACTACCTGGTTCCTTGTGGCTAAATTAATTATATTGAACTTGAATATATTGAATACATTTATTTATAATATTTCAGATAAGAATACATGACATAGATAATACCCAGTCATCACACTAATGGTGGCTTTTTGCAGTTTGCAGAAATGAAGGGAGCCAAATTAGAGCAAAAGCAAAGCTGAGGCTGCGTTCGGAATTCATTCTGAGATGTGGCTTTTTTCCTTTGAGGACACCGATGTCCGGACATCTGTATTTTTTTCTAATAAAATATATCTTTTGTACACAAAAAATAAAATCTATTACGGTTCAACAGTTCATCAAAGTTGATCAAAGTTCAGAACGCTTATATTCTTGGTCCGACTGAGTTCTAATCGCGCCTCCATCTTTGCGAACGAGTGGAATCAGGAACAGTGGTTTGTTCGTTATGTTCGCCTGCATCCCCCGGATTTGCCTCCCAGATTTTCCTTTTTAGCAGCACCTTCACCACTCTCTCAAACGGCCAACTCCGCCCTCTCGCAGCACAGGCCGAGGGCTCAAATAGGCAATTATAAACGCTGCTGACGGTGTGTTTGCGAGATGCCGGACAAAAGGCAATTTTTAAACCATCCCACGACCCCTGCTGGGTCTACAGACATCCCCCAAACAAACAAAAAACTACTCTTGGAGAATAAGTGCACAACTGGTAAATAGTCGCTTATACTGTAGATATGTCAGTCAGTCATGTGGCTAGCTGCCGGCAGAGACTTCTATTGCATTAATGTTGAAGGGCTCTGGCTATTATTACATAGCCAGCTAGAAGGATGAAGTAAGAAGCTAACGTTAAACAGAACCTTCCTCAGTAGGAGCAAAAAGTAGGCTACTTAAGTTCTCATAATAACTTTGCTTTACAGAGAGTAGGCTACTGAGACAGACAGGAAGAGTAGCTGGAACCCAGGAAGAGTAGCTGCTGCCTTGGCTAATGTGGATCCTTAATAAATACAAATGTTGCTGATGCTACTGTATGTGTCAGTGTGAATAATGTATCATATTTAGGGGTATAACATTACAATTGTATAGCTAATAGGCTATGTGTTTGTAGATCGACTGAGGTGAATGAATCTACAGAAGCCAAGGTGACAATGGCTGGCCACCCCTCCTTTCGGACCTCACTTAAACTCATAGTGACAAAGTGGTGGATCAGTGGCATTTAAACGTATTAAGCCATTGTTTAGAGAATTTCCCCAAAATGATTTTAAACTGTCAAACCATGTCATCATCTGTGCAATGCATTATGGGTGACAATAGCCAAAACCACTTCCTCTGCAAAAAGGTGAGGACAGATAATGCATGCCTTCTTCATTCATCAACAGATTTGAGCGCTCCTTATCGTGGTCACAAACTTCAGAGTTACCAAAGGCATAAGGGACCTTCCTTTGCATTAAAATGCCATTTGAGCGCACCCAATTTCTAATCAGGATTTGAAAGCATACCCACTCGTGCTTCAGCCCAGTTTGAACAAAAACGGCTCTAATGAAGGCATCAAGGCTCTGATGAAGGTGTCCAACGTAGAAACGTAAGCTTGTTTGTTTGTCCCCTGAATAAACTCAGATCTATACAAACACAGAGTGCTCCTTTTTCTTTATTTTCCTGGATAGTCACCTGTTGAAGTATACTGGGGTAAGGAATTATTTTTTGTTTTCTAATCAGGATATATCCTCTGACTGTTATTTGGTCTGTTGTAATAATCCTAAGCAGTGGCTAGTTTTTATTACATTTCAATATCATCCACAAATACTGTGTTGAAATGTTTAGGGAGCAAGTGGGTAAAATTGACTGGTCACCTATGCTGGATAGTGTAGGGGTAGACAGTGCCTGGGAAGCCTTTAAATGTAGATTCCTTGATGTGGTGAATGTGATGGCTACCATTAGACAGGTCAGAGTAAAGCAGAGATCTAGCCCTTGATTTAATCATGAGATTCTAGAATATATCCAAGCAAGTAATAAGGCCTTTAAGAAATGTAAGAACTCTCAAGAGCAGCCTGATTTTGTCCTAAATAAACGTCACAGAAATTAAGCACAGAGCAGGATGGATGAAGCTAAGAGGTGTTACTTTGCTGATAAAATTATTGAGAACAAAAATGACCCTAAAAAGCTTTGGAAATAATTTAAGGAACTAGGCTGTAGTAGTACTACCAAAAACAAACTAAACAGTATTGGACTGAACATCAGAGGGAAATGGTATATGAATAAGCAGAGGTTGCCAATGAATTCAACTCTTTTTTTTTTACTTCTGTTGCCAGCAACTGGCAGACTAACTTTACTTGCACAGTAATCAAAAATACAAACAAAACCTCCAAACAGGGAGGAACAAAATACGCATACACCCGAACAATGCCGACCTCACGGAAAACAATCACACACAATAACCAATGAGAGACAGGGGGTTATAAAGGGAATACAATGTAACATAATGGGAAACAGGTGAAAACAATCAAGACAAACTAGACAAACACCGAAACATAGATCGGTGGCAGCTAGTACTCCGGGGACGACGAACGCCGAAGCCTGCCCGAGCAAGGAGGAGCAGCCTCGGCTGATTCCGTGACACCACCAGTTCTGGTTTGTATGGAAACAACCAAGTCAAGAAGTATTATGCCAAGTTAGGGGTTCAGCCAAACTCTTTTTCTTTTGCAAAGGTAGCAACAGCCAAAATGCCAGTATGCTAGCAGAGCTTAAATGCTCCAAAGCCACAGGCCTGGATAATATTCCTGCAATGTTTCTTAGAGATTCTGCTGAGCAAATTGCCCCTTGTATTACTCATATCATTAATCTCTCTCTTGAACAATTCATCTTTCCCAGGGACATGAAACAAGCTAAAGTTATACCTCTGTATAAGAAGGAGACAAAGTCTGACCCTGGGAATTATAGGCCTGTATCTATCATCAGTATAACATCAAAGATCCTGGAGAGAGTTGTACATGAGCAAATTTATGAATATGTCAACAAACGAAGTCTAATGTATGATTTTCAGTCGGGTTTTAGAAAAACATACTGCACTGATTCATGTCTACTTCACCTGATTGACTTCATCAGGAAAGAGATTGATGAGGGAAATATCTGTGGAATGGTACTGCTTGACCTACAGAAGGCCTTTGATGCAGTTAACCACTGTCTCCTAATCTCCAAACTGGAGGCGCTAGGGTTAAGCAGTATCCCTCTAGGCTGGGTAAAGTCCTATTTGTCAGGTAGGGAGCAAGTAGGAGAGGTTAATGGTTCACTGTTTCAGGCAAAACCAATGAGTTGTGGCATTCCGCAGGGGAGCGTGCTTGGGCCTCTACTGTTTGTACTGTATGCTTGTTCTTGTCGTCTTTCCTTTATGCAGATGACTCTACACTTCTGGTGTCTCACAAAATTAAAACTATGTTGGAGAGCATACTTAGCACAGAGCTTACTAACATTAGCAAATGGCTTGGAGATAATAAGCTATCTCTGCACTTAGGTAAAACTGAGGCAATTATTTTTGGGTCCAGACCTAAATTGTGTAGGTCCTCTGAAATCAGAGTGGAGTTAGGGGGTGAAGTGCTGACTACTAAAACCTATGTTAGCTACCTGGGATGCATCCTTGATGGAAGCTTGGGAGGTGTGAGCATGGCCACTAAAGTGCTAGGGAAGGTTAATGCCAGGACTACGTTTTTGGCTAGAAAGTCCAAGCTGCTTGATAAGGACTCCATGAGAGTGCTAGTCACTGCCCTCATTCAATGCCATTTTGACTACGCTAGTACTTCCTGGTTTGGGGGCTTATCGAAGCTTCTGAAGGGGAAGCTCCAGATAGACCAGAATAAGCTGATCAGGGTAGTATTGAAGGTGAGTCCATGTACTCACATAGGCAGGAGCTGCTTTCAGGAACTCAACTGGCTGCCTGTTGAGGCTAGAGTGTCCCAGATTAGACTGGGTTTGTTTTACATGAGTATTTATGATTCTGCGCCCAGATATCTAACTGATTACTTTCCCCATGTTAGGGATGCACACAATCACAGCGCCAGATCAGGTGATAGTAATGCTGGGAAAGGTACTTTCTTGTATACTGGAGCCTCAGAGTGGAATTAGTTGTCTTTGCCCATAAAAACGACATCCTCTCTGGGCAGCTTTAAAAATATTACAAACAGTCGAACAAGGGACGCTAAGCTCCTGCTACTCAGGAGGGAATAGCATCTCTTCCTCAATGGGATTATTGCAACCTCAACACAATGAGACTTGCCTAGTAATATGGGGAAAAGCTACACCAGAATTGGAATCAGAAAGACCATATTTCAGGTCTAGGAGTGCCCAGGGGGAAGGATGTAGGGTCTAGGGGTCCAGAGCAATACATGCTGTGGTTACAGTCAGTGTCTCATTAGAACCCTCCCATGGGCTCCTCAGTGTCTCATTAGAACCCTCCCATGGGCTCCTCAGTGTCTCATTAGAACCCTCCTATGGGTTCCTCAGTGTCTCATTAGAACCCTCCTATGGGTTCCTCAGTGTCTCATGTGTCCTCTGTGGAATGCCTGACATACACAGCCAGGGCATTCTGCTCAGGGACAGAGAGGGACGACTAAGAGTGAGACAGACTATTGTTCACATAATTGCTCCTTCCTTATCAGTGACACTGGATCAATGAGGAGACTAGAGACGTGAGGAACCCTGTGTTTTCATTAACATATCTATAGACCCTGAACCCAGCCACACCTCCCACTGGGGTAAAACAATAGTCATTTCCACACCCGGAACCAAATCGTGTCTGTCAGGAGAGACTGAAAACAATAGGGACCCCAACGCACCACAGCAGGAGGAGTGCATGTGATTAGCATACACACCTGGGTTTGTAGTCTGGTATATTCAGGAATAGGATTTAGGGGTAAAACAGGTATTCTATACAGAGTTTAGCCCCAAATACACCAGGCTGATGTCAAAATCACAGTTTTTACCACCATATACTGAAGCAGGCCCAGGTTTGGGTTCAGACAGGCATGGTTACTGTGTTCTATTACTTTCTCCTACTGACTGCTCCCCCTGGTGGCTGTGAGAGGTAGGAGCAGGCTGAAGGTGTCCTTGAACAGATCCCTCTACTGTGGGGAGAAACATGAAGACTAAAACAGCTACTGCATAATGCAAATGTCTTTATCATTACACAAAATGGTTGCCATTAAAGGGATATGACTCAAAATACATTACAGCATCTGCTGACTACCAGACCGACTCCCTCATCAGTTACTATCTGGGACAGCTACATTTATTTCTTGAACCTGAAGACAGGAACCTGTGCATTCTGTATTTTCCCTGTTATTTTCCCGCCTGGTCTAGATAGGTAGAAAACCCTGCATGAGCTAATACAACCTCAAAGACCAAGGGTTGTGTTTCATTTGCTGATACCAGAAATGTGAGGGCAGCAATATCAGTTGGGTATCCAAATACATTTTTATTTTTATCTTCACACTTTACTGTGAGAGGTAACAATACCGCATTTTCCTCCATCTTTAAAAAGTACTTGTTCCATATTAATCCAAATGTGTCTGCTGTTACACAAGAAGTAACAAGTATTAATCTATAGGCATTAGTCTAATTGGGTAAGGAGAGTTGAACTAAATCTAATGCTTGTCTTCAAGTAGACTGTAGCTTTAGAAGGCAATTATCTTTTGACATAATAATGAAGCTCAAACGGCCACAGTGGGAGCTGTAATCAAAACGATGGTACAGACAAGACAGTAGACAAAGTGATGTGCTGTTACAACAGATACAGTGTTGTTCAATTGACTCCTGTAGAGACTACTTGAGTTATTGTTGACATCATTGATATTGCAATATGTCCTTATATTGCCTGTTTTGCTGAGACACACTTTTTGAGGATGAAAACAATACATTTCAAACCAAAGCAGATAACAACATGCTCAGCGGATTAAATCCAAATGAACACATCAATAAAGATCAACTACAGATGAATGATTGTCAGACATTTATCTCCGTTGTAAAGTACCCTCATGCGGAACTCCTGCTGATTTGTTGTAGAGAGATTATAATGCTAGTCTGCTTATGTTTATATATTATTTCATTATCAGGAAATGGTACAAAGGGTTTGTTCTCAAACAACACACGTAGAGACGCTGCCTTAAATTAAACGGTGCATTAGTGCCTCAGACTTGTGAAGTTTGGGCCACAAATATAATGTTGTATTCGCTATCACAACGCTCAATCGTTATGTGTTACGAAGTTGGGGTGTGTCCCAAATGGCACCCTATTCCCTATAAAGTGCACTACTTTTGACCAGGGCCCATAGGGCACTGATCAAAAGTAGTGCACTATGCAGGGAATAGAGTGCCATTTGGGATGTATCCTTGGTCTCTGCTTTGAGGAGATTGCTGCTTGCAGCATCAGAGAAATTATAATAAAAAGGTGCAGACTGGGCTAGCAGAATCTTTACTGATTATCACATACAGAGCATAATTAAAATGTTGACAGCCTTATCAGCAGCACCCTCTGGCACATATTTAACAGCATTACAGTGAATATGGAAATGGTCCATCTCCAAATGTCTGGGAAATATGTCCTGACATTCATTGAACTTTCACAGACGCTAGATACGTACTGTGACAGAAGTTCAATAAATAACTTTTGGAAATGCTACAAGGCTGTCACGATATACAGAAATTTGACAGAGATAGATAGCACTGCTCTTATCTTTACCCTATTCACAAGTGAGATTTGAACCATCAATGTCTGTACAGTAGGTGGTAGAGTTTAGCACAACTGGGAATATAAGCCTACTGTATGGTGTCATTGTTTCATGTCACCAACACCTAGCTTTACCCTTTATGGTCCAAGATGAATTGTGACAGTTATGTCATAATCTCTTCTATCAGCAGTGAAAGCCATTATGCATGTTCCACCACAGTAATTATTTTATAGTCACACTTCACCTAGTCATCAGACTGAAAATGATGTAATTAGCATAAAATAACATTATGTACGCAGGCAGCCATGATAATTGATATTAGTAATTGTCAAATGATATGGCATATAATGTATTATGATTAGGGATGTCAAACGCTTAAAATTTTTATGAGTTAATCGCAGGATTTTCTGTGATTAATCAAATTCTGAATTTGCTCAAATTGAGCTGTAATTTAAGATTTTTATACAAAAAGCATTACAAGAATATTGACGTCTTGATTTTGCAAAATCAGGCACACTGAACAAAAATATGAATGCAACATGTAAAGTGTTGGTCACATGTTTTATGAGCTGAAATAAAATATCCCATACAGTATATTCGGAAAGTATTCAGACCCTTCCCTTTTTCCACATTTTGTTAAGTTACAGACTTATTCTAAAATGGATAAAATAAAACATATTCCTCAACAATCTACACACAATACCCCATAATGACAAAGCGAAAACAGGTTTTGGGAAAGTACATCCAACCGGCCTCAAAACTGCAGACCACATGTATGCCGTCGTGTGGGCGAGCGGTTTGCTGATGTCAACGTTGTGAACAGAGTGCCCCATGGTGGCGGTGGGGTTATGGTATGGGCTGGCATAAGCTACGGACAACGAACACAATTGCATTTTATAGATGGCAATTTGAATGCACAGAAATACCGTGACGAGTACCTGAGGCCCATTGTTAGGCCTCTTTTTTTTAAGGTATCTGTGACCAACAGATGCATATCTGTATTCCCAGTCATGTGAAAACCATAGATTAGGGCGTAATGAATTTATTTCAACTGACTGATTTCCTCATATGAACTGTAACTCAGTAAAATCTTTGAAATTGTTGCATGTTGCATTTATATTTTGGTTCAGTATAAATTGATAGAGCACACTTTCTTTAACCTCAATGTCAACTTTTTTAAACATCACATTGTTGTTTTTAACTCTATAGATTATGTATTTTGAACGTTTTCAGTATATTTTGAATGCTTTCAGACAATGTGATTAATCGCGATAAAAAGGAAATTGGCGCAAAAATTACGAAACGTGAACTCGAGTTAACTAATTAACTCTGACAGCCCAATTTATTATAAAGCCCTTTTAAGGGATATAAGCTTCTTTTAACTATCTAACTAGCTCTCCTGAACTTTGACATGACCATGTCATGACCAAGTTAGATGTCCGCTTTCATGGCCCCTGATAGTATATATTGTTCTGTCACTCTTATGATATAATAAGGGCATCTTTATGACAGTGGACTCTGGTTTATTATCATAATTTAATCAGCTTCTTCTTTCGATTTAATCAGATCGTATTCGATCTTAAGACCAGAGGGAAGAGTGCCCCCTACTGGCCAGCTCCAACACCACTTCCAGCAGCATCTGCTCTCCCATCCAGGGACCAACCAAGGCTAACCTTGCTTAGCTTCAGAGGTAAGCCAGCAGTGGGATGCAGGGTGGTATACTGATATGCATGCACAATCTGTAGATTTCTTTATCGCCTAAGTCAGTAGCTTTGTTCCAGGGCATCAGTGTGATATGCACATACCAGTCTGTCTATTAGCTCTGGTCCAGGGTGTTATGTTAACCACCATTGCTTGTGCAGCTAGCTAGTACACCCTAGCTAGCTAGCTAGTACACACAAGCTATCTAGTATACAGTAGCTTGCTATCTAGCTTGCTAGCTAGTACACACACTTGCTAGCTAGCTGGTACACCCTAGCTAGCTAGCTAGTACACACTAGCAAGCTAGCTATAGTACACATAAGCTAGTACCTAGCTTCTAATTCTAAATGTAATTTCACCACTTGTGTTGTTGATGGCGGTAACGCACCATCCTCTCTGGTACCATTCGACCTGTCTGAGCTCATATGTCTCACAACGTCTGTATCCTGAGAAGGGATCTGCTGGAGCCAGACCCTATTGTTCCAATGGGCACTGACTCTTTAAGGCAATACTATTTGCTTGTACACAGCATGCATGAGCCAAGCCCATTATCATTAGAACAGAGGGCTGGCGGAAATCCAGTAGGTGAGGGAAGGTTGTGCTCTTACATGTGTGCAGCTCCTGAGGACCGTTTTGTTACAGCACGTGTCTGACAAGGTAGTACCCCCCACACCTCCCACTTGGCCGATAGCTGTCTGTAAAACTGTCAACTCAGATCAATTGTCCTCACTGAGATCTCAGCCTAAATTATAACCAAGAGCCCTTTGCATTGTGCCTTCTCCACCAAGCTCAGGCAAGGGGATTGCTAGGAAGGCTATCCCTGGTGCCCTGAACTAGCCTGGCTAGCACTAGCCTGTCTTCTCTCCTCCGATCAACCCTGCTCAAGGAGGGAAATTACAGGGAGCAAAACAATGTGAATCATGCACATGGCTGCTTAAAGCACCACTGGGCATCGAGCAATGACACGTGTGGCGATTGTGGATGTGGACACGGCTACGGTGCTCAGGAGGACAATGCAGTTGCAACACGCAGAAAGAACACATTGCTCATCAATCCGGTGTTTCCACCCACAATACATTGTCTGATCACTCTCCAATTACTCTGTCATAACATGGCTCATCAAATGTGAACGTACTCTTATGTTGATCATGTTCAATATATCATGGCTGATTCAATTAATTTTATGACAAAAGCAGTTGGTATTTACTTCTACAGAGGTAGATTTCACTAGGACAACATCACAGCTGCAAATACATTGGACGTAGCTACGTAGCTCTGTCTAAAACCATCTAGATAGTAGAAGGGAGCAAAATACTGTATGGCCTCAATCTCCTTATCATGAATATGAAAACATTCCCATTTCCTTTTTAAAGACGATGGAATCAGACAAACTTAAATACTGAAGAAAAAAATTATGTTGCCTGATAAATTATTCATATACATTTATGAAACTAGTCATTTTGAATTAATATATCTATTGGGTAATTTATGTTTCCAATACCACAAACTCTACACAGAGGTGAAACTCATCTCATCACAAAAAGGGCTATCATTTCTTAGAATTAACACACCTTGTTTTCCCCAAAATACAATTATTGTTAATCCTTTGTGACGGATTATGAATTTGAGAGAAATACAGTGGGGAAAAAAAGTATTTAGTCAGCCACCAATTGTGCAAGTTCTCCCACTTAAAAAGATGAGAGAGGCCTGTAATTTTCATCATAGTTACACGTCAACTATGACAGACAAATTGAGAAGAAAAAAAATCCAGAAAATCACATTGTAGGATTTTTAATGAATTTATTTGCAAATTATGGTGGAAAATAAGTATTTGGTCACCTACAAACAAGCAAGATTTCTGGCTCTCACAGACCTGTAACTTCGTCTTTAAGAGGCTCCTCTGTCCTCCACTCGTTACCTGTATTAATGGCACCTGTTTGAACTTGTTATCAGTATAAAAGACACCTGTCCACAACCTCAAACAGTCAGACTCCATACTCCACTATGGCCTAGACCAAAGAGCTGTCAAAGGACACCAGAAACAAAATTGTAGACCTGCACCAGGCTGGGAAGACTGAATCTGCAATAGGTAAGCAGCTTGGTTTGAAGAAATCAACTGTTGGAGCAATTATTAGGAAATGGAAGACATACAAGACCACTGATAATCTCCCTCGATCTGGGGCTCCACGCAAGATCTCACCCCGTGGGATCAAAATGATCACAAGAACGGTGAGCAAAAATCCCAGAACCACACGGGGGGACATAGTGAATGACCTGCAGAGAGCTGGGACCAAAGTAACAAAGCCTACCATCAGTAACACACTACGCCGCCAGGGACTCAAATGCTGCAGTGCCAGACGTGTCCCCCCTTCTTAAGCCAGTACATGTCCAGGCCCGTCTGAAGTTTGATAGAGTGCATTTGGATGATCCAGAAGAGGATTGGGAGAATGTCATATGGTCAGATGAAACCAAAATATAACTTTTTGGTAAAAACTCAACTCGTCGTGTTTGGAGGACAAAGAATGCTGAGTTGCATCCAAAGAACACCATACCTACTGTGAAGCATGGGGGTGGAAACATCATGCTTTGGGGCTGTTTTCCTGCAAAGGGACCAGGACGACTGATCCGTGTAAAGGAAAGAATGAATGGGGCCATGTATCGTGAGATATTGAGTGAAAACCTCCTTCCATCAGCAAGGGCATTGAAGATGAAACGTGGCTGGGTCTTTCAGCATGACAATGATCCCAAACACACCGCCCGGGCAACGAAGGAGTGGCTTCGTAAGAAGCATTTCAAGGTCCTGGAGTGGCCTAGCCAGTCTCCAGATCTCAACCCCATAGAAAATCTTTGGAGGGAGTTGAAAGTCCGTGTTGCCCAGCGACAGCCCCAAATCATCACTGCTCTAGAGGAGATCTGCATGGAGGAATGGGCCAAAATACCAGCAACAGTGTGAAAACCTTGCGAAGACTTACAGAAAACATTTGACCTGTGTCATTGCCAACAACGGGTATATAACAAAGTATTGAGAAACTTTTGTTATTGACCAAATACTTATTTTCCACCATAATTTGCAAATAAATTCATTAAAAATCCTACAATGTGATTTTCTGGAGAAAAAAATTCTCATTTTGTCTGTCATAGTTGACGTGTACCTATGATGAAAATTACAGGCCTCTCTCATCTTTTTAAGTGGGAGAACTTGCACAATTGGTGGCTGACTAAATACTTTTTTCCCCCAATGTAATTAGAATAATGATGATTAGGACAATTTCATACTGCATAGGACTACCTCTCAAGTTAATATGGACATCATATTGGTAGACATTTTTATGAAGGTCAGAGTCAATTGGATATTCCACAGCGAGTGTGGAGTCTCCAGATCTAATGTCCACATTTAATATGAATCAAAATATCATGTAGACACCAACAATCATCAAACACTAGGAATGTTTGGTATGCGTCATCTAAATACTAAGAATTGACCATAGCAACAAACACCCTCACATATCTATTCTAGTTGTACATTTGAATACGTATTTCAATAATTTAATTTAAATAGATTTGACCTTTGTCCAGTTCCAAACAGATTCCCACCACTTTCAATGTTGAAACAAAAGATTAGAAGAAATATATATATCTTTCTCAACTCCTCACTCACCCCGACACCTGATTGGCCCTAAGATGTGGTCATGTGGGTGAGCCATTGCAACACGTGACATCTGGTGACATGAAACGTACAAGAAAGTCCCCCAAATCCGAGAATTCCCAAAAACGGGTCAGAAGTGTAGACGCTAAGACCAATGTTTTGGAAGACTGTTGCCTTTCTGACGGGCCAAGAAGGTCCCAGGGTTGCCCCAGATCGAGCTTCCCCCTGGGGCTAGAAGAGGCACCAGCCGCACCTTGGGAATGGGCGGCTGGGCTCCACACTGCGTGACATGTCACGTCATCAGAGCCATCTCCAGATGCCGCACATGCCCACTGGACCCCAGTCTGGTTCACCGCAACTGACGCATCCCATCCTAATGAAATATCCACCCATATCATCGAAATTGTGTAATTTTGGTCATTGGCATCTTAATATCTTGACGTGACATGTAACCCCCTCCTTTCCTAGTAATTCCTCTTTTAAAAGACTCGTGAACAAACACTCCACCCTTACTAGCTCTGACGTTGATGATAGCTACTTTGAGGACAAATTTACTTACTATGACTGTGATATGAGGTAGTCCCACCTATCTACTGTATCTTAAGATGAATGCACTAATTGTAAGCCGCTCTGGATAAGAGCGTCTGCTAAATGACTAAAATGTAAATGTAAATTAGGGTTATTTAAAAAAAATTATATGACTATGCTGTGCTCACTGATTTCAGTATAGATTCAATGGTTGTAAAGATGGGGAGAGGTCTGTCCGTAATAAAGAGATGCTCTGCTTTTATGACACCACACTCCAAAAAGTCCTGCAGGCTCTAGTTTAGTCTTATCTTGATTATTGTCTAGTCGTGTGGTCGAGTGCTGCAAGGAAAGACCTAGTTAAACTGCAGCTGGCCCAGAACAGAGTGGCACGTCTTGCTCTTCATTGTGATCAGAGGGCTAATATAAATACAATGCATGCCAGTCTTTCTTGGCTAAGAGTTGAGGAGAGACTGACTGCATCACTTCTTCTTTTTATAAGAAACATTAATGTGTTGAAAATTCCAAATTGTTTGCATAGTCAACTTACAGACAGCTCTGACACACACACTTACCCCACCAGACATGCCACCAGGGGTCTTTTCACAGTTATTGCATGGAACTCCCTTCCATCTCGTATTTCTCAAATGAACAGTAAACCTGGTTTCAAAAAACAGGCACAACGCCTCTCCCCTATCTGACCTATATAGTTTGTGTGTATGTATTGATAGGTAGGCTATGGGCCATTTAAACATTGATGTAGTTCTGTCCTAGTGCTGTACTTGTCTATTAATGTTCTGTATTATTTCATATTTTTGTGGACCCCAGGAAGAGTAGCTGCTGCTTTCGCAACAGCTAATAAGGATCCTAATAAAATACAAAAAATATCAAGTGTTCACTGACTGCTATGTGGATGACAATAAACTATAATTGAACGTGAAAAAAGTGCCAATGATTTCTCTGAGTTCTCTGCTAATTTCAAATTGAATGTTTCCTCTCACATCACATGTTTATCCTAACACATCGGAGGATTCACTCCTTACAGGGGATTCCATCATTGCCATGGAATTCCTGTACATTTTGTAAATACACTGCTCAAAAAAATAAAGGGAACACTTAAACAACACAATGTAACTCCAAGTCAATCACACTTCTGTGAAATCAAACTGTCCACTTAGGAAGCAACACTGATTGACAATAAATTTCACATGCTGTTGTGCAAATGGAATAGAGAACAGGTGGAAATTATAGGCAATTAGCAAAACACCCCCCAATAAAGGACTGGTTTTGCAGGTGGTGACCACAGACCACTTCTCAGTTCCTATGCTTCCTGGCTGATGTTTTGGTCACTTTTGAATGCTGGCGGTGCTTTCACTCTAGTGGTAGCATGAGACGGAGTCTACAACCCACACAAGTGGCTCAGGTAGTGCAGCTCATCCAGGATGGCACATCAATGCGAGCTGTGGCAAGAAGGTTTGCTGTGTCTGTCAGCGTAGTGTCCAGAGCATGGAGGCGCTACCAGGAGACAGGCCAGTACATCAGGAGACGTGGAGGAGGCCGTAGGAGGGCAACAACCCAGCAGCAGGACTGCTACCTCCGCCTTTATGCAAGGAGGAGCAGGAGGAGCACTGCCAGAGCCCTGCAAAATGACCTCCAGCAGGCCACAAATGTGCATGTGTCTGCTCAAATGGTCAGAAACAGACTCCATGAGGGTGGTATGAGGGCCCGACATCCACAGGTGGGGGTTGTGCTTACAGCCCAACACCGTGCAGGACGTTTGGCATTTGCCAGAGAACACCAAGATTGGCAAATTCGCCACTGGCGCCCTGTGCTCTTCACAGATGAAAGCAGGTTCACACTGAGCACGTGACAGACGTGACAGAGTCTGGAGACGCCGTGGAGAACGTTCTGCTGCCTGCAACATCCTCCAGCATGACCGGTTTGGCGGTGGGTCAGTCATGGTGTGGGGTGGCATTTCTTTGGGGGGCCGCACAGCCCTCCATGTGCTCGCCAGAGGTAGCCTGACTGCCATTAGGTACCGAGATGAGATCCTCAGACCCCTTGTGAGACCATATGCTGGTGCGGTTGGCCCTGGGTTCCTCCTAATGCAAGACAATGCTAGACCTCATGTGGCTGGAGTGTGTCAGCAGTTCCTGCAAGAGGAAGGCATTGATGCTATGGACTGGCCCGCCCGTTCCCCAGACCTGAATCCAATTGAGCACATCTGGGACATCATGTCTCGCTCCATCCACCAACGCCACGTTGCACCACAGACTGTCCAGGAGTTGGCGGATGCTTTAGTCCAGGTCTGGGAGGAGATCCCTCAGGAGACCATCCGCCACCTCATCAGGAGCATGCCCAGGCGTTGTAGGGAGGTCATACAGGCACGTGGAGGCCACACACACTACTGAGCCTCATTTTGACTTGTTTTAATGACATTACATCAAAGTTGGATCAGCCTGTAGTGTGGTTTTCCACTTTAATTTTGAGGGTGACTCCAAATCCAGACCTCCATGGGTTGATAAATTTGATTTCCATTGATACTTTTTGTGTGATTTTGTTGTCAGCACATTCAACTAAGTACATTCAACAATTAAGTATTTAATAAGATTATTTCATTCATTCAGATCTAGGATGTGTTATTTTAGTGTTCCCTTAATTTTTTTGAGCAGTGTATTTCAACACAATCTCCAAATTAAACACCATACCTCGCCATAACTGCAGCAACAGAGATGTGGCATGGCTGGCCGTTTTCATTGTGGCATGTGGGGCATGTGAAGAGTTCTACCCATGGAGTCTGACTTCAGAGTATACTGAGAAGAGTTGCTTCAGAAACGACACGGGCTAGGGTGCCCTGATGAATGTCTCTGGACCAGTGTGACCACCCTTTGTTTAATTTCATAACTGCATCTACTCTACCCTTCTTCCTGGCACTGACTGCTCAAGCCATGAATGAACTACCCTGCTTGCCGTCCATCTATTCATTCATTATTTGTGTTTCCAAATTGCAAGTATTTTTTCCCGCTTTAAAATGATTTGTAATGAAAAGTGCTATAAAACTTAAGTCTATTATTATTATTATTATTATTATTACATGATTTTTCGATTTCTGCCTTTGGGTAAAACATCTAAAATAAAGCGTCACAATATAATCACAAACAAAGTGTATTAACTTGTGCCTAGACAATGAGATAAGAGGCCAGAAGCACATTATGCAGATGCTTGCTGCAAGGGAGGAACTGATAAAACATTTATATAAATCAGAAAAATATATCTTGGTGTGTTTTTTTACCAGTGGTAAAATTGGTCGTTGCATCAAAAGAATCAAAAGAAGCAGGGAACGTGACACCTTGCACACAGCAAATGTTCCAAGCCCACTACCCGTGGACAAATTCTTATCATTTACACCAAGGCAGAGTTCAGTTGTACCAGATAGGACGAAAGCTCTTGGGGTTTGAGATACAGGGAGATAGACAAGATAAAATAATATGGGCTTTAATGGCAAAAACGATGTCCTTTACGTATACTAAACCATTGCCCCCAGAAAGGTTACTTTATGCCCCACTCTGTAGGTGGCAGTGGGGCGATACAGGTGATGGCAGGGCGGTTCCAACACCCACTCATATCCCCTCCAACCTAATTGGGGAAAGTATGTTGTGGAAGAGAGTAATCGAATGACGCAGTGATTTTAGGGATGCATGGGATAGTGACACTGATATAAAAGGGGACTCAAGAACGATGACAAGTATTTTACTGCTAGGTCTCTTGTAAAACAGTGAAGCATCGACACTGACGACATAGGTTGTGTCAGAGTGTTGTAGAGCCAACCTCCTGGATAGTAAGGCCAACCTCTGAACAACACCATTAAACAGAACTCCTGAGGTTAGAGTGTAAATGTTCACAGAGAATGTGGATTGATGGGGAATCAGATACATACATTTAGGAGGTCTGAGATGGACCTCCACAGTGTAAGAGTACATGGGCTTCATTCTGGTGCTTGGGCCTAAATTGTAGTCTCAGAAATCAAGGTTGCATGTGTATTTTAGCCACCCTCTAAAAGCTTGTACATGGAGCTACCTGCCCCAAACCCAGTCGTAATGTGCTGATGGAAATTTGGTCTGATCCTCCTCGCAGTCGCAGTCGATGCTTTCGATAATGGTACTCGCTCGCAGCTGGAACCAATAGCTAATGACATCCGCTTTAACTTTTAATGTGACTCAGTCACCGAGCCAGGTTTTGTGCAGCCAGTAAATACAGAGTCGAGTGTAGAGAATTCGAGATGGGAGACATAAAATGCTTCATTTTCAAACAGATGTTAAGAGTTAATTAACTTACTGGTTTATTGAGCAACTGTAATATATCTACCTTTCTTATTCTTCCCCTCTCCCTCTTTCTTGTTCTATCAAACTGAGTTCCCTCTTTTCTGGTCTATATAATGGACCAATTCATTTCCCCTACTTTTATCATGGGCAAAGCAGAACATGAATCATACCTTACTTATTCAAAACGCCACCTTGGTACCAATTTCTTATATCTTTCCAGTCCATTAGGGCTCAAATCAATCAAACTTGCATTGTGGTATTCAGACATTAGCTCTTTCTCTATTGTCATGCATTGTTACTCCACCGTGGGACAGTGTCGAATTGAACATTTTGATCTGAATGTTTTCATCGCCTCGATCTCTGTTCTCAATCACAAACACATATATTTTGACAGAGGGCATTCTCTAAGCTTTGGGGTGGATTATAATATAGAGATCTCTGTTTATCTCTGACGTTCAGTCAACTGTCTTTAGTTACTAAAAACCCTGACAGATGGAGAATAGGCATCCCACAGTACATTTTTGCAATCCTGAGCCTCAAAGGGCTCTCAATCCATATACCTTGGCTTTTATGGGTCAATGGTATTGTCAATGTGTTGTTGGGAACACTGGTTTGGGTCCACAGTTGCATAGATTGAAAGAGAGACACACAGCAAACAAGCATGGGTCTATGCGTTAGCGAACAGCTGCATGGTGCTGAAATGGTTTGGCCCCATAGAGACTGGGCTTGAGGACAGCACCATGGTGCTGAAATGGTTTGGCCCCATAGAGACTGGGCTTGAGGACAGCACCATGGTGTTGAAATGCAATAGCGCTCTAGGCAGCTATGTTGCTTTGCTTAACATGATTAGTCACACCATTTATAACAATCACTTTTGAAACACTCACATAATTTTAAAGCAGTATTTCAATAGCAGTGGCCCACAAGGAGTTTAACGGATAAAATCTGTTTGAAGAATCAGGGCAGAGTGCACTGTAAATTATATTTATAATGGACAATACTGATGATTTTTAATCATGTAAAATACAATTTCTTAAATCTAATATAGACCAAATAAAATGGATAATCATTTTATGGGCTCTTGTCTTCCTCAATCATTTAAGATGCCATTCACTTTGCAGTTTCCATTCAAAGGGTGGGCGAAGATTTGGAAACACAGGAATACGGGGGGGGGGGGGGGGGGGGGGGTGCTGTGGGATTATTGAAGATACTCTTTGAAGAGTTAGAGGTTCAGATGTTTTCGGAAGATGGGCAGGGACTCTGCTGTCCTAGCTTCAGGAAAAAGCTGGTTCCACCATTGGGGTACCAGGACAGAGAAGAGCTTTGATTGGCTTAGAACCGAGCCCTGGGGGGACACCAGTAGTGAGAGTATGTGGTGCAGACACAGATCCTCTCCACGTCACGGCCTGCCAGGTAGGATGCAATCCAAGAGTAGGCAGAGCCTGAGATGCCGAGCCCTAAGAGAGGGTGGAGAGGAGGATCTGATGGTTCACAGTGTCGAAGGCAGCGGATAGATCTAGGAGGATGAGAACAGAGGAGAGAAAGTCAGATTTGGCGGTGCGGAGAGCCTCCATGGCACAGAGGAGAGCAGTCTCTGTTGAGTGACCTGTCTTGAAGTCTGGTTAGGGTCAAGAAGATCGTTCTGAGAGAGATAGCGAGAGAGTTGGTCAGAGACAGCACGCTCAAGTGTTTTGGAAAGAAAAGAAAGAAGGGATACCTGTAGTTTTTGACATCAGAGGGGTAGAGTGTTGTTGTTTTTTGAGGAGGGGAGCGACTCTGGCCATTTTGAAGTCAGAGGGGACGCAGCCAGTGGTTATGGATGAGTTGACGATGGAAGTGAAGAAAGGGAAAAGGTCTCCAGAGATCTGGAGAAGGGACGAGGGGATGGGAACGAGTGAGCAGTTTGTCGGGCGGCCGGATCTCACGCATGATTTTATCTGGAGAGAGAGGGGAGAAAGAGGTCAAGGTGTAGGGAAGTTCTGTGTGAGTGGGACCAGTGGACTCAATAGGCTGAGTAAATGAGGAGCGGATGTCGTCACAACTAGCTCTCACAGTCTGACGTCAGAATTAGATGTTCATCCATGTTTCCCAAGCATCAAATTTCGAAGTTGTTGTAAACGTCAATTTCGAAGTGTTTAAGGTTAAGTTTAAGCATTAACTACTTTCTATCGCTGGAGTCAAACTTGCAACCTTTGGAATCAAAGACAGATGCTTACCCCCATCCACCCTCCCTGTCCACAATGCCCTAGCAAAACCGAAACCTACTTATTTTTGTTGTTGTTGTACTTTTTACCTTTGTCTCCCCAATTTCATGGTATCCAATTGGTAGTTACAGTCTTGTCCCATCGCTGCAACTCCCGTACGGACTCGGGAGAGGCGAAGGTCGAGAGCCATGCGTCCTCCAAAACACGACCCGGCCAAGCCGCACTTCTTCTTGACACACTGCTCGCTTAACCCGGAAGCCAGCCGCACCAATGTGTCAGAGGAGACATTGTACAGCTGGCGACCGAAGTCAGCGTGCATGCGCCCGGCCCGCCACAAGGAGTCGCTAGAGCGTGATGGGACAAGGACATCCCAGCCGGCCAAACCCTCCCCTAACCCGGACGACGCTCGGCCAATTGTGTGCCGCCTCATGGGTCTCCCGGTCGCGGCCGGCGGCAACACAGCCCGGGATCGAACCCTTGATCTGTAGTGATGCCTCTAGCACTGTGATGCAGTGCCTGAGACCGCTGCGCCACTCGGGAGGCGAAACCTACTTGAAGGTAACAGCGCGCACAGTTGCCCCTAGTGGCCGGTTTCCACGTGATCTCCCGACGTCCTCAGACATGAATGGACGTCGAATACTGACTTCTATCACGGGTGACCTGGCTGGTCGTCAATCTTCTTTTCAAAGTGGTTGACAAAGTTATCCGCAGAGAGGGAGGAGGGAGGGGGAGGGAAAGTAGACAGCGATTCTGGCCCTCATACCATCATGGCCACCTAATCATCCCCAGCTTCCAAATGGCTCATTCATCCCCTCACCTCCCCTTTGTAACTCTTCCCTAGGTCGTTGCTGGAAAGCCAAGAAGATCATTAAGGACCTCAGCCACTCGAGCCGCGGACTGTTCACTCGGTTACCATATGACAGATGGAGACAGTACAGGTGCATCAGAGCTAAGACCGAGAGACTAAAAAACTGCTTCTAATACCAGGTCATCAAACTGTTGAACAGCCTTCACTATCCGTCTACCAGGTGATGCACACCCACTCACAAAAAACACACACACAAGCCATCACACGCACATCATATTCACAAACACACTCACATACACACACAGCCAACGCTGCTGTCCCATGCTATAGAGACTTTGCACCACTGGTCATTTCCCGTTTCACACTGTGTATTTAAATACTGTAGCCCCGACAAAGTTAATCATAATATTCTACTACTGTACATTGTATTTTAGTTACACTGTTTATACACAACACATTTTTATTTATGAAATGAATTCCTGACATAGTTTACAGTAATATATCTACTGCTGTACATATCATTCTTAGTATCTTGTGTACATTTTCCCAGTGAACATACGTATAGATTGCATTTGATTACTGCTACAGTGCTATATGGGTTGTTAATCAGATTCGTCCAGGCATTCTTCCACAAGGCGCTACAGCGGGTAATGCGTACGGCCCAGTACATCACAGGGGCTGACCTCCCTGCCACCCAGGACCTCTATACCAGATGGTGTCAGAGGCACTAAACATTTTCAAAGACTCCAGCCACCCAATTATTATTATTTGTTTTTACATTTTTAGTCATTTAGCAGACGCTCTTATCCAGAGCGACTTACAGTTAGTGAGTGCATACATTACTTTTAATTTTTTCATACTAGCCCCCCCGTGGGAATCGAAACCACAATCCTGGCGTTGCAAACGCCATGCTCTACAAACTGAGCTACATCCCTGCCGGCCATTCCCTCTCCTCCCCTGGAATACGCTGGGCCAATTGTGTGCCGCCCAATGGGTCTCCCGGTCGCGGCCGGCTACGACAAAGCATGGATTCGAACCAGGATCTCTAGTGGCACAGCTAGCACTGCGATTAAGTGCCTTAGACCACTGCGCCACTCGGGAGATTGGTGCAGTCATAGACTGTTCTCTCTGCTACCACACGGCAAGCAGTACCGATGAACTAAATCTGGAAACAACAGGACCCTGAACAGCTTCTACCCCCCCAAGCCATAAGACTGCTAAATAGTTAACCAAATAGCTACACAAACTATATATACACTGAACAAAAATATAAACTCAACATGGAACAATTTCACTGATTTTACTGAGTTACAGTTCATTTGAGGAAATCAGTCAATTGAAATATATACACTACCCGTCAAAAGTTTGGACACACCTACTCATTCAAGGGTTTTTCTTTATTTTTACAATTTTTTACATTGTAGAATAATAGTGAAAACATCAACACTATGAAATAACACATATGGAATCATATAGTATCCAAAAGTGTTAAACAAATCAAAATATATTTTATATTTGAGATTCTTCAAATAGCCACCCTTTGCCTTGATGACAGCTTTGCACACTCTTGGCATTCTCTCAACCAGCTTCATGAGGTAATCCCCTGGAATGCATTTAAATTAACAGGTGTGCCTTCTTAAAAGTTAATTTGTGGAATTTATTTCCATCTTAATTCGTGTGAGCCAATCAGTTGTGTTTTGACAAGGTATGGGGGTATACAGAAGATAGTCCAATTTGGTAAAAGACCAAGTCCATATTATGGCAAGAACAGCTCAAATAAGCAAAGAGAAATGACAGTCCATCATTACTTTAAGACATGAAGGTCAGTCAATACGGAATATTTCAAGAACTTTTAAAGTTTCCTCAAGTGCAGTCGCAAAAACCATCAAGCACTATGATGAAACTGGCTCTCATGAGGACCGCCACAGGAATGGAAGACCCAGAGTTACCTCTGCTACAGAGGACAAGTTCATTATAGTTACCAGCCTCAGAAATTGCAGCCCAAATAAATGCTTCACAGAGTTCAAGTTACAGACACATCTCAACATCAACTGTTCAGAGGAGACTGTGTGAATCAGGCTACATGATTGGTTACTACATGATTCCATATGTGTTATTTCATAGTTTTGATGTCTTCACTATTATTCTACAATGTAGAAAATAGTAAAAATAAAGAAAAACACTTGAATGGGTAGGTTTCTCTTTGCTTATTTGGACTTGGTCTTTCACCAAATAGGGCTATCTTCTGTATACCCCCCTACCTTGTCACAACACAACTGATTTACTGAAACGCATTAAGAAATTCCACAAATAACTTTGAAGAAAGTACACCTGTTAATTGAAATGCATTCCAGGTGACTACCTCATGAATCTGGTTGAGAGAATGCCAAGAGTGTACAAAGCTGTCATCAAGGCAAAGGGTGGCTATTTGAAGAATCTCAAATATAAAATATATTTTGATTTGTTTAACACTTTTTTGGTTACTACATTATTTCATACTGTTGATGTCTTCACTATTATTCTACATTGTAAAAAATAGTAAAAATAAAGAAAAACCGTTGAATGAGTAGGTGTGTCCAAACCTTTGACTGGCAGTGTATATATATATACAGTGGGGAAAAAAAGTATTTAGTCAGCCACCAATTGTGCAAGTTCTCCCACTTAAAAAGATGAGAGAGGCCTGTAATTTTCATCATAGGTACACGTCAACTATGACAGACAAATTGAGATTTTTTTTCTCCAGAAAATCACATTGTAGGATTTTTAATAAATTGATTTGCAAATTATGGTGGAAAATAAGTATTTGGTCACCTACAAACAAGCAAGATTTCTGGCTCTCACAGACCTGTAACTTCTTCTTTAAGAGGCTACTCTGTCCTCCACTCATTACCTGTATTAATGGCACCTGTTTGAACTTGTTATCAGTATAAAAGACACCTGTCCACAACCTCAAACAGTCACACTCCAAACTCCACTATGGCCAAGACCAAAGAGCTGTGAAAGGACACCAGAAACAAAATTGTAGACCTGCACCAGGCTGGGAAGACTGAATCTGCAATAGGTAAGCAGCTTGGTTTGAAGAAGTCAACTGTGGGAGCAATTATTAGGAAATGGAAGACATACAAGACCACTGATAATCTCCCTCGATCTGGGGCTCCACGCAAGATCTCACCCCGTGGGGTCAAAATGATCACAAGAACGGTGAGCAAAAATCCCAGAACCACACGGGGGGACCTAGTGAATGACCTGCAGAGAGCTGGGACCAAAGTAACAAAGCCTACCATCAGTAACACACTACGCCGCCAGGGACTAAAATCCTGCAGTGCCAGACGTGTCCCCCTGCTTAAGCCAGTACATGTCCAGGCCCGTCTGAAGTTTGCTAGAGTGCATTTGGATGATCCAGAAGAGGATTGGGAGAATGTCATATGGTCAGATGAAACCAAAATATAACTTTTTGGTAAAAACTGAACTCGTCGTGTTAGGAGAACAAAGAATGCTGAGTTGCATCCAAAGAACACCATACCTACTGTGAAGCATGGGGGTGGAAACATCATGCTTTGGGGCTGTTTTTCTGCAAAGGGACCAGGACGACTGATCCGTGTAAAGGAAAGAATGAATGGGGCCATGTATAGTGAGATATTGAGTGAAAACCTCCTTCCATCAGCAAGGGCATTGAAGATGAAACGTGGCTGGGTCTTTCAGCATGACAATGATCCCAAACACACCGCCCGGGCAACGAAGGAGTGGCTTCGTAAGAAGCATTTCAAGGTCCTGGAGTGGCCTAGCCAGTCTCCAGATCTCAACCCCATAGAAAATCTTTGGAGGGAGTTGAAAGTCTGTGTTGCCCAGCGACAGCCCCAAAACAGCACTGCTCTAGAGGAGATCTGCATGGAGGAATGGGCCAAAATACCAGCAACAGTGTGTGAAAACCTAGTGAAGACTTACAGAAAACGTTTGACCTGTGTCATTGCCAACAAAGGGTATATAACAAAGTATTGAGAAACTTTTGTTATTGACCAAATACTTATTTTCCACCATAATTTGCAAATAAATTCATAAAAAATCCTACAATGTGATTTTCTGGATTTTTCTCCCTCATTTTGTCTGTCATAGTTGACGTGTACCTATGATGAAAATTACAGGCCTCTCTCATCTTTTTAAGTGGGAGAACATGCACAATTGGTGGCTGACTAAATACTTTTTTCCCCCACTGTATATATATATATATAGTTAACCCTAATGTTTGTTGTAATATTTGTTCTATCTTTTCTAAAACAGAAATTATACATACAGTTGAAGTTGGATGTTTACATACACTTATGTTGGAGTCAATAAAACTCGTTTTTCAACCACTCCATACATTTCTTGTTAACAAACTATAGTTTTGGCAAGTCGGTTAGGACATCTACTTTGTGCATGACACAAGTAATTTTTTCAACAATTGTTTACAGACAGATTATTTCACTTATAATTCACTATATCACAATTCCAGTGGGTCAGAAGTTTACATACACTAAGTTGACTGTGCCTTTAAACAGCTTGGAAAAATCCAGAAAATGATGTCATGGGTTTAGAAGCTTTTGATAGGCTAATTGACATCTCGAGTCAATTGGAGGTGTACCTGTGGATGTATTTCAAGGCCTACCTTCAAACGCAGTGCCTCTTTGCTTGACATCATGGGAAAATCAAAAGAAATCAGCGAAGACCTCCGAAAAATAATAGTAGACCTCCACAAGTCTGGTTCATCCTTGGGAGCAATTTCCAAATGCCTGAAGGTACCACGTTCATCTTACAAACAATAGTATGCAAGTATAAACACCATGGGACCACACAGCCGTCATACTGCTCAGGAAGGAGACGCATTCTGTCTCCTAGAGATGAACGTACTTTGGTGCGAAAAGTGCAAATCAATCCCAGAACAACAGCAAAGGACCTTGTGAAGATGCTGGAGGAAACAGGTACAAAAGTATCTGTATCCACAGTAAAACGAGTCCTATATCGACATAACCTGAAAGGCCGCTCAGCAAGGAAGAAGCCACTGCTCCAAAACCGCCATAAAAAAGTCAGACTACGGTTTGCAACTGCACATGGGGACAAAGATCATACTTTTTGGAGAAATGTCCTCTGGTCTGATGAAACAAAAATAGAACTGTTTGGCCATAATGACCATCGTTATGTTTGGAGGAAAAAGGGGGACGCTTGCAAGCCAAAGAACAGCATCCCAACCGTGAAGCACGTGGGTGGCAGCATCATGCTGTGGGTGTGCTTTGCTGCAGGAGGGACTGGTGCACTTCACAAAATAGATGGCATCATGAGGAAGGAAAATTATGTGGATATATTGAAGCAACATCTCAAGACATCAGTCACGAAGTTAAAGCTTGGTTGCAAATGGCTTATGTGGAACGCTGTGGTCGGGAGAGGTTGTGTTTTCTCTAGCAGGAGGTAAGCTTGAGGTAAGCTTGGCTTCTTATATGGTGTTGAGTAAAGCTTAAACCATGCATTTGATCGTAGGTAGGTAGTTGTAGTTAGGTATTGTAGGTAGTTTATTTAGGTAGTTATTGTAGGTTTCCGTAGGTAATTATTGTAGGTAAGTATTGTTTACGGCGGAGCCCGGAGAAAGCATGAGGCTAGCTAGCTAGCGGGTAGCTACTGGTAACGTTTAACAATGGTGGAGAGTTGTTTCCAATGTTAATGTGCTAGCTAGCCAACGTTTAATTTTTGCTGTGTTATGAAAGGAACTAGACACGGACACGAATTATCTGTTTAGTGTGTTAACACACTATTGGTAGTTTGTTGTAACCAAGTATTGGTGCTAAACTGTGTGTTATTGGATGCTAGCATGCTAGTTAGCTATGGCGTCATAGTTAGGCATCGTGGGCTGTTGTGGGTAGTTACTGTAGGTTAGCATTGTTTTTCGGCGGTGCCGGGTCTAGCACGAAGCTAGCTAGCTAGCCGTTCTTCAAACAAAGTCAACACAATGGCCATTGCTAGCTAGCCAACACGACCAGCTAACTGTACTGTAGTAGCTAAATACAATATACTTATGCTAGCTAGCCAACGTTTAATTATTGCTGCGTTATGAAAGGAACTAGACACGGACACGAATGATCTGTTTAGTGTGTTAACACACTATTGGTAGTCTGTTGTAACCAAGTATTGGTGCTAAACTGTGTGTTATTGGATGCTAGCATGCTAGTTAGCTATGGTGTCATAGTTAGGCATCGTGGGCTGTTGTGGGTAGTTACTGTAGGTTGGCATTGTCTTCGGTGTAGCACGAAGCTAGCTAGCTAGCCGTTTTTCGAACAGAGTCAACACAGTAGCCATTGTGTGCTGTACTGTGGCAGCTAAATACAATATATTTGTGCTAAGCTAGCCAACGTTTAATTATTGCTGCGTTATGAAAGGAACTAGACACGGACACGAATTATCTGCTTAGTGTGTTAACACACTATTGGTGGTTTGTTGTGACCAAGTGTTGGTGCTAAACTGTGTGTTATTGGATGCTAGCATGCTAGTTAGCTATGGTGTCATAGTTAGCTAGCTGAATAAAGTGGGTTGAGTCTACTCCTTTAAACATTGAACCGCTGTGGTTCACAACAATTCTGATTTCTAAAGGTGGAAGTTGGGAGAGTTTTTGTTCGGGTGGTTCAGTGAAACAATTATAGTTTCTGAGGTGGAAGTTTTGGTGAGGGAGGCCCTGCTCTCTCTTCTTCCAGATGTTTAGTTCATTTCATTCCGATCTCCTCTGCATTATTGTAGCCATTTGCTACAGCCTGTCAACTATGCCTCTGCCTATCCCTGTTCTCTCCTCTCTGCACAGGCTACACAAACGCCTCACACCGCGTGGCTGCTGCCTCTCTAACCTGGTGGTCCCTGCACGCACCCCACACCTGGAGTTCCAGGTCTCAGGCAGCCTCTGGAACTGCCGTTCTGCTGCCAACAAAGCTGACTTCATCCCAGCCTATGCTAACCTCCAGTCCCTCGACTTCCTGGCGCTGACGGAAACATGGATTACCACTGAAAACACTGCTACTCCTACTGCTCTCTCCTCGTCTGACCATGTGTTCTCGCATACCCCGAGAGCATCTGGTCAGAGGGGTGGTGGCACAGGAATCCTCATCTCTCCCAAGTGGACATTCTCAATTTTTCCCCTAACCCACCTGTCTATCTCCTCATTTGAATTCCATGCTGTCACAGTCACTAGCCCATTTAAGCTTAATATCCTTGTCATCTATCGCCCTCCAGGTTCCCTTGGAGAGTTCATCAATGAGCTTGACGCCTTGATAAGTTCCTTTCCTGAGGATGGCTTACCCCTCACAGTTTTGGGGGATTTCAACCTCCCTATGTCCACATTTGACTCATTTCTCTCTGCCTCCTTCTTTCCACTCCTCTCCTCTTTTGACCTCACCCTCTCACCCTCTCACCGTCCCCCCCTACTCACAAGGCAGGCAATACGCTTGACCTTATCTTTACTAGATGCTGCTCTTCTACTAATCTCACTGCAACTCCCCTCCATGTCTCCGACCACTACTTTGTTTCCTTTTCTCTCTCGCTCTCCTCCAACACTACTCACTCTGCCCCTACACAGATGGTAATGCGCCGCCGCAACCTTCGCTCTCTCTCTCCCACTACTCTCTCCTCTTCCATCTGCTCAATCCTTCTCCCTCCAATCTCCTGATTCTGCCTCCTCAACCCTCCTCTCCTCCCTTTCTGCATCCTTTGACTCTCTGTGTCCCCTATCCTCCCGGCCGGCTCGGTCCTCCCCTCCAGCTCCGTGGCTTGATGACTCATTGCGAGCTCACAGAACAGAGCTCCGGGCAGCGGAGCGGAAATGGAAGAAAACTAAACTCCCTGCCGACCTGGCATCTTTTCACTCCCTCCTCTCTACATTTTCTTCATCTGTTTCTGCTGCTAAGGCCACTTTCTACCACTCTAAATTCCAAGCATCTGCCTCTAACCCTAGGAAGCTCTTTGCCACATTTTCCTCCCTCCTGAATCCTCCCCCCCTCCTCTCTCTCTGTGGATGACTTCGTCAACCACTTTGAAAAGAAGGTTGACGACATCCGATCCTCGTTTGTTAAGTCTAATGACACTGCTGGTCCTACTCACACTGCCCTACCCTATGCTTTGACTTCTTTCTCCCCTCTCTCTCCAGATAAAATCCTGCGACTTGTGACTGCAGGCCGCCCAACAACCTGCCCGCTTGACCCCATCCCCTCCTCTCTTCTCCAGACCATCTCCGGTGACCTTCTCCCCTACCTCACCTCGCTGATCAACTCATCCTTGACCGCTGGCCATGTCCCTTCCGTCTTCAAGAGAGCGAGAGTTGCTCCCCTTCTCAAAAAACCAACACTCGATCCCACTGATGTCAACAACTACAGACCAGTATCCCTTCTTTCTTTTCTTTCCAAAACTATTGAGCGTGCCGTCTTTAGCCAACTCTCTTGCTATCTCTCTCAGAATGACCTTCTTGATCCAAACCAGTCAGGTTTCAGGACTGGTCATTCAACTGAGACTGCTCTTCTCTGTGTCACGGAGGCTCTCCGCACTGCTAAAGCTAACTCTCTCTCCTCTGCTCTTGTCCTTCTAGACCTGTCTGCTGCCTTTGATACTGTGAACCATCAGATCCTCCTCTCCACCCTCTCCGAGCTGGGCATCTCCGGCGCGGCTCACTCCTGGATTGCGTCCTACCTGACCGGTCGCTCCTACCAAGTGGCGTGGCGAGAAGCTGTCTCCGCACCACGTGCTCTCACCACTGGTGTCCCCCAGGGCTCAGTTCTAGGCCCTCTCCTTTTCTCCCTATACACCAAGTCACTTGGCTCTGTCATATCCTCACATGGCCTCTCCTATCATTGCTACGCTGACGATACACAACTAATCTTCTCCTTTCCCCCTTCTGATAACCAGGTGGCGAATCGCATCTCTGCATGTCTGGCAGACATATCAGTATGGATGACGGATCACCACCTCAAGCTGAACCCTGGCAAGACGGAGCTGCTTTTCCTCCCGGGGAAGGACTGCTCGTTCCATGATCTCGCCATCACGGTTGACAACTCCGTTGTGTCCTCCTCCCAGAGTGCGAAGAGCCTTGGCGTGACCCTGGACAACACCCTGTCGTTCTCCGCTAACATCAAGGCGGTGACCCGCTCCTGCAGGTTCATGCTCTACAACATTCGGAGAGTACGACCCTGCCTTACACAGGAAGCGGCACAGGTCCTAATCCAGGCACTTGTCATCTCCCGTCTGGATTACTGCAACTCGCTGTTGGCTGGCCTCCCTGCCTGTGCCATTAAACCCCTACAACTCATCCAGAACGCCGCAGCCCGTCTGGTGTTCAACCTTCCCAAGTTCTCTCACGTCACCCCCCTCCTCCGCACACTCCACTGGCTTCCAGTTGAAGCTCGCATCCGTTACAAGACCATGGTGCTTGCCTATGGAGCAGTGAGGGGAACGGCACCTCTGTACCTTCGGGCTCTGATCAGTCCCTACACCCAAACGAGGGCATTGCGTTCATCCACCTCTGGCCTGCTGGCTCCCCTTCCTCTGCGGAAGCATAGTTCCCGCTCAGCCCAGTCAAAACTGTTCGCTGCTCTGGCACCCCAATGGTGGAACAAGCTCCCTCACGACGCCAGGACAGCGGAGTCACTCACCACCTTCCGGAGACATTTGAAACCCCACCTCTTTAAGGAATACCTGGGATAGGATAAAGTAATCCTTCTACCCCCCCCCCAAAAAAAAATTTGTAAAGTGGTTATCCCACTGGCTATAGGGTGAATGCACCAATTTGTGAGTCGCTCTGGATAAGAGCGTCTGCTAAATGACGTAAATGTGCCCTTGAGCAAGGCACTTAACCCTAATTGCTCCTGTAAGTCGCTCTGGATAAGAGCGTCTGCTAAATGACTAAAATGTAAATGTAAATGTAAATGGGTCTTCCAAATGGACAATGACCCCAAGCATACTTCCAAAGTTGTGGCAAAATTGCAACAAAGTCAAGGTATTGGAGTGGCCATCACAAAGCCCTGACCTCAATCCAATAGCAAATGTGTGGACAGAACTGAAAAAGCGTGTGCGAGCAAGGAGGCCTACAAACCTGACTCAGTTACAACAGCTCTGTCAGGAGGAATGTGTCAAAATTCACCCAACTTACTGACCTAAAACAGGGAATTTTTACTAGGATTAAATGTCAGGAATTGTGATAAACTGAGTTTAAATGTATTTTGCTAAGGTGTATGTAAACTTCCGGTGATCTTATCCATTTTTGCCAACTTTCTATTAAAATTTGTTGGAGTGAGATCATTTCTTTATTTTCGAGATATGTATACCGAGTATGTCCACATCACCGTCAGACCATTTTATTGGTAAACTACACAGTAATGTAAAAGTTGTATTTTTATGTGATCCAAAACGTAATATAGTAGTACACTTATCATAATTTGGTTGTAATCCAGAGAGGTTAGAAAAGTATCTAGATCCGCTATGAGGCTGTGGAGGGATCCAAATTGTAGATTTAAAAGAAAACATTAATCATCAGCGTACAATGACACCTTTGTTTTTAAGCCCTGGATTTCTAACCCCTTGATATTATTGTTGGATCTAATTTTAACAGCTAACATTTCGATGGCAATAATAAATAGATATGCCGATGTGGACAACCTTCAATTAATTAGGCCCTAATCTATGGATTTCGCGACGGTGAATACAGATACGCATCTGTTGTTCACAGATACCTTAAAACAATGGGCCTCAGGATCTCGTCACTGTGCATTCAAATTACCATAGATAAAATGCAATTGTGTTCATTGTCCGTAGTTTATGCCTGCCCATACCATAACCCCACCACCACCATGGGGACCTCTGTTCACAACGTTAACTTCAGCAAACTGACTCGCCCACACAACGCCATACACGTGGTCTGAGGTTGTGAGGCTGGTTTGACGTACTGCCAAATTATCTAAAATGACGGTGGCGGCTTATGGTAGAGAAATTAACATTCAATTTTCAGCTTTGGTGGACATTCCTGCAGTCATATTCGAGCTGGGTCGAGGGAAACCCGGGTCACCGCAGCCCAGTTCAGAGTTGAAACAAGCTAGCTAGCTAACATGAGCTAGCAGGAATTTTAGCCAGGTCGTATTGAAAGCTAGCTAGCTAGCTACATCATATCAAACCTGTTGTCTGGTTTGCTTGGTTAGCTAGCTAGCTAATAGCCAATGCCATGACAAGCAATGAATTAATCTAGCTAGCCTGTTATGCTAGTGATGACGCTAACCGTTTAGCTAACTAGCTAACGTCAGCAAGCTAAATACATGGCTCTGAGTCTGGCTGGCACTGGCAGGAGTATGGGGTAATATTAGTTACAGCATGGTGAGGGTGCATTCAATTCTTCAACATCTTGCTAGCTAGCAACATTAGCAAAGCCAGCTGCAGTCATATATTGGCTACCTAGCAACATGACATCATTTCTAATTTCTGGAGGCAGTGGAAATGCAATTTGAGCTAGCCCACCAAGGCCAGCCCAACCTGGGTTGACTTCAAAGTGCTAATGGAAACGGGGAATAAAATGACCCAGAGCACCAACATGTGAAGTTCATAGGACCATGTCAAATTGGGTGTCAAATGAAAGCTAAAAGTCTATATTTTTTAGAAATTAAGGGATATATAAATTGTTTAACCATTTTCCATCCTAAAATTGTTGAATAAGCAAAGGCTTTGATTTCTGGTCAAACAGATGGAAAAGGGGTCTTCCCTCTTAGAAATACCAGCTTGACCAGTTTGACCTAGTTTTTAGAACATGGTAGCTGGTAACTGGTACCTGGTAGCTGGTTGACCAGTTAAAACAGCTAGACCATCTACCAGCTTGAACTGGTTGACCAGCTAAAACAGCTAGACCATCTATCAGCTAGAACTGGTTGACTAACTAAAACCAGCCTGACCATCTACTATCTAAAATCAGACAGACCATCTACCAGCTTTAGCTCATTTGCCCGCAACAGCTAACGGATACTTGCCATGTCTTTATCTGCTCATTGGATGATGCTGCAGTCGTTGTCATGGTGTGTAACCATTGGTCGCTGCAAACTGAATGACTGCAATGTAATGGCCTGGAAGTTGGAACGCCACCATTGTCTGCCTACTGTTGGGAAGCACCTACTGGGTCTAGTTTAGACTGAAACCATAAAACATTTGGTACTTAAACTTATGACAACAAAAACAGATAGTGCCTTCAGAAAGTATTCATACCTCTTGATTATTCAACATTTTGTTGTGTTACAGCTCGATATCAAAATTGATTAAATATATATTTTTTCTCACCCATCTGCACATAAAACCCCATAATGACAAAGTGAAAACATGTTTTTAGACATTTTGCACATTTATTGAAAATGAAATACAGAAATATCTAATTTACATAAGTATTCACACCCCTGAGTCAATACATGTTAGAATCACCTTTGGCAGTGAGTACAACTGTGAGTCTTTCTGGGTAAGTCTCTAAGAGCTTTGCACACCTGGATTGTACAATATTTGCACATTATTCTTTAAAAAAAATCTTCAAGCTCTGTCAAGTTGATTGTTGATCATTGCTAGACAGGCATTTTCAAGTCTTGCCATAGATTTTCAAGATGATTTAAGTCAAAACTGTAACTAGGCCACTCAGGAACATTCAATGTTGTCTTGGTAAGCAACTCCAGTATATATTTCAACTTGTGTTTTAGGTTAATGTCCTGCTGAAAGGTGAATTTGTCCCCCAGTGTCTGTTGGAAAGCAGACTGATCTGGAGACGAAAGAAACACACACCTGTTTAGGCGAGGTGCTGGCTAGCGGAGTAAAACACTTGAAAAAGAAAAGGAGAACCGCACACTCTAGGAGCTCAGATGCAATAATTGTATAACCTAATAACCAACATTTCGACAGACAAGCTGTCTTCATCAGGGTATAATGACAAACACTGCGGGTCACTAGTTTATATAGTGTCAAAGGACACACACAGGTGTCTGTAATCATGGCAGTATTAATCTGACCATTTTTGTACCCCCTTTCCTTGAATTTTATTTGCGTCTCATCCATATTTCTGTCGAAATCTGATTGTTTTTTGCAAATTCTTTTGATTCGACAGAATTGGCTGTGAGGCAAACTGTTTTTCAAGGGAAGCAGGTGACATCTATCAGCCCTCAACAAACTGTTACAATCAGTAAGTTTCCTGTAAAGATCAGTGTATAGAACATTATCCTCACACAAAATCAGAAGATCAAGGAAACTGATTTGACATCATGAGGATTGTGTCAGATTGCATAGTAAATCAGTGCTCAGAACAAGACTTAAGAAAAGCATGGAATGCCTGGAGCTGTTTTGCCTCACCCCTGCATAGAACAAAAATATCATCAATGTACCGTTTCCAAATAATAATGTTAGGCAAGAAAACATTTTTGATAGGATTGAGAATTGACTGTTTCTCCGTGTAATCCACATGCAAATTAGCATAGTTAGGAGCCATAGGGGATCCCATAGCAGTACCCTTCATCTGAATAAATAAATCATTTAGAAACATTAAATAGTTGTTTGTGAGTACTATTTCAGCCAATGTTATAATGCATGCACTGGAAGGTAGTTCATTAGGGTTACGTTGCAATAGAAAATGTTCCATGGCTTCAATACCGCCCTCATGTGGAATATTTGTGTATAACGACTCAACATCAGAAGTAACTAACAAAGTATTCTCAGGGAGAGGATCAAGAGATTCAATAATAAAGATCATACTGCTGGTGTCCTTTACAAAGGAGGGGAGCTGTTCTGTGAGTGGTCTAATAAAAGAGTCAACAAAAGTTGATAAAGGGGCTGTTACTGCATCAATGCCCGCTACAATTGGGCGCCATGGAGGATTTGTAACATTCTTGTGTAATTTCGGCAAAGTATAGCAAGTGGCAATGTTAGGGTGTTGAATAGCCAAAAGGTTGTGTTCTTTTTTGGTGATTTGACCAGAACTGAAATACCCATCTAGGACAGTAAAAATAGTGTTCTGAAATTGGGAAGTGGGATCACTTCTGAGTTTCTTCTAAAAGGTGTTGCAGTTGTCTATGACACTCATTTACATAAACTGTCCTATCCATGAGTACAACCAACCCACCCTTCTCAGCAGGGCGGGTAAGGACTGTAGTATCGGATTGTAAATCAAGCAAAGCTTGTTTTTCATCCTTAGGTAAATTGTGGTCCTCTGTAGCTCAGCTGGTAGAGCACGGCGCTTGTAACGCCAAGGTAGTGGGTTCGATCCCCGGGACCACCCATACACAAAAATGTATGCACGCATGACTGTAAGTCGCTTTGGATAAAAGCGTCTGCTAAATGGCATATTATTATTATTATTATTATTATATGTAAAGAGTCTGCAATATGTCTCAATAGAGTGATTGCAATTGGCTGGATGTACAAAATAACTCTTACTTCTAAAAGGAGTCAGAGTATGTGCAGGTGAGAAGCCTGAACCAGGTTTTCCTCTAGCATTTTGTCTGTGCTTAGCTGTATTCCGTTACTTTTATCCTAAAAAACTCCCTAGTCCTTGCCGATGATAAGCCTAACCATAACATGATGCAACCACCACCTTGTGGTCCTCTGTAGCTCAGCTGGTAGAGCACGGCGCTTGTAACGCCAAGGTAGTGTGTTCGATCCCCGGGACCACCCATACACAAAAATGTATGCACGCATGACTGTAAGTCGCTTTGGATAAAAGCGTCTGCTAAATGGCATATTATATTATATTATGCTTGAAAATATGAATAGCTGTACTCAGTGATGTGTTTTATTTGCCCCAAACATAACGCTTTGTATTCGGGACATGAAGTTAATTTCTTAGGCAAATTTTTTGCAGTTTTACTTTAGCTCCTTATTGCAAACAGGATGCATGTGAATGGCGGAGTGTGAATGGCGCTGGAGGGGATGGCTGCCGTTTTACGGGCTCTTAACCAATTGTGCTATTTTGTGTTTGTTTTTTGCATTGTTTGTAACTTCTTCTGTACATAATGTTGATGGTACTGTCTCTTATGACCGAAAAGAGCTTCTGGATATCAGAACAGCGATTACTCACCTTGAACTGGATAAAGATATTTTCTTTAATGAGTCTGACGCGAAGGATATAATGTTGCTCCCGGACAAGGCCCAAATCCGTGTCATTCGCATGAAGAAAATAAGGAGATACAGGGGGCGCAGATCAGGGTGCCTTGTGAGAATTTGTCGGCGAGTGGGTAACCCACCTCTACCATCCGTTCTATTGGCCAACGTGCAATCACTGGAGAACAAACTGGATGTGCTCCGTTCGAGACTATCCTACCAACGGGACATTAAAAACTGTAATATCTCATGTTTCACCAAGTCGTGGCTGAACGATGACATGGATATATACAGTTTGCAGGGTTTTCATTCGGTTTTCCATGCATCAACGACGAGGGGTGGGGGGGTGTGTGTGTATTTGTCAATAACAGCTGTTGCGCAATGTCAAATATTAAGCTAGTCTCGAGGTATTGCTCACCTCAGGTAGACTACCTCATGATAAGCTGTAGACCACACAATCTACCAAGAGAGTTTTCGTCTATATTTTTCATAGCCGTCTATTTACCACAACAAACTGACGCTGGCACTAAGACCGCACTCAACGAGCTGTATAAGGCCATAAGCAAACAAGAAAAGGCTCATCCAGAAGTGAGCCTCCTAGTGGCTGGGGACTTTAATGCAGGCAAACTTATATTTGTTTTACCTAATTTCTACCAGCATGTCACATGTGCAACCAGAGGGAAAAAAAACTCTAGACCACCTTTACTCCACACACAGAGACTCATACAAAGCTCTCCATCGCCCTCCATTTGGCAAATCTGACCATAATTCTATCCTCCTGATTCCTGTTTACAAGCAAAAACTAAAGCAGGAAGTACCAGTGACTCACACAATACGGAAGTGGTCAGATGACGTGGATGCTACGCTACAGGACTGTTTTGCTAGCACAGACTGGAATATGTTCCGGGATTCATCCAATGGCATTGAGGAGTATACCACCTCAGTCACCGGCTTCATCAATAAGTGCATCAACGACGTCGTCCCAACAGTGACCATACGTACATATCCCTACCAGAAGCCATGGATTACAGGCAACATCCGCACTGGGCTAAAGGCTAGAGCTGCCATAGTGGAAGAAATTCCACTATGCCCTCAGACAAACCATCAAACAGGCAAAGCGTCAATACAGGACTAAGAATGAATCCGACCACACCGGCTCTGACGCTCATTGGATGTGGCAGGGCTTTAAAACTACTACGGACTACAAAGGGAAACCCAGCCGCGAGCTGCCCAGTGAGGCGAGCCTACCAGATGGGCTAAATGCCTTTTATGCTCACTTTGAGGCAAGCAACACTGAAGCATGCATGAGAGCACCAGCTGTTCCGGACGACTGTGTGATCACGCTCCCCGGGGAAGGACTGCCCGTTCCATGATCTCGCCATCACGGTTGACAACTCTGTTGTGTCCTCCTCCCAGAGTGCGAAGAGCCTTGGCGTGACCCTGGACAACACCCTGTCGTTCTCCGCTAACATCAAGGTGGTGACCCGATCCTGCAGGTTCATGCTCTACAACATTCGGAGAGTACGACCCTGCCTTACACTTGTCATCTCCCGTCTGGATTACTGCAACTCGCTGTTGGCTGGGCTCCCTGCCTGTGCCATTAAACCCCTACAACTCATCCAGAATGCCGCAGCCCGTCTGGTGTTCAACCTTCCCAAGTTCTCTCACGTCACCCCGCTCCTCCGCACACTCCACTGGCTTCCAGTTGAAGCTCGCATCTGTTACAAGACCATGGTGCTTGCCTATGGAGCTGTGAGGGGATCGGCACCTCTGTACCTTCAGGCTCTGATCAGTCCCTACACCCAAACGAGGGCATTGCGTTCATCCACCTCTGGCCTGCTGGCTTCCCTTCCTCTGCGGAAGCATAGTTCCCGCTCAGCCCAGTCAAAACTGTTCGCTGCTCTGGCACCCCAATGGTGGAACAAGCTCCCTCACGACGCCAGGACAGCGGAGTCACTCACCACCTTCCGGAGACATTTGATAGGATAAAGTGATCCTTCTACCCCCCCCCAAAAATAAATAAATAAATAAATAAAAAATAAAAAAACATATTGTAAAGTGGTTATCCCACTGGCTATAAGGTGAATGCACCAATTTGTAAGTCGCTCTGGATAAGAGCGTCTGCTAAATGACGTAAATGTAAATGTAATAAGGCCGCGGGGCCAGATGGATCACCAGGACGTGTACTCAGAGCATGTGCGGACCAACTGGCAAGTGTCTTCACTGACATTTTCAACCTCTCCCTGACTGAGTCTGTAATTTACATTAACATTTTAGTCATTTAGCAGACGCTCTTATCCAGAGCGACTTACAGTTAGTGAATACATATATATATATATATATATATATATATTTTTTTTTATACTTGCCCCCCCGTGGGAATCGAATCCACAACCCTGGCGTTGCAAACGCCATGCTCTATCAACTGAGCTACATCCCTGCCGGCCATTCCCTCCCCTACCCTGGACGACGCTGGGCCAATTGTGCGCCACCTCATGGGTCTCCCGGTCGCGGCCGGCTGCGACAGAGCCTGGATTCGAACCAGGATCTCTAGTGGCACAGTTTGCACTGCGATGCAGTGCCTTAGACCACTGCGCCACTCAGGAGCCTCAGTAATACCTACAGTACCAGTCAAACGTTTGGACACACCTACTCATTCAAGGGTTTTTCTTTATTTTTACTATTTTCTACATTGTAGAATAATAGTGAAGACATCAAAACTATGAAATAACACATATGGAATCATGTAGTAACCACAAAAGTGTTAAACAAATCAAAATATATTTTAGATTTTAGATTCTTCAATGTAGCCACCCTTTGCCTTGATGACAGCTTTGTCATTCCCTCAACCAGCTAAATAAAAAATGCTTTTCCAACAGTCTTGAAGGAGTTCCCACATATGCTGAGCACTTGTTGGCTGATTTTCCTTCACTCTGCAGTCCAACTCATCCTAAACCATCTCAATTGGGTTGAGGTTGGGTGATTGTGGAGGCCAGGTCATCTGATGCAGCACTCCATCACTCTCCTTCTTGGTCAAATAGCACTTACACAGCCTGAAGGTGTGTTTTGGGTCATTGTCCTGTTGAAAAACAAATGACAGTCCCACTAAGCGCAAACCAGATGGGATGGCGTATCACCTTAGAATGCTGTGGTAGCCATGCTGGGTAAGTGTGCCTTGAATTCTAAATAAATCACAGACAGTGTCAAAAGCAAAGCACCCCCACACCATCACACCTCCTCCTCAACGCTTCATGGTGGGAACCACACATGCGGAGATCATCCGTTCACATACTTTTCGTCTCACAAAGACACAGCGGTTGGAACCAAAACCTCAAATTTGGACTCATCAAACCAAAGGACAGATTTCCACCGGTCTAATGTACATTGCTCGTGTTTCTTGGCCCAAGCAAGTCTCTTCTTATTATTGGTGTCCTTTTATGGGGTATTGTGTATAGGCCAGTGACATAAAATCTCAATTTAATACATTTTAAATTCAGGCTGTAACAAAACAAAATGTGGAAAAAGTCAAAGGGTTTGAATATTGTCTGAAGGCACTGTATATGAAGTAACTACCAACACTGCCTGAAATGTAATTCATTTTATTTTTAAAGGACAGCTGGCAGCACCCATCTTTATCACATGCTTTGAACTCATTGAGAACACAGATTGGGTAATGGCAAACAAGCTGCATCAACCATAAACTAAAGGCTGTGGCTGTGGTGTTCAAAAAAGCATATTATCAGCACCGCTTACAACACTTCCCCAAATATATTAATTCCCAGCCTTCTCACTCTGCTTTCCATTTTTTTTGTGTTAAGGTCCATTATTTTTTCAGTGATATACTTCCCCACTTTCCCTGATATTTAGGTCCTCCTCCTCCACACTCTTGCTTTCCAGCCAGGTTTGGAAACAATCTGAAAATACACAAAACATAATTTTACTAAGCAAGCCCGGTGGGGAGCTGTTTTTAATGTGGGGCAGGCTTTTCCCTCCAGGCTGCTGGTGCTGAGGGTTGCTGAACCCCAGATGGACTCGACTAATTATTTCACAAATATGGAATCTCTCTGTTTGCTGAATTGTTACCCCAATGGTCCAATTGGATGAAACCCCCCTCTCCAATATGGACCTATAAAACAATCAAATAGGTTTAAACTTCTTCAGTGAACATAATTTCATCAGGGACTTCATAAGGAGTATGTTGGATCGAGAAGAAACTACTGTCTCCCCTATTATTCAACAGGCAAACCAACATTAGCTGAACATTGTGCATCGGGTAAGTATGTGTACCCCTGTCCCTAGCTTAAGATAACCCTAACATCCTCTCCTGGACGCACCTGTAGAATGCCAACTCAGGATAGCCCTGCCCCTCCTCTCTTACTCACCCTGCCTTCCTCTCCTAGACTCACCTGTACTGTATGCCAAGTAACCCTTCCCTCCTCTCCAATACTGTTTGCCAAGCATGTACAAAGCAGTCAACATTCATTCAAGTATCAAATGGCTAATTTTACATCTAATATTAATAACCTGAACAATCAGACTTTGGAAATATTTTTGTAAACAATAGAATACCTAGAATAGAGTAATAGAATACATTTTCATCCAGGTGGTCTCTTCTGGGTGGGGCCAGGTGGTCTCTTCCAGGTGTGACCAGGTGGTCTCTTCCGGGTGGGGCCAGGTGGTTTCTTCTGGGTGGGGCAAGGGGCTGAGAGCTACTATTGATTGAGAAATAACAGTTATTTATACTGAACAAAAATATAAATGCAACATGTAAAGTGTTAGTCCCATGTTTCATGAGCTGAAATAAAAGATCCCAGCAATTTTCCATATGCACAAACAGCTTATTTCACATTTTGTAAACAAATGTGTTTACATCCCTGTTAGTGAGCATTTCTCCTTTGCCAAGATAATCCATCCACCTGACAGGTTTGGCATATCAAGAAGCTGATTAAACAGCATGATCATTACACAGGTAGGTGCACCTTGTGCTGGGGACAATAAAAGGCCACTCTAAAATGTGCAGTTTTGTCACACAACACAATGTCACAGAGCGCGCAATTGGCATGCTGACTGCAGGAATGTCCACCAGAGCTGTTGCCAGATAATTCAATCTTAATTTCTCTACCATAAGCCGCCTCCAACGTCGTTTTAGAGAATTTGGCAGTACATCCAACCGGCCTCACAACCGCAGACCAAGTGTAACCACGCCAGCCCAGGAACTCCACATCCAGCTTCTTCACCTGCGGGATTGTCTGAGACCAGCCACCCGGACAGCTGATGAAACTGTGGGTTTGCACAAACAAATAATTTCTGCACAAACTGTGGGAAGCTCATCTGCATGCTCATCGTCCTCACCAGGGTCTTGACCTGACTGCAGTTCGGCGTAGTAACCGACTTCCGTGGGCAAATGCTCACTTTCGATGGCCACTGGCACGCTGGAGAAGTGTGCTCTTCATGGATGAATCACGGTTTCAACTGTACCGGGCAGATGGCAGACAGCGTGTATGGCGTCGTGTGGGCGAGCGGTTTGCTGATATCAACGTTGTGAACAGAGTGCCCCATGGTGGCAGTGGGGTTATGGTATAGGCAGGCATACACTACGGACAACCAACACAATTGCATTTTATCTATGGCAATTTGAATGCACAGAGACATCGTGATGGGATCCTGAGGCCCATTGTTGTGCCATTCATCCACCGGCATCACCTAAAATTTCAGCATAATAATGCACGGCCCCATTGATCTGTACACAATTACTGGAATTGTTAGCTGATAAGTAATCTCGACAAGTGACTTAGCTAACTAAAATGAAAGAGAAGGTCACATACATCACAGGTTAGCTATCTAGCTAACGTTAATCACTTGCTCCAGTCACACTCAAAATATGTCTTGCTTCTAGCAGGCTTTTAGTTGCTAGCTAGCTATGCTAGGTTAACTAGCTAGCTAGCTAACGTATACTTTTCAGTGTGGATCGATAGCTAATGCTAGCTAGCTAGCTATTTAACATGAAAGTTACTCACCTTTCATGAATATGATTTGTCCTTTGTAGTAATTGTCATCTCCATATCGCATCCAATAGAGCTGTCAAGGATCGAAGTCTTCTATATATTTAGGGTTAAAATATTTAATATCGCCTATTTATATGGTGGCCTTGAACCTTTCTTCATAATAATTGACAAAAGCATACATGGCTAGCTAGCAAAATAATCAAATAGCTACTTTATCTCAGGACTTGAGTCTATAGTGAAGTGACAGTTGCGGACAGCAAGCAGTACGTTAAGTGCACTGTTCCAACTGTCAAAGCGCGTGAAGAAACATTTGAATTTGAATTCCAAAAGGTGCACACATAACCTCGTACAACCATCTGGAAGTCTCATGCACATTCTGCCAGCAAAAAAATTATTGATGTTTATTTTCTTATTTCATTAGAGACTGCGTTCACACCTGATTATAATACATATAAATAATGGGCTCTATATGTGAAGTCAGGGTTGAACATCTGTTCGACCCGGGTATGACCCCCACGAGAGGAGGAGTCATCACATCAGACCACTTTGGATCAAAAAAGAGCTAGCTTCTTTATTTTTGGCCTGGCATCAGAGCGGTGAAGGAGGCGCACCCTCACATCGAGAAGTTATTTTGAGAAAGAGCCCTGAGGGTACGAAAGATTGTGACAGCCGATTAAATGCCGTCCCTTGACAAGGCAAGATGTATGTCAGGAGAAGTGCAGTATTATCATAAGGAGAGTTATACTTGGAATACGAGGAGGAATGTTGGGAAAAAGAGACGCAGAGGAGGTCTAAGAGAAAGAGGGAGGAAGAGGGTGAACTTGAGTCGGTTAAAAATGGCTGAAAAAAGGGAGGTGGTTTGTTAAAGAAGAATGGTAGAAAGTGTAAGCAGAGTGAGTTGAAGACAGGAGGAGAAATGGAAGTGAATGAGGGCGAAGTATCGGAGGTGGTAGGTGTGGTGAAGTTCTCGGAGCCCGAGGCTTGCACCGAAGGTCAGTATAAAGATGAGTCTGTGACAGTAGGAGTGAAGTTTTTGGAAAAGGTGGACACTTGCATTTTGGCTGATCCATTTGTGGTTTCAGGGTGGGTGAAAACTGTGTTGGGTAATGTGGAATCGGTGAGGGTAACCAGGAGTGGTCTTGTGATAATTGTTTGAGTTTCTGCTGGTCAGAGGGACCAGGCACTCCGTGTTAAACGAATAGGGGCAAGAGTTATTAATTGTTTTGTTCTCAAGAAAAGGGCGCCATTGAAAGGAGTGATTACTTGGGTAGCGGTAAATGTGAAAGCTGACCAACTGAAGGGGAAGATTCCATGTGTTTGTGATGCTTGTCGGGGTGGTGTGAGTGGAGAAACAGAAGAGTCATTGTCTGTTCTTATGAGTTTTGATGTTGAATCTTTGCCTGACAAAGTGATGTTAGGATATAGAAGTTATGCTGTACGAGCCTTTGTGCGACTACATTACGTTGTTACAGGTGTCAAGCTTATGGGCATGTGGCAGCAGGGGATGAGACAAAGGAATGTGTAGAATTGGGGAAAGTAGTGGTATGTGTTAATTGTAGGGGTGCCCATGGGGCTGGGGATCAGAGATGTCCCATGCAAGAGAGGCAGGTTGAGGTTTCCAGGGTTAGAGTAGTGCAGAAGTTGTCATATGCTGAGGCAGTGAAGAAAGTAGAGGAAGATGGGTCAAGGGGGAGTGATCCTGAGAGGAGTGGTGTGAGTAGTAGATCTGTACCACTACACAGGGATACACCAACAAGTGATATAGGTTTCAGTAAGATTGGATTTTTGGCATTTACAGTATAACAATTGTTATCAACTGTACTGCAGGGATGGAATGTAAGTCGCAGAAAATAGAGGTTGTGGTGGCAGCTGCAGAGAGGTATTTGGTTGTGTGAGACTTGACATCAGAAGAGTTACAGGGTGTGTTAAATGGCGGTGTCCCATCCTTTCATAATGTTGGCCTGAAGTAGGACTAATTAGATTTAAAAAGTGGAGTATGGTATTTTTATTTTATTTTTTGTTTTTTTGTGACTGTAGTGTTAGATTTTAGGGTATTATTATTATTATTATTATTATTATTATTATTATTATTATTATTATTATTATTGTTATTATTATTTTAAAGCAAAGTATAAGGGAGTTATACTCCAGTCTAGTAGGTGGCGGTAATGCAACATTTATTGGATGCCAACTGCCATTAAACTTAATAGAAGAAGAAGAAAGTAATCAATGGAAGTAAGTCTTCTGTGTCTTCTTTTATCTGTTTAGTTCTGTACGCAACCACAACCAAGAGGATATAGGAGGCTAAATGTTTATTAGTAAAACTTAGATAAAGTTTTGTGTATTTGTTACCGAACTAAAAGCGATTGCGCACGCCTCATAAGATAACATTAGACAAAATGGCTTTTTAAAGTCAATGTCGAGCATTGCTATTATTAGCTGGTTAGCTAGCTTAGCATTAACATATTTATGGTTAACTTTGTTTGAACTTTAATCAGATCTGAGGTTATTGTGTAAGTATTTTTTAAATACAAAATAATCAGAATGTATAGCAGAATTTTTTTTAATGGATGTATCACAGCATTTTTGGGTCGAGATCACTTTCTGAGTCAAATTGCAGGCTAAGCCTACTGCTCTGAATGGTGAACTTGCATGAAGATGGCGGAATTGCCGGTGTCTTTGAGCTAAAATTGTGATCATGTACAGTGAGAGAAAAAAGTATTTGATCCCCTGCTGATTTTGTACGTTTGCCCACTGACAAAGAAATGATCAGTCTATCATTTTAATGGTAGGTTTATTTGAACAGTGAGAGACAGAATAACTACAACAAAATCCAGAAAAACACATGTCAAAAATGTTATAAATTGATTTGCATTTTAATGAGGGAAATAAGTATTTGACCCCCTCTCAATCAGAAAGATTTCTGGCTCCCAGGTGTCTTTTATACAGGTAACGAACTGAGATTAGGAGCACACTCTTAAAGGGAGTGCTCCTAATCTCAGCTTGTTACCTGTATAAAAGACACCTGTCCACAGAAGCAATCAATCAGATTCCAAACTCTCCACCATGGCCAAGACCAATGAGCTCTCCAAGGATGTCAGGGACAAGATTGTAGACCTACACAAGGCTGGAATGGGCAACAAGAACATCGCCAAGCAGCTTGGTGAGAAGGTGACAACAGTTGGTGCGATTATTCGCAAATGGAAGAAACACAAAATAACTGTCAATCTCCCTCAGCCTGGGGCTCCATGCAAGATCTCACCTCGTAGAGTTGCTATGATCATGAGAACGGTGAGGAATCAGCCCAGAACTACACGGGACGATCTTGTCAATGATCTCAAGGCAGCTGGGAACATAGTCACCAATAAAACAATCGGTAACACACTACGCCGTGAAGGACTGAAATCCTGCAGCGCCCGCAAGGTCCCCCTGCTCAAGAAAGCACATATACATGCCCGTTTGAAGTTTGCCAATGAACATCTGAATGATTCAGATGAGAACTGGGTGAAAGTGTTGTGGTCAGATGACACCAAAATGGAGCTCTTTGGCATCAACTCAACTCGCCGTGTTTGGAGGAGGAGGAATGCTGCCTATGACCCCAAGAACACCATCCCCAACGTCAAACATGGAGGTGGAAACATTATGCTTTGGGGGTGTTTTTCTGCTAAGGGGACAGGACAACTTCACCGCATCAAAGGGACGATGGACGGGGCCATGTACCGTCAAATCTTGGGTGAGAACCTCCTTCCCTCAGCCAGGGCATTGAGAATGGGTCGTGGATGGGTATTTCAGCATGACAATGACCCAAAACACATGGCCAAGGCAACAAAGGAGTGGCTCAAGAAGAAGCACATTAAGTTCCTGGAGTGGCCTAGCCAGTCTCCAGACCTTAATCCCATAGAAAATCTGTGGAGGGAGCTGAAGGTTCGAGTTGCCAAACGTCACCCTCGAAACCTTAATGACTTGGAGAAGATCTGCAAAGAGGAGTGGGACAAAATCCCTCCTGAGATGTGTGCAAACCTGATAGCCAACTACAAGAAATGTCTGACCTCTGTGACTGTCAACAAGGGTTTTGCCACCAAGTACTAAGTCATGTTTTGCAGAGGGGTCAAATATGTAATTCCCTCATTAAAATGCAAATCAATTGATAACATTTTTGACATGCATTTTTCTGGATTTTTATGTTGTTATTCTGTCTCTCACTGTTCAAATAAACCTACCATTAAAATTATAGACTGATCATTTCTTTGTCAGTGGGCAAACGTACAAAATCAGCAGGGGATCAAATACTGTTTTCCCTCACTGTATACTGTGATAATGCTGATACAAAAAAAGAGTAATGATGTACAATACGGTAAACTTAGCAAACAAGGAATTTGTGGTAAGTGCATCTTTATGCACATCTGCTATTGTTTTTAAACATTACTTAAAAAACATAAGCCTATGCAAAATTAAACTATTAATCTGTTCTGTAGCAATACATTATCACTGCATATTGGCTATGCTTGAATTGCCCTGCCAATGTTGTTATTCTCAGACCATTTTAAAATTATATTTCTAAACTTTAGGTAGCCTACAGTGCCTTCAGAAAGTATTCATACCCCTTGACTTATTCCACATTTTGTTGTGTTACAGCCTGAATTGTTTTTCTCTCACGCATCTACACACAATACCCCATAATGACAAAGTGAAAACATGTTTTTAGAAATGTTTGCAAATGTATTGAAAATGAAATACAGAAATATCTAATTTACATAAGTATTCACAGCCGAGTCAATACTTTGTAGAACACCTTTGGCGGCGATTACAGCTTTGATTCGTCTTGGGTATGTCTGTATCAGCTTTGCACATCTGGATTTGGGGATTTTCTCCTATTCTTCCTTGCAGATTTTTTAAAGCTCTTAAATTAGATGGGGAGCAGCGGTGAACCGCAAGTCTTTCCAAAGATTTTCAATGGGATTCAAGTCTGGGCTTTGGCTGGGCCACTCAAGGACTTTCACATTCTTGTTCTGAAGCCATTCCAGCATTGCTTTGGCTGAATGCTTGCGGTCATTGTCCTGTAAATCTTCACCCCAGTCTAAGGTCCTTTGCACTCTGAAGCAGATTGTCATCAAGGATTTGCTTGCATTTGGCTCCATTCATTGTTCTCTCTATCCTTACCAGTCTACCAGTCCCTGCCGCTGAAAAGCATCCTCATAGCATGATGCTGCCACCACCATGCTTCACAGTAGGGATGGTGTTAGATGGGTGAAGAGCTGTACCTGGTTTTCTTCAGACAGCGCTTTGCAGCCGGCCGCGACCCGGAGACCATTGAGGCAGCGCACAATTCGCCCAGCATCTTCCGGGTTAGGGGAGGGTTTGGCTGGCTGGGATGTCCTTGTCCCATCACACTCTAGCGACTCCTGTGGTCGGCCGGGCGCATGCATGCTGACACGGTCGCCCGTTGTACAGTGTTTCCTCCGACACACTGATGCGGCTGGTTTCCGGGTTAAGCGAGCAATGTGTCAAGAAGCATTGCGGCTTGGCAGGGTCGTGTTTCGGAGGACGCATGACTCTCGACCTTTGCCTCTCCCGAGTTGGTACGGGAGTTGCAGCGATGGGACAAGACTAACTATCAATTGGATATCACGAAATTGGGGAGAAAAAAAAGGAGTAAAAAATAATAATAATAATAACAACAACAACAACAACAAAAATATATAAAATATACAGTGGGGAAAAAAAGTATTTAGTCAGCCACCAATTGTGCAAGTTCTCCCACTTAAAAAGATGAGAGAGGCCTGTAATTTTCATCATAGGTACACGTCAACTATGACAGACAAAATGAGAAAAAAAAATCCAGAAAATCACATTGTAGGATTTTTTATGAATTTATTTGCAAATTATGGTGGAAAATAAGTATTTGGTCAATAACAAAGTTTCTCAATACTTTGTTATATACCCTTTGTTGGCAATGACACAGGTCAAACGTTTTCTGTAAGTCTTCACAAGGTTTTCACACACTGTTGCTGGTATTTTGGCCCATTCCTCCATGCAGATCTCCTCTAGAGCAGTGATGTTTTGGGGCTGTCGCTGGGCAACACGGACTTTCAACTCCCTCCAAAGATTTTCTATGGGGTTGAGATCTGGAGACTGGCTAGGCCACTCCAGGACCTTGAAATGCTTCTTACGAAGCCACTCCTTCATTGCCCGGGCGGTGTGTTTGGGATCATTGTCATGCTGAAAGACCTAGCCACGTTTCATCTTCAATGCCCTTGCTGATGGAAGGAGGTTTTCACTCAAAATCTCACGATACATGGCCCCATTCATTCTTTCCTTTACACGGATCAGTCGTCCTGGTCCCTTTGCAGAAAAACAGCCCCAAAGCATGATGTTTCCACCCCCATGCTTCACAGTATGTATGGTGTTCTTTGGATGCAACTCAGCATTCTTTGTCCTCCAAACACGACGAGTTGAGTTTTTACCAAAAAGTTATATTTTGGTTTCATCTGACCATATGACATTCTCCCAATCCTCTTCTGGATCATCCAAATGCACTCTAGCAAACTTCAGATGGGCCTGGACATGTACTGGCTTAAGCAGAGGGACACGTCTTGCACTGCAGGATTTGAGTCCCTGGCGGCGTAGTGTGTTACTGATGGTAGGCTTTGTTACTTTGGTCCCAGCTCTCTGCAGGTCATTCACTAGGTCCCCCCGTGTGGTTCTGGGATTTTTGCTCACCATTCTTGTGATCATTTTGACCCCACGGGGTGAGATCTTGCGTGGAGCCCCAGATCGAGGGAGATTATCAGTGGTCTTGTATGTCTTCCATTTCCTAATAATTGCTCCCACAGTTGATTTCTTCAAACCAAGCTGCTTACCTATTGCAGATTCAGTCTTCCCAGCCTGGTGCAGGTCTACAATTTTGTTTCTGGTGTCCTTTGACAGCTCTTTGGTCTTGGCCATAGTGGAGTTTGGAGTGTGACTGTTTGAGGTTGTGGACAGGTGTCTTTTATACTGATAACAAGTTCAAACAGGTGACATTAATACAGGTAACGAGTGGAGGACAGAGGAGCCTCTTAAAGAAGAAGTTACAGTGTCAGGGCGTGTTGTAGGTGTAGTGTAGGAATCAAACGCAGGACGCAGACTGAATGTTCCAAAGGCTGTATTACTGGCCCAACACAGGCAACAGGACAACTAAGCCCGACAGCAAAACCACGCACGAAGGCGAAAGGTAAATGCGCACTAACAGGTGCGACAAAATGTACCGGTGCACACACAGGTGCAAATAAGCTCCAGCACAGTGGAGAAATACGCTCAACCGAGCAAAACACAACACTGACGGAAAACAATCACACACAACACTAGACAAACACAACGAGAAACTTATAGGACACTAATTACGTCAAAACAGAAACAGGTGTGGAAACAAACAGACAAAAGCAAACGAACATGAAACATATAGCGGTGGCAGCTAGAATTCCGGAGACGACGAACGCCGAAGCCTGCCCGAACAAGGGAGAGAGGCAGCCTCGGCCGAAACCGTGACAGTACCCCCCCCTTGACGCGCGGCTCCAGACGTGCGCCGACTCCGGCCTCGGGGACGACCAGGAGGACGCGGTGCAGGGCGCGTCGGATGCCTCCGATGGAACTCCGTCAGGAGCGACGGGTCCAACACGTCTCTCCTCGGCACCCAGCACCGCTCCTCCGGACCGTACCCCTCCCACTCCACTAGATACTGGAGACCCCCCATCCGACGTCTCGAATCCAAGATGGATCTCACGGAGTACGCCGGTGCCCCCTCGATGTCCAACGGGGGCGGAGGAGTCTCCAATATCTCATCTTCTTGGAGTGGGCCCGCTACCACCGGCCTGAGAAGGGACACATGGAACGAGGGGTTAATACACTTATACTCCACAGGTAGCTGTAATCTATAACATACCTCGTTCAACCTTCTCAGGACTTTAAATGGCCCTACAAACCGCCGACCCAGTTTCCGACAGGGCAGGCGGAGGGGCAGGTTTCTGGTAGAGAGCCAGACTCGATCACCAGGTGCGTACACCGGTGCCTCACTGCGGTGGAGATCAGCGCTCGCCTTCTGACGTCGGAGGGCCCGCTGCAGGTGGACGTGTGCAGCGTTCCAAGTCTCCTCCGAGCGCCGCGCCCACTCATCCACCGCAGGAGCCTCGATCTGGCTCTGCTGCCAGGGTGCCAGAACCGGCTGGTAACCTAACACACATTGAAATGGAGTTAGGTTAGTGGAGGAATGGCGTAGGGAATTCTGGGCCATCTCGGCCCAGGGAACGTACCTTGACCACTCCTCCGGCCGGTCCTGGCAGTATGTTCTGAGAAACCTACCCACATCCTGGTTTACGCGTTCCACCTGCCCATTGCTCTCCGGGTGGTAACCCGAGGTGAGGCTCACCGAGACCCCCAACCGCTCCATAAACGCTCTCCAGACTCTGGAGGTGAATTGGGGACCCCGATCAGCCACAATGTCCTCGGGTACCCCGTAGTGCCGGAACACATGGGTAAACAGTGCCTCGGCAGTTTGCAGGGCCGTAGGAAGACCCGGCATGGGGAGCAAACGACAGGCCTTAGAGAACCGGTCCACAACGACCAGGATGGTAGTATTCCCTTGGGAGAGGGGAAGGTCTGTTATAAAGTCCACTGAGAGGTGGGACCATGGCCGTTGTGGAACGGGCAGGGGTAGCAACTTACCCCTAGGTAGATGTCTAGGCGCCTTACACTGGGCGCACACCGAGCAGGAGGAAACATAAACCCTCACATCCCTTGCCAACGTGGGCCACCAGTACTTGGCACTAAGACAGTGCACTGTCCGGCCGATACCCGGATGTCCAGAGGAGGGTGACGTGTGAGCCCAATAGATCAATCGATCCCGAACCTCGAGCGGAACGTACTTCCGACCCTCCGGGCACTGTGGTGGACTAGGGTCGGTGCGTAACGCCCGCTCGAGTTCAGCATCGACCTCCCACACTACCGGTGCCACCAGACACGACTCAGGCAGTATGGGAGTGGGCTCCACGGACCTCTCCTCTGCGTCATACCGCCGAGACAGCGCATCTGCCTTGCCATTCTGTGACCCAGGGATGTACGTGATCTTAAAAGTAAACCTGGTCAAGAACATACTCCATCTTGCCTGGCGAGGGTTCAGCCTCCTCGCCGCCCGGATGTACTCCAGGTTACGGTGGTCCGTCAAAATGAGGAAAGGGTGTTGAGCCCCCTCAAGCCAGTGCCTCCACACCTTTAGAGCCTGTACCACGGCTAACAGCTCCCTGTCCCCTACGTCATAGTTCCGCTCCGCCGGACTGAGCTTCTTAGAATAAAAAGCACAGGGGCGGAGTTTAGGTGGCGCGCCAAACCGTTGTGAAAGCACGGCTCCTAAACCGGCCTCCGACGCGTCCACCTCTACTTGGAACGGCAAAGAGGGATCCGGATGCGCCAGCACCGGGGCCGAGGTAAACAGGTCCTTCAGCCTCCCAAACGCCCTGTCCGCCTCGGCCGACCACTGCAGACGCACCGGACCCCCCTTCAACAGAGACGTGATGGGAGCTGCCACCTGTCCAAAACCCCGGATAAACCTCCTGTAGTAATTTGCAAACCCCAAAAACTGCTGCACCTCCTTCACAGTGGTTGGTGTTTGCCAATTACGCACGGCCGACACCCGGTCTACCTCCATCTTCACCCCTGACGCAGACAACTGATAACCCAAAAAGGAGACCGACTCCTGGAAAAACAGACACTTCTCTGCCTTCACATACAGGTCGTGCTCCACCAGCCTCCGCAACACCCTGCGCACCAGGGCCACATGCTCGACATGGGTAGGTGAGTACACGAGAATGTCATCAATGTACACCACCACCCCCTGCCCCTGCATGTCCCTGAAGATCTCATCCACAAATGATTGGAAAACTGACGGAGCGTTCATCAACCCGTATGGCATGACCAGATACTCGTAATGGCCCGAGGTGGTACTAAAGGCTGTTTTCCATTCATCACCCTCCCTGATGCGCACCAAGTTGTACGCGCTCCTGAGATCTAATTTCGTGAAGAAACGCGCCCCATGCAACGACTCAGTCATGGTCGCAATCAGCGGGAGTGGATAACTATACTTCACCGTAATCTGATTGAGACCACGGTAATCGATGCACGGACGCAAACCACCATCCTTTTTCTTCACGAAAAAGAAACTTGAGGACGCGGGGGAAGTGGACGGCCGTATGTATCCTTGTCTCAGCGATTCGTCTATGTAAATCTCCATAGCTTTCTTCTCCTCCTGAGACAGAGGATACACATGGCTCCGTGGGAGCGCAGCTCCTGCCTGGAGGTTTATCGCACAATCCCCCTGCCTATGGGGTGGCAACCGCGTCGCCCTCGCCTTACTAAACGCAATAGCCAAATCCCCATACTCCGGTGGAACGTGCAATGCGGGCACCTGGTTTGGACTCTCCACCGAGGTAGCCCCTACGGAAACGCCCAAACATCTACCCACACACTGAGCAGACCACTCCATCAGAGCCCTCTCCTGCCACGAAATCGCTGGGTTATGGGTACTCAACCAGGGCATGCCCAGCACCACCGGATACGCAGGAGAGTCAATCAGGAACAGCTGAATCATCTCCTGATGATCCCCCTGCGCACACATCCTAAGTGGCGCCGTGACCTCCCTGATTAAGCCCGTACCCAACGGACGACTATCTAGGGCGTGAACGGGAAAAGGAACATCAACAGGAATGAGGGGAATCCCTAACGCTAAACAAAACGTTTTATCAATAAAATTCCCAACCGCGCCTGAATCTACCAGCGCCTTATGCTGGGAATGAGGTGCTACCTGTGGAAAACGTACAGGCATACAAAAATGGGCAACAGTGAGCTCTGGGTGAGTGGAGCGCCTACTCACCTGGAGGGAATCCCCAGTGCGGGACCTGTCGTCATCTCCCCTAGGAGGCCATCCCCAGCACCTAGCCGCGGTGTGTCCTCCCCGACCACAGTTGGTGCAGTGGATGGACCCCCTAGCCTGCCGACTCCTCCTCTCTCTAGCGCCAGCGCCCCCGAGCTCCATAGGACACGGCTCGGAGGCGCTGGAGGGTGGAATGGACGGACCCTCCGCAGGACGTCCGCGGGTAGCCAGCAGGGTATCCAGCCTGATGGTCATATCAACCAGCTGGTCGAAAGTGAGGCTGGTGTCCCTACAAGCCAGCTCCCGACGGACGTCCTCTCGTAGGCTACATCGGTATAGATCGATGAGGGCCCGATCATTCCACCCTGCATCGGCCGCTAGAGTACGGAATTTGAGCGCGAATTCCTGGGCACTTCTCCTCCCCTGCCGGAGGAAGACCAGACGCTCCCCCGCCGCTTTCCCCTCCGGGGGATGGTCAAACACCGCCCTGAAGCGGCGGGAGAACTCGGTGTACGTAATCGTCGTGGCGTCGATCTTCCTCCACTCCGCGTTGGCCCACTCCAACGCTTTTCCGGCCAGGCAGGAGATCAGGGCGGACACGCTCTCATGCCCTGAAGGTGCCGGGTGCACTGTGGCCAGGTATAGCTCTACCTGGAGCAGGAATCCCTGACACCCAGCCGCGGTCCCGTCGTAGGCCCTCGGGAGAGATAGTCGGACTCCTCGAGGTTCCGGCGCTGGAATGGGCGGGCTGGCCGATGGTGCTGGCAGGGCGGGCGGCGGTGGAGGCGAACCCCAGCCTCGGAGTGTGGTAATCACCTCCTGCAGGGCGGTCCCCATCTGCAGGAGCTGCTCTTGCTGGTCCCGAACCTGGGCTTCCAGTCTCGTCTGGGCTGCTTCGGCTCCTGCTGATTCCATTGGTGGTGTGTGATTCTGTCAGGGCGTGTTGTAGGTGTAGTGTAGGAATCAAACGCAGGACGCAGACTGAATGTTCCAAAGGCTGTATTACTGGCCCAACACAGGCAACAGGACAACTAAGCCCGACAGCAAAACCACGCACGAAGGCGAAAGGTAAATGCGCACTAACAGGTGCGACAAAATGTACCGGTGCACACACAGGTGCAAATAAGCTCCAGCACAGTGGAGAAATACGCTCAACCGAGCAAAACACAACACTGACGGAAAACAATCACACACAACACTAGACAAACACAACGAGAAACTTATAGGACACTAATTACGTCAAAACAGAAACAGGTGTGGAAACAAACAGACAAAAGCAAACGAACATGAAACATATAGCGGTGGCAGCTAGAATTCCGGAGACGACGAACGCCGAAGCCTGCCCGAACAAGGGAGAGAGGCAGCCTCGGCCGAAACCGTGACATACAGGTCTGTGAGAGCCAGAAATCTTGCTTGTTTGAAGGTGACCAAATACTTATTTTCCACCATAATTTGCAAATAAATTAATTAAAAATCCTACAATGTGATTTTCTGGATTTATTTTTCTAATTTTGTCTGTCATAGTTGACGTGTACCTATGATGAAAATTACAGGCCTCTCTCATCTTTTTAAGTGGGAGAACTTGCACAATTGGTGGCTGACTAAATACATTTTTTCCCCACTGTATATATACATAGCGCTTTGCATTCAGGCCAAATTGTTCCATTTTTTCTCAGCAGACCACATAATATTTTGCCTTATGCTCTCAGAGTCTTTCATGTGCCTTTTTGAAAACTCCAGGCGCGCTGTCATGTGGCTTTTTCTCAGGAGTGGCTTCCATCTGGCCACTCTCCCATAAAGCCCAGATTGGTGAAGTGCTATAGAGACAGTTGTCCTTCTGGCAGGTTCTCCCATCTCAGCCATGGAACTCTGTAGTTCTGTCAGAGTGGTCATTGGGTTCTTGGTCACCTCCCTGACCAAGGTTATTTTTGCCCAGTTGCTCAGTTTGCTCGGTCAGCCAGCTCTAGGCAGTCTGGGTAGTTCCATATTTGTTAAATTTCCCAATGATGGAGACCACTGTACTCTTGGAATCTTTCAACACTCTAGAAATTGTTTTATATCCTTCCCCAGATATACTGTATGCCTCATCACAATTCTATCTCGGACATCTACGGACAGTTCCTTGGACTTCATGGTATAGTTTCTGCTCTGACATGCACTGTCAATTGTGGGACCTTATATAGAAAGATGTGTTTCTTTCTAAATCATAACCAAACAATTTTAATTTATGTAAAATGTTTTGGCACCGAAGAAAATAAGTGATAAACAACAATACAGATAAAAAAATAAAAATAAAAAAGGTGTGCAGGTGTGGTTGGAAGCCCAAGGGCTTATATAAAAACCACACCACAGAAAAACACAAAACTAAAACGCTTTTTTTAAACAGATAACAAACACCACTAATCATAAATGTACAAATGAACCGATCAGCAATCACACAAAAAAAGTATATGTTTTCTTTAAATGTGTGTGTGCATGTGTGGATGTGAGTGTGTGAGAGTTGGGCTATATGGAGGAGATTACTGAGTAGTTTGGTTCATCAGGCTGACCCCCAGTCTTCGCTTGAAGTTATTGAGGGATGATGAGGTTTTGGCAATGTGAAGATTAGAATTCCAGAGAATTCCAGAGAATCTCTGTATCTGATAGAGAATTGACGACAGTGGGGAGGGTGAAGGTTATCGCAGTGTCTTTGCAGTGTTATATAGATGGATCTCAGAATTAACCTGGAAGAATCCATTGAAGGGTAACTGTCTGGGATGTATGAGTATTTGTAGATGAAAATGCATAATTGGCATACATTCATGTAGAAAATAGACAAGATATTGAGTTTCTTAAACAAAGGTGCAGATGGAGCCAGGGAATTAGAGGAGGTGGATTGTCTTGCAAAGGTATTTTGTATGATGAGTAATTTGTGTAGGTAGGAGGCATATGTACTGGCCCAGACAATATTACAGTAAATGAGATAAGGGTAAATTAAGCTATAGTAAAGAGTTAGGAAGCAAGCCTGATGAACCAAACAACTAATCTTTCTGATAATACCAACAGATTTCATGACTTTGCTGCAGACAAATTGAATTTGACCTTTCCAGGATAACTTTTCATCAATTAGAACTCTGAGGAATCTAGTGGTTGTGACTTGTTCCATTTCGTTCCCACCAATTGAGATTCTTTTTTTTTTTTTTTACAATATTTATTATTCTTACTAGTGAATACAATAAAGTTAGATTTTTTTTAAATGTAAAGATAATTTGTGACCGACCGCCCTTGATCTTATGTAGCAAAATTTGAAATTGTGTTTTTTACATACACTGCAGTTGAGGAACAATGGGAAAGTAATTCTGCTTTTAAAGTTGATTAACTTGTAACCCCACTTTTGAGAAAATGGCCCTTGAATGTTTTTGTACACCTACTGGAGAGCTCTTCATTGTCTACACCCATTCAGCATCGTTCACACCATCTTAAGCCTTAGCCCCACCCATCTCTTTAAGGATTCACATGTGAGGCCATGAGTAGACACACACTATATTAAATATAATCTAAGTTTATTTGTCACATGCACAGGATACAGAAGGTGTAAACGGCACAGTGATAGTACTTGCATACTTGCATAGTAGCAATATCAAGAACAGAAAGTGTCCAGATGATGCTTCCCCGACACACTTGTCTAAATTGATGGGTCATGTGAAGGAAATGCTATAACCACCCCTCACCCACATCTAGCTAAGTGGATGGGTCACTATTGTCTAGACCTGTACACATGAAAATACAATCGATGGCCGTAATCACCCCCACACACACCTGCTAATTTGTTGGGTCATGTAATAATCCGTCCGAATTGGAGTCTTTTGTTTAGAGATGTAGCTAGCTAGGTAGCTAGCTAGCTAAACAATGAACCAGCATAACCTCAACTCATACTACTACCAATACAAACATTGTCATAGCTGTAGTATGAATCTGCAGGTAGCTAAAGCTAACAAACTAGGTTAAATGTTAGCTAGCTAACATTAGGCTATAACTAGCAATGCAAATAGATTTAAGATTTGAATAATATTACTACACAGATCATACACGTAACATTAGCTAGCGAGCAAGCAAGCTAAAGTTTGCTAGCTAAATAAGTAACAGTATCCTTTAATTTGCAATAAAAATGACTTTCTGACAAAATTAGAAACTTATATCTGGAAAATGTAGCTAGACTCGTATACTTGGATGTACGCTTCACGGCAGACTGGAACCATTTAACTCGATTTTGTTTGTAGCAACATCTTGTTTGGCCAGCTTTGTGTTCACACTGACCGTGGCGTGTGCAGAAAGTAGCCAATCACATTTTCCTACTGATCTGTCGATAGCGCCTGCTAAATTCAGGGCATCAATGTTGAGAAAAGTAGCAAAACTTTTGCAGTTCTCGGTGGCTAACGTTATATCTTTCAAAAATGCCGCGGTAGAAAGGACTGTCAACAACACGTACTGAACAGCTCACGTGATAGACAGAAGCGCGCTACATGGCAGACCAATCCAAACTCATCTCCCGGCATGTCCAGCCCATACATTATCTCAGCCAATCATGGCTAGTGGGAAGGTTCCTGTCTTTTTCCATGGCTAAACCAACTAGGCTCGTAATTTAACAATTATATTCGTATTTATGGATGGAATACAAATGTGTTATTAAGGCACATAAAAGTTCACATGTTCCAGAAGGCATTTCTGCCACAAAACGCATTTTGATAAAAAATATATGTTTACGTTCAAATGCTGAAGTAGTGACGTGCGACATATGCCTAGTTTCCTGAAACTAGTCACATTTGTTTATCTGGAACCATTCAGAAAATTTGGCCATGCCTGAGTTGGCTTCAATATTTAGTGAATCAAAATTATTGTGTGATAACAGCAAAATGGTATTATCAGCAAAGAGAATGGGAAGTACGGTAGAAGACACAGCAGCAAGGTCATTGACATAGATTAGGGACAACAAAAGGTCCAATTATTGAACCCTGTGGGACGGCACAGGATATCTTGGCCCTGGTAGATGCACAGCCGTTTGCATAAACAAATTGTTCTCTATCATAAACATAACTATATAACCAATTATATGTATAATCATGAAAGCAGTAATAATGCAATTTAGAAAGTAATATTTCATGATCAACCATGTCAAACACTTTGGATAAATCTAAAAAGATGCCAAGAGCGTATTCATTGTTGTTAAGGCCTGTAAATATTTTATTCACAAGTTGTAATAGAGCCATATCTGTAGAGTAGTTTTTACGAAAACCATATTGGTGCTCATATAGAATACAGTGTTGATTTAAATGTTTTAACATTCTATTTTACACCAATTGGGCTATCATTTGTAAAAGATCTAGGATCCCCAGATTTATAGAGGGGGATAACTTTGGCAATTTTCAAATCTTTAGGAACAATACCAGTTTGCATAGATTTGGTGGCCACAGGTGGACTCCAATCAAGTTGCACGTTTATGGTTGACAGTGCTGAATAAAAACGTAAACATGAACTCGCACACAAAAACAGCAGCTCTTTGCTGTATTCGTTGACAGGCTCTGTCTTGTCATGTTTTGAAATCTCACAGCATCAACTTCGCTGTGGGCTCGAGGAAGCTGCAGACACGGTGATCGGAGCTATCTAATTGGACAGTGGTAGGCTGGTGCACTTGATTTGCTTTACGGGCCTGCCGAGTAGGCAGAGTTTATACCTTCAGAAATGCTTCAAAATAGGAACACTGACTACCCGGCACGCAGGGCAGCTGAATCAAGTGCACCGCCAACAGCGTGAAACAAATAAAAAATAGGAACGCAAGGCTTCATTGTTGGGTTTTTAATATAAATGTTTGCCGATCGATTAGGAATGCCTTGGAGATAGAACAGTCGATCGCGTTCGACCATTTGGGGACCACTGCTTTAAAAGTGTTTGCTGCAACATACAAGGTCAAGCTACAGAAGGACTCCAACCTTGTTCCTGGAGTTACTGTCCTGTAGGTCTAACTAACCTGTTTTTAATAATTAGCTGGTTGATAACTGGGGTTGAAGCAAAAACCCTACAGGAGGGTAGCTCTCCAGGAACAGGTTTGGAGAGCCTTGAGCTATAGGTTTAGCTTTGTTGTGAATATAGAGTTAAATGTGACAATGTTGCACTTTTGCTACAACGTTAGGTTTTCATCCGCTGCCTGCCTGTTCAGTCTGCTGCTTCTCCCCTGTCTGCTGCAACTATTCATCAAGTGTGGTTGAGCACTTTTCAGAGTAAGTAAAGGGAAATAATACATGGTCAAGCTACAGAAGTAGAAATATAACCACTCTCAAATTCATAGACCGAACTATGGATGCAAGGACTGGCCATCGATGAGATCAAAATTGTAGTTTTAACCATGTATTGAAGCTATACAGTGTTAGTTCACATTGACTTTGTTTACAAACATTGGAATAAAACAAGCGTATATTTTGGTTTCTGATGGGGTACGACAGTTGAACTAAACTCATTAAGCATTTATAAGTTATATTCTTCTAGAATCAATGGCTATATATCATTAATTTGACAGTCCAAAAATGGATGTAGCAACTCCGGATTGGCCCTTTAAATGTAACAATGTTTCTTTCTTTTTACAACGTTTTGTTTCCATCTGCTGCCTGCCTACCCAGTCTGCTGCGCCTCCCCTGTCCACTGCAAGTCCTCTGAGTTGCTATCATGAAGAGGTCCTACAAACACAACCTTGAGCCTGATGCATCATCTTCTGTTCCACGGACCACACGCTATAGACTGGCACATGGTGAAGAAGATGGGATGGAAATAGTGTTCAGACGTAGAGGAGAGCGTGCTCACAGACGTAGAGGAGGAGCGCGTGATCTCAAACACTTCTACTACTTCTAATCAGATTGATGAGGAAGAAATTGAACATAATTTCAGTGTCTCGCAGTGGCTCTGAAAATGGTTTTGATATACCAGAAAAAAATGGGGAAGCTAGTGAGGCAGATGAAAATTAAACCATATCAGGTGAGAACTTAGGTATACCAATATGCAGAATCCTTACCATTACCAAAGCAGAGGTATTGTTATTGCTAATAACATTCATACTAAAACACAACTTGACCAAAGTTGCTTTGACAGACCTAATCAATTACATATTCTGTGCAACTGTGTTGCCAGCTACTAACCATTTGTTTAGTAAGGCCTTCAAACATTTAAGTCGTAGAAAAGAGCTACATTTTCTGTGCACTTTTTGTTAATCATATATAGGGAGTCAGAAACAGGGTAATCCAATACAACAATACAGTGCATTCAGAAAGTATTCAGACCCCTTGACTTTTTCCACATTTTGTTACGTTACAGCCTTATTCTAAAATTGATTAAATTGTTTTTTCCCCTCATCAATCTACACACATTACCCCATAATGACAAAGCAAAAACTGTTTTAAAAAAACAAAACAAACAAAACTGAAATATTACATTTACATAAGTATTCATACCCTTTACTCAGTACTTTGTGAAAGCACCTTTGGCAGTGATTACAGCCTCGAGTCTTTTTGGTTATGACTACAAGCTTGGCACACCTGTATTTGAGGAGCTTCTCCCATTCTTCTCTGCAGATCATCTCAAGCTCTGTAAGTTGGATGGGGAGCGTCGCTGCACAACCATTTTCAGGTCTCTACAGAGACGTTTGATCAGGTTCAATTACGAGTTCTGGATGGGCCACTCAAGGACATTCAGAGACTTGTCCCGAAGCCACTCCTGCGTTGTCTTGGCTATGTGTTTAGGGTTGTTGTCCTGTTGGAAGGTGAACCGTCACCCCAGTCTGAGGTCCTGAGCACTCTAGAGCAGGTTTTCATCAAGGATCTCTATGTACTTTGCTCCGTTCATCTTTCCCTCAATCCTGACTAGTCTCCCAGTTCCTGCCGCTGAAAAACATACCCACAGCATGATGCTGCCACCACCATGCTTCACCGTAGGGATGGTGCCAGGTTTCCTCCAGACGTGACGCTAGGCATTCAGGACAAAGAGTTCAATCATGGCTTCATCAGACCAGAGAATCTTGTTTCTCATGGTCTGTGAGTCCTTTAGGTGCCTTTTGGCAAACTCCAAGCAGGCTGTCATGTGTGTTTTACTGAGAAGTGGCCTCCGTCTGGCCACCCTACACTAAAGGCCTGATTGGTGGAGTGCTGCAGAGATGGTTGTCCTTCTGGAAGGTTCTCCCATCTCCACAGAGGAACTCTGGAGCTCTGTCAAAGTGACCATCAGCTTCTTGGTCACCTCCCTGACCAAGGCCCTTCTCCCCCGATTGCTCAGTTTGGCCAGACGGCCAGCACTAGGAAGAGTCTTGGTGGTTCCAAACTTTTTCGATTTAAGAATGATGGAGGCCACTGTGTTCTTGGGGACCTTCAATGCTGCAGAAATTGTTTGGTACCCTTCCCCAGATCTGTGCCTCGACACAATCATGTCTCTGAGCTCTATTGACAAATCCTTCGACCTCATGGCTTGGTTTTTGCTCTGACATGCACTGTCAACTGTGGGAACTTATATAGACAGGTGTGTGCCTTTCCAAATCATGTCCAATCAACTGAATTCACCACAAGTGGACTCCAATCACGTTGTAGAAACATCTCAAAGATGATCAATTGAAACAGGATGCACCTGAGCTCAATTTCGAGTCTCATAGCAAAGGGTCTGAATACTTATGTAAATAAGGTATGTGTTTTTTATTTTTAATAAATATGCTTACATTTCTAAAAACCTGTTTTCACTTTGTCATTATGGTGTATTGTGTGTAGATTGATAAGGGAAAAATGTATTTCATCAATTTTAGAATAAGGCTGTAACGTAACAAAATGTGGAAAAAGGGAAGGGGTCTGAATACTTTCAGAATGTACTGTATATACAGTACCAGTCAAAAGTTTAGACACACCTACTCATTGAAGGGTTTTTCTTTATTTTTACTATTTTCTACATTGTAGAATAATAGTGAAGACATCAAAACTATGAAATAACACATACGGAATCATGTAGTAACCAAGAAAGTGTTAAACAAATCAAAATATATTTTAGATTTTAGATTATTCAAAGTAGCCACCCTTTGCCTTGATGACAGCTTTACTCATTGTGTCTAAAAAAGAAATTCTGAGGTCTTGGCTGATTTCTTTTGATTTTCACATGATGTCAAGCAAAGAGGCACAGAGTTTGAAGGTAGGCCTTGATATACATCCACAGGTACACCTCCAATTGACTCAAATTATGTCAATTAGCCTATCAGAAGCTTCTAAAGCCATGACATCATTTTCTGGAATTTTCCAAGCTGTGTAAAGGCACTGCCAACTTAGTGTATGTAAACTTCTGACCCACTGGATTTGTGATACAGTGAATTATAAGTGAAATAATCTGTAAACAATTGTTGGAAAAATTACTTGTGTCATGCACAAAGTAGATATCCTAACCGACTTGCCAAAACTATAGTTTGTTAACAAGAAATTTGTGGAGTGGTTGAAAAACGAATTTGAATGACTCCAACCTAAGTGTGTGTAAACATCCGACTTCAACTGTACGTACGGTCACTGTGGGGATGTCGTCGTTTGATGCACTTATTGATGAAGCTGGTGACTGAGGTAGTATACTCCTCAATGCCATTGGATGAATCCCGGAACAAATTCCAGTCTGTGCTAGCAAAACAGTCCTGTAGCATAGCATCCGCGTCATCTGACCATTTATTTACTAAGCGAGTCAATGGTGCCTATATGTAAATACATGAAAGCTCAGTGACTTTCAACCTATTTGCCATTCCTTGTCTGAAAGCATCAAAATATCTGTGCCATTTTGCCCAACTAGTAGAAGCTACAGTGTCTTCAGAATGTATTCACAACCCTTCACTTTGTCCACATGTTGTTGTGTTACAGCCTTAATCTAAAATTGATTAAATTGAGATGTTGTGTCACTGGCCAACACACAATACCCCATAATGTCGAAGTGAAATTATGTTTTTCAAAATAGTTACAAATTAATTAAAAATGAAACGCTGAACTGTCTTGAGTCAATAAGTCTTCAACCCCTTTATTAAGGCAAGCCTAAATAAGTTCAGGAGTAGAAATGTGCTTAATAAGTCACATAATAAGTAGCATGGACTCACTGTGTACAATTATAGTGTTTAACATGATTTTTTAATGACTACCTCATCTCTGTACCCCAAACATACAATTATCTGTAAGGTCCCTGTCGAGCAGTGAATTTCAAACACAGATTCAACCACAAAGACCAGGGAGGTTTTCCAATGCCTGGCAAAGAAGGGCACCATTTGGTATTTAGAAAAAAAAGCAGACATTGAATATCCCTTTGAGCATTGTGAAGTTATTAATTACACTTTGGATGGTGTATCAATACACCCAGTCACTACAAAGATACAGGCATCCTTCCTAACTCAGTTGCTGGAGAGAAAACTGAGGATGGATCAACAACATTGTAGTTACTCCACAATACTAACCTAAATGACAGAGTGAAAAGAAGGATGCCTGTACAGAATAAAAAATATTCCAAAACATGCATCCTGTTTGCAATAAGGTACTAAAGGAAAAATGCAAAAAATGTGGCTAAGAAAATAACTTCATGCCCTGAATACAAAACGTTATGTTTGGGGTAAATCCAACACAACACATCACTGACTACCACTCTTCATATTTTCAATCATGATGGTGGCTGCATCATGTTATGGGAATGTTTGTCATCGGCAAGGACAATGGAGTTTTTGGGGGAAAAAAGAAACTGAATACAGCTATAAGCACAGGCAAAATCCTAGAGGAAAACCTGCTTCAGTCTGCTTTCCAACAGACACTGGGAGACAAATCAATCTTTTAGCAGGACAGTAATCTTAAACACAAGGCCAAATCTACACTGGAGTTGCTTACCAAGAGGAGATTGAATGTTCCTAAGTGGCCTAGTTACCGTTTAGGCTTGAAAATCTATTGCCAGACTTTAAAATGGCTCTCTAGCAATGATCAACAACCAACTTGAGAGTATTGTACAATCCAGGTGTGCCTTAGAGACTTACCCAGAAAGACTCAGCTGTAATCGCTGCCAAAGGTGATTCTAACATGTATTGAGTCGGAGGTGTGAATACTTATGTAAATGAGATATTTCTGGATTTCATTTTCAATAAATGTGTATACAATTCTTTTCAATTTTCACTTTGTCATAATGGGATATTGTGTGTAGATGGGTGATTTTTTTGTTGTTGAATTCAGTATATAACACAACAAAATGTGGAATAGTCAAGGGGTATGAATACTTTCTGAAGGCACTGTACATACAGTACTTCTAGGGGACAGTATTTCTACGGAAGATTTAAATGCTGCAGATTTATTACTCCTAGGATTTCTATTTTATGTTCAAATCCTATATGGGGAAAAGTCTATGACATTTAATGTTCATCAACTCAATCACTTTGCACTGAGTGTGAAAAACAGGGGACCGCTTTGGGCACACTCTGCTTTTTGCTTTGAGAATGGAAATGGCAAACTTGTGAAGCTTGTTAAGAATTCCAAAGGAGTACCCTTACAAATTGTCAGCAAGTTTGTTATGTCTAAAGGAATTCCCACCTTCAGTAACATGCATAGAATTAGTGAAAGTACACTGGATCTTTGTAAAAGTATGACTGAACCAGCCAGTTGGTAATGTCCATTTACTAGGTGCTGCTACACTCTCATGTGGAAGAGGTTGCTATGAGACAGGTTACTGATAATATTCCTGTGGACAGGGTATTCACCATTTATAACCACCTCATTGTAGGGAGTGAGGTAATTCATTCAACAGACTACACAAGACTGAAAGGTCTAATGACACTGTCATTCTTCTTAAGGATAAAACTATTGGTGTGGTCAGCAAAAATTTTACTTTCTCAACTGCTGACTCAGAGAAGTGTTTCATACTGTTGAAAGAGCTCTCTCTTTTATATAATGGGAGATCAAGAGCGTCTGCTCCCCATATTACAGTGTGTTATCACCAGATTGAGGACTTTAGGGCTGTTCCACCAACTGATATATTAAGCAAATGCTTATTGTTCAGCTTTTCAAGTGAAACATACTGTATATAGTCACATTCACAACTGGAATTGAAATGGATGTTTAACCCTATCAAGCAATATAATGATTGCCTGCTCATCGAGAATGAGCCAAAGGCTTACAAAAAGACTGTGTTTCCAACACACCTTGTTATTGTGTAAAGAACAACAAAAATATTGTGTGAAAAATCTCAAACAAAAATGTGAAACAAATTGACCATGTTGGCCAACCAGCTCATGACCAGCTTGACCAGCTGGTCTAAGCTGGATAGTCCAGCAGGGATAGACAAAATCTACTAGAAAAAGTCTTAAAAGGTATTAGAAATAAATCACAACACCATAATGTTGAAGTAAAGACCCCTGTGAGAAAGTATTCCCCTTCTGTAAGTTTAAGAAACATTGCCTTGTGCCTTGTAATTCTGTTACCAAAAATCCACAATCTTTAAGAGATTTTCTAATTTCACACTCTCTTTCCATTTACTGTAACAAGCATCCTCACCCACTGAGCACTGACCGACACCGGACATCCATGGACGTTGAAAAGTAGTTTAAATTTGGTCAATCCGCCTTGGCCATACCAAATCTGAACCAATCATAAATGTCTATGTTTCACAAGTTTGGACAGTACAGTACAGTACAGTAGAGAACAGTACAGTACAGAACAGTACAGTACAGTAGAGTAGAGTTCAGTACAGTAGAGCATACTAGAGTAGAGTACAGTATAGTACTGTACGGTACTGTACATATCTACTTTACTGTACTGTGAAGTCCAAACTTGTGAAACATAGACGTCTATGATTGTTTCAGTTCTGGTCTGGTCCAGACCAAATATATGCAGTCTTGTTTGGGGGTGGAGCTCATTACAATAATAGCCAGTGTGTAGAATAATACCCAAATATGCAAAATAAGGATATTGTATTTTTTCTACCTTTGTGTACTTATTTAGGATACCTCACCATGAAGATAATGATATTCATATCCATAATTATGCATTTTTGTATAGTACAGGTCAGGAACCCCTGATGTAATTCTGTTACCAGATATAAATCCACTTCACCTACTGTAGTTCAATAACCAAAATATTTTGGTTCAAACTCAAGGTTTCATGTCATAGCTGACACCCCATTCTTTCTGCAGAAATCTTTGATTCTTAATTTGGAGCAGATGTTTAACGTTTTTGGAAAATGTTGTCGCATAAAACACGGAGGGATATTTTAACATAATTCTGTTACCAATTAATGCATCGGTACAGTTCTTCTAGTAAATGTGTTTTTGTGAAAAGTTTTTTGTAAATTGTTCAAGGCAGTCCTTGTGCATAGAGTTGTATGGTTAGTCAAACTTCGAAATCAATGGTTTTTGTTTGGCGTACATTTTAAAGTAAAAGAGTCAAAGCTTAATTCCGTTACCGTGGAATTGCCCAAGAACAGATCACTTTGGGGTCAAATGTTAACATAAAGTGTAATTTAGCCTATTAAACACAAAAAAAATAATGTTTCAAGTGAAGATTAGGCATGTCCGATGCCAAAAAAGAAAGGAAATTATTCCCGTATAAAAAAAACAACAGGCTTCTGGCAAACAGTTTTGGCAAACTTTTGGCCAATTTGCCACACATTTCTAGCATGCTCATATTTTCACATGCAAATTAGTTTTGTGACAAACTGTTGCTCCAAATTGGTGGCGAATTTGAACTTCTGGCAAACAATTCTGGGAAACTTGCGGCAAACATTCTACTGTTTGCTGCAAACTCATTATGTATATGAAAATTAGATCAGGTTTTTGGTTACTTTGTGTACCTGTTACGTTCCCCAGAAAGAAAACCAAATAATGTCGCTCAAATAGAAGGGGGAACAAAAAAAATTGTCACTGACCACAACCAAAACGAAACAGGTGGGGTTTTAGGTAGGGTTCTGAAAGACACTGAAAGTTGGAAAGCAATAACAACAAGACACCCACCATGAGCACCCACTAAATTTGCCCACTAAGAGGCAAATGAAAGAAAAACCCACACCAAACTTAAAGACAGGAAGCAAACCAAAAAGTTGAGGAAAACAAAGGAGGTCAGACAAAGGAATGTCTTTCTAGAAATACAAATAGGGAGTGCCAACCAAAGGTGTTGAGCCTCCACATCTCTCAATACACTGGAGCACTTGGCAAGCCACTCTTAAATATCACCTGTGCCAGCATAGGTGAAACACCTTCCAATTAACAAGATGGACAAGCCAACACAGGTGTAACACATACCAACTAACAATTTGGCACCAATCGGTGCGCCCTACGTGCTAATGTGCTATACATGCTAAAAGTCCAACCTCAAAACATAAACGGAAAAACCAAAACCTGTAACACAACATTGAAATGTCATATCTCCATAAACCAAATCACATATAACTTTAAATGAACTTTCTTCTTACAGAGTAAACGAAGCATCCTAAATGTACTAAATATACTAAACAACATATATTCAATGTCTTACTAGATCAAAATAAATCCAATACAACTTGAAATCACCAGCATGCTAATGAAGAAAAGACTCAATATTTCCCAAAGAAATTGTTTAATTAAATATTTTTATGTAGCTACAATATTTAGATGAGAGAAATGTGAAAACTATGGAGATGTTGACCTTAGGATGTTTAAAGGGGAAACCACAGAATTTACATCAACCAAGTGATAACTGAGCAATGAGCTTTCAACCAATGGATGTTTAAAAGAGAATGAACAAAATTGTAATAATTAAATAAATAAAAACAAAATCAAACCCAGTTCAGAACTTTGGAGATGGCGGTCCTGTGGAAGTCCTTCGTCAAAGGTTGTTGAATGCATGCACTGAAACAATTAGAAAACACAAAACAAAAACAACATTAGGATACTGAAAACAATTACTGAGAACATTTTCTATTTTGGCATGTTAAAAGGTAGACTCAGCAACCATTGAGGGGGCTTGGCTTTGGAAATACGGTGTCAGATGTTACAAAGTTGCTGATTCTATATATTTTTTCGCAAGGAAACAATGCATCTCCCTTTTATAAATGCTATATAAACAAACATTGTAGCGAGCATAAACTGGGATTTAGGCCTACTAGCCTTAATCTACCTTTAAATGTGTGGACAACTATTCTTAGAGAGCTACAGTATACAAGATGTTTCTCCAGCCAAGCCTCAACACAATTGATTCAACTAATCAAGATCTTCAATCTAGACTGGGGACTTCATTAAGAGACAGTTGTCTACTAGTTGTCTCTTCTTCCTGACTCAGGTGTATAAGGCTTGTTTGGAAGAAAAGCAACATAAAATTGAGTTATGCCTAATATGGCAATTACTTTGTGTATTATTTTTCGAAAATGAATTAGTGTTAACCACGCATGCAAGAAGCCTTGACCTGGTGCACACATTTCTCTGTCCTTATTTTGATTGAAGGCCTCAATCTGCCTTTTTGCCTTGTAACAGATTCCTTCTAGAAAGAAAGAGAGAAGGAACAACACATGATTAAGATACGCTAGCTACTAGTTTAAAGCAATGAAAGATCTAATCGTTACAAATAATGAATGTATAGGTAAGATGTCCAATCAGGCTTTGGTGATGAAATGTCACTTCCTTATGTTATAAAATACATTTTACCAAGACAAATATGATTCTTCATGTTCTGAATCATTCAGTGGGGTCTTTCTCTAAAATATCTTTAACATTATATCCAAAAGGTTGGATTTCGGAACCTAATTCATCCGATAATAAGCACCGAGCTCTGATGACAGAGAGGTGCCGCTTCTCGCAGAGACTTTTGTTTCTGTGGATCGCAAAAAGCAAAATTAACATGACACGAGCTGAATTAAATGTAAAAGGTAAGCTCAGTGCTCCATTGACATTTCACAGAGATGCTTGTTTTTCTGAAAAATATTTGAAAAATAACAGGAAAAGCATATATTTAATATGAAAATACTACATGTCATGTCTCAAAATCGATATATATCTTACCTCTATATTGTTCTATGTCCACCGGATTCGAGAAGAAAAATTACGAGTTCAATGTTGAGCCTGTCAGTTTGCCGTAATTCTCACACAGCATCCAGCCTAGCTGACACAATGCTATTTTCCAGATTTTTGACCACTTTTTTTACCTCTGGCCTTTATTGATTTAGTCACCCTAATCTTGGCCATCCTACGTGTAAAAACTCTAATAACGGATTATGATAGAGACATGAGGTGTAAACCATCTTAGAGGAGTATCTACCTCTCACAAGGACTGTGAGCTCTTGTTCTCTGTGGCTGACGTGAGTAAGACATTTAAGCATGTTACCCCTCGCAAGGCTGCCGGCCCAAACGGCATCCCAAGCCGCATCCTCAGAGCATGTGCAGACCAGCTGGCTGGAGTGTTTACGGACATATTCAATCTCTCTCTATCCCAATCTGTTGTCCCCACTTGCCTCAAGATGTCCACCATTGTTCCTGTACCGAAGAAAGTGAAGGTAAATGAACTAAATGACTATTGCCCGTAGCACTCACTTCTGTCATCATGATATGCTTTGAGAGGCTAGTTAAGGATCATATCACCTCCACTTTACCCGACACCCTAGACCCACTACAATTTGCATACCGCCCAAACAGATCCACAGATGATGCAATCGCCTTCGCACTGCACACTGCCCTATCCCATCTGGACAAGTGGAACACCTACGTAAGAATGCTGTTCAATGACTACAGCTCAGCCTTCAACACCATAGTGCCCTCCAAGCTCATCACTAAGCTCTGGGCCCTGGGTCTGAACCCTGTCCTGTGCAACTGGGTCCTGAACTTCCTGACGGGCTGACCCCAGAAGGTGAAAGTAGGCAACATCACCTCCGCCACGCTGATCCTTAACACGGGGGCCCCACAAGGTTGCGTACTCAGCCCCCTCCAGTACTCTCTGTTCACTCATGACTGCGTGGCCAAGCATGTCTCCAACTCAATCATCAAGTTTGCTGACAATACAACAATGACGAGACAGCCTACAGGGAGGAGGTAAGGGCCCTGGCGGAGTGATGCCAGGAAAATATCCTCTCCCTTAACATCAACAAAATGAAAGGAGCTGATCGTGGACTTCAGGAGAGAGCAGAGAGAGCACGCTGCCATCCACATCGACGGGGCCGAGTGGAGAGGGTAACAAAGCTTCAAGTTCCTCGGCGTGCACATCACTGACAACCTGAAATGGTCCATCCATACAAACAGTGTGGTGAAGAAGGCGCAACAGCACCTCTTCAACATCAGGAGGCTGAAGAAATCTGTCTTGGCCCCTAAGATCCTCACAAACTTCTACAGATGCACCATTGAGAGCATCCTGTCGGGCTGTATCACCGCCTGGTACGGCAATTGCACCATCTGCAACCACATTGCTCTCCAGAGGGTGGTGCGGTCAGCCCAACTCATCACCAGGGGCATACTGCCTGCCCTCCAGGACATCTACAGCACCCAATGTCACAGGAAGGCCAAGAAGATCATCAAGGAACTCAGCCTCCCGGACCCCAGCCTGTTCACTCCGTTACCATCTAGAAAGTGGAGACAGTACAGGTGCATCAAAGCTGGGACAGAGAGACTGTAAAACAGCTTCGATCTCCAGGCCATCATTTACATTTACATTTACGTACATTTACATTTACGTCATTTAGCAGACGCTCTTATCCAGAGCGACTTACAGGAGCAATTAGGGTTAAGTGCCTTGCTCAAGGGCACATCGACAGATTTTTCACCTAGTCGGCTCGGGGATTAGAACCTGCGACCTTTCGGTTACTGGCACAACGCTCTTAACCACTAAGCTACCTGCCGCCCCGGCAGTCACTGTTACTAGCTGGCTACCACCCGGTACTCTATCCTGCACCTTAAAGACTGCCACCCTATGTACATAGTCATTGAACACTGGTCACTTTAATGATGTATACATACTCTTTTACCCACTTCATACAGTATGTACAGTGCCTTCAGAAAGTATTCGTACCCCTTGACTTATTCCACATTTTTTGCGTTACAGCCTGAATTCAAAATGGAATAAAAATATATTTTTCTCACCCATCTACACACAATACCCCATAATGACAAAGTGAAAATATTTTTAGAAATTTTAGCAAATGTAATGAAAATGAAATACAGAAATGTCTAATTTACATAAGTATTCATACCCCTGAGTCAATACTTTGTAGAAGCACCTTTGGCGGCGATTACAGCTTTGAGTCTTTTGTGGTAAGTCTCTAAGAGCTTTGCACACCTGTATTGTACAATATTTGCCCATTATTCTTTTTAAAATTCTTAAAGCTCTGTCAAGTTGATTGTTGATCATTGATAGACAGTCATTTTCAAGTCTTCCCATAGATTTTCAAGCCAATTTAAGTCAAAACTCTAACTAGGCCACTCAGGAACATTCAATGACGTCTTGGTAAGCAACTCCAGTGTAGATTTGGCCTTGTGTTTTAGGTTATTGTCCTGCTAAAATATTGATTTGTCTCCCAGTGTCTGTTGGAAAGCAGACTGAAGCAGGTTTTTCTCTAGGATTTTGCCTGTGCTTATAGCTGTATTCAGTTTATTTTTATCCTAAAAGACTCCCTAGTCCTTACCCATGACAAGCAAACCCATAACATGATGCAGCCACCACCATGCTTGAAAATATGAAGAGTGGTACTCAGTGATGTTTTGTGTTGGATTTGCCCCAAAAATAACGCTTTGTATTCAGGACAAATACACATTTTTTGCAGTATTACTTTAGTGCCTTGTTGCAAACAGGATGCATGTTTTGGAATATTTTTCTTCTGTACAGGCTTCCTTCTTTTCACTCTGTCAATTAGGTTAGTATTGTGGAGTAACTACAATGTTGATCCTCAGTTCTCATATCACAATCATTAAACTCTGTAACTATTTTAAAATCACCATTGGCCTCAAGGTGAAATCCCTGAGCAGTTTCCTTTCTCTCTGGCAACTGAGTTAGGAAGGACGCCTGTGTCTTTGTAGTGACTGGGTGTATTGATACACCATCCAAAGCCTAATTAATAACTTCACCATGCTCAAAAGTATATGTTTTACACATCTACCAATCAGTGCACTTCTTTGCAAGACATTGAAAAACCTCCCTGGTCTCTGTGGTTAAATCTGTGCTGGAAATTCACTGCTCGATTGAGGGACCTTACAGATAATTGTATGTGTGAGGTACAGAGATGGGGTAGCCATTCAAAAATTATGATTATTGAACACAGAATGAGTCCACAGAACTTATTATACAATTTGTTATTATTATACATTATGGGGTATTGTATCACTAACACAAAATCTCAATTTAATAAATGTTAAATTTAGGCTGCAATACAACAAAATGTGGGAAAGTAAAGGGGTGTGAATACTTTCTGAAGGCACTGTATATACACTGTATTCTAGTCAAGGCTAATCCTATATAAATACTGCTGTACACACCTTTTCTATGCATATACTGTCCATTCTTTCTATACACACCCTTATACACTGAGGGTACAAAACATTAGCTAGCCAGTTAGTGGTGCTGACAAATTGAAACTGTTATAGCACCAAAATGTGTTTCACTCTATCCCATAAACATGACATCACTAACAAGGCATCAATAAGCTAACACAATTTGAAAGTTTATTAGGAAGTTTTATTAATAAGTTAGGCACTCACCAGACAACTTCAGTAGCTTGGTTTCCATTTTCCAACAGATTTGTCTTCTCCCCCTGACTGGTCGTCAACAGTTACTGGTCTTGGAACTCATGTGTTCACCAGAAAAACTTCTGGTAAACTGTTTACCACTAGTGGCAATACATATTGTTGCCACAGGTTTGCCACAGATTCAAATAGAATCTTGAGAGAATTTTTTTGCCAGAAAACCCCCAATAAATATAATTGTTGCCAAAGGTTTGCTGCAGATTCACCACTAGTGACAAACATTTGCAAACTTCTGGCAACATTTTGTGGCACACTATTTAGTTTTCAGCAGATTTGCCACAAACTTGCAGGAAGTTTGCTGCAACAAATAGTTTTTTGTAAGGGTTGCTTACGTCACCCATATTTTATTTTATTTTTGCAAAAAGAAGTTGTGTGTAGTTCCAGTAGTTAGCTACACCGCTACATGGCAAAAAAATAATTCACTACTGAAAACATTACCTGGATTTGAATTTAGTTCAACTACCACCAAGCTACTGCAAAATGTAGTTACATTACTAGTTTAACTACATGTACTACTCCCCAACACTGCATACATACAGTGGGGGAAAAAAGTATTTAATCAGACACCAATTGTGCAAGTTCTCCCACTTAAAAAGATGAGAGAGGCCTGTAATTTTCATCATAGGTACACGTCAACTATGACAGACAAATTGAGAAAAAAAATTCCAGAAAATCACATTGTAGGATTTTTAATGAATTTATTTGCAAATTATGGTGGAAAATAAGTATTTGGGCACCTACAAACAAGCAAGATTTCTGGCTCTCACAGACCTGTAACTTCTTCTTTAAGAGGCTCCTCTGTCCACTCGTCACCTGTATTAATGGCACCTGTTTGAACTTGTTATCAGTATAAAAGACACCTGTCCACAACCTCAAACAGTCACACTCCAAACTCCACTATGGCCAAGACCAAAGAGCTGTGAAAGGACACCAGAAACAAAATTGTAGACCTGCACCAGGCTGGGAAGACTGAATCTGCAATAGGTAAGCAGCTTGGTTTGAAGAAATCAACTGTGGGAGCAATTATTAGGAAATGGAAGACATACAAGACCACTGATAATCTCCCTCGATCTGGGGCTCCACGCAAGATCTCACCCCGTGGGGTCAAAATGATCACAAGAACGGTGAGCAAAAATCCCAGAACCACACGGGGGGACCTAGTGAATGACCTGCAGAGAGCTGGGACCAAAGTAACAAAGCCTACCATCAGTAACACACTACGCCGCCAGGGACTCAAATCCTGCAGTGCCAGACGTGTCCCCCTGCTTAAGCCAGTACATGTCCAGGCCCGTCTGAAGTTTGCTAGAGTGCATTTGGATGATCCAGAAGACAATTGGGAGAATGTCATATGGTCAGATGAAACCAAAATAGAACTTTTTGGTAAAAACTCAACTCGTCGTGTTTGGAGGACAAAGAATGCTGAGTTGCATCCAAAGAACACCATACCTACTGTGAAGCATGGGGGTGCATGGGGGTGGGGGTGTAGGCCTACAGTCAGCAGCCTAGTTTAAAATGCTCTACCCAAAGTGAGTCAGACCAAATCAGCCTCAAAATGGATCATTAGTCTTAGACAGGGACCCCAAGCAAGTCTTAACAGAAACCACAATCCGTCCAACAGACAGACATTCATCAATTTTACAGGCACAATTGTGCAGAATATAGTGCTGTGCACTGTTGTCATAATTGATGATATTCACATACCGGTAAGAATAAGAGAGGGACAAAAAGCACAGCACAGTATGTTTAAAATAAATTATGATTGCCATGGCTTTAATGGAGACTAGTGTTGTGTGTCTGAACATCCACACACAATATCTCCTGAAACGTAGATTTTCCAACTGGCTAGCCTTACAACTCGCTCCAATGCATTTACTGACTTAGTTTTAGCAGTGAGAAATCATTCTTAAATCAACATTGAATGAAACAAAACTATACGGAATTGTTTTATGAAGGTCATACCAAGGATCATTTAGCTTTTTGATTTAGAATTTTAAATCAAAAAGCTAAATATATATATAAAAAATGTTTTGATTAAAAATTATTTTTGGCCTTACTGCTATTAGCCAAAACAAACTAATTGAATAACAGATTCACTACATGGAACAACAGATAGTCCCCCCCAAACAAATCTACAGAAAGTTTGTTCTGAAGTGTCTGTCCTATATCTGAGAGATATAAGAAAGATCAGGAAACATGTAGTTATTTGTATTATATATTTCTTTACATGTATTTAACCCCTTATTTTTGACACAGTCTAACCCTGTCTAAACTGGAGGGGGGGGTGGGGGGGTGGGGGGGGGGGGGATCTACTAAGCTATTTGGAATTGTTTTAAGGCGGTCATACTAAGGAACATTTTGCTAATTGATTTTGAATGTGTGCTTAAAAAAAAACTACGCCCTCTTGCTAGGTGTGCACTTGAATTAAAGGGTAACTACACCCAAAAATCTACATTTCTCACATTTTTACCAGACCTCAAAACTGGTATACTGATGTGGTTTAAGCATTGTTGTGGACTTAGAACATCCAATCTAGTTGTTTTTCTATTAAGTGATTTTGAGAGCAAAACCTGAAAAAACGGAAACCTGGAAAAACTAAACTGAAAAAATGGAATTTGGGAAAGAACAAAATGGAATCAGGCAAAAAATAAAAAACCTGATGGTCGCAAAGAAACGTTCTCCCCCCACACACCCTAGTTTATTTCATTTGTTATTTATGTTGGGTCAGAGTGCATTATATATATATATATTTTTTTTTTAACAAACAAACAGAAACACCACAAAAACAACAACCACCACACCCGATACACACCACAACATGCCCACACCTGTCCATTAACGAACAAAAACACACAATAGCATCCCCTTCGATACACATATACAGTACATATCAAATTCAAACGCGATTATGTCTGTCACACCCCTCAAGATGGTCAATGTAAGGTTTCCAGATTTGATAAAACATCAATTTTTTTTGTTGTTGCTTAATTTTATTAAACATAGCACCTAATCGAATGTAACTACATACAGTAGTTCAGCCCTCCAGTTCCTTATTGACGGTGAGTATGATGCTTTCCAATTGATAGCTATACATTTTTTTTGCTGCAACTAGACCTAAGTTACAAAACTTTCTTTGATATTGTTCACCAATATTTACATTTCCCAACAGACATAATCGTGAAGATGGATGGATATAAATTCCTAGACACATGATATGATAGCACAGACATCCCAAAATGGGTCAGTTTGTCACAGGACCACAACATACAGTTGAAGTCGGAAGTTTACATACACATTAGCCAAATACATTTAAACTCAGTTTTTCACCATTTCTAACATTTAATCCTAGTATAAATTCCCTGTCTTAGGTCAGTTAGGATCACCACTTTATTTTAAGAATGTGAAATGTCAGAATAATAGTAGAGAGAATGATTTATTTCAGCTTTTATTTATTTCATCACATACCCAATGGGTCAGAAGTTTATATAGCATTGCCTTTAAATTGTTTAACTTGGGTCAAACATTTCGGGTAGCCTTCCACAAGCTTCCCACAATAAGTTGGGTGAATTTTGGCCCATTCCTCCTGACAGAGCTGGTGTAACTGAGTCAGGTTTTTAGGCCTCCTTGCTCACACACACTTTTTCAGTTCTGCCCACAAATGTTCTACAGGATTGAGGTCAGGGCTTTGTGATGGCCACTCCAATACCTTGACTTTGTTGTCCTTAAGCCATTTTGCCACAACTTTTGAAGTATGCTTGGGGTCATTGTCCATTTGGAAGACCCATTTGCGACCAAGCTTTAACTTCCTGACTGATGTCTTGAGATGTTGCTTCAATATATCCACATAATTTTCCTTCCTCATGATGCCATCTATTTTGTGAAGTGCACCAGTCCCTCCTGCAGCAAAGTACCCCCACAGCATGATGCTGCCACCCCCGTGCTTCACGGTTGGGATGGTGTTCTTTGGCTTGCAAGACCCCCCTTTTACCTCCAAACATAATGATGGTCATTATGGCCAAACAGTTCTATATTTGTTTCATCAGACCAGAGGACATTTCTCAAAAAAGTACAATCTTCGTCCCCATGTGCAGTTGCAAACCGTAGTCTGGCTTTTTTATGGCGGTTTTGGAGCAGTGGCTTCTTCCTTGCTGAGCGGCCTTTCAGGTTATGTCGATATAGGACTCGTTTTACTGTGGATATATAGACCTTTGTACCTGTTTCCTCCAGCATCTTCATAAGGTCCTTTGCTGTTGTTCTGGGATTGATTTGCAATTTTCGCACCAAAGTACGTTCATCTCTAGGAGACAGAACGCGTCTCCTTCCTGAGCGGTATGATGGCTGCGTGGTCCCATGATGTTTATACTTGTGTACTATTGTTTGTACAGATGAACGTGGTACCTTCAGGCGTTTGGAAATTGCTTCCAAGGATGAACCAGACTTGTGGAGGTCTAAAGAACATTTTCTGAGGTCATGGCTGATTTATTTTGATTTTCACATGATGTCAAGCAAAGAGGCACTGAGTTTGAAGTTAGGTCTTGAAATAGGTACACCTCCAATTGACTCAAATGATGTCAATTAGGCTATCAGAAGCTTCTAAAGCCATTACATCATTTTCTGGAATTTTCCATGCTGTTTAAAGGCACAGTCAACTTAGTGTATGTAAACTTCTGACCCACTGGAATTGTGATACAGTGAATTATAAGTGAAATAATCTGTCTGTAAACAATTGTTGGACAGATTACTTGTGTCATGCACAAAGTAGATGTCCTAACTGACTTGCCAAAACTATAGTTTGTTAACAGGGAGGTGACCAAGAACCCAATGATCACTCTGACAGACCTACAGAGTTCCTTGGCTGAGATGGGAGAACCTGCCAGAAGGACAACTGTCTCTACAGCACTTCAACCATCTGGGTTTTATGGGAGTGTGGCCAGACGGAAGCCTCTCCTGAGAAAAAGGCACATGACAGTACACCTGGAAAAAGGCACGTGAAAGACTCTGAAAGCATAAGGTAAAATATTCTGTGGTCAGAGACAAAAATGTAACTCTTTGGCCTGAATGTAAAGCGCTATGTCTGGAGAAAACCAGGCGTAGCTCATCACCTGTCTAACACCATCCCTACTTTGAAGCATAGGGGTGGCAGCATCATGCTATGAGGATCATTTTCAGCGGCAGGGACTAGGAGACTGGTAAGGATAGAGGGAACAATGAATGGAGCCAAATACAGACAAATCCTTGATGATAACCTGCTTCAGAGTGCAAATGACCTTAGACTGGGGCAAAGATTTACGTTCCAACAGGACAATGACCCCAAGCATATGGCTAAAGCAACGCTTGAATGGCTTCAGAACAAGAATGTGAAAGTCCTTGATTGGTTCAGCCAAAGCCTAGACTATAATCCCATTGCTAATCTGTGGAAGGACTTGAAGATGGCTGTTCACCACCATTACCCATCTAACTTAATAGAGCTTGAGAAAATCTGCAAGGAAGAATGGGAGAAAATTCCCAAATCCAGATGTGCAAAGCTGATACAGACATACCCAAGAACTCTCAAAGCTGTAATCACCGCCAAAGGTGCTTCTACAAAGTATTGACTCAGGGGTGTGAATACTTATGTAAATTAGACATTTCTGTATTTCCTCTTCATTCAATTTGCAAAAATTTCTAATAACATGTTTTCACGTTGTCATTATGGGGTATTGTGTGTAGATGGGTGACAGAAAAAATCAATTTAATCCATTTTGAATTCAGGCTGTAACACAACAACATTTGGAATAAAGCACAGCATTGATTTTCACTTCTACGCAGACGATACACAACTTTACATTTCTGTGTCACCAGAGGATTTTAGCTCCACAAATCAATTATTAGACTGTATTAGTGATTTAAATACTTGGATGGCTCACAACTTCCTCCAGCTAAATCAAGACAACACAGAGGTACTTATTATTGGAGCCAAAGCAGAGAGAGAGAATTTGGCCTCACATTTTAATTCATGGGTAATAAAGATAAAACATCAGGTAAAAAATCTAGGTATCATTTTAGATTCTGAACTCTATTTCGAATCACACATCAGGAATGTGACCAAAATAGCTTTTTACCACCTGACGAACATTGCTAAGGTGCGGACGTTTCTATCTCAGGCTGATACAGAGAGACTCATCCATACTTTTACTACAAGCAGGCTTGATTACTGTAATATTCTCCTGTCTGGTCTACCCAAGAAGGCCATTGGTGAACTGCAAAACATACAGAATGCCTGCAGCACAGGTACTGACCAAGACCAGACAGAGAGCACACATTACACAGGTTTTAAGGTCTTTACACTGGCTGCCTGTGAGTTTTATAATTAATTCTAAGATTATTCTATTTGGTTTTCAATCAATCCATGATTGTGCACCCCAATACATATGAGACATGCTTTTGAAGGCACTGGCCTTTTAACTATCCCAAAGCCTAGGACCAAGAGGCATGGAGAGGCAGCCTTTAGTTACCTTGCCCCCTGCCTCTGGAATAGCCTGCCAGAGAACTTGAGGAGGCTGAAACTGTGGAAATTCTGTATTTAAAAGAGATCTTAAAACACACCTTTTTAGCTTTGATTTTCCTTAGGGTGCTTTTTTTTTGTCTTTCAGTTTTTATTGTTTTTTTTCTTTTCTTTATCCTCTTATGTTTGTTGTGTAGTAAATATTTCTGTTTCAATTTACATTTTAAGGTTTTTACTGTTATGCGCATTGTGTTGCATTCATGTCTGAAGCGCATTGCATTCATGTCTGAAATGTGCTTTATAAATAAAGGTTGATTTGATTTGAATAAGTCAAGGGGTATGAATACTTTCTGAAGGCACTGAAACTAGTTTCATTACACTTCCTCCCTTTTTTACTGTTGCCAAGCCCATCGAGGCCCTGATTGGTGAACCACTGATCCAGTCACAGTCTTTTGGCAATGCTAGGGACACCCACACACACAGTGCTTTTAACAGTGTTTTCAACGTACGTATTTGACACACTTTGACATACATGATTACATTGTGTATTTTTAGTCATACAGTAATTATTATTCACCTAGAATTTGAACTCATAACCTCTTGGTTCACGGCATTCCGATCTTCCTGCTACGCCACCATGTCTGTATCAATGACTGATTTCCCCTGTAGGCCTATTCCTACACTTTGCACTTCAAAGTAAATCTCAGCTCTGTTAAAAATACACTGATGAAAAATTATTATATTTATAATTATCGTAGTGATTCAGGAGTAACATTAAAACAGAATAATAGTCCCCACCAACATTAGACAACTATACTGAAAACCCAAACTCAAATTGCTGAAATAAGTAAATGAAATCAATGAGAGAATTGTCAGATTAACTGATAACTAAAAGTCAGTACTAAGTGATCATGTCAAATGTAATCGTATTGTCATTGATTAAAGATATTTTTTACTATTTTAGCTGAACAGCATTTCATTACTTTACTTATAATATTTTGGGACACCTGGGACCATCACATGACAAAAACCTCCAGGGGACCATGACACAATGTCCCAAGAATGTTCAGAGGACCATGACACAATGTCCCAAGAACATCCTAAAAATGCCCCTGGATCAAACCGGGAACTATAGAATGGTCCCCCAGAGAACGTTCCCTTTGGACCATCATGCGACGTCCTAAGGACTTGGAAAATGGAAGTCCTGAGAACGTACTAAAAAGGTCTTGACATGGTCCTCAGTGATGTCCTGGGAACTTACAGAGAACTACACAAAGGTCCCCCAGACAACGTTCCCTTGGGACCATCACGCAATGTTCTTAGAATGTTCTCAGAATGTCAGTGGGATAACGTTGTGCCGAAAGCCTTAAGGGACCTAATGGGAATGTTGCCGAATGTCCTCAAGACATTCCCTGTTTGCTGGGTAGGCTACAAAACTCTCATTCAAATTAAAATGTCTAAATTACAGTTGTTGCGTGTGAAAACTGAAAGAAGAAAGACATAGGGCAAAGAGATCTTCGGTCAGAAGATGGGAATAAAAGGTAGGATCATGTGAACAAAATTCTTAGGAAAGCAAATCAACTCTTAATCACTAATGCTGTGGGTTTCAGATAAATAGATGCATAATTACCTTTGTAAAACATTCAGTGTAAATTAAGTTTGCTTTTGTTGAATGATGATGTAATGATCAAACAGTACAGAGTATTGTAGGAAACTCACTGGTCCTGCTGTTCAGTCAGAAACTCAAATTTAATTATTTTGGACTCACCTTGTCTTGTTGTCAGATGCCCTGTCGATTTCCCTGCTGCAAATCCATTCATTCATTCAAGCTTTGCTAACATCCTGTTTCTGGTTGTTGTGGTCCATCCAAAAATGCAGTATATGTTGAAACGATGGAGAAAATAAATGATGGTTCTGCGATAGTTTTCTTTGCTTTATGAATTTGAATACTTCCTGTTGTGGTGGAAGGAAGGAACTCATAAGGAATGAAAACGTTTTAGGCTATTATTTGGGGAGGGAAATATGATGGTCCATCTAGTGATCACAGCTCTTTACGAAAAAAGTGAAAATGTATGCACGCACTAATGTAAGTCGCTCTAGATAAGAGCGTCTGCTAAATGACTAAAATGTAAAAAAATAAATTAACACAGCCTCCACATACCCGCTAGAGAACTCGATGTCGGGTGTACCCTTTAGCCTTCGTATCATATTGACAGATTAATCTACTGTGTTGTTATTAGGGGTGTGATAACCTGTCTACACTCATTCATAATCATATCCGTAAATTGAAAGGTGATACTGGTGATGGGGAAAAACTGAAGAGTTTTATTATGCTTAAGTAGATGTTGGCAAAATACCCATCTCCCCGCAATTTATACACCGAAAAAACTGCAGATAAGGAGCAGTGCACGGAGGTGTGTGTGTGTGTGTGTGTGTGTGTGTGTGAGAGAGAGAGACTGTGTCTGTGTTGGGGAATAGTGAACTACATTTAGTTTACATTTTACATTTTATCCAGAGCGAGTTACAGTTAGTGCATTCATCTTAAGATAGGTAGGTGGGACAACCACATATACCACGTCATAGTAAGTAAATTTTTTCTCAATAAAGTAGCTATCAGCAAAGTCAGAGCTAGTAATGGGGAAAAAAGTCAAGCGCGAGTGTTCATTCACAAAATGATTTTTTCCCCCCAACTAGCAATGTTACTACATTTTGCAGTAGCTTGGTGGTAGTTGAACTAAATTGAAATCTTGGTAGTGTTTTTAGTAGTTAATTACTTGTTTGCCATGTAGCATTGTAGGTAACTACTGGAACTACAGACAACTTTTTTTGCAAAAATAAAATATGGGTGAAGTAGGCAGTAATTTATTTGTTTTTTTGGCATCAGACCTGCCTCATTCTCACTTGAAACATTGTTTTTGTGTTTAATAGGCTAAATTACATATTCTGTTAACATCTGACTCCAGAGTGATCTGTTTTTGCAATTTGTATTCTATGACATTTCAGATTTGGATATGATAATTTTTCACAAAGTAGTTTGGATGTAGTGAACTACTTTTCAAAGTAACTTTAGTTAAGTAAACTACATTTTTCTTAAAGGCAGCTTTAGTGTAGCTTAACTTGTTCCAGTGTGAAGTAATTGGTATCTTGGTGAACTATTTTTTCGGATTAGCTTCCCCAACACTGGTCTGTGTGTCCTGTCCTCAAAACTTGCAGCGGGCAGACAAGTTTGCTGTCACTTAGTATGAATGCACATCAGCATTTCTTCTTTCCCTACTCTCCCTTCACTTGTTAGATATTATGCACATTGATAGCTTGCTAGCAAACAACCTCGCCTATTGATTTATCATTGTAGCAGGCTAACAGGAGGCAGCAGTAATCTAAATGATCAGACCGAAACATGCGATGAGAAGTGATCGGGTGAAATATGAAGCGAGTGAACAGACACAGCTTCGGTCTATCCAAACAGAGCAGCAGGATCAATGTACAGCCTACCCTACTTTTTACAGACAGGGAAACTAGCCAGTTGAGTTATTTAGAGCATGGTGCATGATACTGAGGAGGACAACGTGCTGTTGCCTTGGCTGCCTCCTGGGCAGCAGTAGCTGCTTTCTTGGTGTTCACAATTCTTCACTGTCAATACATTATAGTTCTAAATTCAATCACCCTCTTCACCCTCATAATATTTGTTTGCGCTGCCCCATGCGCTCCTCTGCGTGTGTGATAATCCACAGCAACGGCTCCGTTTGGGCTGCTCAATGACGAGACATGAGAGAGCTGTTAACTGACATTAGCTAGCTACTTTACATCACTATAAACTCCGACAAGAAGCTTTAACTTTTTATTGGGAAAGGATAATTGTTTTCTGATTCTATATTTAAATAGCAGAAGTATACCAATATGTCATATACTCAAATGCTTTGTCTAAAGTACAGGGAAAGTGGTAAAAATTGCAGTTGTTAGTAAAATGTTGGATTATTTTAAAAAATTTGTGGTTACTAAAACATCTGTATCGTTAGATTGGTAGCATATATTTTTGTTCCAATTTCATATTTGAATCGCAGAGAATTGGGGAAGATTTCACACTTTTTGTCTAAGGGGTCATAGTAGCTGATTTGTGTCAAAAGTGACATTGTTTACAGTGAATAGAATAGAATGTTGGAAAACATGTCACAATGGGGCCTTTATAATGTTGAGGAAATCCCATGAAAGTGCATAGAGGACAAACATTTGTATATATGCAACTTATTCCAGACCGGTCACCATGTTTTAAAGTTTGAATTACATTTTTTGCATAAAGGGTGTAAGAGGAGTAGCATTCCAATAAATAATAATACGAAGTATGATGAAAATCTACAAGACAAAACTGACAGACTCTAGTCCTTTGGCCAGTAAGTCGGCCTGGTTATCAACTGCAGCAAGACAAAGGTCATGCCCATCAACATCAACACAGCAAAAGCAGTCAAAATCACGGAACAAAACCCACAGTTTTACTTACCTCGGGAACACCATACAGTGCATTCGGAAAGTATTCAGACCCCTTGACTTTTTCCACATTTTGTTACATTACCTTTTTCCAAAAATGATTAAATAAAATGTTTTCCTCATCAACCTACAAACAATACACCATCATTGCGAAAACGTAGAGCTCCGAGACAGGATTGTGTCGAGGCACAGATCTGGGGAAGGGTACCAAAACATTTCTGCAGCATTGAAGGTCCCCAAAACACTGTGGACTCCATCATTCTTAAATGGAAGAGGTTTGTAATCACCAGGACTCTTCCTAGAGCTGGCCGCCTGGCCAAACTGAGTAATCAGGGGAGAAGGGCCTTGGTCAGGGAGGTGACCAAGAACTCGATGGTCAATCTGATAGAGCTCCAGAGGTCATCTGTGGAGATGGGAGAACCTTCCAGAAGGACAACCATCTCTGCAGCACTACACCAATGAGGCCTTTATGGTAGAGTGGCCAGACGGAAGCCACTCCTCAGTAAAAGGCAAATGACAGCCTGCTTGGAGTTTGCCAAAAGGCACCTAAAGGACTCTCAGACCATGAGAAATAAGATTCTCTGGTCTGATGAAACCAAGATTGAACTCTTTGGCCTGAATGCCAAGTGTCAAGTCTGGAGGAAACCTGGCACCATCCCTACGGTGAAGCATGGTGGTGGCAGCATCATGCTGTGGGGATGTTTTTCAGCCACAGGAACTGGGAGACTAGTCAGGATCGAGGCAAAGATGAACGGAGCAAAGTACAGAGAGATCCTTGATGAAAACCTGCTCCACAGCGCTCAGGACCTCAGACTGGGGCAAAGGTTCGGGGGTACACGGGGGCCCCTCAGGGGTGCGTGCTCAGTCCCCTCCTGTACTCTCTGTTCACCCATGACTGCATGGCCAGGCACGACTCCAACACCATCATTAAGTTTGCCGACGACACAACAGTGGTAGGCCTGATCACCGACAACGATGAGACAGCCTATAGGGAGGAGGTCAGAGATCTGGCCGTGTGGTGCCAGGACAACAACCTCTCCCTCAACGTGACCAAGACAAAGGAGATGATTGTGGACTACAGGAAAAAAAAGAGGACTGAGCACGCCCCCATTCTCATCGACGGGGCTGTAGTGGAACAGGTTGAGAGCTTCAAGTTCCTTGGTGTCCACATCACCAACGAACTATCATGGTCCAAACACACCAAGACAGTCGTGAAGAGGGCACGACAAAGCCTATTCCCCCTCAGGAGACTAAAAAGATTTGGCATGGGTCCTCAGATCCTCAAAAAATTCTACAGCTGCACCATCGAGAGCATCCTGACTGGTTGCATCACCGCCTGGTATGGCAACTGCTTGGCCTCTGACCGCAAGGCACTACAGAGGGTAGTGCGTACGGCCCAGTACATCACTGGGGCAAAGCTCCCTGCCATCCAGGACCTCTATACCAGGCGGTGTCAGAGGAAGGCCCTCAAAATTGTCAAAGACTCCAGTCACCCTAGTCATAGACTGTTCTCTCTGCTACCGCACGGCAAGCGGTACCAGAGTGCCAAGTCTAGGTCCAAAAGACTTCTCAACAGCTTCTACCCCCAAGCCATAAGACTCCTGAACAGCTAATCATGGCTACCCGGACTATTTGCACTGCCCCCCCACCCCATCCTTTTTACGCTGCTGCTACTCTGTTAAGTATTTATGCATAGTCACTTTAACTCTACCCACATGTACATATTACCTCAACTAGCCGGTGCCCCCGCACATTGACTATGCAACGGTACCCCCCTGTATATATAGCCTCCCTACTGTCACTTTATTCTATTGTATATATAGCCTCCCTACTGTCACTTTATTTTTTACTTCTGCTCTTTTTTTTTTTTTTCTCAACACTTTTTTGTTGTTGTTTTATTCTTACTTTTTTGTTTAAAATAAATGCACTGTTGGTTAAGGGCTGTAAGTAAGCATTTCACTGTAATGTCTGCACCTGTTGTATTCGGCGCATGTGACCAATAAAATTTGATTTGATTTGATTTGATTTGAGGTTCACTTTCCAACAGGACAACGACCCTAAGCACACAGCCAAGACAACACAGGAGTGGCTTCAGGACAAGTCTCTGAATGTCCTTGAGTGACCCAGCCAGAGCCCGGACTTGAACCTGATCGAACATCTCTGGAGAGACCTGAAAATAGCTGTGCAGCGATGCTCCCCATCCAACCTGACAGAGCTTGAGAGGATCTGCAGAGAAGAATGGGAGAAACTCCCCAAATACAGGTTTGCCAAGCTTGTAGCGTCATACCCAAGAAGACTCAATGCTGTAATCGCTGCCAAAGGTGCTTCAACAAAGTACTGAGTAGAGGGTCTGAATACTTATGTAAATGTCATATTTCAGGTTTTTATTTGTAATACATTTGCAAAAATGTCTAACAACCTGTTTTTGCTTTGTCATTATGGGGTATTGTGTGTACATTGATGAGGGGAAAAAAACTATGTAATTCATTTTAGAATAAGGCTGTAACGTACAAAATGTGGAAAAAGTCAAGGGGTCTGAATACTTTCTGAATTGAGGCACCAGCAAAGACATCAGCAAAGGGCAACCTTTCGAAGTTCAATAATATAGCACAAACACAAAACTCAACATTTACCAGAGCTGTGTACTTGCAACTCTCATTTAGGATTCGGAATGAAGCAGGAAGCCATGGATGCCGTACTCAAGAGACGCCTCTGGAGCTGGATTGGACACGTCCTGAGTACAGACTCCATCCTAAGAATAGCTGTCCATTGGACTCCAGAGGGCAGATGTAAAAGGGGGCGGCCCAAGACAACATGGCGGAGAACAATCGCGACAGAGCTCCAACAACATCAGCAGAGCTGGGGCATGGTGGAGAATATGGCCAGAGACCGACAGAAATGGAGTGCCTTTGTTATTGCCCTATGCGCCAGTAGGCACGATGGGGATGAGTGAGTGAGTGAGATGATGAAGATTTAGAATAGGATGTTTGCTTTGCAAGTCTCATTAACTAAATCAATCAAATTTGATTTGTATGCTGACAGATACTGTACATAGATGCATATTTTACTTTTGTAAAACATTCAGTGTAAATAAGTTAGATTTTATGATGATGTAATGATTAGAACGTTTTAGGCTATTATTTGGGGAGGGAAATATGATGGTGCATCAAGTGATGACAGCTCTGTAAATGTATTTTTGTGGTAGTTGTAGAACAATGTAGAATAGGTTCGTATGTAGATCTACTGATAGCTAGCTGTAGTTCTAGCTAATAAATAAACTCTTTAGGCTAACAGTGATCACTGAAAAGTACATTTCCTGAAGAACATGTGGTGTGCTTGCTAGCTTGTTTGAAAGGATTTTGGTTTTGAAATAAGTTATAGTAGTGGTAGTGTCTGCAGTAGTAATGGTGGTGACTGGTTATAGTTGAAAAAGTAGGTAGATGAAAAACATTGATTGGTTGGTTGATAGGATAGGATAGCCTGAACATGTGAACGTTGATTAGGTGTCTCTAGCTTGAATGGTTCAAGAGTTACAATTATTGTTGTTGGGTATTATATGCTAATTTGTGCACATTTACAGTAAGTAGTTATAATTTAAAATCGCAGACCACAGCTATACCAGAGCTAGTGCGAACCAGATCTAAATCGCTACACCAGGAACCAGAGCTGGACCAGAGCTAGTGCAGACCAGAGTAGTAGTTGTGGTCAGTAGTTATGGTCAGTAGTTGTGTAGGTGTGGTCAGTAGTTGTGATCAGTAGTAGTGGTCAGTAGTTGTGCGTTTCTGTTGCAGGTTCTTTGGGCCCTACAGTACGGACGTGGTCAGTAGTTGTGGTCAGTAGTTGTGTGGTTGTGGTCAGTAGTTGTGGTCAGTAGTTGTGTTGTTGTGGTCATTAGTTGTGTGGGTCAGTAGTTGTGTGGTCAGTAGTTGTAGTTGTGTGGTTGTGGTCAGTAGTTGTGGTCAGTAGTTGTGGTCAAAAGTTTAGTAGTTGTGGTCAGTAGTTGTGTTGTTGTGGTCATTAGTTGTGTGGGTCAGTAGTTTTGTAGTCAGTAGTTGTAGTTGTGTGGTTGTGGTCAGTAGTTTTGTGGTTGTGGTCAGTAGTTGTGTGATTGTGGTCAGTAGCTGTGGTCAGTAGTTGTGATCAGTAGTGGTCAGTAGTTGTGGTCAGTAATGGTGTGGCTGTGGTCATTAGTTGTGGTCAGTAGTTGTGTTGTTGTGGTGATTAGTTGTGTGGGTCAGTAGTTTTGTGGTCAGTAGTTGTAGTTGTGTGGTTGGGGTCAGTAGTTGTGGTCAGTAGTTGTGGTCAATAGTTTTGTGGTTGTGGTCAGTAGTTGTGGTTTAGTAGTTGTGGTCAGTAGTTGTGTGATTGTGGTCAGTAGCTGTGGTCAGTAGTTGTGATCAGTAGTTGTAGTCTGTAGTTGTGGTCAGTAGTGGTGTGGCTGTGGTCATTAGTTGTGGTCAGTAGTTGTGTGGTTGTGGTCAGTAGTGTTGTGGTTGTGGTCAGTAGTTGTGGTTTAGTAGTTGTGGTCAGTAGTTGTGTGGTTGTGGGCAGCTAGAAATCTTATCTGTATCATTCCAGGTCGTCCAGACCGGGGAAGTGTTAGACATCTTCTCTGTTGCGTTCCAGGTCATGCCATAATGTAGTTATTTTGGAACATACTGTACTTGTCTTTGAAAAAATAAGTTATCGCACTAGGTGTGCAGATTCACAAATCATGGGAATTTGTCACGCTATGAAGACGTTGTCTCCCGCCGAGGTAAGTGTTGCTATGCAACCACCCCTGCAGTTGCCTTGGCAGGCCTGCTCCCTCCATGGCTAAAGCCAGTGTGAGAAACATGCTAACAAACGTTTGTGCTATGAAACTAAATAAATACTGCACCCTGACCCACAAAACTTATTTGCTAGATTCATGATAGTGTTGTTAGACAAGCCAAGGAAAGTGAACTTCAAAATGTGATGTAGTTTTATTGGAATTTGCAGCTGTTGTTGGCAAGTAATGAATATGCCAGCTTCTGACATGACTATGTCCTTACGTCTGCGAAAGAAACAGACACCCTCTCCATTAAAATGCTCATGACGTTTAATGTCTTAATTTCCTCTCCTGCGTTTTAATTAGTATGTCAATTCAGCGTTCCCTATTCAAGCTCATTATAGGATTCATTTGATTTGTGCTAGTAAAAGTGCAATGGCAAAAGAAAATAATGTTGCTAGTAGAGGCTGTAATACTGTCTGACAAATTCTATGTAGTGTTAGAGCATGACTCAGAGATAAGGTAGTGATGTGTGAGCGCGTGCATGCTTGTGTGAGTGTGTGCCTGCGTGCATCTGTCTTGTGTGAGAGAGAGTATCTGTTTTTGTTTGTACTCTCTACTACGGAGAGCAACATAAATGCCAGTGCCTGCACACTATTTCAAAGTTATTAAAGGAGTACGACAGAGGAAATGAGACTGCCTCCCTGTGTACTGGTCTGACAGATTAGTTTATGAGTTATGAATACATTAATACATGCTGCATTTATAAAAGTTATAACACATACAGAAAAAACAACAACTACCAGACACTTTTCCCATAAGAGTAGAAAATCAACTATTTGGCATCCCCCTCCTTCCCCCCTTTCATCCAAGCAGTGACGATGACGGTGGCCGTTAAAAACTACCACAGATATTAAAAAGACACATTTTTGGCCCATCTTGATCAGTCACTCTCACACAGATGGGCCCCTATGTAATGTGTGCCCGTCTGACACGAGCGTCACTCAGCTCAAAGTGCAGACTCAGAAGAAACCCTAGACTACCACATCTGCCTGCCTGCACATAGTCCTAGCAGTATAACTATCTGCCACAGTCATAAGAACCAATATATCTTTGCATACAGTATACGTTGTAATGTCTGCACTTCTGACAAACTGAGAACGGTAAAATAGCTCCTATTCTCTCACATCCTTGAGAATTAGAAAATACTATGAAAGCCATGATCTCTCGAAGAGTGACCTAACTGTTACCACCCTCCCTGTGTATAGACCTACCTTGCATTGCAGACTGGTCCCATAGACTGGACGTAACATGGTATACGTAAACCTGGGATACTCAAATTAGTTTGGTATGGTTACATAAGACAGATGGTTACTTAAGGTAAAAACAAAAGTAGGGTGGTTGGTCGGGGTTGATGGGTGGGCATTTAACATGAACGTCTAGCAATCCCAAAGATTACGAGTTCGAATCTCATCATGGACAACTTTAGCTTTTTAGCTAATTAGCTACTACTAATTAGCAACTACTTAGCATGTTAGCTAACCCTTCCACTAAACCTAACCATTTTAGCTAACCCTTCCCCTAACCCTAACCCTTTAACCTAACCTTAACCCTAACCCCTAGCCTAGCTAACATTAGCCAGCTAGCTAACATTAGCCACCTAGCTATAAATGCTAACATATCATATGTTTAGCAAATTCATAACATATAGTACGTTTTGCTAATTCGTAACATATAGTATGTTTTGCTAATTCGTAACATATTGTACATTTTGCAAATTCGTAACATAATGTACTTTTGCAAATTCATAACATATCATACGAAATGGGTGATGGACATCCACAAATTAAAGAAAAGAAAAGAGATAACGTAGCCTTACTCACCAGAGTTGCGCTAGGTCGTGTGTTCTCAGGGCATTAATGGAGCCGTTTGGCAGAGAGCAGAGGGGACAACCGAGCACAGCTTCGTCTCCGTGCGGATCAGTTCATCAGCCTTTAGACTTGTCTCCAGGTTGATAACCGGCCCATTCTACACAGCCAGAGCACCAAACATAGAAAGTCAACATCTAGATAGGGCTAATTGACATGACAAACATTATCATCAGCCTGTCATCTCTTCTGGTTCATACGTTCTACGGCAGTAGACTAGACCTTGTTCAGGCAAGGCCTCCATGTACTGTTAGCTAAAGAGGAAAGCACCACCGAGCACAAAGGCAAGCACATGTGCATATGTGGAGTGGGTTATTTAATCGTCATGCGTTTTGCTGAGTTCTCTCATTAGGGAAAAGTAGCAAAAAGAGAATTGCTACTGGAAACTAAACCATTATGTATTTCCCATAATTTCCTCTTTCAATTATAGTGGGGCATTATTTATACTGAATGCATTGATGCAAAGCTATAATGTTAACCTGTCTCTCTGTGTATTTATGTGGGTGTTGTGGGCATGTGCATGCATTTATAAATGCATGTGCGATTATGTGTTTGTTTGTGTATATGTGTGAATGCATGTGTGATTGCATGGATGATTGATTGTGTGTGTGTGTGCAAGCATGTGTGCATGTACATATCTGTGCTGCATTGCCATATCTACTCAGATAGATATTCTAGTTACAGTTTCGATGGGAGAACCTAGCTTCTATTTGCGACCGATATCAATCATAGCTTTGTTCATATTCATGGGTTTTGGCAGAAAGGTGGACATTCAAAAAATTGATTATTCTTTATTTTATACTTATTTAATGTTAATTTAAACCAGGAAGTCCCATTCAGGTCAAATACCTTTTTTCAAGGGAGACCTGAGTCATGTTCGAAAACGGACTGAAACAGGGATGGAAAACCTGAACTTGGTTCCCATTGCAAAATGTTTTATAACGCTTACCATTGCGTGGCCCTAATGAACACAACCCAGGCCATTAAGGAAGATCATTGTGAGGTGTCATTGTTCTCTCACCAAAGAGGGATCCCAAAAGTCTCCTGGGTTTTCTCTTCCAGGTCATGTGACCTTGTGCTGTCAACCTTCCAGAGGACTGGGGAGACTTCCGTCTGTCCAGTGCCGTTCCAACTGGAACAGGAGAGAAAGACGGTCACGGGATAATAGTGGAATACAATAAAATGTAATATACATGGTATACTAGAATATATCATCACAATAATGGGTCACAGTTCAGATGTGAATGTCTCTGCTGTGCTGATATACAGTATATTGTTTGCGCTGAGATTGTAATTGTAATTTCCAGTTATACATTTAAGGTAATTTGGTTTTAGGGGGTGGTTACCAAATAATTGGAATAACTCTGTGGCAGTTACATTAATTTGCCAAGACCCACCCCCACATTTTACAAACAAGTGCAGGCAAGGGCATCACTGTTGACAAGAAATGAAATGAAATGTGAAGTGAAAGCTAAGAAACTTAAGGTACACAGCATTAACCCGCCTATATTAGTATTTACCTGAGCAATGCTTCCTTGGTGACCACGTCAAATGGTTTAACAGTGTCCAATAATATGTTCCTCTTCAGGTTTATATTGGATTCATTGGAAAAACTGGAAGAAAGAAAGCACAGCAATTAAAGGCAATACATCAGTAATAAAGTAACGCCCTATGCATTTGACTTTCATACTTTACATGAATATCAATTAACTCATAGAGAAAGTATAAATACTGTACTGTGTTTTTACCTACATTCTACCAGTACATCTCAAATCAATAAAATTAATGTGTTTCATATCGCAATGTGGTATTTTACAGCCTGTAAAACACATAGTCCATATGTTAAGTTAAGCCATTTCAATGGTTGGCCTCTTCAAGACAACATTCCATGCAGGGCCGGCCCTAGCCTTTTGGGGGCCGTAAGCAATATTTGGTTGTTTTAAAGTTTTAAAGTTAATTTCTTGCAATTCTACACATTTTGCCATGGGGAGTAGAGAAAATGTTGCAACATTTCGGCAATTCTTCAATGTTGCCATGGGGCGGTGAGAAGTTTAGCAATTTTATGACAAATTTCATGCATTTCTACTATTTTTGCCAAGACTTAAGCCATGTTAATGACATCTGAGTGAGAGTGACAAACTAAATCAATATTAATGGTGGCCCCCTGGAGGTCAGGGCCCTTGGGCAAATGCCCTGCGTGCCGGTCGGTATTCGACCATGATTACAAGTTTAGACAGCTGGCTAGACTACTTACTTATGTCGCTTATGCCTGGAGCCGGCCTGGAGTTGAAGTGCTGATCTAGGATCAGGTCCCTCCCTGTCCATATATTCTTATTCAGTATGATCTAAAAGGCAAACCTGATCCCATATCAGCACTCCTACTCTGAGACTTGTGAAAACTGGCCCTGACTTGCTCCAGGGTGAAGATTCCCCTTGATACAGATCTAGGATCAGCTTCCCCAGTCCTAATCCTAACCTTAACTATTAGTGGGGGAAACGCAAAACAGACCCAAGATCAGCCCTACACCACTTCACCACTGAGATTGATTTACTGGGGGAAGACACTGCCCTCTGCTGGATCATCACATTCACTTTCACACAATAATACACCACAAAATCTTAAATAATAATAATAATAATAATAATAATAATAATAATATGCCATTTAGCAGATGCTTTTATCCAAAGCGACTTACAGTCATGCGTGCATACATTTTTTTGTGTATGGGTGATCCCGGGGATCAAACCCACTACCTTGGCGTTACAAGTGCCACAGAGGACCACACTTAACCTGGCCTAACCCTTAGCCAAGCCGTGCCAGACGCAGAATGTACACAAGATTCCATGGTTGTTAGATATTGTATGCATCATGTTCTAGGTCTAGAGGATGATACATTCTGATACATAAATATTGGTATATTTATTTTCAATGGAAATGGCTGCGGAATTTAGAAAGTTTAACAAGCCTCCCTGGATCAAAACATGTGTCTGATGTATTCAACCCCCATCCCCAAGACATCCCTCTACTAGTCTACAGGAAATTATAAAAGACAGGGACCGATAGACGCACACAGAGAATGGGAGCTTATCTTCCTCCTCGGAACTAGGGTGGAGTATGGTGATCGGATCTCTCCTCTGACAGAGAGCCAATGGCAAGAATCCCAGAGGTGAAACTCTATTACAACGCAGCATTGAAGTCAGCAAAAGGCCTCGGCACATGAATCAGATATTAATGTGTAATGATATCTAAAAAGCCTAATACTTATCCTCGCTTATTCCTCCTTTAATTTCCTCTTTAAATATCCTCACAATATCTTCACCTTTAGAGATTAGCGTTTGACCCCTGTTCAAGACTATAGGCTGTTCTGATAGTAATAGCACATGCACATCCGTCTGTCTGAGCATATTTGTCGAGATGGAGGCGGAGAGGCAGGGAGAATAAAGACACTTAGATATATAGATCTACAGAGCATTTAACCTTTACAAGACTGTGGGGCAAGCTATTTTCTTCAGGTCTATACTGTATGGCCCTTATAAGAATGCCTCTCTGACATGTACCATAAAGATTCACATCAGTTCTGTTCATGATATTTCTATCTGCAACATTCCACACTGTTTGCCTACTGAATGTGGCCAAGGCATTGGATTGACATGTGACAACCTGACATTGACAAGGCACTGTTCGTCCATGTGATTGGAGCAAAACTACTACTCAGAAGCTTGAGGGCTGCATTTAAATGCAACTTAATTCGAAAGCATCAATAATGTATCTTTCCACGTTGAACTGAATACTGGTGTATCTATAAAGTAAGACTAAACAAAATACAAGCAAATGGCAACTGATTACATCATAAAGAGCATACATCCTATAACCGCAAATCGTTATTCCCTGAGGTTAGCACAGTTCTTTTATGTTTTCAATTTAAGACCACCATTTTATGCTCCTAAATAAGTCACTCATATCTTTTTACCTTACAGAACATATCATACAATATTAATCCAACCTAAACAATTTATATTATGAGTATTAATACTGAATCGCAGGCCCCATACGACAGCTGGCTTCAAAACACAAGCAGATACATCTCTATATCCATATTATCTCCAGAGGAGTAAAAGGAGCTGTGCGCTTTGCGATATACAGAAAGGGCCATTTATATATTTACCAACAAGGGATGCATATTGTATCTGCAGATGAACAATGATTTAAAAGGAGAAAGATTTCAAAATGAAATATACATACTTCTTAAGTGAACCTATTTGGACTGCTGAAAACACTCTATACTTTGGACTGCTGAAATCATAAAGTGCATCATGCCTGTATTCATTAAACCAAAAGCGGTTCCAAATTTTTTTTACAGGCAAATGGAGTCGTCTCTTGAAAGGGTATCTGGTGCAGACTCATGGACTACACATGGAGGGAAATGTATTCATTCTCATTGGGTAGTTTCATTAGGATGATTAGATTGAAGTTGTGATTGATTTGGCCAACATGTACAGGAAATAAGTACTTGATCCTCTGGATCAAATTAGGTTAAAAAAATCATTAACGATCCAAAGACTGAAAAAATTACCAAATACTATACATTTTGACTATCCAACTGAATAGAGTAGGCTCATTTTAGAGTACATGAATGGATATGCCATCAATTTGATCATTCATGATTTGAGTACTACAACAATGCACAGACCATTCCATGGAAAGGAGTGTTATATTGTTAATGCGTTGATCCTCCGAGAACAAGAATCAGAATTGTTATTATTCCTTTACAACACCAGATACATCATAGATATTAAAAGCTATTTACAGGTGGAATGCACCTTCACTGCTTCTTATAAGTATCTACAGTGCCTATCATAAAAATTCACCCCCCTTGGATTTTTTCACATTTTGTTGTGTTACAAAGTGGGATTGAAATTGATTTAGTTGTGATTTTTTGTTCATTGATCTACACAAAATAGTGACAAGATAATTATATAAATGTTTACAAATGTATGAAATTGTCACGGTTTCGGCCGAGGCTGCTCCTCCTCCTTGTTCGGGCAGGTTTCGGCGGTCGTCGTCCCCGGAGTACTAGCTGCCACCGATCTATGTTTCATGTTCGTTTGGTTTTGTCTTGATGTTGTACACCTGTGTCTAGTTAGTCCTCATTAGTGTCCTATTTAGTTCTCGTTGTGTGTGTATGGTGTTGTGTGTGATTGCTCTTCTGTTTTGGTGTTCTGAGCTACGTACTTCCCTCCGTTGTTTGGAGAGGTTTTCGCACGTTAGTGCGCCTTTTGTTTGACGCCTGTGTGCGCCTTTATTTCGCCTCCGGGCTCATTGTGCTCGTTTACTACGTGAATAATTCACTAAAGTCTTTTGGACTTAGCTTCTGCGTCCTGCGCTTGATTCCTGCACCACACCCACCTTCAGCACCCCTGACAGAATCACACACCTTTAATAATGGAATCAGCAGGAGCAACAGTCACGCCTGAGTCGCTGGAGGAGCATGTCCGCAGCCAGGATGACCAGATACGACAACTGGGGACCGCTCTACAGGACGTCATCAACACCCTGCACCGATAGGAGTCCAGAGGGGTACCCACACCTCCACCTACCCTGCCACCCCCATCGGCCGGTCCACCAGTCCCAGGTCCGGAACCCAGTGGGATTCGGCTCTCGCTCCCGAGGGCGTATGACGGAACAGCTGCCGGGTGTCAGGGGTTCCTCCTGCAGGTGGAGCTCTACCTGGCCACTGTACACCCGGTGCCCTCGGGACACGAGAGCGTTTCCGCCCTCATCTCCTGTCTCACGGGCAAGGCGTTGGAATGGGCCAACGCCGAGTGGAGGAGGATGGACGCCACCACCATCTCCTACGCCGAGTTCTCCCGTCGCTTCAAGGCCGTGTTCGACCATCCACTTGAGGGCAAAGTGGCGGGGGAGCGTCTAGTCCACCTGAGACAGGGGAGGAGGAGCGCACAGGCGTTCGCGCTGGAGTTCCGGACTCTAGCGGCAGACGCAGGGTGGAATGAACGGGCCCTCATCGACCATTTTCGATGTAGCCTACGGGAGGACGTTCAACGTGAGTTGGCCTGCAGGGACACCAATTTCACCTTCGACCAGTTGGTCGATATGTCCATCCGTCTGGACACCCTGCTGGCCCACCGTGGACGTCCCGAGTGGGGTCCGTCCATTCCACCCTCCGGCACCTCCGAGCCGAGCCCTATGGAGCTCGGGGGTGCTGGCGCTAGAGAAAGGAGGAGGAGGAGCCCGAGGGGGCCTGTCCCCTGCACCAAGTGCGGTCGTGGAGGGCACACTGCGGCCAGGTGCTGGGGAGGGTTCCCCGAGGGAGGAGACAACAGGCCACGCACTGGGGAGCCTTCCCAGGTGAGTAGACGCCCCACTTACCCAGAGCACTCTGTTGCGCACTTTTGTATACCTGTTTGTTTTCCACAGGTTGCACCTCATTCCCAGCATAAGGCGCTAGTAGATTCAGGCGCAGCTGGGAATTTTGTTGATCGGAAGTTTTGTTTAGATTTAGGGATCCCTCTCCTACCTGTTGACAAGCCTTTTTCCGTTCATGCTTTAGATAGCCGCCCGTTGGGGTCGGGGTTGATTAGGGAAGTCACAGCGCCACTTAGGATGTGTGCGCAGGGGGGTCATGAGGAGACTATACAGTTGTATCTGATCGACTCTCCTGCGTACCCGGTGGTGCTGGGAATTCCCTGGTTAAGCACCCATAACCCTGCTATTTCGTGGCAACAGAGGGCTCTCAATGGGTGGTCTGCTCAGTGTGATGGGCGATGTCTGGGTGTTTCCGTAGGGGCGACTTCGGTGGAAAGTCCAAACCAAGTGCCCGCACTGCACATTCCGCCTGAATATGGGGATTTAGCTCTCGTGTTTAGTAAAGCTAGGGCGACGCAGTTGCCTCCTCGTAGACAGGGGGATTGTGCGATTGATCTCCAGGCAGGAGCAGCGCTCCCACGGAGCCACGTGTATCCTTTGTCTCAAGAGGAGAGAAAAGCTATGGAAACTTACATAGCCAAATCTTTGAGACAGGGATACATACGGCCCTCCACTTCTCCCGCCTCCTCGAGCTTCTTTTTTGTGAAGAAAAAAGATGGAGGGTTGCGCCCGTGCATCGATTACCGTGGTCTCAATCAGATTACTGTGAAATACAGTTATCCACTCCCTCTGATTGCGACCATGACGGAGTCATTGCATGGAGCGCGGTTTTTCACAAAACTGGATCTTAGGAGCGCGTATAACTTGGTGCGCATTAGGGAGGGCGACGAATGGAAAACAGCGTTTAGTACCACGTCAGGTCATTTCGAGTATCTCGTCATGCCATATGGGTTGATGAATGCTCCATCAGTCTTCCAATCCTTTGTAGATGACATTTTCCGGGATATGCAGGGGCAAGGGGTGGTCGTGTACATTGATGACATTCTAGTGTACTCGTCTACCCGAGCCGAGCATATAGCCCTGGTGCGTCGTGTATTGAGGAGGCTGTTGGAGCACGACCTATATGTCAAGGCAGAGAAATGTCTGTTTTTCCAGGAGTCGGTCTCCTTTTTGGGCTATCGGTTGTCCGTGTCAGGGGTGAGAATGGAGGTGGATCGTGTGTCAGCTGTGCGTAATTGGCAAACCCCAACCACTGTCAAAGAGGTGCAGCAGTTCTTGGGCTTTGCGAATTACTACCGGAGGTTTATCCGGGGTTTTGGACAGGTGGCAGCTCCCATCACGTCCCTTCTGAAAGGGGGTCCGGTGCGCCTGCAGTGGTCAGCTGATGCGGACAGGGCCTTTAGGAGACTGAGGGACCTGTTTACGTCGGCTCCGGTGCTGGCGCATCCGGACCCCGCATTACCCTTTCAGGTCGAGGTGGACGCGTCTGAGGCCGGTATAGGGGCCGTACTCTCTCAACGGTCCGGCACGCCACGTAAACTCCGCCCCTGTGATTTTTACTCTAAAAAGCTCAGCCCGGCGGAGCGAAATTATGACGTCGGGGACAGGGAGCTGTTAGCTGTAGTTCAGGCCCTTAAGGTGTGGAGGCATTGGCTTGAGGGGGCTCAACACCCTTTCCTCATTTTGACTGACCATCGGAACCTGGAGTACATCCGGGCAGCGAGGAGACTGAACCCTCGCCAGGCTCGATGGAGCATGTTTCTCGCCAGGTTCGTATTTAAAATCACGTACATCCCTGGGTCCCAGAATGGTAAGGCAGATGCGCTGTCCCGGCGGTATGACACGGAGGAGAGGTCCGTTGAGCCTACTCCCATACTACCGGAGTCTTGTCTTGTGGCACCGGTGGTGTGGGAGGTCGATGCCGAAATCGAGCGAGCGTTGCGTACCGACCTCAGCCCTCCACAGTGTCCTGAGGGTCGGAAGTACGTTCCGCTCGAATTTCGGGATCGACTCATTTACTGGGCTCACACGTCACCCTCCTCTGGACATCCGGGTATTGGCCAGACAGTGCATTGTCTTAGCACTAAATACTGGTGGCCCACGTTAGCCAGGGATGTGAGGGTTTATGTCTCCTCCTGCTCGGTGTGCTCCCAGTGTAAGGCGCCCAGACACCTGCCCAGGGGTAAGTTACAACCCCTGCCCGTTCCACAACGACCATGGTCCCACCTCTCGGTGGATTTTGTGACAGACCTTCGCCTCTCTCAGGGGAATACCACCATCCTGGTCGTTGTGGACCGGTTCTCTAAGGCCTGTCGTCTTCTCCCTATGTCGGGTCTTCCTACAATCCGCAGAGGCACTATTTACCCACGTCTTCCGGCATTACGGGGTACCCGAGGATATAGTGTCTGATCGAGGCCCCCAGTTTACCTCCCGAGTATGGAGAGCGTTCATGGAGCGTTTGGGGGTCTCGGTGAGCCTTACCTCAGGGTACCACCCGGAGAGTAACGGGCAGGTAGAACGAGTCAACCAGGATGTGGGTAGGTTTCTGAGGTCGTATTGCCAGGACCGGCCTGAGGAGTGGGCTCGGTACATTCCCTGGGCCGAGATGGCCCAGAACTCTCTCCGCCACTCCTCTACCAACCTAACCCCCTTCCAATGTGTGTTAGGTTACCAGCCGGTTCTGGCACCTTGGCAGCAGAGCCAGATCGAGGCCCCTGCGGTGGATGATTGGATGAGGCGCTCGGAGGAGACGTGGAACGCTGCACACGTCCACCTGCAGCGGGCCATCCGTCGTCACAAGGCGAGCGCCTATCTCCACCGCAGTGAGGGGCCGGTGTACGCACCCGGAGATCGAGTCTGGCTCTCTACCAGAAACCTACCCCTCCGCCTGCCCTGCCGGAAGCTGGGTCGGCGGTTTGTGGGGCCTTTTAAAGTCCTGAGAAGATTGAACGAGGTGTGTTATAGGTTACATCTGCCTGTTGAATATAAGAATATTAACCCCTCGTTCCATGTGTCTCTTCTCAGGCCGGTGGTAGCTGGTCCACTCCAGGAAGGTGAGATAGGAGAGACTCCTCTGCCCCCACTGGACATCGAGGGGGTTCCGGCGTACACCGTTCGGTCCATCTTGGACTCAAGACGCCGGATGGGGGGTCTCCAGTATCTCGTGGAGTGGGAGGGGTACGGCCCGGAGGAGCGGTGCTGGGTGCCGCGGAGGGACATCCTAGACCCATCTCTCCTGTCGGAGTTCCACCGGGACCATCCCGCGCGCCCTGCTCCGCGCCCTCCTGGTCGTCCCCGAGGCCGTGGTCGGCGCACGGCTGGAGCCGCGCGTCAAGGGGGGGGTACTGTCACGGTTTCGGCCGAGGCTGCTCCTCCTCCTTGTTCGGGCAGGTTTCGGCGGTCGTCGTCCCCGGAGTACTAGCTGCCACCGATCTATGTTTCATGTTCGTTTGGTTTTGTCTTGATGTTGTACACCTGTGTCTAGTTAGTCCTCATTAGTGTCCTATTTAGTTCTCGTTGTGTGTGTATGGTGTTGTATGTGATTGCTCTTCTGTTTTGGTGTTCTGAGCTACGTACTTCCCTCCGTTGTTTGGAGAGGTTTTCGCACATGTTAGTGTGCCTTTTGTTTGACGCCTGTGTGCGCCTTTATTTCGCCTCCGGGCTCATTGTGCTTGTTTACTACGTGAATAATTCACTAAAGTCTTTTGGACTTAGCTTCTGCGTCCTGCGCTTGATTCCTGCACCACACCCACCTTCAGCACCCCTGACAGAAAAAATTATTTAATGTACAGAATATATTTGACCTTTCTGTTACAATTTATAATAGTGGTATTATTCCAAATTAATAATATAATAACATAGTACTTCCATTTTTTTCCTTCTATAATTAGGCATATCACTATTAAATAGAAAGGCGAAGTATGCCACATCTACATGTACTGTTACAGGGTGGTTAGAATTACACTATGTAACGGCGTTAGATTTTACCCAGACCTGGGTTCAAATAGTATTTACTGTTTTACTTTCACATACATTTCAAGGTAAGAATTTGAATATTGGAATTTATTTGGACATACACTTGGAAAGCATTGGCATGTATTTGAAAATACTCAAATACACAGTCAAATATAAATATTTAAATACTCCCATGCATTTGAACCCAGGGCCCATATCCACAATGCGTCTCAAAAATGGTCCTAAGATTCCTGTTAAAACCGCTTTTTAATACAAAAACAACCTCCCAGCTCAGAGTATGGTTTAGGATTATGTTAAGACACTGCTCAGACAATCTCTTAGCCAGGAGTAAAATCAACTCATAAAAGTTTATATCAGCTGGTAATCACAACAGTTTGAGGTACCACAAAGGAAAGATGGTGATGACGCTCAATGACATTGTTGCAAATAAGTAAGGGATAATCAACTAGGGGCTATGCGTTCTATGGAAAATAATGAACGATGTGGAAGGTGTGTTCTACGACACGCTAACAGAGAACGCATAGAGCCCCGCGTTGATTGTCCCTTTATACAATGGCTATAATTTTACACATTTGCCGCTAGAAATGTGTTAATTTGCCGGTAGAAATGTGTAGCTACCAAGTTTACTAGATAGCTACAGTAGTTGCCTTCGTAACCAAACAGACAGACTTGCTAGTTTAGCTAACCAAACCATCAGTCCTAGCTTGCCATTATGAAAATCGAATTCAACAATACCAATAATGTTTTCAATTCAACTTTTGCTTTCAAAAGCAGCTCAAACGTAGAACATGTAAGAATGAACTATAGCCATTTAATTCTACCATTCAATATACTGTGTGTTATAGGGAAATAATACACGCTCTAGAATGCCCTTCAAGCCAATCAGAAACAAGTATTCAACAATGCCATGGTATTATTAAGCAATAAGGCCCGATGGGGTGTGGTATATGGCCAATATATCAGGCTAAGGGCCGTATCCAGGCACTCCGCACTGCATCGTCCATAAGAACAGCCGTTAGCCGTGGTAAATTGGCTATATTTCTTTATTAATACTATTTTCTACATTGTAGAATAATAGTGAAGACATCAAAACTATGAAATAACACATACAGTGAGGGAAAAAAGTATTTGATCCCCTGCTGATTTTGTACGTTTGCCCACTGACAAAGACATGATCAGTCTATAATTTTAATGGTAGGTTTATTTGAACAGTGAGAGACAGAATAACAACAAAAAAATCCAGAAAAACGCATGTCAAAAATGTTATAAATTGATTTGCATTTTAATGAGGGAAATAAGTATTTGACCCCTCTGCAAAACATGACTTAGTACTTGGTGGCAAAACCCTTGCTGGAAATCACAGAAGTCAGACGTTTCTTGTAGTTGGCCACCAGGTTTGCACACATCTCAGGAGGGATTTTGTCCCACTCCTCTTTGCAGATCTTCTCCAACTCGAACCTTCAGGTCCCTCCACAGATTTTCTATGGGATTAAGGTCTGGAGACTGGCTAGGCCACTCCAGGACCTTAATGTGCTTCTTCTTGAGCCACTCCTTTGTTGCCTTGGCCGTGTGTTTTGGGTCATTATCATGCTGGAATACCCATCCACGACCCATTTTCAATGCCCTGGCTGAGGGAAGGAGGTTCTCACCCAAGATTTGATGGTACATGGCCCCGTCCATCGTCCCTTTGATGCGGTGAAATTGTCCTGTCCCCTTAGCAGAAAAACACCCCCAAAGCATAATGTTTCCACCTCCATGTTTGACGGTGGGGATGGTGTTCTTGGGGTCATAGGCAGCATTCCTCCTCCTCCAAACACGGCGAGTTGAGTTGATGCCAAAGAGCTTGATTTTGGTCTCATCTGACCACAACACTTTCACCCAGTTCTCCTCTGAATCATTCAGATGTTCATTGGCAAACTTCAGACGGGCCTGTATATGTGCTTTCTTGAGCAGGGGGACCTTGCGGGCGCTGCAGGATTTCAGTCCTTCACAGCGTAGTGTGTTACCAATTGTTTTCTTGGTGACTATGTTCCCAGCTGCCTTGATATCTTTGACAAGATCCTCACCGTTTTCATGATCATTGCAACTCTACGAGGTGAGATCTTGCATGGAGCTCCAGGCCGAGGGAGATTGACAGTTCTTTTGTCTTTCTTCCATTTGCGAATAATCGCACCAACTGTTGTCACCTTCTCACCAAGCTACTTGGCGATGGTCTTGTAGCCCATTCCAGCCTTGTGTAGGTCTACAATCTTGTTCCCGACATCCTTGGAGAGCTCTTTGGTCTTGGCCATGGTGGAGAGTTTGGAATCTGATTGATTGATTGCTTCTGTGGACAGGTGTCTTTTATACAGGTAACAAACTGAGATTTGGAGCACTCCCTTTAAGAGTGTGCTACTAATCTCAGCACGTTACCTGTATAAAAGACACCTGGGAGCCAGAAATCTTTCTGATTGAGAGGGGGTCAAATACTTATTTCCCTCATTAAAATGCAAATCAATTTATAACATTTGTAACATGCGTTTTTCTGGATTTTTTTGTTGTTATTCTGTCTCTCACTGTTCAAATAAACCTACCATTAAAATTATAGACTGATCATTTCTTTGTCAGTGGGCAAACGTACAAAATCAGCAGGGGATGAAATACTTTTTCTCTCACTGTATGGAAGTAACCAAAAAAGTGTTAAACAAATCAAAATATATTTTATATTTCAGATTCTTCAAAGTAGCCATCTCAATTAGGTTGAGGTCGGGGGATTGTGGAGGCCAGGTCATCTGATGCAGCACTCCATCACTCTCCTTCTTGGTAAAATAGCCCTTACACAGCCTGGTGATGTGTTGGGTCATTGTCCTGTTGAAAAACAAATGATAGTCCCACTAAGCCCAAACCAGATGGGATGGCGTATCGCTGCAGAATGCTGTGGTAGCCATGCTGGTTAAGTTTGCCTTGAATTCTAAATCTCCAATTTGGACTCCAGACCAAAGAACACATTTCCAACGGTCTGATGTCCATTGCTCGTGTTTCTTGGCCCAAGCAAGTCTCTTCTTCTTATTGGTGTCCTTTAGTAGTAGTTTCTTTGCAGCAATTCGACCACGAAGGCCTGATTCACACAGTCTCCTCTGAACAGCTGATGTTGAGATGTGTCTGTGACTTGAACTCTGTGAAGCATTTATTTGGGCTGCAATTTCTGAGGCTGGTAACTCTAATGAACTTATCCTCTGCAGCAGATGTATCTCTTGGTCTTCCATTTCTGTGGTGGTCCTCAAGAGAACAAGTTTCATCATAGCGCTTGATGGTTTTTGCTACTGCAATTGAAGAAACGTTCAAAGTTCTTGAAATGTTCCGTATTGGCTGACCTTCATGTCTTAAAGTAATGATGGACTGTCATTTCTCTTTGCTTATTTGAGCTGTTCTTGCCATAATATGGACTTGGTATTTTACCAAATAGGGCTATCTTCTGTATACCACCCCCACCTTGTCACAACACAACTAATTGGCTGAAACACATTAAGAAGGAAATAAATTCTACAAATTAAACTTTTAAGAAGGCACACCTGTTAATTGAAATGCATTCCAGGTGACTACCTCATGAAGCTGGTTGAGAGAATGCCAAGAGTGTGCAAAGCTGTCATCAAGGCAAAGGGTGGCTATTTGAAGAATCTCAAATATAAATATATGTTGATATGTTTAACACTTTTTTGGTTACTACATGATTCCATTTGTGTTATTTCATAGTTTTGATGTCTTCACTATTATACAACAATGAAAAAATTGTAAAAATAAAGAAAAACCCTTAACTGGTAGTGTAGGTTAATGAAATAATCGAAAAAAAATATGTGATTATTTATTAGCCTAGTGGTTTTATTTAGGCGTATCATGTGAATTAGGCCTTGTGAAATCATCGTCAAAAGCGCAAGAGATACTGATGCATGTAGGTTTAGATATAGTATTCATGGCTTGATCATATAGACATTTCAAAGCATTCTTTCAACAACTCCAAAGCAATTGCCTGTCTAAGGCACGTAGTGCTGAACGATTAACCGAAATGTCAGTTATTTTTTGTTTTTTAAACAACTAATTGACCAATGTTGGTTCAATTATTTGAATTCCATTTCATTGGTTTGTTTTCTGAGCTCAATGCACACATTGTACTGCAGTTTCTCTAGAGATAAATCAGATCATGCCCTAACTGTGCAATGTAGTAGGGAGTTGTAGTTTCCAACAGGCCAATGTTCTACATAGTTTATTGCAGAAAAGGTGATAATTAACTACAGTGACCATAATCCATTGAGAAGCTACTTGTCCGGTCTGTGTTTCTTTTATGCCTGCTACATAAGGGGAAAGAATAATGCATTATCAAGAGGTGATACATAGAGAGCAATTTCTTCGTGAGGTATCTCTGCTTGAAAATACATGATCTAAGTGCTTGATAGTTGGTATTCAGCATAAAAGTATGCCTTATTTACATTTAAGAACTACTAAAATAGTGATTTTGTCAGACAGCATAGGCAGCAGCTCTATAGAGATGAGATGATGACTTGGATTGAAATAATAAAGTAATCAAATAAAATAAATGTAATACACACAACAACTGAAATATTTTATTAAAGTAAAGTAATGTGTAACTGATGTTTAATAAGTGATAAGCAGTCATGGGCAGTCACTACCATCATGGGACTTGTATTAATTGTTTTATTCTGTTTTCTTACAGCATTCAACCCACATAATGCATTTAATAAAATAAAACAATTTGTTTCGTTTAATAATCGAACCGAAACCGACCTCAAAAAGCACTAATTGCTCAGCATTAATGGCGCGCAAACCACTGACTCACTGCCTTTTTCTATAATCAAAGTTCGAACTTGCACCTTGTGTATTCTACTATTCTGTCCCCTGTAGCTCAGTTGGTAGAGCATGTTGAGACTAAGTTGAGACCCCGACTGAGTTCCAAAAAATAAATACCAAATGTTGCAGTTTTAAAGCAAGTTTTACACATTTTGCCATGGGGCGGAGAGAAAATGTTGCAATTTTATAACAGATTTCATGCAATTCTACATATTTTGCCATGACATATGCCATGTTAATGACATGAGTAGCAAAATCAAAAATGGGGGCCCCCTGGAGGTTAGAGCCCCTGGGCACGTGCCCTGCGTGACCGGTCAGTATACGGTCATGATTACTAGTTTAGATAATTGGCTAGACTAATTTACCAATCTAAAAATTATTAGCTGACATGGCTAATTGAGTGACTGTCAGTGACTGACATAACAAGAGATCATTGTTATGTGTATTCTACTATTCTAACTCTCAACAATAAGGCTTCCACAAATATGTGACAACTAAAAAATGAAACAATTATAACTTTTTTATTTATTTCGTCTGTCTCTGTGTTTACATAATTTTGCAAGTGGCCAAATCTCACCGGAGTAATCATCAGAGCTAGGGAAACAGCGCCCCTCTGTCTCTGTATGTGTAGCCCATGTATCTGATGCTGTCTGGACCAAAAGAGAATAACATGTTGCCGCCGTAGCATTTGATTGATTGATGCCAGCAAGTATTTGGCCTCCATTGATAAAACAATTATAAAATAATTAGCCAATCAGCGTTGAGCTGAGCTTAACTGTAGGTTGTCCTGGTGCAGCAAAACGCAACCCAAAGGAGGCCAGTTTGGATTTGGCTTCAGACCAATCAAATCACTTCCTAAGCAAAATGTCACCTTCAGAAAAACTTGTCTGTTTCTGGTCTGCTTGTGTTGATGTCCTGCAGTAGCTAGCTTGCTAAATCGGCCCATTCCTAAGCCATGGATGGAGATGGAGATTTAGACTTGTGGTTTTGACATAAAGCTCCGTACAGGCCAATGATTATGATGAAGATTCTGATCTAACCATAAATTAATATGTTGTGACACTGGCCTGAGATGATTGAAGTTCAATATGTAGCCTAGATGTAACCTAATAGGCTCACGTTAACTAGCTAGCTAACTTTGCTGGTACATTGTTGCCCATGCGAGGAAGTCAGGCTAGCATTTTAGCTAGGTAGCCTATGACAACAAAAACGAACAGTGTACTGTATGACAGAGCCATAGACCATTTTGCCAACATGAAAGAGAGGAGGATTGCATTGGCGTTCAACTAGTCTACAATGAATCCCCCATTTTTGGGGGTACTTACGCGCACACACACACACACACAGAAATCAGTCCGATGGACAGCCACATGATATTTAGCAACATTGATTGGACTAAATTGTTTTTGGTATCTTTAAATTTGTTTTCAGTGTATTAATCTAAGCATACAGTTGAAGTCGAAAGTTTACATACACTTAGGTTGGAGTCATTAAAACTTGTTTTTCAACCACAATTTCTTGTTAACAAACTTATAGTTTTGGCAAGTCAGTTAGGACATCCACTTTGTGCATGACACAAGTAATTTTTCCAACAATTGTTTACAGACAGATTATTTCACTTATAATTCACTGTATCACAATTCCAGTGGGTCAGAAGTTTACATACACTGTTGACTGTGCTTTTAAACAGCTTGGAAAATTCCAGAAAATGATGTTGTGGCTTTAGAAGCTTCTGATAGGCTAATTGACATCATTTGAGTCAATTGGAGGTGTACCTGTGGATGTATTTCAAGGCCTACCTTCAAACTTAGTGCCTCTTTGCTTGACATCATGGGGAAATCAAAAGAAATCCGCCAAGACCTCAGAAAATGTTTTTGGGACCTCCACAAGTCTGGTTCATCCTTGGGAGCAATTTCCAAATGCCTGAAGGTACCACGTTCATCTGTACAAACAATAGTACGCAAGTATAAACACCATGGGACCACGCAGCCATCATACCACTCAGGAAGGAGACGTGTTCTGTCTCCTAGAGATTAACGTACTTTGGTGCGAAAAGTGCAAATCAATCCCAGAACAACAGCAAAGGACCTTGTGAAGGTGCTGGAGGAAACAGGTACAAAAGTATCTATATCCACAGTAAAACGAGTCCTATATCAACATAACCTGAAAGGCCGCTCAGCAAGGAAGAAGCCACTGCTCCAAAACCGCCATAAAAAAGCCAGACTATGGTTTGCAACTGCACATGGGGACAAAGATCGTACTTTTTGGAGAAATGTCCTCTGGTCTGATGAAACAAAAATAGAACTGTTTGGCCATAATGACCATCGTTATGTTTGGAGGAAAAAGGGGGACGCTTGCAAGCCGAAGAACACCATCCCAACCGTGAAGCACGGGGGTGGCAGCATCATGCTGTGGGGGTGCTTTGCTGCAGGAGGGACTGGTGCACTTCACAAAATAGATGGCATCATGAGGAAGGAAATTTATGTGGATATAGTGAAGCAACATCTCAAGACATCAGTCAGGAAGTTAAAGATTGTTCGCAAATGGATCTTCCAAATGGACAATGACCCCAAGCATACTTCCAAAGTTGTGGCAAAATGGCTTAAGGACAACAAAGTCAAGGTATTGGAGTGGCCATCACAAAGCCCTGACCTCAATCCTATAGAAAATGTGTGGGCAGAACTGAAAAAGCGTGTGTGAGCAAGGAGGTCTACAAACCTGACTCAGTTACACCAGCTCTGTCAGGAGGAATGGGCCAAAATTCACCCAACTTATTGTGGGAAGCTTGTGGAAGGCTACCCGAAACGTTTGATCCAAGTTAAACAATTTAAAGGCAATGCTACCAAATAATAATTGAGTGTATGTAAACTTCTGACCCACTGGGAATGTGATGAAAGAAATAAAAGCTGAAATAAATCACTCTCTACTATTATTCTGACATTTCACATTCTTAAAATAAAGTGGTGACTGACCTAAGACAGGGAAGTTTTACTACGATTAAATGTCAGGAATTGTGAAAAACTGAGTTTAAATGTCCTTGGCTAAGGTGTACGTAAACTTCCAGACTTCAACTATATATGGCCTTGTTGATTTGATGACGTTTAAATGTTTAAGTTGAAATGGTGCTGGAATAGCGGAGGCAGTGCTCCTGTTGTCTTTGTAATGACTTGCGGTAAATCCGTTGTTCTAAATCAGTAGTTGTTTAGCAAATTGTCAAAAACATTAACTTGCTTGACCATGCTGCAGGTGATGTAACTGTTTGTTACATGCAGTATTTGCTTTGTGGACTTGTTGCTCTCCGGTTTTGTGATGAAACAAAGGTATGTGTAGTTGAATGTACAGTGGCGAAAAAAAAGCATTTAGTCAGCCACCAATTGTGCAAGTTCTCCCACTTAAAAAGATGAGAGAGGCCTGTAATTTTCATCATAGGTACACGTCAACTATGACAGACAAAATGAGAAAAAAAATCCAGAAAATCACATTGTAGGATTTCTAATGAATTTATTTGCAAATTATGGTGGAAAATAAGTATTTGGTCAATAACAAAAGTTTCTCAATACTTTGTTATATACCCTTTGTTGGCAATGACACAGATCAAACGTTTTCTGTAAGTCTTGACAAGTTTTTCACACACTGTTGCTGGTATTTTGGCCCATTCCTCCATGCAGATCTCCTCTAGAGCAGTGATGTTTTGGGGCTGTCGCTGGGCAACACGGACTTTCAACTCCCTCCAAAGATTTTCTATGGGGTTGAGATCTGGAGACTGGCTAGGCCACTCCAGGACCTTGAAATGCTTCTTACGAAGCCATTCCTTCGTTGCCCAGGCGGTGTGTTTGGGATCATTGTCATGCTGAAAGACCCAGCCACGTTTCATCTTCAATGCCCTTGCTGATGGAAGGAGGTTTTCACTCAAAATCTCACGATACATGGCCCCATTCATTCTTTCCTTTACATGGATCAGTCGTCCTGGTCCCTTTGCAGAAAAACAGCCCCAAAGCATGATGTTTCCACCCCCATGCTTCACAGTAGGTATGGTGTTCTTTGGATGCAACTCAGCATTCTTTGTCCTCCAAACACGACGAGTTGAGTTTTTACCAAAAAGTTATATTTTGGTTTCATCTGACTATATGACATTCTCCCAATCATTTTGACCCCACGGGGTGAGATCTCCCCAGATCGAGGGAGATTATCAGTGGTCTTGTATGTCTTCCATTTCCTAATAATTGCTCCCACAGTTGATTTCTTCAAACCAAGCTGCTTACCTATTGCAGATTCAGTCTTCCCAGCCTAGTGCAGGTCTACAATTTTGTTTCTGGTGTCCTTTCACAGCTCTTTGGTCTTGGCCATAGTGGAGTTTGGAGTGTGACTGTTTGAGGTTGTGGACAGGTGTCTTTTATACTGATAACAAGTTCAAACAGGTGCCATTAATACAGGTGACGAGTGGAGGACAGAGGAGCCTCTTAAAGAAGAAGTTACAGGTCTGTGAGAGCCAGAAATCTTGCTTGTTTGTAGGTGACCAAATGCTTATTTTCCACCATAATTTGCAAATAAATTCATTAAAAATCCTACAATGTGATTTTCTGGATTTTATTTCATCAATTTGTCTGTCATAGTTGACGTGTACCTATGATGAAAATTACAGGCCTCTCTCATCTTTTTAAGTGGGAGAACTTGCACAATTGGTGGCTGACTAAATACTTTTTTCCCCCACTGTATTCCGCCAGTGGGTGACTGTTGTCTTTTTGTTGTCACTGCCTTATTGTATATCACGGTGGCGTACGAACAAATGGGTTATAGAGCAAACTATGCAATTATCACAACATTGGTTGTAATATGGCTTTTTTACTGACTTGGCTTGGCTTCCTTTTACCCACGCACCGCAACTGCAAATACTTAAAATAGAAGTAGTTGATTTGGCCACATTATTCGAATATCCTTAAATACACAGAAAATGAGTATTTAAAACACAAATACTTAAATACGCATATATTTAAAATCAGGTCTGATTGTACCATAGCCTCACTCCCCAGCTTGAAATGTCTACACCTTCACTATCGGATTGGTACCTTTTTGGTGGCACTGGCTAAAATGGTGTCAAGCAGGCAGTCACTTGTGTTTGCGAAGCAGAGGACCCGAGATCACTCCCAGTCACAGACATGTGAAGAAGGAAGCTATACTGTTGAGCAAGCACAGTGACACATTTTACATGTAGCTACTATGGGACAGTACAAATGTGTTTAAACTATTCATCAAATATCAATGATACATAGATCAGTAATGTAAGTACAACAACATCATTGATATACACTGAGTGTAGAAAACATGCTCTTTCCATGACATAGACTGACCAGGTGAATCCAGGTGAAAGCTATGATCCCTTATTGATGTCACTTGCTAAATCCACTTCAAATCAGTGTATATGAAGGGGAGGAGACAGGTTAAAGATTTTTTAGAGGCAATTGAGACATGGATTGTGTATGTGTGTGCCATTCAGAGGGTGAATGGGCAAGCCAAAATATTTAAGTGCCTTTGAACGGGGTATAGTAGTAGGTGCCAGGCACACTGGTTTGTGTCAAAAACTGCAATGCTGCTGGGCTTTTTCACGCTCAACAGTTTCCCGTGTGTATCAAGAATGGTCCACCACACAAAGGACATCCAGCCAACTTCACACAACTGGAAAGCATTGGAGTCAACATGGGCCAGCATCCCTGTGGAACTCTTTCGACACCTTGGGGGTTGCAACTCAATATTAGGAAGTTGTTCTTAATGTTTTGTACACTCTTTCACAATCAGTGCTGGCAAGGAATTTATAAGGTACTTTCGACATACAGTCTTTGAAAAATCCTGTCTGAAAAGTTTGGGAGCTTCAGCATCCAAGGTTCCAGACAGAAAATGTAGGGGAGGGGATCTCGTTCTCTCTCTCACGCACGCACCCACCCACCCACCCAACTACCTACCTACCTACCCACCCACACACACAAACACACACAAACAGGGAAATTGTAAAACTGCTTATGCCTAGAAACACATCAGGAGCAGTAGGACTTATAGTCACTTTTACACAAAAGATTCAGCAGAGGGGCTTAGCTAGCCATATTACGTTTTTTTTTAGCAAACACTACATAATGTATGAATTGCTTAATTGCACTATGGGCCACCAGAACTACTTGCATCACATAAGTTTGACTGTGTGTGTAATTCCTTGGAGCGCTTTGATGTAACTTGGGGAGAGCCCATTCACTGTGCAGTAAGACTTGCTTTCTTGTCATTTTGTGCCACTGTAAAGGGAGGATTAGTAGAGCTATGGCCATATCCCAAATTGCATCATATTCCCTATATAATGCACTACGTTTTACCCTATTGGTCCTGGTCAAAAGTAGTGCACTAAATAGGGAATAGGGTGCCATTTGGGACATAGCCTGTTTTTATTCCCAGGTTTACTAAAGTTAATGTGTCAGCTCTTCAGAAAGCTGAAATTCACAGTTTGTTCAGAGGTATTTTGTGAGGTGACATACCGCATGATATGACATTCCGTGGAAAATTGTCCCCCAAGAAAAAAATAAAATCCACAAATAAATGGTTGGAAATTATAATATAGACCAGGAATCACCATTTACGGTCCTGGAGGCTTAAAACAGCCTCAGAAATCACCTTTAAAAGTCCATTCCCAGTGCACAGGTCATTTGGAATACTTATTTTAAGAGAAAGCAATGCTATTTTGAGAATTTAGAAACAGTATAAGTCAATGTTCAGTCTCATTAGTTATTATTATTATGTTGAGAAAAATAAACATGTTATGCATGTTCATTAATATTATATATAATATCATATTGTCAGTAATCTAAAGAGCAGGCCTTATGCTATGTCCCAATCAGGACGAATGTCACGATCGTCATAGGGAACAGACCAAGGCGCAGCGTGATGAACAAACATACTTTAATTAGTTAAAGTTTAAACCTGAATACAAAACAAGAAACGACTCGTGACGTCCACGGTATCAATGACCGAACACGGAACAAAAACCCACAAACACAAAGGGAAAACAGACAGTATAAATATGGCTCCCAATCAGAGACAACCAGCCAACAGCTGACACTCGTTGCCTCTTATTGGGAGTCACTCAGGCAAACATAGAAATCAACAAACTAGAACCCCCAACATAGAAATAAACACATAGAATAAACACACCCTGGCTCAACAAATAGAGTCCCAGAGCCAGGGTGTGACAGTACCCCCCCTAAAGGCGCGGACTGCGACCGCGCCTCAACTAAACACAACAGGGGAGGGCTGGGCGGGCATACCTCCTCGGCGGCGGTTCTGGCCCTGGCCTTGACCACCACCCTCCAATACACCCCCCATAGCGCCCCTGGTCCAGTCTGGCCCCGCCGGCTGGAGCCGAACTGGACATAGCAGGAGCGGTTAGCTTCAGCTCCATCGTGGAGCAGTTGACCGGTACCTTACCAGGCACCGGTGACCCAGGCACGGGTTGTGCTGGACTGACGACGCGCACCCCTGGCTTGGTGCGTGGAGGAGGAACGGGCCTTACCAGGCTGACGACGCGCACCCCTGGCTTGGTGCGTGGAGGAGGGACGGGCCTTACCAGGCTGACGACTCGCACCCCTGGCTTGGTGCGTGGAGGAGGGACGGGCCTTACCAGGCTGACGACTCGCACACCTGGCTTGGTGCGAGTGGCAGGAACAGGCCGGGCCGGGCTGGCGACGCGCACCGTAGACTTGGTGCGAGTGGCAGGAACAGGCTGGGCCGGGCTGGCGACGCGCACCGTATACTTGGTGCGAGTGGCAGGAACAGGCCGGGCCGGGCTGGCGACGCGCACCGTATACTTGGTGCGAGTGGCAGGAACAGGCCGGGCCGGGCTGGCGACGCGCACCGTAGACTTGGTGCGAGTGGCAGGAACAGGCCGGGCCGGGCTGGCGACGCGCACCGTATACTTGGTGCGAGTGGCAGGAACAGGCCGGGCCGGGCTGGCGACGCGCACCGTAGACTTGGTGCGTGGAGCAGGGACAGGCCGGACTGGGCTGGCGACGCACACCGTAGGCTTGGTGCGTGGAGCAGGGACAGGCCGGACCGGGCTGGCGACGCACACCGTAGGCTTGGTGCGTGGAGCAGGGACAGGCCGGGCTGGGCTGTCGACGCACACCGTAGGCTTGGTGCGTGGAGCAGGGACTGGCCGGACTGGGCTGGCGACGCACACCGTAGGCTTGGTGCGTGGAGCAGGGACAGGCCGAACCGGGCTGTGGAGACGGATAGGAGCCCTGGAGTGAAGAGCGGCCACAACCCGTCCTGGCTGAATGCCTACCCTCACACACTCTGTGTGAGGCATCCGCACAGGACGTACAGGGCGGTGTATCCGTAACCTGGTGGCCTCCAGAATCCGCCCCTCTTTTGCCTCCGTCAGCCCCGTCGTCCATGCCGTGTGCCCCCCCCTAAAAAATTTCTGGGGTTGCCTCTCGACCGCCCGACGACGACCCTGATCACGCCGTTGCTCCTCTCTACGGCGCGCCTCCAACGTCTCTTCTCCCGGCGCTTCCTCCCATGTCCAGCCCAAGAGCTGCCCCTGGACACGCTGCTTGGTCGTTGCATGGTGGGTTTTTCTGTCACGATCGTCATAGGGAACAGACCAAGGCACAGCGTGATGAACAAACATACTTTAATTAGTTAAAGTTTAAACATGAATACAAAACAAGAAACGACTCGTGACGTCCACGGTATCAATGACCGAACACGGAACAAAAACCCACAAACACAAAGGGAAAAACAGACAGTTTAAATATGGCTCCCAATCAGAGACAACCAGCCAACAGCTGACACTCGTTGCCTCTGATTGGGAGTCACTCAGGCAAACATAGAATACAACAAACTAGAATGAACACCACAGAATGAACACACCCTGGCTCAACATAATGAGTCCCAGAGCCAGGGTGTGACAACGAAGACGAGTAAGTAAATGTTCACAGCATCATTATCACTCACTGCTATTTCTGTTAAATAGAACAGCCCAGTTACAGCAATGTATGCAATCTGGCTAATCAAATAGCACTTCCAAACAGGCTCTAGCATTCCTTGTTATCAGTAATGAACTACCATAAAACCGGTGCCGCTTCAAATTTGGTTGTTGTCAGCCCTTGGCGAAACTCATCTAGAGGCGATTGATATGGATGTGTTTTGCATAATCCTAAAGAGGTAATTTTCTATTTCTTAGATACCCTTAGTTTGACCCCGTTAGGTTGTCTACTTTTGTGTAGTACCACAGAGAAGGAGGAGAAGCTATCCACACAGACCAACACAGACAGACAGACAGACAGACAGACAGACAGACAGACAGACAGACAGACAGACAGACAGACAGACAGACAGACAGACAGACAGACAGACAGACAGACAGACAGACAGACAGACATACAGACACTCACACACACACAAGCAGCTACAGTAGGAGACTGATCCACTCAGATGTATATCTTGAACCTGGACATATTTATGCCCGAGGAGCCAGGCTTTCTGCCTGGTCATCACAGTCCTGTTTGTGTGTGTAAGTGCATGCGTGCTGTGTCTGTGTGTGTGTGTGTGTGTGTGTGTGTGTGTGTGTGTGTGTGTGTGTGTGTGTGCGTGCGTGTAATGTCCTGTCAAGCGGTGGAGTGGGAAAAGAAGGCACTGACCCATGATATTATTTACAAGTACCATCAATAACCATGTGAACAAATCTATTGTTAAAGCCACAATCTGGAGTCTGTGTTCAAGCCCTTGACTCAAGGCCACAATGGCAGTAGGTGATGGCCCCTGATAAATTGATTCCAGTGTAATGTGTTAAGTAACCTTGAAGACCTGCATCAGCTACCCAAAATAATGCCTAGGCCAGAGGTATTCAAATCTTACCCTATGAGGTCCGGAGCCTGGTGGTTTTCGTTCTACCTAACAATTAATTGCACCCACCTGGTGTCCCAGGTCTAAATCAGTCCCTGTTTAGAGTGGAAGAATGAAAAAATCAGTGAAACTGGCTTTGAGGTCCAGATTTGAATTTGAGGGGCCTAGACTTTAGCTCAGCAAGCTTGTGCAATAGGCCTACTCATGAAGGTGTCATGACAGGTTTTAAAAAGTTGTTTTGAATGCCTAATGTATTTCCCCGTCAATTAAAATGTATTACATGTGTCATGACTCTCCCTGAATATATCTCTGGCTCTATAGTTTGGTGAAAGGAATGCCTTTGTTTCAGATACTTTTTGCCTCCCAAAAACTTCAAAATCCAACAATGAACGTTGGGACAATATATTGCAACATCCAAATGTTGGAAATGATGAGAAATGGAATATGGAAAATGAATGTATATTTTGTGATGTCATTAGAAATGGTATAAAGGCGTTATAACGAAAACATTGTGACTTGAAGAGCTTTTACACTGTGTATATCAGGTTTACATCCTTTATGTTGTGTAGAAAATATCAAGGAGGAAGACAATGCTTTCGTGCAGATAGGAATGTGATTTTAGCTTTCTAACATAGTTATGATAATACTTTTGTCCCGTAACTAGCCACGCCCGATGGAGCTCAGAGAGTGTCAGTATGACGGAAACGCCCCTCTTTACCCGAATGCATAAAAGATTGAGTTAAGAATTATCAGATCAGACTAGACGGACCTCAAGCTGCAGCGAGCCTGAAAATCAACACGAGGTGAAGACGACAAAGTTGCCTTCACTAACAATCAATGTTAGGGCTGAGTAGCTGTTCTAAGTACTGTATCTAAGAAGGTGACTTAAGTGGGAGCATCCTGTTACTCTCTTCAAACCATCGTCTACTACACTGCTCTCATCACGCCACAGGGGATCATCGACACGGCTGATTAGCCATCCTCAGAAGACCACTTCCAGAACGAGTGAAAGTAAACAGACAACTAAGAAGAAGGACGTTGTGACCTCTTGGGGACAATCAGAGCCTTACATCTAAAAGGCCATCAGAAAGAGAAGGCCCAATTGACCCCTTCCCACAAAGGCCTGGGTCCAACAGATACACGACGAAGACCTCGTAAATACATGCATTACTTCTTACCAAACGGGCGGCAATTCGAGGCAAGGTATTAGGATTACTGTGAGCGTAGTTCCATGTGTATCCAAGTGTTCTCTCTCTCTCTCTCTCTCTCTCTCTCTCTCTCTCTCTCTCTCTCTCTCTCCTCTCTCTCTCTCTCTCTCTCTCTCTCTCTCTCTCTCTCTCTCTCTCTCTCTCTCTCTCTCTCTCTCTCTCTCTCTCTCTCTCTCTCTCTCTCTCTCTCTCTCTCTCTCTCTCTCTCTCTCTCTCTCTCTCTCTCTCTCTCTCTCTCTCTCTCTCTCTCTCTCTCTCTCACCATCTTTTGTAACAAGTGTCATATTGTGTTAGTCCACTAGGGACCCGTTTTCATTGTATTAAGTTTCTAATCCCTACCTATACTATGTACGTGTTTGTATCTTGTGTTAACATTTTTAGTTAGTTAGGAAATAAATAATGAAATCAATTTGTGTGGTACAGAATGATCAGTAAGTCCCGGGTTCGTGCAGACTCAAAGAGTCTACGACTTTCAGAATGAGACTGATATGAGGTAAATTATTAATAAATGACTGTTAAATGACAAGAGATATCTAGATATCTTTAGAGTTAATTCGGGAAACGGTAACTCGTTAAACAACTTTTCCTGTGGTGCCCCAAATTCCTAATGAGTTAATTATTACATGATTATAATGCTATAGGCAGGATTGTTGTTGAGAGTGGCGTGTTTGTGGTACATTTTCATCCAGATACTGGTAGGGAGAGATTGACTCTGGTGTTGTATATCTGACGAAAAGACAGTGTGTAGGGGAGTTACTGAATGCTACAAGCTAGGACATATGAGCCAGCCAATGCAGTTATCAAGAGCATTAATTTCTTGAGCTAAGACATATGGGCCAGTCAATTAAAGAAATTTGAGAAGATATAGTTGATGGCCGAAGCAAAGTATTATCTCTCTGTCTATCACGCTTCGGTAGTGTGAGTAAGACCAATGGCAAAAACATGTATTTTATGTTTTGCGTCTTCCGGGTAAAACATTGCTAGCCAAAGAATCGCCGAAAGGGTTAATGTGAGACGTCATAAAAAAAAAACGTCCCTTGTTAAAGGGGACCCTGTGTGTGCGTGGAAATTACATTCCCTGTACAAGTAGGGTAGCTTTGCACTAGATGCTAAGCTAACGAAGGGAGAGCAGCCATTTTTGTTTTTCCCTTTGTTCCAACGGAAGTTCTGCCCCTCGGGACTCCCGTTTGATTTCAGCTTTCTGCGATCAGCGACCTCTGGTGGTGAAGAATCGCCAGTAATTGTTTTTGAAACAATTAATGTGAGGGCACACTCTTAACACACTATTACAACGGGTTACACTGTATGATATCCATCCAATCTCAAATGATTGGATTTCATTGTCTCATTCAATTTAATAAGTTAAATTGCCGAACATACCTTTTCAGGTTGGTTCAACAAAGGAGACAATTTAAACTTTTCCATATTAACCTAGATACAACAATGCTATCAGGTTAATTAAAACGTTTAATTCCCAGATAGCCTATACAGGTATGATTAATCAATAACATTGATTAATAAATTAAAATAGCTTTTGCAAGTTTGTTAAAAGCCAACTCACACATTACTGATCCAGTATTGATGATTCATTGATGTCTGTAAACCGAATAAAATCGTTTCTGCAGCTTCCAACGACTCAAAACCCAACATTTTAAATACATTTAAACAACTAATAATCATCAAAATGAGCAAGCTATCAGAGGGGGTGCCATCCACTCCCCCGCTAATAAGTGAACCCTCACCCACAGAAAGCTTGATCGCTGACCTCAGCAGCGATGCAAATCCAAACTATGCCGAAGGGTTGAGAATGTTAGATCACAATGCCATAAGCAAAAAACCTGCAGAAATCGCGACTGACTCCATCCAAAATAGGCCGGCAGGCACATGCCTTGTAAAGGTTCTCTCCAGTTTAGCCCTGAACTATGCCCACCAGCAGAGATGGACATTGGTCCAATACCGCTGTGCTCAGTAGAACACAAGCAAGAAACTGTTGAGATGAAGGGACAGGTGGAGAGAACCAGGAAGCTAATGACAAAAGCCGACAAAGACAAGATGCTGTTAGCCGAGGAGCTGCATTTGAGAACGGATCAATTAAAAGATCTGGCAAACACTTATGACGAAGAATGAGCACAAACTCTCGAACAAATCTGTTTTCTACAAGAACAACTGAATTTAGCCAACAGTAAATACGACGTAGTCCACGCAAAACTTAATGAATCTGACGAGCTAGCAAAAAACAAGGGTGACCAACTTGATGCCCTGCAAGCAGTTTTAAATGACACCACTCAAAGCAATAATGTTCTATTCCAAAAGCTGCAGACCAAAGACGATCAGTTAATAAACACCTTGACCAAGTTGGATGACAAAACAGCGGAACTCATTGAAGTCGCTGACCGAATGAACAATGAGAGAACCCAGGTGAGGAAGTTGGAAAACTGCACTCGAGACCTCTCCCTGCAAACCATGACAGATAAGTATGAGGCTGAACGGAGCAACTGCGACACTGACACATCTAAAATAAATACCCTCAGCTCCCAAGTGGACTCTGAGATGCAGCAGAACACCACCCTTAGGTACCATCTGGAGGAACTCCAGAACAGCCACGCGCTACCACATGGCTACCCAACCGAGCAACCAACCTCGCAACCGGAGCCTGGGGAACGTAGTGTAGACGACAGGAGGTTTCAGACTTCACCTCTCATAGGGGTCCCTCAGTCTTTTCATCTTGGTCGTTCGGCCCAGAGTAACATGGCGCCACTACGCCAACAAAATTTCTATTTGCCTTTTCCTCTTGGCCCTTCAGTCAAAAATTCCCCACGAGAGGGAGCAGACGCTCCCCGCGCACTTGCCGCGGAACGCCTTGACAAAATCGTCAAAAACTTCAGCATCTTTGACCCCGCTCAGGTAAGCCAAACCACACTGAGACGTTCTTAGCAGACATAGAGGACACCTTGGATGGCTACCCGAATGCTACGAATACTGACAGGCTTTACCCGTTGAAGCGAAAGTCCAACAGACACGTGACAAGGTTCATCCGTCTACTACAGCAACACGTGCAAAACAACTACGCTAAACTTGCCACAGCTTTGAAAATAGAATTCAGTGGTTCTGCGACTCGCAAACACGACAGCTCACTGGATAATACTGTTAAACAAGCTCGGAATGAACACCCACAAGACTACTATCATAGGCTTCGTTCAGATTACTTTTGCATGCTCACTGAAACAGGAATGGAAGAGCTTTTACCATTCAAGCAAATGTTTCTGTCAAACATGTATCCCAACTTCATTAACTACTTGGGCCCTACTGCCCACGTTGGTTTGCCAATCTCGGCACTCTGAGAGCTTGCGAGCACAGCTTTTGATGCATCCAAAGCCGGCCGGGCTAAGAACTCGGCCACCTCAGTTTTCAAGATTGGGAGGGTGCAATCACTCCAGTTGGTGGGTGCGGCATCAGGGACAGGAGCGGAAAAAGATGACGCACCAGGTGTGTGTCTACCACGTACATACCACACCGATGACCACCGCAGTAGGCCCAGCAGAGGTCGATCTGGCAGCTACGTTCCTGCATCTAACCCTCACAAATGGTCAGCGAACAAGGGTAACAAGTGTAACAAGAGTAACAAAGGGTTCGATGACGACCAAAACGTAACCCAAAGCTCTCTAAAAGCTCTGATAAGAGATGTACTGCATCGAAAGAATGTTGAGAAAGGGGGAAAAGATACAGTGCCTTGCAAATACACTGCTCAAAAAAATAAAGGGAACACTAAAATAACACATCCTAGATCTGAATGAATGAAATAATCTTATTAAATACTTTTTTCTTTACATAGTTGAATGTGCTGACAACAAAATCACACAAAAATTATCAATGGAAATCAAATTTATCAACCCATGGAGGACTGGATTTGGAGTCACCCTCAAAATTAAAGTGGAAAACCACACTACAGGCTGATCCAACTTTGATGTAATGTCCTTAAAACAAGTAAAAATGAGGCTCAGTAGTGTGTGTGGCCTCCACGTGCCTGTATGACCTCCCTACAACGCCTGGGCATGCTCCTGATGAGGTGGCGGATGGTCTCCTGAGGGATCTCCTCCCAGACCTGGACTAAAGCATCCGCCAACTCCTGGACAGTCTGTGGTGCAACGTGGCGTTGGTGGATGGAGCGAGACATGATGTCCCAGATGTGCTCAATTGGATTCAGGTCTGGGGAACGGGCGGTCCATAGCATCAATGCCTTCCTCTTGCAGGAACTGCTGACACACTCCAGCCACATGAGGTCTAGCATTGTCTTGCATTAGGAGGAATCCAGGGCCAACCGCACCAGCATATGGTCTCACAAGGGGTCTGAGGATCTCATCTCGGGAACCTAATGGCAGTCAGGCTACCTCTGGCGAGCACATGGAGGGCTGTGCGGCCCCACAAAGAAATGCCACCCAACACCATGACTGACCTACCGCCAAACCGGTCATGCTGGAGGATGTTGCAGGCAGCAGAACGTTCTCCACGGCGTCTCCAGACTCTGTCACATCTGTCACATGTGCTCAGTGTGAACCTGCTTTCATCTGTGAAGAGCACAGGGCGCCAGTGGAGAATTTGCCAATCTTGGTGTTCTCTGGCAAATGCCAAACGTCCTGCACGGTGTTGGGCTGTAAGCACAACCCCCACCTGTGGACGTCGGGCCCTCATACCACCCTCATGGAGTCTGTTTCTGACCGTTTGAGCAGACACATGCACATTTGTGGCCTGCTGGAGGTCATTTTGCAGGGCTCTGGCAGTGCTCCTCCTGCTCCTCCTTGCACAAAGGCGGAGGTAGCAGTCCTGCTGCTGGGTTGTTGCCCTCCTACGGCCTCCTCCACGTCTCCTGATGTACTGGCCTGTCTCCTGGTAGCGCCTCCATGCTCTGGACACTACGCTGACAGACACTGCAAACCTTCTTGCCACAGCTCGCATTGATGTGCCATCCTGGATGAGCTGCACTACCTGAGCCACTTGTGTGGGTTGTAGACTCCGTCTCATGCTACCACTAGAGTGAAAGCACCGCCAGCATTCAAAAGTGACCAAAACATCAGCTAGGAAGCATAGGAACTGAGAAGTGGTCTGTGGTCACCACCTGCAAAACCAGTCCTTTATTGGAGATGTCTTGCTAATTGCCTATAATTTCCACCTGTTGTCTATTCCATTTGCACAACAGCATGTGAATCAGCATGTGAACATCATTTATTGTCAATCAGTATTGCTTCCTAAGTGGACAGTTTGATTTCACAGAAGTGTGATTGACTTTTTTAAGCAGTGTATATTCATCCCCCTTGGCGTTTTTTTTATTTTGTTGCATTACAACCTATAATTTAAATGGATTTTTATTTGGATTTCATGTAATAGACATACACAAAATAGTCCAAATTGGTGAAGTGAAATGAAAAAAATAACTACATAAATTCTAAGAAATAAATAACGGAAAAGTGGTGCGTGCATATGTATTCACCCCCTTTGCTATGAAGCCCCTAAATAAGATATGGTGCAACCAATTACCTTCAGAAGTCACATAATTAGTTAAATACAGTCCCCTGTAGCTCAGTTGGTAGAGCATGGCGCTTGCAACGCAAGGGTTGTGGATTCGTTTCCCACGGGGGGCCAGTATGAAAAATGTATGCACTCACTAACTATAAGTCGCTCTGGATAAGAGTGTCTGCTAAATGACTAAAATGTAAATGTAAATAAAGTCCACTTGTGTGCAATCTAAGTGTCACATGATCTCAGTATATACTGTATACACCTGTTCTGAAAGGCCCCAGAGTACCATCACTAAGCAAGGAGCACCACCAAGCAAGCGGCACCATGAAGACCAAGGAGCTCTACAAACAGGTCAGGGACAAAGTTGTGGAGAAGTCCAGATCAGGGTTGGGTTATAAAAAAATATCAGAAACTTTGAACATCTCACGGAGCACCATTAAATCCATTATTAAAAAATGGAAAGAATATGGCACCACAACAAACCTGCCAAGAGAGGGCCGCCCACCAAAACTCACGGACCAGGCAAGGAGGGCATTCATCAGAGAGGCAACAAAGAGACCAAAGATAACCCTGAAGGAGCTGCAAAGCTCCACAGCGAAGATTGGAGTATCTGTCCATAGGACCACTTTAAGCTGTACACTCCACAGAGCTGGGCTTTATGGAAGAGTGGCCAGAAAAAAGCCATTGCTTAAAGAAAACAATAAGCAAACACGTTTGGTGTTCGCCAAACGGCATGTGGGAGACTCCCCAAACATATGGAAGAAGGTACTCTGGTCAGATGAGACTAAAATGGAGCTTTTTGGCCATCAAGGAAAACGCTATGTCTGGCGCAAACCCAACACCTCTCATCACCCCGAGAACACCATCCCCACAGTGAAGCATGGTGGTGGCAGCATCATGCTGTGGGGATGTTTTTCATCGGCAGGGACTGGGAAATTGGTCAGAATTGAAGGAATGATGGATGGCGCTAAGTACAGGGAAATTCTTGAGGGAAACATTTAAATGTCTTGGAATGGCCTAGTCAAAGCCCAGACCTCAATCCAATTGTAATTTATGTGGTATGACTTAAAGATTGCTGTACACCAGCGGAACCCATCCAACTTGAAGGAGCTGGAGCAGTTTTGCCTTGAAGAATGGACAAAAATCCCAGTGGCTAGATGTGCCAAGCTTATAGATACATACCCCAAGAGACTTGCAGCTGTAATTGCTGCATAAGGTGCCTCTACAAAGTATTGACTTTGGGGGGGTTGAATAGTTATGCACGCTCATGTTTTCTGTTTTATTGTCTTATTTCTTGTTTGTTTCACCCCCCAAAAATTTTTGCAAGTTCAAAGAGGTAGACATGTTGTTTAAATCAAATGATACAAACTCCCCAAAAATACATTTTAATTCAAGGTTGTAAGGCAACAAAATAGGAAAAATGCCAAGGGGGGTGAATACTTTCGCAAGCCACTGTAAGTCACCATGACTAGGCATGAAATTGCCGGAGAATGGGTCCCCCGAAATTAACACCATTTGCGAGGTCGGAAACGTTCACCTTAACCACGCCCTATGCAAATCCCAGGCCAGGGCTCACTCGATCTAGACACAAGCCGATGGGCTTTGTCTAGAGACCATGATACAGATGTTGCGACGCACAAGGTAAGAAGCGTTGCAACAGCTGATTCCTCTCCCATTCCTATAGAGGACCCACTGGGTCACGAAGTACAGCAGTCTGTCTTAAAAATCGACACAGATAACTCACCACTCCGTTCTGCCAACCCACTCCACTTTGTTGGCGATATGACCAGAAAAACCTCGTACAGGCCATACCTCAAAGCTGTCTTAGAGGACTGTTTGACCTCTGATGCACTGATAGATTCGGGTTCGACTATTTCCCTCATATCTCAAACTTTGCTGGATGAACTCAACAGGGCAGTGGACTAAGTGAAACATTGGTTAAAAAACGGAACGATGTGACACTAAACTTTGAGATTTCACTCAGGCTACCTCGCCTCTTACCAAGCGTATCCTACTAAAACTGAACTTGGAAGCGTGTCACTTGTCCACCATGTGTACGTGACTAGCATTGACACCGAGCATATGCTGATTGGGATGGATTTAATAGACCGTTTGGTACCACTGATGGATTGGAAATCCAACCAAATCTGGGCACAAATCGCAATAACTCAGCTGACACCACCGCCTTCATCGAAGGCTACATGCAATACATTATGCGATGACGACAGCTCAGCGTCGTCAACTGACATACCCCCAGTGAACTTAGTAATGAGTCCGCCATTTGTGGCAGATGACAAGGTGACTAGTTCAACTCGGAAACTAACTGAACATTAGGTTTTCCTATGTAGCTTAGTTTAATCACCAGCCGATACATACCACCCTCCACTGATAGGCGGCGTGTGCCTAAACGGCACAATGGTTGAGTATGCCATACAGGCAACCTGGTCCGAAAAATCTGCAATCAGTTTGGAAATGTTCAACGACATTTCAAAAGCGGCTAACTGCCACCCCCTTGTTCTGAAAACATTCAGATTCCCACTGGGAACAACTCCCCAGATTACACTCACCGCTTTAGGGGTATGTGCGCTATCAATCCGCATTGGAAACAAGGAAGTATTTCACTACTTACTGGTTGTCGTGAACCTCCCACATATAGTCTATGTGGAAGTGGACATTTTGGTGAGATTGGGTGTTAAACTCGATACCATACACCAAGTTCTTTGGTCTTTCGCGCAGCTAGCTCAACATGCCTTATCTTTCGACCCTGTGCGAATGGCATCCGGGCAGACTATTCCTGAAGCTTGCTACGTGATAACTGAGTCCGCCGTGGTGATACCGGCAAGAACCACAGAGGTTTCTATAAGACTGAACCTGGCGCCCGGCTACCAGATGGAAGGCACCACTGTGTTCTTCCAACCCTCGCCGCAATTATTCGAATTGGGGCTAACTATCAATGGTAACCCGCTGTTGGAGCTAAACGCTAGATCCACTTACCTCTTGGTGCAGAATCTGACTCAAGCGGATATCTCCATTCCTCGGCACACTCAGCTAGGAACATTGATTGACTACTCATTCCATGATTTTGAACTTATTGTTCCCGTGATTGGGCCTCTTCCTTCCTCCCTAGACCTATGTGGTGAGGAAGGGACGCTTTTTACTTGTCCGTCAAAGGCAATCGCAATAACTCCCGTATTGCCACTGGACGACACATCAACGTTCAGGCTGGATGTCGATTCTGACAACGACCTGTTGATATACTCCGTCGTCATGGAGGATGATACCGCATCTTCTTCTGCACGTGAAGTACACAGGTTGCAGCATGTGGGAAGGTCTCTCCAGGACACTATTCTGGTGGTAAACACACATGCTACTCTCCTGAACAAAACCCTCCTGTCGGTAGGCAAGCTAGTAGAGGTCATGAACCATGACTATGCCCATGTCCAATTGGTTTGATTGTTGTTGGAAGATTTTATCTGTGAAGTTTGCTCTTCTATGGACCACTTGGCCATGAATAGAATCCCCTCATATCTAGTGTCCCTCTCAATGGTGCACAACATATTGACCTCAGCTACCACAACCATGATAAAGCCATTACAGTTCCACCTGGCCTACAGTCTGGGGTCTGCAATTCCAATACACTTTGATGTTAATCAAAATGAATTAGGATTTTTACTGATGCTGCCGGTTGTTGAACTGGAGAATATCTATAGGTTGAAAACAGTTCTAAACGTAGGATTTTGGCGCGACAACACCCATGTGAAAATAATCACACCTCCAGTCATAGCTTATCAGGAACACAATCCAGATTTCTATCTCACCCCTAACCTGTTAATGTGTACTCTAACCAAAGACGTCCTCTACTTGTGTCCTACAAACCCTTCGTCAGGGATAACACTGAGCGCCTTTGTGGCCTTAAGCCTATCACCAGCGAAGAACGCTGTAGAGCCAAACTAACAGCAAGAGGTGGAGTCACCACCACGCAAGTGGAAGTGGTAGGGAATCAATGGCTGAGTTACCACCAGCTATTCAAAACCAAATTCAGTAAGAGGGACCGGTGACTGTTGATCTTAGCGTACTGAATGAGGCACTTTTAGTTGACATGATTGGCAATAAGCCAAAAGATTGGTCTGTCAACCATTCTTGAACGGTGCTGGACAGTATCCTGACTGTTGTTACCATGATCCTTGGTCTTATTGCCCTTGGCGTGTGCACCTACTATGTACACAGGTGCACACGCGCAATGGAAGATCTAATGAGGTCTTATGCTAGGATCACCTGTGGGATGGAAACAATCCCGATTTTCGGAAAACTGGCAATAGATTCCAAAAACCCATCAGGTGACCCATCCACAGCACACCCAGCTTCTTCCCCAGAATTCGCTAGGTCAGCCCTGTAATGCCACCAATGGAAGCTTTGTCATTCAGGATGCCATTTTAGAGAGTGCCTTAACTACCCATCTTCAAGTAGGATCGCCCTAGATATGACATTAAACAAATGTCATGATAGAGTAATTTAGCCAAGACCATGGACATACATAGAATAGAGTCCAAGTAGATGATTAAGGTGGGAGAACTATATTTTGTTGTGTTTTTGATCTTTATTTATTTTTATTTCCTTTGACACTAAGGAAGTGATATTGCCACAAACAAGTTCCCCATACGACCACCAGTTAGTGCCATAACACCGCACATTTGGGGAAGAAATGTAATGATGTATTGCCTGAGTGTTGTGTTAACGTCTGTGTAAGTTATTGCCTAGCTGTGCCGGTCTTGACACCTTAACACTGCCATAAATTAGAGAGGAGGATAAACTCTGGCCCTCTAGTATGTCCCTGACTGAGTCTGTAATACCAACACGTTTCAAGCAGACCACCATAGTCCCTGAGCCCAAGAACACTAAGATAACCTGCCTAAATGACTACCAACCCATAGCACTCACGTCTGTAGCCATGAAGTGCTTTGAAAGGCTGATCATGGCTCACATCAACACCATTATCCCAGAAACCCTAGACCCACTCCAATTTGCATACCGCCCCAACAGATCCACAGATGATACAATCTCTATTGAACTCCACACTGCCCTTTCCCACATGGACAAGAGGAACACCTACGTGAGAATGCTATTCATTGACTACAGATCGAGGGAGATTATCAGTGGTCTTGTATGTCTTCCATTTCCTAATAATTGCTCCCACAGTTGATTTCTTCAAACCAAGCTGCTTACCTATTGCAGATTCAGTCTTCCCAGCCTGGTGCAGGTCTACAATTTTGTTTCTGGTGTCCTTTGACAGCTCTTTGGTCTTGGCCATAGTGGAGTTTGGAGTGTGACTGTTTGAGGTTGTGGACAGGTGTCTTTTATACTGATAACAAGTTCAAACAGGTGCCATTAATACAGGTAACGAGTGGAGGACAGAGGAGCCTCTTAAAGAAGAAGTTACAGGTCTGTGAGAGCCAGAAATCTTGCTTGTTTGTAGGTGACCAAATACTTATTTTCCACCATAATTTGCAAAAAAAATCATAAAAAATCCTACAATGTGATTTTTGGGAATTTTTTTTCTCAATTTGTCTGTCATAGTTGACGTGTACCTATGATGAAAATTACAGGCCTCTCTCATCTTTTTAATTGGGAGAACTTGCACAATTGGTGGCTGACTAAATACTTTTTTCCCCCACTGTATTACTTCAATTACCTCGACTAACCTGTGCCACCGCACATTGACTCTGTACCGGTACCCCCTGTTTATAGCCTCCCTACTGTTATTTTATTTTACTGCTGCTCTTTAATTATTTTAATTTACATTTTTTACCTGTCTTTTTTTTTACTTAACGCTTATTTTTCTTAAATCTGCATTCTTGGTTAAGGGCTTGTAAGTAAGCATTTCACTGTAAGGTCTACACCTGTTGTATTCAGCACATGTTATTTTATTTGAATATTGTTCTCATGGAATGTCATTACTTGGGCAGTACAGCTATATCAGTCAAACACATTTTCCTGCATTAAAATACATATATGACCTCCTTATGTGTATGGAAATGTCACAGTTGCTATTTTCCCCACATGTGGACAATTACAAATGTTCTGCAGATGTTATATGTCTTATTTCATAAATCTGATAAATGACCAGAAAAAAATGTTGACCAGTCAATTTTTCAATGCCTGTTCCCATCCCGTTCTCTCTCTTTGATCAAGTCCTAAATGAAGCTTGATTGCTCCTTAATGTGTAATTGTGTCTAATGCATCTCTCTCATCACTCTTTCTGTGTTTGTCGGTCGGTCTGTCTGTCGCCTTCCCTCCGTCTCTGTCTATCTCTCTGTCACTCACTTTCACTCACTCACTCTCTTTCCCCCTGAATCTCTCATAACCACACATGCATACAGAAGCATAAAGATCTCCTCACTAATTAGGGTGTCAAGGTGGACCTGACAATATGACAGATATAAAATGGTGTAAATGGGTGAACTGATTGACATTTCGTTTAAACACAAATTAACAAGGCCTTTCTCTCACTGAAAATATAATGTTCTATAATTTTGGAACATAACCATTAAAATACTGTCGAAGTCAAACCACGATCGACTCAACAACAAAAGCGGTATTAGTCATTTGAATATGCAGGTAAAATAAAATAAGATTGGTCGGGGAGAGGAAGAGTAATATGCTGAATCGTTTAGCAGCGTTTGACATGCTGCTCACACCTTCAAGAGGCAACACAGATCCCCTCCTCATGAAACAGTGACATTAAAGCACTTTGATGATTTGGAGACTTTAATGTCTTAATCCCACAGAAAAAAATAAAAATATTTTGGAAAATTCAAAGGCATTTCCCCAGACTTCAATATCACCCATACCACCCCCTCTTCCTCCCCCACACACATTATTGTCCCCTGCCAGAGTATAATAGATAGTGCTTCTTTTCTGCTTTTCAAGAAATAAGGGGGGGGGGGGGCATCATGATGTCACAGGCTGCGGTACTCTCTGAGAGATGATGAAAGCGAATTAGCCGATGGATCAAACTCCAAACTTGGTGGGAGAAATCGCACCACACTAAGTAATCTGCTACTTAGATTTGCCTGCAGGAAACAGATTGCGGCTCAACTTGGTGATGAGCTCTTTAAAATGTCAAAATCAAGGAGCTGTTCTTAATTGCGCACCACTTGATGCCTCGAGGAGTTCTGCCGTTGTCAGGAGGCCAATGTGTCAGTCTAGAAAAGCAAGATAAAAAAAAAAAAACATCCTAGTATCTGTCAACCAATGATCTTTGACCCTTTCATTTCATGGTTGACAGAAACAGGATTTTGGTCCAGGCCTGCACTTCATCTCAATGGTCTAAGGTGGCTTCCTTTCCTTCTTCCTCTCATTAAACAACTGGTGAGGTGACAGCAGACACCCCTGTTGGCTCTCAGCATATTACCCTATTTTACCCTCACCGGTCCATGTGTCTGATCAGTGCAGATGAAGGAAAGGAGGCAGCATTACTGGAGATCCTCCATGGTCTGCTAAGTTTTAGCACTGACACAGTTTCAGCATTGCATTATATGAATAATAGAGAGTAGGAAGAGGGTAATAGCATTCCATTCATAATGTGAAGGGGATGGGGCATGGGTGGGAGGTAGAGAAAGACAAAGGGATGAAACGAAGGGCTAGGTTTAAGGTGGAGAATGTTATTTTTTTCCTAGTGTTGCAAAGTTAGACCTAGAATACAGTAAAGTTGTTTTGGTTCACATTGAAATAATTTTGTTGACTACATTTATCCGAAACATAAATTCTTGCAGAGCTAGAGGGAATGCTGTTTTGTCTTACCCAAAAACCTGGTTAACAGTTTTGATGAAATCGGGCCAGGGGGTCTGAAACTTTTAGTGACTAATGAATTAGCGCAGAGACTAGGGAAGGTGGGATAATGGGAATAATGGGATTTGAAGCGTATTTAGGTTTCTGCAGGCGACGCAATAGACAGAGAGGCCCTGTACACTGCAAAGAGCGGAGAGGGAAATGTTTCTCATTCTTCCTACAGCCATCCGCTCTTTTCTACATGCACACTCGGCAGCGTTCTTGCTGACTTAGCGGGCTCTGCGGATGCCTTGGGAGCTGAAAAACCAGCGGCTCAGGGAAAGTGTGTCTGGCAAGCCGAAGGGGCACATCCCCCATCCTCTCTCAAAAGGGGGTGAGAGGGAATCAAACCAAATCTACACCTGGTATTTCAAGTTCAAACGTGGTTAGGTAGTGGGTACCCTAAGGCTGTAGTGCTTTAGCCAAACAAAAGGTAATAATGACACCTCAGTGGCAGCCAACACCTTTTTCCTTCCCACCCTATGTCCCCCCCAACTGGGGCCAATCTGTCCGGCAGGCGTGTCACTGTGCTGTCGTCTGTGGCTGTGCCAACAAGTCGGAGGGGTAATCCAACACAGCCCAACTACCAAGGAGAAGAGCTTTCGTTATGATTCGATAACTCTGACACAAGTTGATGATCATTCTCAGTCCGAACAGTATCAAACAAAGGGTGTACCATGTATGTCGAACGTGTGGCAATGTTCTCATGATGTTATGATCTAATGCTAGAGTGTACACTTTCTAGAGATGCTTTGAAGGCAATTCAACACAGACCAAACAGCAGACCAAAACTGTGATCACATTGTTTTTGCCACACACTTCTTACGGTCATATCATGACATGTATATCATGGGGAATGCTCTTTAAAGTTCTTCAAGAAACCTGGACAAAGCAAGTTTCAAAGAATACTTCACAGCCTTCCCCATTTCAGGAACATTCTTTAACCCTAGAAATATCTGCTGTCTTGACGAGCCACTGGCACTCTTCAGAAGTGGTGATGATATGACCCCTTGGGGAGAGGAGTGAGTTGTGTGTCAGACGCTGCTTCATAACCACGTGACCTGGTGACACACTCTCACACCCCTGTGGCAGGAGGAGGGGGCGCAATAGGAGAGCCTGGCCGGTGCGCTCGCCTCACACAGTCAACCATCGCTGCTACGCTACTGGTGTGGATTATGTGTATATAAAGCCTCTGCACCACATGAATCACTGTGCCATGCACTGATCCCCACGAGCTACGAGACAACAGGTCTGCCTTCTGCGGGCTGTCTCCATCTTTTCCCATTTCCTAAACTCCACTCCCCCAATGAAGACAGAATGAAAGAGAGAGATTGAGACGGAGAGAGAGAGAGAGAGAGGGGGAAAAGAGTCGATGTTAATCATTCGAGTGCCGTGGCTTAGCCTAAGAGGCTTGAATAATCAGCGGTTAAGCTGTCAGCCCTTGCGCTTGCACCTACCGTGCACTACAAACTCCTGGGTTGCTTTTAATCAAGCAAAAGCGCTGAGAGCGTGTGGGCTAAATGCGGGCTAAGAGACAGAATCAAGCGTATCCCTTACATTTTTCTTGACATTACCAGATAGCATTTCTGTATAAGCTGCAGATGTGTCTCTTTGCAAGAGCACACAGTGTTACAGTACAGTAGGTATGGCTTTTGAGGGCACTATTGAAAGCAGAACCCTAAAGTGTGACTAGCTTAGGTCAATGACCACTTTAAACTCCAGTTTGCTCTGGCTTTTGGGACCTAGGGTCCTACTGAATTGAAACCAGCATCCATGGGTTTCAAGGATAAGGTGAAACTATATTGTTCTCACCGTGCAAGGAAACATGTTCTCCTTTTATTATAAACAATAAACATTAATCTGTGGAATCATTGGGTTCAAACAGCACAAACAGAGTGTTGAACTCCTGCATACCAGTTTTGATCTGGTTGTAATGGAATCACAGCATCCCTCCCATGCCACCAACCATACTTTGATCAACAAAGCCAGGCCTGTTCCTAGCCAACAATAATATTTCCACGTTACATCCCACTAGAGCATTTCTCCGAACCCCCAATGTATTAACGGGTATAAAAATAGCTTTTTGACATTGTGGCAGCATGCCTATTCACGACCTAACTGCACCACCCAGTGCGACGTTAACACAGGCAGCGGGAGGCAAAGCGCCAAGCTCCACCCCTCTCTCGCTCTCTCTCTGGGCTCTTCAGCCCCTCATTGATCTCACAGCCCATCGCCGGCTTGAATTACATTGCCGAGACAAAAGGCCCCTGAATTCACAGGCCATCATTCTCTCCTATAGCCTCAACTTTGAAAAGGTGCAGCGTTCAGTTTCAGCCCCCTCCAGCATTGCATTTGCTTTTGAGTTATGACACGGGCCGGATGCCTTTAAGTTACAACCCCAGCGCAGTGGGGGAGGCCTGTTTACCAATCAGGGCTGAGATGAAGGAGAGAGGGAGAGAAACATGGGACACAAGGCAGTGTCCTGCCATTGCTGTGGCGTAGTGCAGCTGTGTCCATAGGGCATCAAAAGGGCATTAAGGCGTTAGAAATATTGGATTCTAATCTACAATATGTTGTTAGGGAATAATGTATTGACCACAGACATGCTCTGAACAATGTACCTATACCGCAGCAATATCATAGCCTACAGCTCATAGGCCTATAAGGGTTCAAACAAGGTGAGATTATTGCAGAAATAAAGGTGTATGCTAAATTACATTTAAGAGAAAGATAAAAACAGAAATGTCAACATAGCTCAAATCATTCGGAACATGGAATGCCTAAAACTATCATTTTTTGTCAGACAGCACCGTTTTAAAGACAAAAACAATGTCAAACTAAAGAGCGTTCATGACAACAGAACCCAGAGCTGACCAGAGTACATGCTACTGGTACTGTATGTGTCTGCTTTGTGCTCTCCCCATCCCATCTGGCAGACATGGGGACACCGGCCAGTGAATGTCAGTGGCCTTTTCGTGCTGTGCCACTGCCGCCGAGGCAACTCCCAAGCCAGGGCAGCATGAGATCCGGAACAGGCAGAAGCAGCCAAAGCACAAAGGGACCAGCTGCTTTGAGAGCATGGCTCAAGACAAGAAGAAGGCCCTTCAAAGAGAATAGACTCAGTGTCATTATTGTATTGTATTATTGCTTCATTTCTGACAATGCAACTGTTTGGTAGTGGTGGAACTACTTCGAGATACTATATGTCACAAATTATTTTCAAGTTGTGTTATATATTTGAGTCTCCAACATTTCGATAACACTACATAAGGTATCCTTTATTATGGTGTGGCATAACAAGAAGGGAGGTATCATACCTGCTTATAAAGAATAATAGTGCATTACTATGGGTTTAAGTAAAGTGTTAGCAACATTTCCACTTCACTTTTGCTACCACGCAATGATGTATATAAACCCTGGATTGCTGATGCTATGTATTGGCCATTGGTACCCTCCAAGCTCATCCTTAAGCTCGAGGCCCTGGGTCTGAACCCCACCCTGTGCAACTGGGTCCTGGACTTCCTGACAGGCCGCCCCCAGGTGGTGAAGGTAGGAAACAACATCTCCACTTCGCTGATCCTCAACACTGGGGCCCCACAAGGGTGCGTGCTCAGCCCCCTCCTGTACTCCCTGTTCACCCATGACTGCGTGGCCAAGCACGCCTCCAACTCAATCATCAAGTTTGCAGATGACACAACAGTATTATTCTTGATTACCAACAATGACGAGACAGCCTACAGGGAGGAGGTGAGGGCTCTGGGAGTGTGGTGAAACCCTCACAAACTCAGGAATGCCGAAAAAGATCATCAAGGACATCAACCACCCGAGCCACTGCCTGTTCACCCCGCTATCATCCAGAAGGCGAGGTCAGTACAGGTGCATCAAAGCTGGGACCGAGAGAATGAAAAATAGCTTCTATCTCAAGGCCATCAGACTGTTAAATAGCCATCACTAGCACATTAGAGACTGCTGCTGCCTATTGAAATCACTGCCCACTTTAAGAAATGGAACACTAGTCACTTTAATAATGTTTACATATCTTGCATTACTCATCTCATATGTATATACTGTATTCTATAATATTCTACTGTATCTTAGTCCATGCCGCTCTGTCATTGCTTGTCCATATATGTAAATATGTATTCTTAAATTCCATTCCTTACTTAGATTTGTGTGTATTGGGTATATGTTGTAAAATTGTTAGATATTACTTGTTAGATATTACTGCACTATCAGAGCTAGAAGCACAAGCATTTCGCTACATCCGCAATAACATCTGCTAAACATGTATGTGTGACAAATAACATTTGATTTGATTTGAGAGGCTTTGAAGCCACCGGTCAGCCATATTGGCACTCCTCAGTAGGAGCAGTCCTCCATAGGAATGAATGGAATTCTACAGTGTTTCAAATAAATGTTTGGGTAGCTTAGTGGTTAAGAGCATTGTGCCAGTAACTGAAAGATCGCTGGTTCTAATCCCAGAGCAAAAAATCTGTTGATGTGCCCTTGAGCAAGGCACTTAACCCTAATTGCTCCTGTAAGTCGCTCTGGATAAGAGTGTCTGCTAAATGACTAAAAACAATAATAATAATACAAATAAATTACATGCATGTCTAAAAATTATACTTTAAGGAAAATGTTGTAATATTTGTTTTTATTTAAAATGTTTATGTTTAGCTCACATAATATATATATTTTTTAATTAAAAGTTTGCATTAAGGTGTCTGAAATAGAATAAATGTCAAAAACGAATGTATACATTAATAAATGCATTTATATAGCTTGCAAAATATTTTTTATTGGGGGGGGGGGGGGGTGCCAAGATAGAGGCACGGTGGGTGAATGGCTTCAACACAGCACCCTCTATTAGTCATCTAGTGTATATATAAATCATTGAATAGTACACACTAGCATGTTGATGAAAGAACAAAGCCTCTTTTAAGTTTCAACTTTTGACTATTGTTGCCCTTCAATTAATGATAGATGCCCATTGGTTCTTGAATAATATAACTTAGAAATGCCTTGTGATCTCAGTACAATTGTCTTATCCAATCAGAAACCCCCAAGATCAAAGGCTGTTAGTATTGTAAACAAACTATATTCAAAATGCTTAAAACTATCATGCCAATTGCAAAGACTGTCAATCCTAGCCTCCATAACTCTGTCAAGCAATATGACACTAGTTACATTTCCCCAGCTCCATCCCTCGGATTACCAAACAAGATGATCTTATTTGAACTTTAACCTCTGGCATGACATACTAGTGTTGTGTCTCAGAGAGTCCAACACACCACCACTCCTTATAAAGAGAAGAGAAGAGAAGAGAACAGAAGGGAAGAGAAGAGAGCAGAAGATAACAGAAGATAACAGAAGATAACAGAAGAGAGAGAGAGAAGCAGCCAGGTCACCCGTGACACAAGTCATTATTCAACGTCCATCCATGTCTGAGGACATCGGGAGATGACGTGGAGACTGGCCACAAGGGGCAACAGTGAGCGCTGTTACCTTCAAGTAGGTTTCGGCATTGTGAACGGGGATGGTGGATGGGTGTAAGCATCTGCCTCTGATTCCAAAGGTTGCAAGTTCGAATTCAGTGATAAAGTTGTTTTTTATATTTTTGTTTTAAGCCTATCCCAAACCTTAACCCTTACCTTAACCATTCTGAGTTAATGCCTAACCTTAAGAATTTTGAGTTAATGTCTGAGCTTATCCCTAACCTTAAACATTTGAAATTGTTGCCATATTGCGGACACCTATTCAAGTGGCAAAAGAAAAATGTAAAAGCTTAGCGGAAATTTCAAGAGCCACTTTCACTTGATCCTGCCTTTGGCACAGAGCCAGCTCGGCTTCATAGGGATATCGTTGTAAATGAAGACACCTGTTCTCTCTGAAAAATCCACACAACTAATCTACGCCTCATCACTTCTCCCTGACACTCAACTTCAATAACAGCTATATGCAACTGCAATCAATGACACAGAGGTACTGTAAGTTTCTCTCAGACTAAATTAACCCATGTTGTTTAAAGTAGAAAGGACACAAGTCATTGTAGTCTCAAGGGGTCCCCACAGCACTTTCATAGTCCATTGTAAATGTACAGAACACAACAGAACAATCTCAGCAAGGGCTGTTACCCCCCAAGAGAGTTGCTTTCACTTAAAGGTCCCATACTCCCAGCAGGCTTTAGCGCGGATGCATTTTCGGAGCAAATTAAAAAATCATTATCACAAATAGAAAGGTCACCCTTTACACAGGGGAAGTCCCTTTGAAATAGCCGAGCATCAGAGGCTGAGTTAAATTTGTTGAAACCTCCGGTGGCCCAGCAGTATTGACGTCTAAAAATCACTTTAGTATCGCACAACATCCCCTTCCTGGCAAAGCACAGGATGTGTGGAGTCCGTGTGGAGGACAAAGCAGCTTTTTTCCTTCTTCTTCTGCTGTTGGCAGAAATGCTTTATAGAGCATGCTAATGTTGGTACTGCTTGCTGGAGAAAGATTGCTCGATTCAATCAAGCGAACGTTCTGAAGTCATTACCGTTTGTGCAATGTCATGTGTTCTGGTTTCTGGTGGACCTGCGTATTCTCGATTTGGGGAAGTAGCTAGCGCATGCTGATACTTTGAGATCTATAAATAGTTATTGCAAACAACAGTAAACAGTGTAAATCAATTAAGGATGCGACCAAAATATGGTGCACTGTCACAGACCATTTATACCCGGAACAGTTTGAAGTAGGAGAGCTAATTTCCTTCTCTCTGTGTTAGCTTCTGCTCTAACCCTGAGGGCCCAATATTGCAAAGGGAGATGGGAAAGATGAAGATGTATTACTGTGGAGAAAAGGTAAGCTCTCTGTGTGATATCAGTTGGAGGGACAAAAGACTGTGACCTCCCAAGTTTAATCTCCCTTTACCTTCCACTTTCAAAACATGCCTAATTCTGAGGGGAACTGCTAGAGGGAGAACTTGAAAGCTAGAAAGACAGTGCGAGAGAGAGAGAGAGAGAGAGAGAGAGAGAGAGAGAGAGAGAGAGAGAGAGAGAGAGAGAGAGAGAGAGGGAGAGAGAGAGAAGGACAGAGAAATCCAAAGAGGGAATAATAAAGGGGGAGATAAGGAGAGTCGCAGCAGTATGAGCATCTTACCTGCTCAGTTGACAAAGCTGGTCGGAGAAGTGAGGAGAGTCAAAGGGGTGATGGGAGGAGGGTCCTGGGGAGGTCCAGGGTCTATCCGACTGGAGGCAGGGTGGTCCGGGAGGAAGAAGAATGGAGTGACAGGGAGCAGGGAGACGGGGAGGCTAGAGGGGGAGAAGAAACGCTGCTCGCCTCACTCTCTTTTTATCTCTTTCCCTCTCCAACACACACACTCCCAGACACACACGCGCGCGCGCTCAGAGGCAGACACCAATACCTGCAGTCACTCAAACAATGAGAGAAAGGAGTCCTTGCATTCACACGCTCTACCACAGGAGGAGGAAAGGGAGAGCTACCCTCCCACTCTTTCCCAGGAGCCAATAGCAAGCAGCCAATAGACACCCCTGGCAGCAAATCAGAGACCCGGCAGCCATCGCCGTGCCCCAGCCAATAAGTGCAATTGCTCATATCCAATTGGAATTATTACTCAGGGAGAAGTGTGAAGGAGCTTTCCTCTGAAGGACAGACAAACCAGTGCACTTAGCCAATAAGTGTGATTTAAGACGGCAACAGACATCAGAGTAATTAGATTTTGAGGCACTTAACCCAGCACAATAACACTGCATGCTCCACTGCAGACCTGGCAAAGACTGCCTCCAGAAGAAAGAGCGGGTTTGGCGAAGTGGAGTTAGGTCATGGATATCTCTGCACACTGACACACATGCATGGAAGAACATGCATGCAGAAATGTGCAGATATGCATGCACACGCACATAGATGAATAAACACACACACACACACTTGACCCATGCACTCTCTGTATATCGGGGCCACGCTTGATTTCACAAGTCTTATTTTATTTCTCCAGATTGATACACCCGCCGAGTTCTCAGGTTGATAAATGATCAATAGCAAACTGTCAAGCTTAATTTTCCATTAAACGCATGTAAAGTGGACTTTGATAGCGTTTTCGTATTTGCGCACCGATGTGTTGAAAGGTAGATTTTCACTCTGTGGGAGAGAATTTTCGTGAGACTTCCCAGCTAGCCCCAGCTAGATTAAAGTAGTTTAATAGTCACATATACAGGGTTACAGATGTAATTACAGTGCAATTCTTGAGCTCCAAGAATGCAGGACAAAGTGAAAGATAACAATACAAATATAATAAAAATAGGTAATATAAAAAATAATAATAATAACATATACATATTAACAACTGTGGCAATGATAAATGTCCATTGGGGTGGGGGCAGGGTAAATGTCCGTGGCGGGGGGGATGTCCATATGGGGAGCAGAGGGGGGTAGGAAGTCCGTGAGTCAGGAGGAGGACATGGGGAGCAGGTAGCTGACTAGTGGTGAAAACACTGCTACTCCTACTGAAAACACTGCTACTCCTACTGCTCTCTCCTCGTCTGACCATGTGTTCTCGCATACCCCGAGAGCATCTGGTCAGAGGGGTGGTGGCACAGGAATCCTCATCTCTCCCAAGTGGTCATTCTCAATTTTTCCCCTAACCCATCTGTCTATCTCCTCATTTGAATTCCATGCTGTCACAGTCACTAGCCCATTTAAGCTTAATATCCTTGTCATCTATCGCCCTCCAGGTTCCCTTGGAGAGTTCATCAATGAGCTTGACGCCTTGATAAGTTCCTTTCCTGAGGATGGCTCACCCCTCACAGTTTTGGGGGATTTCAACCTCCCTACGTCCACATTTGACTCATTTCTCTCTGCCTCCTTCTTTCCACTCCTCTCCTCTTTTGACCTCACCCTCTCACCGTCCCCTCCTACTCACAAGGCAGGCAATACACTTGACCTCATCTTTACTAGATGCTGCTCTTCTACTAATCTCACTGCAACTCCCCTCCATGTCTCCGACCACTACTTTGTTTCCTTTTCTCTCTCGCTCTCCTCCAACACTACTCACTCTGCCCCTACACAGATGGTAATGCGCCGCCGCAACCTTCGCTCTCTCTCTCCCACTACTCTCTCCTCTTCCATCCTATCATCTCTTCCCTCTGCTCAATCCTTCTCCCTCCAATCTCCTGATTCTGCCTCCTCAACCCTCCTCTCCTCCCTTTCTGCATCCTTTGACTCTCTGTGTCCCCTATCCTCCCGGCCGGCTCGGTCCTCCCCTCCAGCTCCGTGGCTTGATGACTCATTGCGAGCTCACAGAACAGAGCTCCGGGCAGCGGATTCGGAAATGGAAGAAAACTAAACTCCCTGCCGACCTGGCATCTTTTCACTCCCTCCTCTCTACATTTTCTTCATCTGTTTCTGCTGCTAAGGCCACTTTCTACCACTCTAAATTCCAAGCATCTGCCTCTAACCCTAGGAAGCTCTTTGCCACATTTTCCTCCCTGCTGAATCCCCCCCCCCCCCCCCCCCCTCCCCTCCCCCCCCTCCTCTCTCTCTGTGGATGACTTCGTCAACCACTTTGAAAAGAAGGTTGACGACATCCGATCCTCGTTTGTTAAGTCTAATGACACTGCTGGTCCTACTCACACTGCCCTACCCTATGCTTTGACTTCTTTCTCCCCTCTCTCTCCAGATAAAATCCTGCGACTTGTGACTGCAGGCCGCCCAATAACCTGCCCGCTTGACCCCATCCCCTCCTCTCTTCTCCAGACCATCTCCGGTGACCTTCTCCCCTACCTCACCTCGCTGATCAACTCATCCTTGACCGCTGGCCATGTCCCTTCCGTCTTCAAGAGAGCGAGAGTTGCACCCCTTCTCAAAAAACCAACACTCGATCCCACTGATGTCAACAACTACAGACCAGTATCCCTTCTTTCTTTTCTTTCCAAAACTATTGAGCGTGCCGTCTTTAGCCAACTCTCTTGCTATCTCTCTCAGAATGACCTTCTTGATCCAAACCAGTCAGGTTTCAGGACTGGTCATTCAACTGAGACTGCTCTTCTCTGTGTCACGGAGGCTCTCCGCACTGCTAAAGCTAACTCTCTCTCCTCTGCTCTTGTCCTTCTAGACCTGTCTGCTGCCTTTGATACTGTGAACCATCAGATCCTCCTCTCCACCCTCTCCGAGCTGGGCATCTCCGGCGCGGCTCACTCCTGGATTGCGTCCTACCTGACCGGTCGCTCCTACCAAGTGGCGTGGCGAGAAGCTGTCTCCGCACCACGTGCTCTCACCACTGGTGTCCCCCAGGGCTCAGTTCTAGGCCCTCTCCTATTCTCCCTATACACCAAGTCACTTGGCTCTGTCATATCCTCACATGGCCTCTCCTATCATTGCTACGCTGACGATACACAACTAATCTTCTCCTTTCCCCCTTCTGATAACCAGGTGGCGAATCGCATCTCTGCATGTCTGGCAGACATATCAGTATGGATGACGGATCACCACCTCAAGCTGAACCCTGGCAAGACGGAGCTGCTCTTCCTCCCGGGGAAGGACTGCCCGTTCCATGATCTCGCCATCACGGTTGACAACTCCGTTGTGTCCTCCTCCCAGAGTGCGAAGAGCCTTGGCGTGACCCTGGACAACACCCTGTCGTTCTCCGCTAACATCAAGGCGGTGACCCGATCCTGCAGGTTCATGCTCTACAACATTCGGAGAGTACGACCCTGCCTTACACAGGAAGCGGCACAGGTCCTAATCCAGGCACTTGTCATCTCCCGTCTGGATTACTGCAACTCGCTGTTGGCTGGCCTCCCTGCCTGTGCCATTAAACCCCTACAACTCATCCAGAATGCCGCAGCCCGTCTGGTGTTCAACCTTCCCAAGTTCTCTCACGTCACCCCCCTCCTCCGCACACTCCACTGGCTTCCAGTTGAAGCTCGCATCCGTTACAAGACCATGGTGCTGCCTATGGAGCAGTGAGGGGAACGGCACCTCCGTACCTTCGGGCTCTGATCAGTCCCTACACCCAAACGAGGGCATTGCGTTCATCCACCTCTGGCCTGCTGGCTCCCCTTCCTCTGCGGAAGCATAGTTCCCGCTCAGCCCAGTCAAAACTGTTCGCTGCTCTGGCACCCCAATGGTGGAACAAGCTCCCTCACGACGCCAGGACAGCGGAGTCACTCACCACCTTCCGGAGACATTTGAAACCCCACCTCTTTAAGGAATACCTGGGATAGGATAAAGTAATCCTTCTACCCCCCCCCCCCCCCCCCCAAAAAAAAAAAAAAAAAAAAAAAAAAAAAAAAGTGTAAAGTGGTTATCCCACTGGCTATAGGGTGAATGCACCAATTTGTAAGTCGCTCTGGATAAGAGCGTCTGCTAAATGACGTAAATGTGCCCTTGAGCAAGGCACTTAACCCTAATTGCTCCTGTAAGTCGCTCTGGATAAGAGCGTCTGCTAAATGACTAAAATGTAAATGTAAATGTAGTGGTGGCTATTCAGCAGCCTGATGGTCTGGGGGTAAAAGCTATTGGCCAGTCTTAGTTTTTGCCATGATGCTCCTATACTGCCTGTGTCTGAGTGATGTGAACAGGGAGAACAGGCCATGGCTCGGGTGGCTCAGCTCCTCTGAGATGTGTACGCTGAGGATGGGGTGTGCCCAGCCTGGTTCTTCCTGAAGTCCACAATCAGCTCCTTTGTTTTGCTTATGTTGAGGGAGAGGTTGTTTACCTGGCACCATGCCGTCAGAGTGCCTACCTCCTCCCTGTAGGCCATCTCGTTGTTGTTGGTAATCAGTTCTACTACAGTCGTGTCGTCAGCGAACTTGACGATGGAGTTGGAACTGTGTGAGGCCATGCAGTCATGGGTATACAGGGAGTACAGGAGGGGACTGAGGACGTACCCTTGTGGGGCCCCCGTGTTGAGAATCAGTGTCGAGGAGGTAATGTTTCCTACCATCACCACCTGGGGCCGGCCTGTCAGGAAGTCCTGGATCCAGTTGCAGAGGGAGATGTTCAGTCCCAGGGTCCCGAGCTTGATGATGAGCTTGGAGGGGACTATGGTGTTCAATGCTGAGCTGTAGTCTATGAACAGCATTCTCACATAGTTATTTCCCCTCTTGTCTAGGTGGGAGAGGGCAGTGTGCAGTGCAATTGAGATTGTGTCATCTGTGAATCTGTTGGGGCGCTATGCGAATTGGAGTGGGTCCAGGGTGTCTGAGATGATGGTGTTGCTGTGTGTCATGACCAGCCTTTCAAAGCACTTCATAATTACAGATGTGAGTGCTAAAGGGCGATAGTCATTTAGGCAGGTTACCTTGGAGTTGTTGGGAACAGGGACAATGGTGGTCAACTTGAAACATGTTGGGATTACCGACTTGGACAAGGAGAGATTGAAAATGTCAGTGTAGACACTTGCCAGCTGGTCTGTGCATGCTCTGAGAACGCAACCTGGTATTCTGTCTGTCCCGGCGGCCTTGCGACTGTTAACCTGTTAAAAGGTTTTACTCACCTCAGCCATGGAAAGCGAGATCACACAGTGATCCAGAACAACAGGGGCTTTCATGCAGGACTCTGTGTTGTTTTCCATGAAGCGAGCATAAAAGGCATTTAGCTCGTTTGGGAGTTCTGTGTCACTGGGCATCTCATGGCTGGGTTCCCCTTTGTAATATGTTATCATCTGCAAGCCCTGCCACATCCGACGTGCGTTGGAGCCGGTGTAATAGGATTCCACTTTCCTCCAATATTGACCTTTTGCATGTTTGATGTCTCGTCAGAGGTCGTAGCGGGCTTTCTTGTATGCGTCCCATGTCTGTATTAGCGGTAGCTCTAGCCTTTAGCCCAGCATGGATATTGCCTGTAATCCATGTTTCTTGGTTTGGATAAGTTCGTATAGTCACTGTGGGGACGACTTCATCTATGGACTTATTGATGAAGCCTGTGACTGATGTGGTAAACGGCTCAATTCAATCAGATGAATCCCGGAACATATCCCAGTCTGTACTAGCAAAACAGTCTTGTAGTCTTGCGTCTGTTTCATCGGACCACATCCGTATTGAGCGCATCACTGGTACTTCCTGTTTGAGCTTTTGGTTGTAAACAGGAAGCAGGAAGATAGAGTCATGGTCTGATTTGCCAAAAGGAGGATGAGGGTGGGCCTTGTATGCGTTTCTGTGGGTAGAATAAAAGTGGTTGAGTTTTAGCACCCCTAGTGGCGCCGAAGTAGTGTTGGTAGAAGTGAGGTAGAATGATTTTAAGTCTCCCAGCGGTAAAGTCTCCGCCCACCAGAAACGCTTCATCTGGTTGTGCAGTTAGTTTTTTTGTTTATTTGTTTATGGCCCCATACAGTTTGTTAAGTGCCAAAGTGGTGTTGGCTTGTGGAGGGATGTAGACAGCCGTATAATTACAGATGAGAACTCTCTTGGTAGATAAAAGGCTCTGCAGCTTACCATGAGGTATTCTATATCAGTTCTATGTTCATAGATTGAGCCAGCCACATTTCTGCAAGGCTTATAATATTGCAGTTTTTCATGTCTCTCTAATAGGAGACTCTCGAACAAAGCTCATCCATCTTATTCTCGAGTGACTGGACATTTGCCAATAAAACGGAGGGGAGTGCCGGTCGATTTTCAATACGTCTCAGTCTCACAAGGATGCCAGTCCGTCTACCAAGTCTATGCCTGCGGCGTTTTGGTACCCCATGAAACAAAAAGGAATAGCATCTGGTGTGAACAAGAGAACAGGAGTCAGAGTTGAAGTCAGATTTGAAGTCGAAATCGATGTTAGCAACTGTCAATCCAGGCTCTGTCGCAGCCGGCCGCGAACGGGAGACTCATGGGCGGCGCACAATTGGCCCAGCGTCGTCCAGGGTAGGGGAGGGAATGGCCGGCAGGGAGGTAGTTCAGTTGATAGAGCATGGCGTTTGCAACGCCAGGGTTGTGGGTTCGATTCCCACGGGGGGCCAGTATGAAAAATAAAAGAAAATATGTATTCACTAACTGTAAGTCGCTCTGGATAAGAGCATCTGCTAAATGACTAAAATGTAAATGTCAATCTGATGTCCAAAAGTGCTTGGCGGTCATATGTGATAATAGTATGTGATAACATATTTTGTAATTTTTTTAATCACTTTCACCCCTTTTTCTCCCCAATTCATTGATATCGAATTGGTAGTTACAGTCTTGTCCCATCGCTGCAACTCCCCTACAGAGTCGGGAGAGGCGAAGGTCGAGAGCCATGCGTCCTCCGAAACACGACCCTGCCAAGCCGCACTGCTTCTTGACACACTGCTTGCTTAACCCAGAAGCCAGCCACACCAATGTGTCGGAGGAAACACTGTCCAGCTGGCGACCGAGTCAGCTTGCACACGCCCGGTCCGCCACAAGGAGTCGCTAGAGCGCGATGAGACAAGGAAATCCAGTCCGGCCAAACCTTCCCCTAACCTGGACGACGCTGGGCCAATTGTGCGCCGCCTCATGGATCTCCCAGTCACAGCCGGCTGTGACCCAGCCTGGGATCGAACCCAGGTCTGTAGTGACGCCTCAAGCACTGCGATGCAGTGTCTTAGACCACTGTGCCACTCAGGAGGCCATGTGATAACTTTCTGTACAAAAAAGTAAAGATAAACACGAAAAAAGTCACTAAATGGCAAAGTCAGGTTTTAACTCGTAAGATGTCGGCCTTCCCCATCGGCACCATCTTTATCAAAGCTAGCTAGCTACTTAGCTTGACTACACACATGAATGGGATAAAACTCACTTGTTTTTCACTCGGTCAAAACACTTAAATTATACATCAAAATTACTAGAAAACTCAGAGTTTAGGTAAACATGTTATCTCTAGATTTTGAAAATGAAACAATGTGTACAAACCTGAAAACATAATAAATAAGGAGACACATAACTAGTTAGCTTCTCTGAGTATTTCTGGCTTTTCTTCCAACAGTCACAGACCAACGTGAAGAAGAGTGTTACTGCTGCAGGCAAATGTCTCCGCTAGTTGTAGCTGCAACACCATGGAGGACTACAATAATAACGCAATGGATGGCTTAGAAATAGGCACATTTCACATACAAAAACAAGACTTCTTCTAATAAACAGACTGAGCTCCAGGGACAGGCTAAATTACACCTATACAGAATGACATTACAGAATTGGCAAGTCCACATGTGGAAACATTGCTTCCGCAACATGTTAACACCACCTTTTCATATGTGAGGAGAATAACATTAAATCCCCACATGTGAAACTGAAAATCAAATAAAATCAAATTTTATTTGCCACATGCGCCGAATACAACAGGTTTAGACATTATCGTGAAATGCTTACTTACAGCCCTTAACCAACAATGCATAATTGTTTTTATAAAAAACTAAAATAAAACAATGACAATAAAAAAGTTTTGAGAAAAAAAGAGCAGAAGTAAAATAAAATAACAGTAGGGAGGCTATATACAGGGGGGTACCGGTGCAATGTTTTCATGTGCATTTCAATCTACTATTCACATGAAAACATGTTGTTCTCCTCACATGTGAAAAGGTGGTGTGCAAAAAATATAATTCCACTTTGATATTATCGGGTATTGTGTGTATGCCAGTGACCAAAAATCTCAATTTAATCCATTTTAAATTCAGGCTGTAACACAACAAAATGTGGAAAAAGTCAAGGGGTGTAAATAAGTTCGGAAGGCAGTGTACATGTTCAGTGGTTGACTGACTAGCATAAACTGTAGTACTATGGATCCACCATTAGGTGTCGTCGTAAACAATTAATGTTAATGCACTGTCGTGCCAAGAACATTATTTATTGTATTTTTTTTTACAGAATGAAAATACAGTTGTACTTCTAGTAATGTCAAGCATTTCATCTGTCAAACATCTGTGTATTTATACAAACATTTTAACTTGACTATTACTCTGCATGTAATAACCATACGTGAACAATTTACTCAAATGCAAACTTAAGGCATTGTTTTGTTTTCAACTGACCCTACAGTTATTTTAAGACACAACTGTCTCTTTTGCTTCGTTTTTAACAGACTCTTGTTTTGGAACAGTCTTAGTTTTTTAGTCCGTGAGAATACTCATAATCATGGAGGTATGACGGAGGCTGTCTGTTATACCTACTGGGATACCTTATAGTGGTGGTGTGAAAATGACAGTGTTATCATCATCATCATCATCATCAGACTCAGATGAGGAGTCCTGTAGCTCTGGGTTGAGCTTCTTGAAGAATGAGGAGTTCCTTGTGATTCCTCATGGCCGTGACCATTGAGTCTTTGACACAGTGTATGGCTCTGTGTTGTAGGGTGTGGTGAGCTTGTGGTGCTTGGGTTGGCGGTGTAGCACGATGTCGCCTAGAGTGAGAGTGTTAAGCACGGCATGTCAAAGTTTGTCTGAACATGCCTTCATCTTTGCCTTGTTGTCTCTCTGTCTGATTTCACAGTCTGTGACACCTAGTTTGGTGGGACCAACTGTTGGGATCTTTGTGTACATTTTACAAGTTCAGCTTCTCGCCATCTGATGAGCATGTCAGAAGGGATAGTAGTTGCTATGTTTGGAATGAGGGTTTTGGCGTGGATGGTGGTCGGGGTTGTGCTGAGCCTGCTAGCAGGGCCAACCCCTGGTTGTGGCCCGTGGTTGAGCTGGCACCCCCCATTTTGCAAGTGGCCTTGTGGGTAAGTTGGTTGGGGAGGCCGGCCCCGGTCGTGGATCGGGGGTTGGTAGCTCGCCTCCCGGCATGATCAACCCTCAGTCGTGAACTGGAGTTGCACTGAGCCTGCTGGCAAGGCCAACCCCTGGCCGTAAGCCAAGCTTGTACTGGCCCCCCTGCTAGTCGTGGACTGGGGTTGAGCTGGCCCGCCATTGTGCAGGAAGCCTGGAGGGTGACTCGATGGGGAGGCAGACGGGGTGGTGGTGTGTCAGTGGACCAGGGGATGTTGAATATGCCTTGGGAAGGCCGTTGTGTGTTGCCATGGCTGCTCCTATCTGGAAAGAGAGGCATTCAGGTGTGAATGGAACCAGTGTCTGGTGATGGGGAGGTCTCTGTCTGTGATGAACAGAGACTCCGTAGGGTGCGGTAGTGGAAGTGGTGTGCCAAAGGAACCTGAAGATGAGTGTGAGGATGGTTTCCAGGGTTCAGTTGGTTTGTTAAGAGAAAAGGCCGGTGCTGGGAACGGTGATACTGATGGAGAGAATATTGACAGTGATGGGGTGCCAGTGATGGGGTGCCGGTGATGGTGGTTGTCTAATGGTGGTGGTTGCCTCTTACAGATGCCCGTTAGTAGGAACGTGTTCTCTGTGAATTGGAGGCTGCTGAGGTGGTGTAGTAGGAGGGGAGGTGCTGGTGGGCGATGTGACGATAGGTCGCAGTTAGGGACATAGGGACCCCTCAAAAGATCAAGCTGCAGAAGGCCCGGTCAACAGCAATGGAGGGTGCAGCATTGGGGCTCGGCAATGGCTTTTGGGTGGAGATGAGTCCCGGCTGCAGGAGAGAAGGTGAGTGAGGGCAGGAGGCACAGTCCGGGCTCGGCATGGGCTTAGTTCATGCAGCGAGGTAGGTGGGTGTGCGGTGGAAATGGGAGCTTGGGCCGGGTGCTAGAGAAAAGGTGCATGCGGGACCCTCAGTCCTGTCTCGGCGTAGGTGGGGCTAATTTGCAGAAGGCGGTGGGAGGAAGCTCTGTCCAATCTCGGCATGGAGAAAGCCATGAAATGGCATTGGAGAGGACGTGGAAGCAGTGATGTAGTCAACTCAATAGACCTTGAGTCCACGTGGTCGCTGTACGGTGGAAGCAGGAGGCTCTGTTCCGTCTCGACATGACACTGTGGAGAATGCCATGTGATGGCCATAAGGTGGAAGCGGGAGGCTCTGTTCTGTCTCGGTGTGGCGAGTTGCATGTGAGGAAGGCCATGTGATGGCTGTGCGGTGAAAGAAAGAAATTCGGTTCCATCTGAGCCTGTGTAGCAGGCTGCGAGGTGTGGAGTGCAGGCAGGAAGTTCAGGAGGTCCAGGGTTTGGTCCAGGCAAGCAGGGTATCAAATTGGACTGGCCAAGATGCCCTTTGGTGAACGAGCTAAGTCATCTACTCGACCTGGTTAAAGTTTTACTTGTACACTGAACAAAAATATGAACACAACATGTAAAGTACTGTTCCCATGTTTCTTGAGCTGAAATAAAAGATTACACAAATTTTCCATACCACAAAAAGCTTATTTCTCTCAAATGTTGTGCACAAATTTGTTTACATCCCTGTTAATGAGCATTTTATCCATTGTCAAGATAATCCATCCACCTGACAGGTGTGGCATATCAAGAAGCTGATTAAACAGCATGATCATTACACAGGTGAACCTTGTGCTGGGGACAATAAAAGGCCACTAAAATGTGCAGTTTTGTCACACAACACAATGCCACAGATGTCTCAAGTGTTTAGGGAGCGTGCAATTGGCTTGCTGACTACAGCAATGTCCTCCAGAGCTGTTTCCAGAGAATTGAATGTTTTCTACCATAAGCCGCCTCCAACGTCGTTTTAGAGAATTTGGCAGTAGATCCATCTGGCCTCACAACCACAGACAACGTGTAACCACGCCAGCCCAGAACCTCCCCATCTGGCTTCTTCACCTGCGGGATTGTCTGAGAACAGCCACCGGGACAGCTGATGAAACTGAGGAGTATGTCTGTCTGTAATAAATAACTTTTGTGGGGAAAAACTCATTCTGATTGGCTGGGCCTGGCTCCCAAGTGGGTAGGCCTGGCTCCCAAGTGGCTGCGAACTCCTTAGCCAGGTTATCCTCTGGAGCTAGCTCTGTAATCACCATCTTTAGCATTATCTTGCTCAGGGTTGCCTTTGTAACTGTGGGTTTATTTTCCCAGTTTAGTGCATCTTTCAATGGATTACCATGTTGGTCGAATGAGTGTTAAGACTCGCACAAAGGTAAAATAAAAGTTTAAGTAGTTTGCCCCCAAAATGGTCCAGGCAGACAAAGGGTACATGTCATGGCTGCCAGAATGTCTCATCTGGAGGACCCGGGAAATGGCAGAAGGCAAGAGGGGCCGCAGGGAAGACAGGTGTTGAACCCCGGAGGCAGGGGGTACTGTGGAGGTGGGGTGTGGAGGTGCGCCATAGAGCCGCTCTGTGGACGCAGGAGATGCACCGTGGAGGCGCGCCATGGAAGGGTGTCGTGGAGAACACATTTCAAACATTACTTTAACTTTCCCTCTGTGACAGGAGTCCTTAGAGCTGAAAGCTGGGGGGAGGGAGTAGTTGCAGAAACAATGGAACGGTTTAGACGACTTCCTCAATGGTTGGTCCAGATGAACCGCGGGAGCAATGTGGGAAGAGGGGTGATATTGGCAGAGAAGGCGAGAGGAGCCACAGGAGGGGTGATAGTGGCCAAGAAGAGTGGCGAGGGAGGTGGGGTGATAGTGGCCGAGAGGAGCCTCCACGAAGGCGAGAGGGGCCGCTGGAAGTGGTGTTTTTCATTGTCTTCTGTTTATCCTAGAGTAAAGGGAGGTTGTAGTAGAGGAGGCGACGGCCAGGAGCTCCAAGTCTGGATAAGCTGTGGGCGGAACCACGGTAATGGACCCAGGCAGTAAGGCAGCATGACGGACCAGTCACAGCAGGATCCATTGAGCATGCTGAGGTGGCTGACATAGAAACCAGACCGAGAACGACAGCAGGGCGAAGAATATTCCACAGGGTCATCAGAGGCCACTCTGCTTTTCAATGGCTCAGCACAAACTTGCAGTACAGCATGTTCACTAGGCAGATGTACAAAGACGTGATGATGGATGCCATTTAAATACTATGAGGGTGATTGATTAAGCTAGGGGATGCAGGTGAGTGAAGTGGGCTTGTGGCCAATGAAGATTGGATGTAGGTGAGCAAATTGGCATGGTCACGACTCCATGTCCATATATGGAGTTCTTTGCTAATAGGCCGCATTCCAATATGGGTGTTGGGCCCATATATGGAGGTCCTGCTCCAGGGCTGTGTTCCAATATTAATGTCAGTGCCCATGTATGGAGTTCCTGCTCAGGGCCACGTTCCAATATAAAGGTCTGTGCCCACAGACAATTCCTGCTCTAAGACTGCATTCTAATACGGAAGACAATGTCCATATATGGAAGTTCCTGCTGTGGATTAGATGTGTCGTCTGAAATTTATAGCTCTCCTCCTCCTGCATTATAAACAACACTTTGCGATGTGCCCTTGAGCAAGGCACTTAACCCTAATTGCTCCTGTAAGTCGCTCTGGATAAGAGCGTCTGCTAAATGACTAAAATGTAAATGTATACATCAGTTCAGCAGGTGATGTCTCTGTAGTGCACATTAACAGTTCTGCTGCAGCTTTAGCCTGCGGCCAGAGGGGGGTGATCTTGCGGTGATGAAACCCTAGGTAGGTTGCAAACTGAGTTATTCAGTCGCTGTTGAAAGGAGGGCCATTGTCTGTTTTAACAACTCTGGGTATCCCGAACACAGAGAAGACTTTGTCCATGACTGGAATGACAGCATTGGCTGATGTAGAGTTCACGATCTCCACAACTAGATAGTGAGAATACTCATCTACAATTACTAGTAGATACTCTCCTGTGGGGAGAGGGCCATTGAAACCTGCTCAGAGGTTCTAAGCAGTTTCTAACAGTGGCTTCTGCCAATTGGTCTATGGAGAGAAACCATACCTTTTCTCTGAGTAGTGTCTTAGTCTTTATAATGCCCTGATGTCTTTCATGGGCGAGCTGAAGCACTCTGCTTCTAAGAGCTGGGGGATGATGATCCTGTTGCCTCGTAAGATGATGTAATCGTTGGTTGACATAGTAAGCTCACTACTGACTTGTTTGTAGCAGCGTGTGGTGTGTCATTTGTGATTGTGTGCCATGTATTGTCTCTGTGTGACATGTAAGTGGTTCTCACTTCTGCGTTGTCTCTGTGCTGCTGTGCTTTTTGTTGCTACTTGGCTACCTGACAAACTTTTTTAGCTTTTTACTTTAAATGACTAAAACATACTGTGTTAAATGAGGCCTCTTCTCCTGGTTACACTAGTGACCATATCCCCCGCGCATCCCGCAAAGGCAGAGGTGTTTCTAACATTTAGCTCAGTTGTAGCTCAGTTGGTAGAGCATGGCGCTTGCAACGCAAGGGTTGTGGGTTCGATTCCCACGGGGGGCCAGTATGAAAAATGTATGCACTCACTAACTGTAAGTCGCTCTGGATAAGAGCGTCTGCTAAATAATGTAAATGTAAAATGACAGCAAATTTCAATTTATGTTTTCATCTTTTGAGCTTCTAGTCATGAAATCTATGCAGCCTACTCAATCACTTTATATAGCTACTGTTTACAGGCCTCCTGGGCTGTATACAGCATTCCTCACTGAGTTCCTTGAATTCCTATTCCTATTCACATGGAGAAGTCCACAGACCCACTCCAGAAGGCATCATCGACTCAGTGGGTTTTGTCCAACATGTCTTGGGACCTACGCATTGCCACAATCATACCCTCGATCTAGTTTTGTCCCGTGGAATAGATATTGTGGATGTAAATGTTTTTCCTCATAATCAAATCAAATTGTATTTGACACATGCGCCGAATACAACAGGTGTAGACATTACAGTGAAATGCTTACTTACAGCCCTTAACCAACAATGCATGTATTTTTTAATAAAAAAGTTAAATAAAACAACAACAACAAAAAAATGTTGAGAAAAAAAGAGCAGAAGTAAAATAAAATAACAGTAGGGAGGCTATATACAGGGGGGTACCGGTGCAGAGTCAATGTGCGGGGGCACCGGCTAGTTGAGGTAGCTGAGGTAATATGTACATGTGGGTAGAGTTAAAGTGACTATGCATAAATAATTAACAGTGTAGCAGCAGCGTAAAAAGATGGGGTAGGTGTGCAAATAGTCCGGGTAGCCATGATTAGCTGTTCAGGAGTCTTAGCTGTTGAGAAGCCTTTTGGACCTATCCTGGGCTATCGGACCACCATCTTATTACGTTTGCAATCGCAATAAATAATTAGCTCAGACCCCAACCAAGCTGTAGCATAAATTCTCAGACAACCCAAAGATTTCTAGATGCCCTTCTAGAATCCCTCCACTTACCCAAAGGACACTGGAGTACAAAAATCTGTTAACCACCTAACCGAGGATCTAAACTTAAACTTGCGTAATACCCTAGATGCAGTCACATCGTTAAAAACAAAAAACATTTGTCACAAGAAACTAGCTCCCTGGTATACAGAAAATACCTGGGCCCTGAAGCAAGCTTCCAGAAAATTGGAACAGAAATGGTGCTCCACCAAATTGGAAGTCTTCCGACTGGCTTGCAATATCGAAAAACCCTCACTGCTGCTCAAATAGCCTACTTTTCCAACCTGGTTGAGGAGAATAAAAACAATCCTACATTAATTTTTTATACTGTCACAAAGCTAACAAAAAAGCAGCATTCCCCAAGTGAGGCTGGACTTCACTTCAGCAGTGATGAATTCATGAACTTCTTCTACGAAAAGATCATGATCATTAGAAAGCAAATTACGGACTCCTCTTTGAATATGTGTATTTCTCCAAAACTCAATTGTCCTGAGTCTGCACAGAACTGCCAGGACCTCTGATCAATGGAGACACTCAAGTTTTTAAATCCTGTATCTCTCGACACATTCACGAAAATAGTAATGGCCTCTAAACCTTCCAGCTGTCTACTGGACCCTATTCCAACCAAACTACTGAAAGAGCTACTTCCTTTGCTTGGCCCTCCTATGCTGAAAATAATAAATGGCTCCCTATCCTCCGGATGTGTACCAAACTCACTAAAAGTGCCAGTAATAAAGCCTCTTCTGAAAAAGCAAAACCTTGTCCTGGAGAATGTAAAAAAGATTGGCCTATATCGAATCTCCCATTCCTTTCAAACATTTTAGAAAAAGCTGTTGCTCAGCAACTCACTGCCTTCCTGAAGACATGTGTACGAAACGTTCCAGTCTGGTTTTAGACCCCATCACTGAGACCGCACTCGTGAAGGTGGTAAATTACATTTTAATGGCATCAGGCCAAGGCTCTGCATCTGTCCTCGTGCTCCTAGACCTTAGTGCCGCTTTTGACAACATCGATCATCACCACATTCTTTTGGAGAGATTGGAAACCCTAATTGGTCTACACGGGCTCAGATCTTATCTGTCGGAAATATATAATTTCATCTCTGAAAAATCTATAGTAAGTTTCGGTGTTCCTCAAGGTTCCGTTTTAGGACCACTATTGTTTTCAATTCAGTGGCCTTGTGACTAGATTGGAAGGTTGGGAGATTGATCCTCGGCCGAGTCATACCAAAGACTGCAAAAATGGGACCTGATGCGTCTCTGCTTGGCACTCAGCATTAAGGAGATAGATTGGGGGTAAGGCCATGAGATAGACTAGCATTCTGTTCAGGGGCTGTACTTGTACATCGAACTGCCTCACACTACAGAAACAGGAGATTGGCTCCTGCTCCTATAAGCTTTTACAGCTCGCACAAGCCAAGGCTCGTGCAAGGCTAATTATTGTTTTCACTATATATTCTACCTCTTGGGAATGTCATTCAGAAACACAATGTCAACTGCTATGCAGATGACACACAGCTGTACATTTTGATGAAAATGGTGAAGACCTAAATATTCCTACCCTGGAAGCCCGTGTTTCAGACATAAGTAAGTGGATGGCAGCAGATGTTTTACTTTTAAACTCGGACAAAACAGAGATGCTAGTTCTAGGCCCCAAGAAACAAAGAGATCTGCTGTTTGATCTGACAATTAATCTTGATGGTTGTACAGTCGTCTCAAATAAAACTGAAGGACCTCAGCGTTACTCTGGAGCCTGATCTCTCTTTTGGATGAACACATCAATTATTTTTCAAGAGCCTCTTTTTTCCATCTTCGTAACATTGGAAAAATCTGAAATGTTTTGTCCAAATATGATGCAGAAAAGCGAATCCATGCTTTTGTCCCTTCAAGATTACATTTAACATGTAAGTCATTTAGCAGACACTCTTATCCAGAGCGACTTACAAATTGGTACATTCAATTTAGGATAGCCAGTGGGACAACCACCCTATTTTTTGTTTTTATTTTATGGGGGGGTGGGGGAGGGGGGGGTATAAGGATTACTGTTATATTATTCCAGGTATTCCTTAAAGAGGTAGGGTCTCCGGAAGGCAGTCAGTGACTCCTCTGTCCGAGCTTGTTCCACCATTGGGGTGTCAGAGCAGCGAATAGCTTTGACTGGGCTGAGCGGGAACTGTGCTTCCGTAGAGGTAGGGGGGCTATCAGGCCAGAGGTGGATGAACGTAGTGCCCTCGTTTGGGTGTAGGATCAGAGCCTGAAGGTAAGGAGGTGCCGTTCCCCTCACAGCTCCGTAGGCAAGCACCATGGTTTTGTAGTAGATGCGAGCTTTAACTGGAAGCCAGTGGAGTGTGCGGAGGAGCGGGGTGACATGAGAGAACTTGGGAAGGTTGAACACCAGACGGGCTGCAGCGTTCTGGATAAGTTGTAGGGGTTTAATGGCACAGGCAGGGAGCCCAGCCAACAGCGAGTTGCAGTAAACCAGACTGGAGATGACAAGTGCCTGGATTAGGACCTGTGCCGCTTCCTGTGTAAGGCAGGGTCGTACTCTCCGAATGTTGTAGAGCATGAAGCATCTTCAATGCTCTTACTGAGGGAAGGAGGTTGTTGGCCAAGATCTTGCGATACATGGCCACATCCATCCTCCCCTCAATACGGTGCAGTCGTCCTGTCCCCTTTGCAGAAAAGCATCACCAAAGAATGATGTTTCCACCTCCATGCTTCACGGTTGGGATGGTGTTCTTTGCTGTTGTACTCATCCTTCTTCTTCCTCCAAACACGGCGAGTGGAGTTTAGACCAAAAAGCTCTATTTTTGTCTCATCAGACCACATGACCTTCTCCCATTCCTCCTCTGGATCATCCAGATGGTCATTGGTAAACATCAGACGGGCCTGGACATGCGCTGGCTTGAGCAGGGGGACCTTGCGTGTGCTGCAGGATTATAATCCATGACGGCGTAGTGTGTTACTAATGGTTTTCTTTGAGACTGTGGTCCCAACTCTCTTCAGGTCATTGACCAGGTCCTGCCATGTAGTTATGGGCTGATCCCTCACCTTCCTCATGATCATTGATGCCCCACGAGGTGAGCTCTTTCATGGAGCCCCAGACCGAGGGTGATTGACCGTCATCTTGAACTTCTTCCATTTTCTAATAATTGCGCCAACAGTTGTTGCCTTCTTACCAAGCTGCTTGCCTATTTTCCTGTAGCCCATCCCAGCCTTGTGCAGGTCTACAATTTTATCCCTGATGTCCTTACACAGCTCTCTGGTCTTGGCCATTGTGGAGAGGTTGGAGTCTATTTGATTTAGTGTGTGGACAGGTGTCTTTTATACAGGTAACGAGTTCAAACAGGTGCAGTTAATACAGGTAATGAGTGGAGAACAGGAGGGCTTCTTAAAGAAAACTAACAGGTCTGTGAGAGCCGGAATTGTTGCTGGTTGGTAGGTGATCAAATACTTATGTCATGCAATAAAATGCAAATTAATTACTTAAAAATCATACAATGTGATTTTCTGGATTTTTGTTTTAGATTCCGTCTCTCACAGTTGAAGTGTACCTATGATAAAAATTACAGACCTCTACATGCTTTGTAAGTAGGAAAACCTGCAAAATCGGCAGTGTATCAAATACTTGTTCTCCCCACTGTACATAAGAGGAAAGAAGAATGCATGATCAAGAGGGGATATATAGAGAGCAGTTTCTTTGTGAGGTATCTCTGCCTGAAAATACATGATCTAAGTGATTGATAGTTGGTTTTCAGTAGTCATAAAAGTATGCCTTATTTACGTTGAATTACTAAAATAGTGATTTTGTCAGACAGCATAGACAGCAGCTCTATAGAGATTACTTGAAATGAAAATAATAAAGTCATCAAATAAAACTAATGGAATATACAATTGAAATATTTTATTAAAGTAATAACTGATGGTTAATAAGTGATAGGAGTCTTGGGAAGTCACTACCATCATGGGACTTTTATTAATTGTTTTATTCTGTGTTCTTACAGCAGCGTTCCCCAAACACTGCCCTGGGATCTTTTTTTAGACCAGGGGAAAATTTTTTCACATAAAAACATTTTATCGGAATAAAAAATACTAGTCTTGGCCTACCGAGTGGTGCAGCGGTCTAAGGCACTGCATTGCATTGATGGGAGATAGAAGGAGATGTCACATTGGATATGCAGCCGGCTGACTCTGCAGAGACAGGAGAGGGTAGTGAGCTGTGAACTATGTATGCAAGGTAAATTGGCCTGGGTAAATTATGGATCGACAGTACTTTAAGGGGTAGTTCACACAAAATGTGAAGTTCTTAAAGGGATAGTTCACTCAAAATGACATTGGTTTCCTTACCTTGGAAGCAGTCTACAGACAACGACAGAGTGCAATCCATGCTTAGGTTGTTTTTACCTAGCCACTTTCACCAACTGCTAACTTTAGCTTCCAACTATTTTCAGGCCCTGACCAAATTGGTTAGCCTTTTTTAACTTGCCAATTCAAGGCTTTTCAACCACAACTATGGTAGTTTTTGGATGGTCTGTCCTATAAGTTTGAACTCGTATTGTAATCCGAGAGTGCCACTTTTGCCTTTGTCCCATTTTATACTTGGTTTTGGCAGTTATCCATCGGAAATCAGAGTCAGAGTGAGAGAGAGTTGGAGTGATAAAGCTATAGCTGTGTGATTCCAGGAGGAGCCACTCAAGATAACCTCATCCTCATCAAATATTTAAAGAATAAAGGAGTACTTAAATGTCAGAGGGAATACTGTGGGATTTACTGTAAGGAGTGGGAAATAGTTGCTAATTATCTAACTAAATGAAAGGAAAAGTTCATAGAAAACGTTTATTTACTGTTTAACGGATGCCCCTCTTCAGATTTCTCAAAAATACAAAACTCATTTAAATAAGAGTAGCAAAAAGAATGTCCTCAACCATCCAGTAGATACACAAACACCTCTCGGATTATGGAAAACGAACTGTGCCTCAGACCCGGCCAGAATATGGTTTATAATGATGCTATCCCACTTTTGATACCAATGGGGTCGCTACGTTGATACCTTGATGAGGTCGCTACGTTTTGAATATAGTATTTTTACACATTTAATTTATTTTATTTGATCGCCTTTCAAATAATCAAATCCATTAAACAGTTAATCAAGTTTGTATGGCATAAGTTTCAGATTAGACTTTTACCTTTAGACACTCCAATTTGATCAACACTGCCAGCATGCTACATTATGCATCAAAGCAGCATGGATTGCACAATACAGTGCCTTGCAAAAGTATTCATCCCCCTTGGCGTTTTTCCTATTTTGTTGCATTAAAACCGGTAATTTAAATAGATTTTTATTTGGATTTCATGTAATGGGCATACACAAAAGAGTCCAAATTGGTGAAGTGAAATGAAAAAAATAACTTATTTCAAAAAATTCTAGAAAATAAATAACGGAAAAGTGGTGCGTGCATATGTATTCACCCCCTTTGCTATGAAGCCCCTAAATAAGATCTGGTGCAACCAATTACCTTCAGAAGTCACATAATTAGTTAAATAAAGTCCATATGTCTGCAATCTAAGTGTCACATGATCTCAGTATATAAACACATGTTCTGAAAGGCCCCAGTGTCTGCAACACCACTAAGCAAGGGCCACCACTAAGCAAGGGGCACCACCAAGCAAGCGGCACCATGAAGACCAAGGAGCTCTCCAAACTGGTCAGGGACAAAGTTGTGGAGAAGTCCAGATCAGGGCTGGGTTATAAAAAACTATCAGAAACTTTGAACATCCCACGGAGCACCATTAAATCCATTATTAAAAAATGGAAAGAATATGGCACCACAACAAACCTGCCAAGAGAGGGCCGCCCACGAAAACTCACGGACCAGGCAAGGAGGGCATTCATCAGAGAGGCAACAAAGAGACCAAAGATAACCCTGAAGGAGCTGCAAAGCTCCACAGCGGAGATTGGAGTATTTGTCCATAGGACCACTTTAAGCCGTACACTCCACAGAGCTGGGCTTTACGGAAGAGTGGCCAGAAAAAAGCCATTGCTTAAAGAAAAAAATAACCAAACACGTTTGGTGTTCGCCAAAAGGCATGTGGGAGACTCCCCAAACATATGGAAGAAGGTACTCTGGTCAGATGAGACTACAATTGAGCTTTTTGGCCATCAAGGAAAATGTCTGGCGCAAACCCAACACCTCTCATCACCCCGAGAACACCATCCCCATAGTGAAGCATGGTGGTGGCAGCATCATGCTGTGGGGATGTTTCTTGAGGGAAACCTGTTTCATTCTTCCAGAGATTTGAGACTGGGACGGAGGTTCACCTTCCAGCAGTACAATGACCCTAAGCATACTGCTAAAGCAATACTCGAGTGGTTTAAGGGGAAACATTTAAATGTCTTGGAATGGCCTAGTCAAAGCCCAGACCTCAATCCAAATGAGAATATGTGGTATGACTTAAAGATTGCTGTACACCAGCAAAATCCATCCAACTTGAAGGAGCTGGAGCAGTTTTGCCTTGAATGGGCAAAAATCCGTGGCTAGATGTGCCAAGCTTATAGAAACATACCCCAAGAGACTTGCAGCTGTAATTGCTGCAAAAGGTGGCTCTACAAAGTATTGACTTTGGGGGGGGTGAATAGTTATGTACACTCAAGTTGTCCGTTTTTTGTCTTATTTCTTGTTTGTTTCACCCCCAAAAATATGTTTTAATAAATTTTAATTCCAGGTTGTAAGGCAACAAAATAGGAAAAATGCCTAGGGGGGTAAATATTTTCGCAAGCCACTGTATCTCAATAAAATATATGATTACAAAACCTGAATCTATAGTCTAATGTCTTTCCTTATGAACAGCTTTGGTCAAGCTGAAAGAAAATGTCTGTAGACTCCAACGTTGTTATTTTGGGGTGTTTTATGAATATAAAGAATTGGATACTTCTTCAAGACCTGTGAATACAATACATTTTATGGAGCTTTGAGGGGAAAGCATAAAGCCCTGCTTGTTAGCCGAGATGTTGTTGGATTCGGTCGTGGGTGAGTCACTGGGGTTGTATAACAGAGGCAGATCTTCTGACAGACACAGCTTTTGCTTCCGCCCCAAATGTAATTAAGCCCAATATCTAGTCGTCTCGCTCTTATATCATTACCGTCCATGTGGATCATTTGGACGTGCTTAGTTATTACTTACCAGCTCCTAAATATAGCTCTCCCATGGCAGCTAGGTTGTTGAGATGGTCAACAGGCACTTCACAGCAGCCAGCTGTACGTTGTTCTAACACACCACTCTGTCAGGGAGACTTAATGTGGAAATTATGTTATTTTCCCTGAAAGATTTACTCAATCAAAGATCTTGTAGAATAGCGAACAGCGTTTAATGCTAGTTATTTTTCTTTCAACCAGAGACCGCCTCGACGACATTGAGCCCCCCAGTAAATTAATATTAGCCCCATACCAGTCACACTACTGAAGCTCGATGGGTTGAGACACTTAAGAGAAAGCTGTGGTTGAGATAACATTTAGTAGGGTGCTATGTTTCTTTTTCTTCTGCTGCTGTATTTACATGTTGGTTTTTATATATTTTCAGGCACCTTTTTGTTTTGAGCATCTAGGACACTTAGCAGCTAGTAAATTGTATTTCAGTCTTTATCAAAACATGTCATTGTGGTAACTCAATGTTACAAATTAAGCCTTTTCCTATATTTTAGCAGAATCACCCGAAAACCAGGCGCACCACTTTCAGCATTAGGAGCCCTCTTCTTTTCCAATCCCATCCTTCTCCATTGCCTCCGAATTATCCTTTTGTTGTCATTTTTGATCAAATCCAGTCTTGTCTGGGAAGGATTGAGAGCCCTGCAAGAGTCAGAGTTCCATAGAATGAATCATGTCAATCAAAGGTCACTGGAGCAGCACATACCACACCATATCACTACAATGAAGTTAATTAACAAAATCATACAGATACGCAGGACGGATCCTCATCCATCTTTCACAACTATGTGTCGTTCTATATAAAAATGTATCTAACTGAACAGAATGCACACATCACAATGACCAACAACAATGTGGTGGACCTGGACCACCAATCTGTACTTTATGATTGTTCATTTTTACAATCTGGACCTATGTGCCAATAGCTTTGGCATGGACCATTATACTGTATATGCACAGAGGGCACATATATGCAGTATGCTTGAGCCCTACTCCGACGGCCTTATTTAAGGGACCACCTACAAGGAATCTTGAGCACCCTTCTCTGATTTGTGTTAAGAAGGTGCTTGCAAGGCCACACAGCTAAATCCCATTGAGTGGGCCATAAAACGGTGATAGTAGACAGGTCTGTTGGAGTATAAGGTGATGAGGTGGGATTGCAATCTCATCAAAAGGTGGTTGTCTGTGACAACCATGAATCTGGATAGGGGACTAGTTTCCTTGGGAAAAATCTACTCTGGAGAAAACAGAGAAGAGAAATTCCAAACAGGAATATTCCAGTCATTACATTGAACAAATACATAAGAATCAATTTGAAAATCAACATTTTAGTTTTACCACATGCAAAAAATCTCAATCTCAATTAATGTTAGGGATTATTAGTTGTTGACCTTTAAGATTTTGCCTTGTTGACCAAATATTTGTTAATTTGGCTGGTAAGCAGACAAATTATGATAACCACGCAATTGGATAAGAATAGAAACTGCTGTATTTCTATCCACATGATAGCAGCAGAATGTATTTAATGTCCAAGTATCGGTGGAAATGGGTTTACATATTTTAAACCCACTCGCTCAGCACATACATTTTCCACAACAAAACCAGTCATAATGTAACACTACTTTGAAATATTGGCCACACAAAACATTGGTTAAAAAAACATTATTGCAAAAAACTTTGCATCCACAGTCTCATGAATAAAAGAAAAAAGAAAATGTTTATTCAGTGCCTCTACGAAATGATACAGCACATACTGGTTACAAAAATAATGAATATCCACAGGTTCATACTGGTTCAGTCAAGAAACAACAGTAGCACTATAGCCAAGATAGCCTCAGAAATTCATCAACACGAGGATACTTACTACAAAGTGTCTTAATAAAATATATCTGGGTTTCCTCAACCATCACAGTCAGCAGTCACTCCAATAGAGATTAGCACCAAATTGAACTCAAAACATTTTCAAACCCCAATGGTAGGTTATTATCAACAGGATTTTAATTTATTTTTAATAACAGCAAAATTGACCCTTCCATCAAATTTGTCTCTGCATCTGCTTTACGGTTATGAAAGACCTTGTAACTTGCGTCTTGGATATGAGTATGATGAATTTAGTGTAGGCTATGCCCAATGAGGACGTATAAAACATAATGTTCACCAAATGTAAAATGGTAACTAGACATATACAGTAAACGTCTACAGATGTAGGATCTTAATTTGAACCAGTTTGCAACAGCAGAAAAAGTATCCTGCAGCAACAGGAAATGTGAATTATGTGAATTATAATTAATGGCAATTTCTGTAGGGGTTGATACATTTTTTGAAAGGGCAAATCAAGTCTGAAATTTCAAACTTTAGAAGCTTTTTAAAACTTAAATACACTACAAGTTTGCATTTCCTGCTGTGAACGAAAGTTCTCAGCAACATAGAGTGATCAAATTAAGATCCTACATCTGTGGAATGTGGAATTGAAAGAAATCATATTTATAATCACATTTTACATATTTGTGACCTGGTATATAACATTATAGTAATTAGTAATTTTTATTCTAAGAGTCATCATATCTTATCTTAGTTTTATTTACTTATTTTTATTTTTTAAAGTATCTTGACATCAAAGCACAATCTCTTTTGACATGCATTTCAAAAACCACACACTCATTTTTACAACGTACAGTTTTCCATATTAGGTTAGGAAACTCACCCTCACCTGTGTAAGTGTATGAAATAGTCTGTGAAAAAGTGCTGACTACAATATGGATTAGGGCATTTTTCATGTGTTGTTACTATTGTAAATCAAATTGTGTGTTCTAACATAACTTCATTTAAAAATAAATATCTATTATCTTCTTTAATTCTTAAAATATCATTTAAAAGGTTACTGTACCCTTTAGTAAACTACAAGCCTTAAATGAAATGAAAATAAAACAAACAAACATTTGGAAAATGGTACATTAAAATGGTTGAATATACCACATTTAAAGACAGATTCAAAAGTAAAATTGATAAAATCAGAAATGCTAATAAAACTCAAAACAGACATATCATATACAAACATATTTTTTTACGCATACAATAAAAAAATGCTGCCGCAGTTAGCTTCTCTTCTCTTGTTCAACCCCTTAGAAAATATGTGCCAATGCCCCGAGAAAAAGGCAAACACCTCTCTGTTCGACCCGTCTCTTTGGCATTATGGAAGGGATAGAGAAGACAATGGGAAGCTTCTCTGCCAGGCAAGCGCTGCAGACCCAGTTCGAAATATGTCATATTTTTAGGGGCGGAGGGAGGAGGAATGGGCTTGTTTGGACACTTGTAATGCGTTTACTAGGACCAAAGTGACAGGGATGGTTTTTACAATTATTTTTTGGAGTGTGAGAGATAGCTATTCTCGATACACAGCACTATGTAGGAGCTAGAGCAGCTGCTGGGCGACTGTTGTAGGAGCTGGCCGGACTGCAGTGAGGATGCTAGGCCTGTCACTGCGCGGTCTCCTGCCCTCCATGTCTCGCAGTAGTTGTCAGTTTGGCGGTGACCCTCGCTGCTAGAGCCGTGCCAGACCATTTTTTCAGGCCTGAAGGGAAACAAATCGGAATTAATTATGTTAATCACCTCAAGTACTTCACCTTATTAGACTAATTTTATAAAAAATCTATCCAGTTAACAGTGATAATACAGTGCCTTCATGACACTGTTATAAGCAGTATGGCATAAGCCCTGGCATATCATACATACATAGACTACCACTTAGGCTACCACACTTTATAACAAAGGAATTTTGCTTATGACGACACTCATTATGACTAATGAGAAAGTAACTATTTGCCATAATAAGAACGATACTGCACGATTAGATTAAAAAAATTGCAGATTCTCTATAACAGCCTAATAGAGAATGTCCCATCTGTTAGGGTGCTGTTTACATTGATAAATTAAGCAGCTTTACATGTGTATAATTTAAGGTTAGACCATACAGTGTTAAAAGGTATTCAACTCTATTAGAGTCAAACATTTCACAGTGTTAAAAGGTGGTAAACTATTAGAATAAAAATAATGACTCTGGTGGAATAGATGTTTAACACTTTACACCATTGAGAATGAATGCAACAATAACAAGTGTTTGCATTTACATAAACTCTTTGAAAGTGTTAAAAAGCAAACACTTTAGGAAGTGTAACATTTACTCTGTGTAGTATGATAATATAGACATTTTTTTAAAGTTACATTTAAGGCAGAGGGATATGGACCAGTATTCAAACTGTTGTAAGGTTTAGGATACTGTTAGATGACGTCCACCACAAGATATCGCTCTGATTCAAAGAATGCTGCTCAGGACTGCTTCTCTGACCAAACGTATTTTGCCCAGGGCAACTGGCTGTTGATAGCAATCTAGTAGCTTGGCTTGCTAGCAAGCTTTTCTCTGACTAGCTCATAGAGCTGCAGCGTGCGGCGATTGCAAGCTAGCTGGTCAGTTAGTATAATCTAAATGTTGTTAGCTAGCTATTTGTATGTTATCTTGGATTATGTACACAGAGCTGTCAATGCTAGTTTAGCAAAAACGTAAGTTAAAAAACTTGCGTAGCTAGCTAGCTATGTACCACCTTACATCTTTAAGTTATAACATTGGCAAACTTACCAAATTACGAAGAAGCAAATGGGACAAGATAACTCACTCAGAATAGTTTTACAATAGTTTGAAGAACTCAACAACAACTCAGAATAGTTTGAACAACTCACTGTAGCTAGCTAGCCAGCTACAGGGACTTTAATGCATTAGATGCACTTTGTAGAGTTAACACTATTAGAGTTAATGTAACACTGGAGATGTTACTGTGTAGCTGTGTCTGAGAGGCCACCACTCACCATGCACTGTCCCTAAGGATATCTCTGCCATCAAAGGAGTAGATTGGTGCATTTTCCTTCATCCTGCCCCCAGTCTTACTGAACATAGACTCCCAGCTATTAAACAGCACTTGATCCTAAAGAGAGAGAGCATATATGTTCGTCAGCAAGAGAAACAAGGTTAAAATGAAAACCCATGGCAGCATTTCATTACTTATTTCATTACTGGAATTTCATGAAAAGCTAATGAATAGGTTGCTTCACTAAACTCAATGTAAATTTGGTGTCAGAAGTGGGATCCCACAGTCTATACTTGTGCTTTCAGTAGTATGTTTACACACCTTCAGGTTTATGATGGGGAGGCTGTCTCTGTCGGACTTGCGAACTATGCTGTAGAGGTCCTGGAGCTTGGAGGACAAGAAAGCCCTGAAGGTGCCCTTCAGACCCACAGCACGAGCCTGCTGGAAACACAGGAAGTCTGAACCACGAATGCCCCGCATGTTGCCCACTTGGGGCATGTTCAGGGCGATCAGGTGGAGCTGAGCAGAAAAGAGAGATGAGTTATAAAAACAGCTCAGCTTAGGTCTACACACACTATTTAGATGAGACCATTTGATACATACATACTTTCTGGGAAGGCACATTAAATGATGATAAAGGTACTCACTCCTGGCCCTGATGTGTGCAAGTGACTGGCAGGCTGGGGAACAGGAAGGGGAACGGGTCTTCGCTGGGGGGTGACCGGGTATCGGCTTTCGGGCTGAACGGGATACCTGTTCTCAGGCTGCACATGGCTGTAGCGGCCATCTGTTTGAGGGGGGTACCTAGTGTCAGTCTGAGGGGGGTATCTGGGGTCGTACTGAGGGGGGTATCTGGGGTTGGGGTTGTGGTTGTCGGGTTTGGCAGGCCTGGGGATCTCCACGGGCTTGCGAGGAGGAGGCTCGATGGGGTGGGTGGCGGTACCGCCTAGGGAGAAGTGTTCAGCTCCATTGTTGGCCGAGTGATCCTGAGACTGGGGGTAGTTGACAACAGCGGGAGGCTGGACTGCCGCTACTTCGTTGTCCTGGAGATTAAGATCTTTATTTATTTGACATGAAAAGTAATCCTTGATTTTATGACTTTGTTCCCTCAAATATATCAATAGCTATTAATTAAATAAGTTGATACATTTTTATATTGATAGAAGAACTTACCAGATCTCTGTAGAAGGGACTGTAGTCACCGAGCTGGAAAACAATAAGAATACGCATACATTTTTTGCTGAGTTTGTGTTTTTCTAAGTTTCTTTTGGTCTGCACTTCAACTTTTTGAATGTGCGTCTCCAGCTCCTTCCTACCTTATGAACACATTTCTCACATGAAGAAAAATTAATGACTCTACCAGGACTTGTTTGAATCCATCGCGGACTCGGATGTAGAGATCTGTTTTGTCAACAATGTAGATGAGGGTGCCCTCCGACTGGCGTCTTGCAGTAGCAATCATGGTGTCGTATGACCTCAAAACTGTCACCTGGGGAGACCAGTACATATTATTGTACATAAACAAGACTGCATGCATCAAATCAGACAAATAACCAGATAATCCTATTAGTTATGATGAATACATTAACTTTTGACCATAAAAAAACCCAATGCAAAATACAGTACACCTTTACAATCGTTGCATCTGTTTTTTTTATGAGGTCAATCCACTGAATTCACTTAACTGAATACAGCAGTCTGGTTTATGGTACATATACAGTGCCTTCAGAAAGTATTCATACCCCTGGACCTATTCCACATTTTGTTGTGTTACAGCCTGAAGTGAGTGAAAATGGATTAGATAGATTTTTTTCACACCCATTTACACACAATACCCCATAATGACAAAGTGAAAGCATGTTTTTAGACATTTTTGCAAATTTATTGAAAATGAAATACAGAAATATCTAATTTACCTAAGTATTCACACCCCTGAGTGAATACTTTGTAGAAGCACCTTTGGCAGCGATTACACCTGTGAGTCTTACTGGATACGTCTATAAGAGCTTTCCACACCTGGATTGTGCAATACAGGGCACATTATTTTCAAAATTCTTCAAGCTCTGTCAAATTGGTTGTTGATCATTGCTAGACAACCATTTTTTAAGTCAAAACTGTAACTCGGCCATTCAGGAACATTCACTGTCTTCTTGGTAAGCAACTCCTGTGTAGGTTTGGCCTTGTGTTTTAGGTTATTGTCCTGCTGAAAGGTGGATTAATCTCCCAATGTCTGGTGGAAAGCAGACTGAACCAGGTTTTCCTCAATATTTAGCTTGTGCTTAGCGCCATTCCGTTTCTTTATTATCCTGAAAAACTCACCAGTCCTTAACGATTACAAGCATACCCATATCATGATGCAGCCACCACTATGCTTGAAAATATGGAGAGTGGTACTCAGTAATGTGTTGTATTGGATTTGCCCTAAACATAACACTTTGTGACATAACACTATAATAAAGTTAATTGCTTTGACACATTTTCTTTTTGCAAACAGGACACATGTTTTGGAATATTTTTTATTCTGTACAGGCTTCCTTCTTTTCACTCTGTCAATTAGGTTAGTATTGTGGTGTAACTGCAATGTTGTTGATCCATCCTCAGTTTTCTCCTATCACAGCCATTAAACTCTGTAACTTGGCCTCATGGTGAAATCCCTGAGCGGTTTCCTTCCTCTCTGGCAACTGAGATAGGAAGGACGCCTGTATCTTTGTAGTGACTGGGTGTACTGATACACCATCCGAAGTGTAATTAATAACTTCACCATGCTCAAAGGGATATTTAATATCTTCTTTTTTTTTTTACCTATCGACCAATAGGTGCCCTTCTTTGCGAGGCATTGGAAAACCTCCCTGATCTTTGTGGTTGAATCTTTGTATGAAATTCACTGTTCGACTGAGGGACCTTATAGATACAGTGCATTCGGGAAAGTATTCAGACCCCTTTACTTTTTCCACATTTTGTTACGTTACAAAAATGGATAAAATTATAATTTTCCCTCAATCTACACACAACACCCCATAATGACAAAGCAAAAATAGGTTTTTAGAAATTTTTGCAAATGTATTAAAAATAAAAAACTGAAATACCTTATTTCCAAATATATATTTGCTGCTTTTCCGCCATTCTGATGTAGAATTTCTTGTGTGTTTTGGATCATTGTCTTGCTGCATGACCCAGCTTCGCCAGACCTAATGGGACCCATGTTGTCCAAAAAATTCAACTTTTGAGTAATCTGTCCATAGAACATTCTTCCAGGAGTCTTGACGAGTATTGACAGGTGCTTCCAGGTGTGTTTTGGCAAACTTGAGTCAACTTTTTGAATAACATGGGTCCCGTTATGTCTGGCGAAAACCAAACACTGCATTCCACAGTAAGAACCTCATACCAATGGTCAGGCATGGTGGTGGTAGTGTGACGGTTTGGGGATGCTTTGCTGCCTTAGGACCTGGACGACTTTCCATCATTAAAGGAACCATGAATTCTGCTCTGTATCAGAGAATTCTAAAGGAGAATGTCAGGCCTGTCCATGAGCTGAACCTGAAGCGCAGCTGGGTCATGCAGCAAGACAAAGATCCAAAACACACAAGCAATTCTACATCAGAATGGCTGAAAAGCAACAAATATAACGTTTTGGAATTGCCTAGACAAAGTCCAGACCTAAACCCAATAGAAATGTTGTAGCAGAACCTGAAATGAGCAGTTCATGCTCGAAAACCCACAAATGTTGCTGAGTTAAAGCAGTTCTGCATAGAAGTGGGCCAAAATTCTTCCACAGCGATGCGAGAGACTGATCAACCACTACAAGAAAGTCTTTGGTGCAGTCATTGCAGCTAAAGGGGGGCGCAACCAGTTATTGAGTGTAAGGGGGCAATTACTTTTTTCACTCAGGGGAATCGGGTGTTGCATAACTTTGCTAATTAAATGTATTAAATAAGTTTAGCGAATTGTTTTTAAAAATTATATGAGCAAATTTGGAACGGTAATCCAGACAAAATTAAACGGTCCTATTTATTTCATGAATATGAATTCGGACGGCAGAAATGATTACAAATTAAAGCATTAGACCTCTCACCAAAGGCTTCTGTCATACAAAAGTTAAATCCGAACTGGTTTTCTAGCAGATTAGTAAGAATGTCTCACCCCTTGTTCAAGAATGGCCTTTTTCCCTTTATTCAGATTACAATCTCTCACTTTCGGTTATTTGAAAATGAAATATCGCTATTTTTAAAACAAGCCATAGAAAGTTGGTTGCAATTTCAGTTTAATCCACCACAAAAGACAGAACAATTATAACAAAAAATATTATGGTTAAACTCAAATATACTAATTGATTTTTAAAAAACATAGTTTTAGGATTTTCTTTTTTTTTAGGTATAATCTTTGTAAATTATATCATAAATAGGACTGGTGGAGTTAGGTCACATACGCAGCTAACAAAAATATATGGAAATGTCTGCTCTACCCAAAATTACAACCAACTAATTGCAGCATTACCGCAAAAATGGAAGAGGCAAGTAGAAGAGGGAAAACGTAAGGAGCTTGTCTGTCGGCCCTGCATTAAGGACCAAAATTGGTTAAAGAAAATTGTGATAAATGAAAGTATACCAGTTTAACTTAAGGAACAAAAAATTGACAGATGTGCCATATACAGTGCCTTCGGAAAGTATTCAGACCCCTTCACTTTTTCCACATTTTCTTACGCTACAGCCTTATTCTAAAATGGATTAAATAAAACATTTTCCTCAGCAATCTACACAATACCCTATAATGACAAAGCAAAAACGGGTTTTTAGAATTTTTTGTAAAATTATTAAATATTAAAAACAGAAAAACCTTATTTATATAAGTATTCAGACCCTTTGCTATGAGACTCGAAATTGAGCTCATGTGCATCCTGTTACCATTGATCATCGTTGAGATGTTTCTACAAATTGATTGGACTCCACCTGTGGTGAATTCAATTGATTGGACATGATTTGGAAAGGCACACACCTGTCTATATAAGGATAAGAGCGTCTGCTAAATGACAAAAATGTAAATGTAAATGTCCCACAGTTGAGAGTGCATGTCAGAGTTAAAATCAAGCCATTAGGTTGAAGGAATTGTCCGTAGAGCTCCGAGACAGGATTGTGTCGAGGCACAGATCTGGGGAAGGGTACCAAAAAATTTCTGCAGAATTGAAGGTCCCATATTGTTTTCTCAATGTCAACCAAACGAAGGAGCTGATCCTGGACTTCAGCACGCCCCTATACACATCAATGGGACCACAGTGGAGAAGGTGGAAAGCTTCAAGTTCCTCGGTGTACACATCACTGACAATCTGAAATGGTCCACCCACACAGACAGTGTAGTGAAGGAGCAAGAGCGGTCTGATGAAACCAAGATTGAACTCTTTGGCCTGAAACCTGGCAGCATCCCTACGGTGAAGCATGGTGGTGGCAGAATCATGCTGTGGGGATGTTTTTCAGTAGCAGGGACTAGGAGACTAGTCAGGATCGAGGGAAAGATGAACGGAGCAAAGTACAGAGTCCTTGATGAAAACCTGCTCCAGAGCTCTCAGGACCTCAGACTGGGACGAAGTTTCACCTTCCAACAGGACAATGACCCTAAGCACACAGCCAAGACAATGCAGAAGTGGATTTGTGTAGCTTAGTTGGTAGAGCATGGCGTTTGCAACGCCAGGGTTGTGGGTTTGATTCCCACGGTGGGCCAGTATGAAAAAAAATAACTAAGTCGCTCTGGATAAGAGCGTCTGCTAAATGACTAAAATGTAAAAATGTAAATTTGGGACATGTCTCTGAATGTCCTTGAGTGGCCCAGCCAGAGCCCGGACTTAAACCTGATCGAACATCTCTGGAGAGACCTGAAAATAGCTGTGCAGCAACGCTCCCCATCCAACCTGAGAGAGCTTGAGAGGATCTGCAGAGAAGAATGGGAGAAACTCCCCAAATACAGGTGTGCCAAGCTTGTAGCGTCATACCCAATAAGACTCAAGGCTATAATCGCTGCCAAAGGTGCTTCAAGAAAGTACTGAGTAAAGGGTCTCAATACTTATGTAAATGTAATATTTCAGTTTTTATAACAAATAAAAAATAAACTGTTTTTGCTTTGTCATTATGGGGTATTGTGTGTAGATTGATGAGGGGGAAAAATAAGGCTGTAACCTAACAAAATGTGGAAAAAATAAAGGGGTCTGAATACTTTCCGAAGGCACTGTAGATTGCTAAATAGTTGGGAAGAGATTTTCATACCTATTCAATGGCACATGGCTTATGAAATGACGCCGGATTCAAAATTTGTATTATACAAAATTCTTGCAACCAATAGAACCTACTGTCAAGTTACCATGTTAGCTAGCTAGGTAACGTGAATGAAAAATATTGTTTGTTATCAAACCAATAATTAGAGACTCAGGATTAGTGTAAAATGGCCCACGACATGTTTAGTGAAATTATATAAAATGCGTGTGAATCCCGATAGAAAGAAAAAAAGTCATCTCCAGAAATATGTTTTTAACCGTTTAGGCTAGAGACGAGAACTTTATTTTTCTGTAGCTCTACGGAGATGCCTTTTTTTCTATCTATAGGGATTCTCAACCATTTTATATAATTTCACAAACCATGTGGTAGGCCGTGTCGCGGGCCTTTTTAAACTAATCCCGGGTTGCTACTTATTGGTTTGATAAACAACGTTGTTCAGTCATGTTACCTAGCTAGCTAACCTGTTAACTAGACAGTTGGTCTAGGCAAATTTGATTGCCACAGGAATATAGGAAAAGGGTCTTTCAGCATGCCTGTCGTGAAATGGTGCTCGATTTTACCTCTCTGGCACTCAGAGGCTGCATGACAGTGAACTTGCAAAGTCTACTCAGATTGGCCTGTACTCTTGGTTATAAAAGGCGATGAAATTATACAATGTTTCAACCTTGCTCGCTCTGCGCGGTGCTCCAATGTAACACATGTACAAATCTTACAACAGAAGACGCATCAGGGTCTGCATCCCCGCTCACCATCACAGCTAAATTATATTTTAAAAACGAATGGAGGAATAGATGCGCATGAACAGTGGATGGAGAGAAGCAGGTGAGTGAGGGTTGGTAGGGGATGCGGCTGGCTGATTACAGCTGCCACACATGATATGCGCATGAAAGTGAAGTGGATATTATTGGACCTGCGCATACAAGAGACTAGTGGCTGTTGCTTAAATTCAACTGAATTTATAAACAAAACTGTCTTTATAAACATTTTAGAACAGCTGCCAGCAGGTTCTTTAGATCGGTAGGGCTGAAAAATGTGGTAGTATCATATGGAACAGTACTAAGGTATTGGTATCATAAGTATCATGACGTTTTGGTACCGTGATATTACCGTGGTACTGGTATACCGTGCAACACTAATAGAAATGTTGTGTTATTTGTTCACTCAGTGTAAAAAAATATGCAAATATAAAGAAAATCAGAAAGGGGGCAAATACTGTATGTCAGACCGTGGGATGACCACTTACCCCTGAGGTGTGACCAGGAGTTCCAGGTGGTCCAGCAGGTCCGGGGGGACCAGGAATATTGATGGCTGTGATGAAGAAATAAAGAAATGATGATGATATGATATACACTGAGTGTACAAAACATTAGGAACAACTTCCTAATCTTGAGTTGCACCCCTTTTTGCCCCCAGAACAGCCTCAATTCGTCGGGGCATGGACTCTACAAGGTGTCGAAAGTGTTTCACAGGGATTGTGTCAAATTGGCTGGATGTCCTTTGGGTGGTGGACCATTCTTGATACACACAGGAAACTGTTGAGCGTGAAAAACCCAGCAGCGTTACAGTTCTTGACACAAACCGGTGCGCCTGGCACCTACTACCATACAACATTCAAAGGCACTTAAATATTTTGTCTTGCCCATTCACCCTCAATGGCAAACATACACAATCCATGTCTCAATTGCCTCAAGGCTTATTAATCCTTCTTTAACCTGTCTCCTCCCCTTCATCTACACTGAATGAAGTGGATTTAACAAGTGACATCCATAAGGGATCATAGCTTTCACCTGGATTCACCTTGTCAGTCTATGTCATGGAAAGAGCAGGTGTTCCTAATGTTTTGTACACTCAGTGTAGTTGCTTTTCACAGCGTCAAGCACGTGGTGTACCTCTCTCCAACCCACCACCAATGTAAAATTTACCTTGGGAGTATACCCTATTGAAGACTATTGTGACATTGTGTTTGTCACTGGTTAGGAAACTCACAGTGGTTAGGTCTATAGGCCCCTGGTAGTGAGGGGGACCCTGGGGGCCCGGGAGGACCTGGTGGGCCTGGGATTCCTGGACGACCGTCGTAGCCGATCCCTGGGGAGCCTGGTGGGCCCTGGGGACCAGGGAGGCCCATGATGGAATCTCCCTTTGGACCCTGTGATATTTTTTGTTGTTGAAAATAACGTTTAACTTTACTTATGCCCCATTCATTATAAGGCTCTCTTTCCATTTTTGTTAGCAAGACATGACAGATATTGTAAGGTGTCTTAATGACTGATATCAGGTTTTGATAAGTTCCTTTAAACATGCATTTTATGTCCTCTCAATTTCGTACCATAAGTCCTTGGTTTCCAGGGGGTCCTGGTGGGCCTTGTTGTCCTCTAAAATGGGGGTCATAATACCCACCACTTGGCTCTCCCTTCTCCCCCTTCACTCCTGAATCCCCGCGCTCTCCTTTCAGGTCATTCTGCAAAGACAAACAGCTATTAACGCTCTGTCCTGGCAACCTTACCCATCTTCTTAAGCATGATAGCATTATGTAGGTATGGGATAATAGCATTTCACTTCTTGTTAGGTTTTAGGTTAATTGAAGATGAGAGTGCGGAATCTGGACTGGCAGTAGAGTGCTCTTTACACCAAATCAGAGTGGTGAAGAACTATCTAAGGCTAGATTGAAAATTAATCAGCAATGTAGTGGAGGGTAACTGTTTGTAAACGCTGTTTATGCACCTCTTTATTCTGTGAATATCTTTTAACGACCTGTTCCGCCAAATTTGTGCTTTTTCCATGAACGTTTACGCCATCTAAACCAGTGTTCCAACATTTACAATCCTACTATTTTAGCTATTAAATCCCTGTATGTAATGCATACTGTAGTACTATTAATGGTAATACTGTACCTTGAATGTGAGTATGTCTAAGTTAGAGGCCACACCTGGAAATAAAATACAAAATATCACGATAAGCATAAAGGTTGAATTGTAGCCTTAAGATAAAACCAGGTGGTTGTTATTATCCCTGTGCTGTATTGAGACATAAAAGTCTTACCTGGCGTTCCTGGGAGACCTTGAGCTCCGTGATCACCTTTCTCCCCCTTTGTCGCTACAAAAAACAGTGAACATGTGAAGAATATACAGTTTAGAAAATAAATACGGAAACATTTTCATTGGAAATAAATCTAATTTGTATCACTGTATTGTGATGGTTGTATGCACTACCCATGCCCAATGGCAGTCAAATGTAACTTTTTATGGGCTAATGGAATGGTTAGCCTTACATTAAAACAGAATGGATTTCGAAGTCTAAATTAAACCTTGACAGCGCTATTTGATGTTCCAGTTTTTATCAGTAAATTCCCCCAAATCTAGGTGCTTTTTATGAAACCATTGGCCTAATCTCTTGACAGTAGGTTGATCATGAATCCCTCTTTCTTCAATAGCTGAATCAAATTGAAGGTTGATGGGGAACTGTTTATGTCTCTTTAAAGAATAAAAACTGTCTCTTCATTTTCAACTCCTCATTTTGTTGACTGCTGGGTATGCTCATGTGTCAAATTTAATCCTCTGTCTTCATGATGTATTACGTTTGACGTAAAAACAACAAATCATTGTCAGCATACCAGGATAAATCCTTGAGGCGTCATATCCCTGCAACAAATGGGAAATTACACATTAAAGTATTTTCCAGTATTTTGCACACAAACATGATATCTTGTTTCTTATTCCTAGATGAAGATGGCATTATATACTTTTTTGTGGCCAATGGCATCGATGGTACATGATCTTCAGGGTTGTGTTCATTAGGGCATGCACTGGAAAATGAAAATGATTGTTTCTTATTGGACAAGTAAAAGTTGTCCCTCCCTGTGTCAGTCTGTTTTCTTCCATTTGGTGCTGAATGAACACAACCCTGGTTTTGGGAATAAGGATTCTGATAAACTCACGTTGAAGCGGTCCACAGGCAAAGCTGGTCCGGCTGGTCCTGGGGGCCCAGGTGGGCCTGGGACACCCTGAAAAGAGATGACATTAGACAGTGCACTTCCATTGTATTGTAAACCGGCCCAGTGCATTGTTATATGCACATGTCACACTTACTGGGTAGCCAAATCCGGCTCCTGTGGATGGCTCTCCTTTTTCACCCTTGTATCCGTTTACACCAGGACGACCCTGTAGGAAACAGACATGGACAGTTAGATACTACACAGGCCTTACACAAGAAGCATTCACTAGAGATAATAAAAGCAGTAATAACAATTACAAGAGATAATACTAGTAGTAGTAGTAGTAGTAGTAGTAGTAGTAGTAGTAGTTGTAGTTGTTGTAGCATTCCGTATATCGATACTTTCCTAACTTACTTTCCATAATTACACACAAACTGGCAATAGATGTTATGTACATTTTGACTTATTCCATACCTGTTCAAGGCAAGGAAACATCTGTACCTCTTAAGTCGATGTCACAAGAAGCAATCTGGACGCAATTTATGTTGCTTGCAACAAAGCTGCATCTGGGTAGCTCTATGTCTCCCCTCCAAAGTTCCCTGCAACTTAGTTGCATTGCATCACAAGAGACAGAAAACAATCCTATTTTGCGCAACTTACTGCATTCAATATCCAATCAGTGAGCAGAAAAAAGCTTAGATGATTCGTGATATCGTTCCAATTAGAACTCCGGCCCAGTTGTCATGTCAACACAGCTGTCAGTGCAGCTGCAAATCGCGACAAAAAATACATGCCAAATGGGAAATGTATGAACCAGGAGTGTCAAACATAGGGCCCGCGGGAATGAACTTAATATACTTTTAAATGACTAAAACCAAATCATAACTGTGTTGAATTGATAATGGACCTACATTAATACAGTTTCTTGACAGTGTCCAGCTCGCTAATAATCACCGAAATGAAAGCTAGACAGTCAGGGAACATAGAACATTTCCAAATCCAAAAGACCGAATGTGGCCGTGGGGGCAAAATGAGTTTGACACCCCTGGTATAAACAATTCTAGACACGCTGGCTAGTCGTGGTTTATGTACAGTATATGGTCTGGCAGTCAATAAAGGTAATTTTATAAGTGAACACAGACATTTCTCTGTTCAGTTTTAACTGAAAATGTCTAACATGAACTGCATTAGCTAGCTCGTCGCTAGCTTGGCTAGATTGCTAGCTTTAGATTATGTCACTTGCAATTTGCATCTGCAACAGAAATTGCGTCCAAATTGCTTTGTGTGACACTACTACTGTCACGCTACTGAGCCCCTACTGTAATTGTAAAGTTATAAATTTAGCTCCAGTACTTACAGGTCTTCCGGGCATTCCAAATTCACCCTTTATCCCAGAAGGTCCATACGGCCCCTGCACAAACAACACATCACTCATATGTGACAAAAACACATTCACTAGAAACATTTTTATCCATTCGACAGGGGTGGGTTTTTATATTGTCAAACTTTCTTTATTGCAACAAATTATGATGGAAACTGTTTTTTCTTTAAATTAATGATGATTCCCGAATCATTTAGAAGGTACGTGATGTCACTGAGTAACTATAAAGCTCCACATTTAATTCTAAATGCCTGAATTGCATGCAAAATCAATTTTTTCAACTATAAAAATAATGTTTCTTTGCAGGACAAGGATTGTCCTGACTTTCAAGAATGCCAGAATTGCTTCACCTTGCTTTTCTGGTTGACTGGCAAGTTTCACCATCCAATTATTTCAGATCTACAGGAGTGCAAGTTTCACCATGGCATGGACCGTGGCAATAAGTTGGCACATGACAATTATTAGAATATGGCAAATATGTAAGGGATAATCAACGAGGGGCTATGCGTTCTATGGAAAATAATGAATGACGTGGAAGGTGTGTGGAACTCACCTTCCACGGAACTGCATTATTTTCCAGAGAACGCATAGAGCCCCTAGTTGATTATCCCTTTTCTACCATGGCTATAATTTAACAAATTTGTTCAACTGTGTTCAACATCCACTGAAGTAGCTAGCAAGTTTACTAGATAGCTACAGTAGTTTATTTGGTAACCAAACATACTTTCTAGTTTAGCTAACCAAACCATCAGTCCTAGCTTGCCATTATGAAAATCGAATTCAACAATGCCAATAATGTTTTAAATTCGACTTTTACTTTCAAAAGCAGCTCAAACATAGAACCTGTAAGAATGAACTATAGCCATTGAATTCTACCATGCTGATATACTGTGCATTATAGGGAAATAATGCACACTCTAGAATGCCCTTCAAGTCAATCAGAAACTACTATTCAACAATGCCATGGTATAATTAAGCAATAAGGCACCATCAATATATCACAGCTAAGGACTGTTCTTAAGCACGTCACAACGCGGAGTGCCTGGATACAGCCCTTAGCCATGGTATATTGGCCATATACCACAAACCCCTGAGGTGCCTTACTGCTATTAAAAACAGGTTACCAACATAATTAGTAGTTTTGTGTCATACCTGTGTTATATTGTCTGATATACCACAGCTTTCAACCAATCAGCATCCAGGAGCCAAACTACCCGGTTTATAATATTATATTATTGCATTTGAAACATGCTGGCTTTCGCTAGCTATACCTAAGAGATGAAACGTATATGTAGGAGGGCATATAGCCTGTCGGCAATTTAGTAATGTGCAATTTGCCGCTATTTGCCTTTTTAGATGTGACATCATTACGTCCAGCTGTTTTTATCGACACAAGATAGTTCAATTGAAATGCACCCTAGCAGGAAATTGCCAAATCCATTTTCTATGCAAACTTTTTAAACGTCGACAACAAAATCACTGGACAAGTTAATGGATTGATATACATGGCAGCTCAATTTATTTAAGGTAGACTCAGCAATATGTGTTTACCACGAAGCACAGGGCTACTTCGGACACAAACTAAGACTGCATGAAGCGAGTGGTTGCACATGTCAGCATTTGCTGTCATGTAGCTATCCCCTTGCAGAAGAGAGACGTGAACTGTCGTGCACATGCAAAGATGCTCAACAGTATCTGTGTTGGTGCTGACAAGTGCAGACTCTTGCCTCACACTCTCTCTTGACAATATCTCTGGCCCTACTGTTGCTCAATGGGGCCGTGGTCCCACCCATTCAGGACATCTACACAAAACGGTGCCTGAGGAAGTCCCGCAGTATCGTCAAGGATCCCACACATCCCAGCCACTGACTGTTCACTCCCTTACAGTCTGGCAGATGGTATAGGAGCATCTGGTCTTGGACCAACAGGCTCAGAGACAGTTTCTATCCACAAGCCATCAGACTGCTGAACACTTGAACTGGACTGACTACCCTCACTGACTCTCTGCACCTTAGCACACATGCACACACACACCCAAACATACACACACACACACATCCACACTCATACTACACACAAATCACAACTGCTGCTACTAGACGTTTATTTATTTATTATTGCTAAATACTGCCCAACTTAACTAGTTGCTCTCCAAACCCCCCTTCCCCGAAACACGTGTAAATATTGTACTATAAATTGTTGAGTGCCTTCCTGTATTTATACGTCTGCTAAATGTTTTATTCTATTCTACTGAGCCATTTACCTTTTATTCTAATTTTTTATTATTGTTGTTGCATTATCGAAAGGGAACCTGCAAGTAAGCCTTTCATTGGACGGTGTATCCTGTTCATACGACTAATAAAACTTGAAACTCGTGACCACGTCATATCGCTGAGTCTCAGTTTAATTTAAGGCAGCTTCAAATGGTAAAACCGTAATGTAAAGTAATAAGCCTAGAAGTACTTACAGGAGGCCCGACGGGTCCAGCAGGTCCTCTGTCGCCCTACAGAAGATGGAGAGTTGGTGTTTAATGAGGCCAACAGCCAGATAAGACAGAGCCAAACAGAAGTCAATATTGAGATGCTCACCTTCTCACCCGACAATCCTCCCAGGTACAAAGGACTCCCATCAGGCCCAATGATTAAGCCAGGCTCGCCCTTCTCGCCCTGAGAAGAGATACACATAAGAAAAGCAGTTAATTTGTTAACCCCCACAGAAGAAACACTTGCTGGGAATGGGCCTTATATAGTGGTACACTGTAGCACTAATGACGGGGCTATGTTGCTGTGCGGTCACATCACTGACCTTGACTCCATAACCGGGCTGGCCTGGGTCTCCCATGTTGCCCTTTGGTCCAATAGGGCCCTTTTAGAACATACAACAAGTTCCAAATGTGCTGTTAATCACACATCAAACTAGCACTGATGCTTGGTTTATTTAGTCCTTCAGTGCAAATATACACCACACTATGACATCTACATGTGTTAGAACACAACGTTAGAAGAACTGTAGGAAGACAATGTTAAGCGACCTGTAGGATAACATTAGGAAACTCAATGCTTACAGGGAATCCAGCTTGGCCAGGTAGACCAGCTCCACCCTACAGAAAAGAAAAGGAGAGACAACATAACATATGTTTAAATGATATATCCCTTTTTCATGACTGGTTAAGTAAGGCCACACATCGTTCCAAATATTTGGTAGGGATGTATACCCATTAAGTCAAATCAATATTTTGTGGTAGTGTGAAGGATTTCCACTATCTCCCCCTACAGAATAATTTTCCAATCACCTCAATTCTCTAAGGACATGACTCATTACCAGGATTTCATTGCATGATATGTCTCAATAGGTTTTGCAACATAATAACATTTGTTTTCTATAAGAACATTAATAAAATATCTCGATGAAGGAATAATGTTATTTATGAAAATGACACAGCCCCTTGGGAAAACTACTGCAAATGGTATTTCTTAAATGTGGGTTGTGAAATTGTAGCTTTCACCTAATATACAGTACCAGTCAAAAGTTTGGACACACCTACTCAATCCAGGGTTTTCCTTTATTCTTACTATTTTCTACATTCTAGAATAACAGTGAAGACATCAAAACTATGAAATAACACGTGCGGAATCAAAAAAGTGTTCAACAAATCAAAATATATTTTATATTTGAGATTCTTCAAAGTAGCCACCCTTTGACTTGATGAGAGCTTTGCACACTCATGGCATTCCCTCAACCAGCTTCATGAGGTAGTCACCTAAAATGCATTTCAATTAACAGGTGTGCCTTGTTAAAAGTTAATTTGTCGAATGTCTTCCTTCTTAATGCGTTTGAGCATTAAGGGGGGGGGGGGGGGGGGGTGCAAACTCAGACTTTGCGGGGTGTTCAGAGAAACTGCACTACGCCAGTGATAGCGTTATATATTAATTACATAGAGCACCTCCTCCCAGCTACCCACTGCACTGAGGCTAGGAAACACTGTCACCACCGATAAATCTACGATAATCGAGAATTTCAATAAGCATTTTGCTACGGCTGGTCATGCTTTCCACCTGGCTACCCCTACCCCGGCCACAAGCTCTGCACCCTCCGCTGCAACTTGCCTATGCCCCCCCCCCCCCCCGCTTCTCCTTCACCCAAGTTCAGAGAGCTGATGTCCTGAAAGAGCTGCAAAATCTGGACCCCTACAAATCGGCTGGGCTAGACAATCTGGACCCTTTATTTCTAAAATTAGCTGCCGAAATTGTCGCAACCCCTATTACTAGCCTGTTCAACCTCTCTTTCGTATCGTCTGAGATCCACAGAGATTGGAAAGCTGCCGCGGTCATCCCCCTCTTCAAAGGGGGTGACACTCTAGATCCAAACTGTTACAGACCTATTTCCATCCTGCCCTGCCTTTCGAAAGTATTTGAAACCCAAGTTAACAAACAGATCACCGACCATTTTGAATCCCACCGTACCTACTCCGCTATGCAATCTGGTTTCCGAGCTGGTCATGGGTGCACCTCAGCCACGCTCAAGGTCCTAAACGATATAATAACCGTGATCGATAAAAGACAGTACTGTGCAGCCGTCTTCAACGACCTGGCCAAGACTTTTGACTCTGTCAATCACCGCATTCATATTGGCAGACTAAATAGCCTTGGTTTCTCAAATGACTGCCTCACCTTGTTCACCAACTACTTCTCAGATAGAGTTCAATGTGTCAAATCGGAGGGCCTGTTGTCTGGACATCTGGCAGTCTATTGGGGGTGCCACAGGGTTCAATTCTCGGGCCGACTCTATTCTCTGTGTATATCAATGATGTCGCTCTTGCTGCTGGTGACTCAGATCCACCTCTACGCAGACGACACCATTTTGTATACATCTGACCCTTCATTGGACACTGTGTTAACAAACCTCCAAACGAGCTTCAATGCCATACAACACTCCTTCTGTGGCCTCCAACTGCTCTTAAATGCTAGTAAAACTAAATGCATGCTCTTCAATCGAACGCTGCTTGCACCCGCCAGCCCGCCAGCCCGACTAGACTCACTACTCTCGGCGGGTCTGAGAATATGTGGACTACTACAAATACCTAGGTGTCTGGTTAGACCATAAACTCTCCTTCCAGACTCACATTAAGCATCTCCAATCCAAAGTTCAATCTAGAATTGGCTTCCTATTTCGCAACAAAGCCTCCTTCACTCATGCTGCTAAATATGCCCTCATAAAACTGACTATCCAACCGATCCTTGACTTTGGCGATGTAATTTACAAAATAGCTTCCTTCACTCTACTCAGCAAATTGGATGTAGTATATCACAGTGCCATCCGTTTTGTCACCAAAGCCCCATATACTACCCACCATTGTGACCTGTACGCTCTCGTTGGCTGGTCCTCAGTACATATTCGTTGCCAAACTCACTGGCTCCAGGTCATCTATAAATCACTTCTAGGCAAATCCCTGCCTTATCTTAGCTCATTGATCAACATAGCAACACCCACCCGTAGTTTGCGCTCCAGCAGGTATATCTCACTGGTCATCCCCAAAGCCAACACCTCCTTTGGCCGCCTTTCCTTCCAGTTCTCTGCTGCAAATGACTGGAACGAACTGCAAAAATCTCTGAAGCTGGAGACACTTATCTTCCTCACTATCTTTAAGCATCAGTTGTCAGAGCAGCTTACTGATCACAGCACCTGTACACAGCCCATCTGTAATTAGCCCACCCAACTACCTCATCCCCATATTGTTATTTACATTGTTATTTATTTTGCTCATTTGCACCCCAGTATCTCTATTTGCACATCATCTTCTGCACATATATCACTCCAGTGTTAATACTAAATTGTAATTATTTTTGCACTATGGCCTATTTATTGCCTTACCTCCATAACGTACTACATTTGCACACACTGTATATAGATTTTCTATTGTGTTATTGACTGTACGTTTTGTTTATTCCATATGTAACTCTGTGTTGTTGTTGTTTTTATCGCACTGCTTTGCTTTATCTTGGCCAGGTCGCAGCTCTAAATGAGAACTTGTTCTCAACTGGTTTACCTGGTTAAATAAAGGTGGAAAAATAAAAACATACAACAAATGGAAACAGATGGTTACTGCCATCTCCATAGAGGTGTAGCCTAATCTTTGTTATAAATGCTACACTTCCATAGTATAATGACGACCATATACAGGGGTTGTATTCATTAAGGTCCATTTTGCAACGGAAAACAAAATGACTCTCTTACTGGACAAGTTCAGGTAGTCCCTTCCTATTTCGGTCTGTTTTCTTCCATTTGGTGCGAATGACCATGACCCAGGGTTTCAAGTAGTGATGTGCACCGATATGGAAAATCTTTATCGATATCAGTTGTTTTTTTCCGAAACCGATACATCGGCTTGAATAAATAAGATTGGAACTGTGTAGACTTCACTTTCACAGCTTTAGTGTCCAGACAACTTCCAGCTGATTGACCATTGGGCATGTGTGAATGATCTGGGAACCTACCCAATCAGTTTGAATACAATGGGAAGTCCGTTGATGGCCCATCAGCAGGCAGTTAAGTATGCTAAATTGAGAGTCTGCGAGAGGATTTTGTGCCTGGCATGTGTACAGTGAGGGGAAAAAGTATTTGATCCCCTGGTGATTTTGTATGTTTTCCCACTGACAAATAAATTATCAGTCTTTAATTTTAATGGTAGGTTTATTTGAACAGTGAGAGACAGAATAACTACAAAAAAATCCAGAAAAACGCATGTCAAAAATTTTATACATGTATTTGCATTTTAATGAGGGAAAGAAGTATTTGACCCCCTCTCAATCAGAAAGATTTCTGGCTCCCAGGTGTCTTTTATACAGGTAACGAGCTGAGATTAGGAGCACACTCTTAAAGGGAGTGCTGCTAATCTCAATTTGTTACCTGTATAAAAGACACCTGTCCACAGAAGCAATCAATCAATCAGATTCCAAACTCTCCACCATAGCCAAGACCAAAGAGCTCTCCAAGGATGTCAGGGACAAGATTGTAGACCTACACAAGGCTGGAATGGGCTACAAGACCAAGACCATCGCCAAGCAGCTTGGTGAGAAGGAGACAACAGTTGGTGCGATTGTCCCTGACATCCTTGGAGAGCTCTTGGGTCTTGGCCATGGTGGAGAGTTTGGAATCTGATTGATTGACTACTTCTGTGGACAGGTTTCTTTTATACAGGTAACAAGCTGAGATTAGGAGCACTCCCTATAAGAGCGTGCTCCTTATCTCAGCTCTTAACCTGTATAAAAGACACCTGGGAGCAAGAAATATTTCTCATTGAGAGGGGGTCAAATACTTATTTCCCTCATTAAAATGCAAATCAATTTATAACATTTTGTACATGCGTTTTTCTGGATTTTTTTGTTGTTATTCTGTCTCTCACTGTTCAATAAACCCACCATTACAATTATAGACTGATCATTTCTTTGTCAGTGGGCAAACGTACAAAATCACCAGGGGATCAAATACTTTTTTCCCTCACTGTATAGAAGGTACTCTGGTCAGATGAGACTAAAATTGAACTTTTTGGCCATCAAGGAAAACGCTATGTCTAGCGCAAACCCAAAACCTCTCATCACCCCGAGAACACCATCCCCACAGTGAAGCATGGTGGTGGCAGCATCATGCTGTGGGGATGTTTTTCATCGGCAGGGACTGGGTAACTGGTCAGAATTTACGGAATGCTGGATGGCACTAATTCCAGCAGGACAATGACCCTAAGCATACTGCTAAAGCAACACTCGAGTGGTTTAAGGGGAAACATTTAAATGTATTGGAATGGCCTAGTCAAAGCCAAGACCTCAATCCAATTGAGAATCTGTGGTATGATTTAAAGGTTGCTGTACACCAGCGGAACCAATCCAACGTGAAGGAGCTGGAGCAGTTTTGCCTTGAAGAATGGGCAAAAATCCCAGTGGCCAGATGTGCCAAGCCTATAGAGACATACCCCAAGAGACTTGCAGCTGTAATTGCTGCAAATGGTGGCTCTACAAAGTATTGACTTTGGGCGGGGGTTGATAATTATGCACGCCCAAGTTTTATGTTTGTTTCACACAAAAAAAGAGAGGGGTTGTTTCGGGAGGAGGCCTTACGCTGCTGGAGGTCTGGTAGATTATTTGTCCTGGTGGGCCGGGTGGACCTGGTGGCCCAGGCTGTCCGTTTCCATCGCGACCAGTTTCACCCTAAAAAACAGACCGAAGAGAACATCAACCTTTTGTGACAAAGAAATGCTGGCACGGATTCCATATGCTTCATGGGAGTGGGTGGAAGTTGCCCCTAATAACTGACACTGGGTCAGAGATTTTCTCATCCTCCTGATGGTTAATTGCTAAACACATTGATTTCCTGGTAGGTAGTTCCATTTTTGGTACACTATATAAGTGTTACATTTTCTTGCTTTAGGCATGTAATTGAACTTTTATTATGTCCCTTGAATTACATTTTAATTATAGGAAAATGTGAAAATACTCACTCTTTCTCCTCTGTCCCCCTTTTGTCCCTGGAAAATGAAAGGGGAACCAAAAAGAAAAACATCCAGTTGAAGTCGGAAGTTTACATACACTTAGGTTGGAGTCATTAAAACTTGTTTTTCAACCACTCCACAAATTTCTTGTTAACACATTATAGTTTTGGCAAGTCCGTTAGGACATCTACTTCGTGCATGACAAGTAATTTTTCCAACAATTGTTTACAGACAGATTATTTCACTTATAATTCATTGTATCACAATTCCAGTGGGTCAGAAGTTTACATACACTAAGTTGACTGTGCCTTTAAATTCCAGAAAATTCCAGAAAATGATGTCATGGCTTTAGAAGCTTCTGATAGGCTAATTTACATAATTTGAGTCAATTGGAGGTGTACCTGTGGATGTATTTCAAGGCCTACCTTCACACTCAGTGCCTCTTTGCTTGACATCATGGGAAAAGCAAAATAAATCAGCCAAGACCTCAGAAAAAGAATTGTAGACCTCCACAAGTCTGGTTCATCCTTGGGAGCAATTTCCAAACGCCTGAAGGTACCACGTTCATCTGTACAAAACAATAGTACGCAAGTATAAACACCATGGGATCACGCAGCCGTCATACCGCTCAGGAAGGAGACGCGTTCTGTCTCCTAGAGATGAACGTACTTTGGTGCGAAAAGTGCAAATCAATCCCAGAACAACAGCAAAAGGACCTTGTGAAGATGCTGGAAGAAACAGGTACAAAAGTATCTATATCCACAGGAAAATGAGTCCTATATCGACAGAACCTGAAAGGCCGCTCAGCAAGGAAGAAGCCACTGCTCCAAAACCGCCATAAAAAAGACAGACTATGGTTTGCAACTGCACATGGGGACAAAGATCGTACTTTTTGGAGAAATGTCCTCTGGTCTGATGAAACAAAAATAGAACTGTTTGGCCATAATGACCATCGTTATGTTTGGAGGAAAAAGGGGGTCCTTGCAAGCCGAAGAACACCATCCCAACCGTGAAGCACGTGGGTGGCAGCATTATACTGTGGGGGTGCTTTTTTGCAGGAGGGACTGGTGCACTTCACAAAAGAATGGCATCACAAGGAAGGAAAATTATGTTGATATATTGAAGCAACATCTCAAGACATCAGTCAGGAAGTTAAAGCTTGGTCGCAAATGGGTCTTCCAAATGGACAATGACCCCAAGCATACTTCCGAAGTTTTGGCAAAATGGCTTAAGGACAAAAAGTAAAGATATTGGAGTGGCCATCACAAAGCCCTGACCTCAATCCTATAGAACATTTGTGGGCAGAACTGAAAAAGCATGTGCGAGCAAGGAGGCCTACAAACCTGACTCAGTTACACCAGCTCTGTCAGGAGGAATGGGCCAACATTTACCCAACTTACTGTGGGAAGCTTGTGGAAGGCTACCCGAAACGTTTGACCCAAGTTAATCAATTTAAAGGCAATGCTACCAAATACTAATTGAGTGTATGTAAACTTCTGACCCACTGGGAATGTGATGAAAGAAAGAAAAGCTTAAATAAATCACTCTCTACTATTATTCTGACATTTCACATTCTTAAAATAAAGAGGTGATCCTTATTGACCTAAGACAGGATATTTTTACTTGGATTAAATGTCAGGAATTGTGAAAAACGGAGTTTAAATGTATTTGGCTAAGGTGCATGTAAACCTCCGACTTCAACTGTACATTTGTGAGAAAAAGTCCATTATTTAGAAAAATTATGTCTATAAAAAATTCTATTTCAGTTCCTTCTCTGAGCTGACTTGCTGAAGATTGAACCCCAACCTTGTCCCCCACTTTGATTTTTAATCGTTGTATTTGTGTGCAAGAACAGATAAAATCTAGACAGGCTTTAATTTTCAGCACAGCTGCACTACAAACCAGTCACATGTAATCAACTAATCATGACCTTCAGTCTGGAGCAGATATGTTAGTGTAGGGCTGGAACAAAACCTTGCTCAACCAGCAGGTCTCCAGGACCTGAATTGGTGTTCCCAGATAGCTAGCTAACGCTAACTACATGACTCATAACCCTTATGTAGATATTGTGAGGTGGGTGAAGGGAAGCAGGTTCTGACATACATTAGGTCCAGGGAAACCGTCCAACCCTGGTCGGCCATCTCTTCCTTGTAGTCCTTCACTTCCCTTCTCGCCAGGAATACCAGGGAAACCAGACTTGCCCTATCGAGTGAAATACAAGCCACTAGTTAAATTGAAACTGATCACATAAGAGGAGGAATTCATGTAAGAATATTGAGATGGATTGCATTGTATTGGTTTGTCTAAACTTTTTATTTAACGATTTGTATTTTTTCTTGACGAAATGATATGAATTTAAACCAAAGTGAAGCTCATACCGGTAGGCCAGGGATGCCAGCAGGACCCTGAAAGTGAACAGAAAAAAAGCACAATCAGTGAGAGAATCTATTAAAATGTCAGAATCAAACATACAGTATATATTGGATCTAAAAATGAATGCCAGCTGCAGAGGACACCCACCTGTCGCCCCTCTGGCCCTCTGGCTCCAGGAACCCCATTGGCCACTCCCACACCAGAGCCTTCCATGTCGTCCTTCACACATAGCGAAAGGAAGGAAGGAGAGAGAGATAGAGACAGAAAGAAAAAGATAGAGAGAGAAACAAAGGGAGAGAGAGAGACCGAGACAGAGGTCATGAGCTCATGAACTTTTTCCAAAAACTCTAGAATTAGAGTGCGATAAACCAGATTTTTTTCACATGGACTTACTCAGGAAACTACCCTTTACAACAGAATCTTCAATCCAAATAGAAACTTCAAGCGTACAACCTTGAATTTGGACAAAAATATCTGGAAATTATTCTTATTACCAAAAACTGCCAAGGACTACCCAGCAAAACAACAACCAGCAGAAAAAGCACAGACAAAACCTAGAAATACCACCAAACCTACAACTGAGTGAGTAGATGTTCAATCTGTAGCTACTTCCAAGGCCAAGAAGTAAAAGAAAGATGTTAAAATAATCTCTAGATATACAGTGCCTTGCAAAATTATTCATCCCCCTTGGCGTTTTTCCTATTTTGTTGCATTATAACCTGTAATTTAAATTGATTTTTATTTGGATTTAATGTAATGGACATACACAAAATAGTCCAAATTGGTGAAGTGAAATGAAATAATTACCTTGTTAAATAAAATACAAAAAGAAAAATAACGGAAAAGTGGTACGTGCATATGTATTCACCCCCTTTGCTATGAAGCCCCTAAATAAGGTCTGGTGCAACCAATTACCTTCAGAAGTCACATCATTAGTTAGATTGCACAAAGGTGGACTTTATTTAAGTGTCACATGATCTGTCACATGATCTCAGTGTATATATACACCTGTTCTGAAAGGCCCCAGAGTCTGCAAAACCACTAAGGAAGGGGCACCACCAAGCAAGCTGCACCATGAAGACCAAGGAGCTCTCCAAACAGGTCAGGGACAAACTTGTGGAGAAGTACAGATCAGGGTTGGGTTATAACAAAACATCAGAAACTTTGAACATCCCATGGAGCACCATTAAATCCATTATAAAAAATGGAAAGAATATGGCACCACAACAAACCTGCCAAGAGAGGGCCGCCCACCAAACTCACGGACCAGGCAAGGAGGGCATTCATCAGAGGGGCAACAAAGAGACCAAAGATAACCCTGAAGGAGCTGCAAAGCTCCACAGCGGAGATTGGAGTATCTGTCCATAGGACCACTTTAAGCCGTTCACTCCACAGAGCTGGGCTTTATGGAAGAGTGGCCAGGAAAAAGCCATTGCTTAAAGAAAACGCTATGTCTGGCGCAAACCCAACACCTCTCATCACCCCGAGAACACCATCCACAGTGAAGCATGGTGGTGGCAGCATCATGCTGTGGGGATCTTTTTCATCGCCAGGGACTGGGAAACTGGTCTGAATTGAAGGAATGATGGATGGTGCTAAATACAGGGAAATTCTTGAGGGAAACCTGTTTCAGTCTTCCAGAGATTTGAGACTGGGACGGAGGTTCACCTTCCAGCAGGACAATGCTAAAGCAACACTTGAGTGGTTTAAGGGCATGGGGGGTGAATACTTTCGCAAGCCACTGTATTACTATAAGATATCTTACTATATGAAGACTCAAATGCTTAGTTAGGACAGGCCAGACGTCCCGGCAGCAACTTCCATTTTCACCTTGAATACAACAATGCCAGCAGAGCACCAAAGCCTCCCCACCCAAATGAAGAGCCCTCACACCCCTATGCAGAGGCCATCAAAGTGCAGTTCCCCACAGAAAACAAATATCATGCATGTAAAAAGTACAAAGATAAGCTCCTCAAAGAAAATCCAGAGACAATATTTTCTGACTGTTACAAGAATGGGACGTAAGCAACCTCATCTTCCACACAGACCAGCCCCTGGCATGGCACAGGGCAATAAGAGCACACTACCCCTCTGTCAAGAGAGAGGGTATTAATCCAGGGTGGAAACCCAGAATACTGCACATTGAGGACACGAGACAGTCTGTGTCAACCTGTTCAAGTCTGGAATGGTAATGGTGAGGGGAAACCTCAAAACTTTTCAGCCGGCCTTTTACAGGATCAAAGAGAAAGTACAGTATGAGAAGCTCACCCCTGGTGACGACCCCCCCATCCCGAACAAGTCGGATCACACCCCATCCTCAAACAGCCCCACAGACAAGCAACCCCAAGAGGAGAGTCAGCCCCCACAGCACTGAGCAGACCCAGATCCCAGAACAGCACTGCTCCTGCATTATTATGAAGGATACATTCACCCACCCGGTGGATGAGCTGGTAGAGCTCAAACAGTAATTAAACACATTACAGACCACAACAGACCTGCACAACAACACCCCCTCAACCAGACCCAGAGAGCAGAAGATGGAGAGAGACGTGTCTGCACTCTGGACTGTGGTGACAAAATTCCAACAGGAGGGAAAAAAACAGCACAGCTGAAGGAGGAGGGGAGAAAGCTGAGGTGCGACAATGAACAACTCATGAGAGAGTAGGGCTGTTCCCCCCCAAAATAATCTTGGTCTATCGAAAGTTTTGACCAAATTTTTAAACGTGTATTTTTCCATTTAATAGACACACACTATGCATTGAGCTTAAGGTTTGATGAAACAAGACAAATGCCTCAAGAGGGCGCCAGAGATCTAGATAATCAGAAGAAAAAAAAAATGTAACCTGACTCAGGAGTCGGCAACCTTTCTCATGTGGAATGCCAATTTATCTTACAATTTCTACCGATCTGCGTGCCAGTTATGGTTTTCATATGCACATTTTCGTGAAATATTTTCATTAGTTTATAATAACATCTTTGTATCTCAAAATCATTGTCAGGTGGTTAATCAAAATTATATCCAAAACAAAATGAAAATAATAACCTAAAAAGTAACTTCTATTGCCATTGCCAACGATGTAAAAATAGCCTACATAAAAAGCCAACAAATAAAAACATTGCAGCCTGCAGGTAGAAAATATATTTAAAAAATATATAAATATCCTATAAATCACATTGGTTACACATGGCCTGTCTGCAACAAACTTGAAACATTGTATCATCTATTAAGTTGGGTCAGGCCTGAAGCTTGCGCTAGCGAACTTGCATCATTGTATTAAATATTCTGGGCCCTCAGTGTTTTCTGTGCCAGTGAGCTCAGGACAGACACAGCTGTAGGCTATTTGAACATGGGATAAGAAGCAGTGCTTGACTTGGGCAGGAGCTCACCGGAGCTGAGTACCGGCACCTCAAATGTTCTACTGCTTGAGCTCCTGTTCCTCTTATAGAATATTAGCTCAAAAGTATTGTGGAGCTCCTGCACCTAAATATAAACAGTACCAGCTCCCAAAATGAGTACCGGAACCTATTTCAGTCCAAGTCAAGCACTGATAAGAAGTAATCAGGTAGGCCTATTTTATGACATTTCCACTGGATCAGAGCATTACATTTTTCCCTTTCACGCTGAGTGGTTATCGAACGGGAAAGAGCTGGAAAGAGGAACTATTGTAATTCTCAATGGATGTAAAAACAGACTGTTTGCTTTCTGTTTGAGGTGAAGAAAACATTACTTTGAGAAGCTCCACAGGTCATTAGTGGTAGTGCGTTAAGCCAATCAGAAATACTATCAGATCCCCAAATGGGCACATTTATATGCCTACATTTACGCACAGGCCAGGTAGCCTATAGGCCTACTTCTATGCGTGCGCGTCCTAACTCAACATTGACTGGAGCGCTATAAACAAAAGACAATGACTAAATTGATAAAACTCGTAAACGGAATGAAATAAACCAAAACGTGTTTCTAACAAGTGTAGCATAGGTTTTGCACTCTGCAAACAATGTGTCCACTCCAACAATGATAACGGGAAGACTGGAAAAATAATATTGTACGCATTAACAGAAATTACCGTAACCAAAGTAACAAACATTGTAGATTAGAAATTATAGGAATTAACGGTAAATATACTACTGGTGATATATGTCATGGCGAATTGATATACACTATCAATCAAATGCAGAACCTGTGTGAGGTGCTGGGACTGCGGTTGAGTGCGATGTCTTTCAGGGTCATGGCAAAGGTGGGGACAAATTTGACCCCAATAAATACCATGGAATCTGTGTCAACAGCAATCTCTGAAAAATATTCTGCAGTATCAACAGCAGACTCCAACATTTCCTCAGTGAAAACAATGTCCTGAGCAAATGTCAAATTGGCTTCTTACCAAAATACTGTACGACAGACCACGTATACACCCTACACACCCATTGACAAACAAATAAACCAACACAAAAGCAACATCATCTCATGCTTTGTTGATTTCAAAGAAGCGTTTTACTCAATTTGGCATGAAGGTCTGCTATACAAATTGACTGAAATCGGTGTTGGAAGAAAAACATATGACATTATAAAATCTATGTACACAAACAACTAGTGTGCAGTTAAAATTGGCACAAAACACACAGATATATTTCCTTGGGGTGAGACAGGGACGCAGCTTGAGCCCCACCCTCTTCAACATTTATATTAATGAATTGGCGAGGGCACTAGAACAGTCTGCAGCACCCAGCGTCACCCTACTGGACTCGGAAATCAAATCTCTACTGTTTGCAGATAATCTGGTGCTTCTGTCCCCAACCAAGGAGGGCCTACAGCAGCACCTAGATTTTCTGCACAGATTCTGTCAGACTTGGGCCCTGACAGTGAATCTCAGTAAGATAAAAAAAATTATGTTCCAAAAAAGGTCCAGTTGCCAGGCCAACAAATACACATTTTATCTAGACTCTGTTGCCTTAGAGCACACAAATAATTCTATCTACCTCTGCCTAAACATCAACACCACAGGTAACTTCCACAAGGATGTGAACGATCTAAGAGACAAGGCAAGAAGGGCCTTCTACGCCATCAAAAGGAACATAAAACTCGACATTCCAATTACGATCTGGCTAAAAATACTTCAATCAGTTATAGAACCCATTGCCCTCTCTGGTTGTGAGGTCTGGGTTACACTCACCAACCAATAATTGACAAAATGGGACGAACACCCAATTGGAATTCTGCAAAATATACTTTGTGTACAATGCAAAACCCCAAACAATGCATGCAGAGCGGAATTAGGACTATACCCGCTAGTTATCAAAATCCAGAAAAGAGCTGTCAAATTCTATAACCACCTAAAAGGAAGTGATGCCCACACATTCCACCACAAAGACCTCACATACAGAGAGATTAACCTAGAGAAAAGTCCCCTCAGCCAGCTGGTTCTGCGGCTCTGTTCAAACACAAACAGACCCCCAGGCCAGCAACACAATTAGACCCAACCAAATTATGAGAAAGCAACAAGATAACTATGACACACTGGAAAGAATCAACCAAAAAAACAGAGCAATTGGAATGCTATCTGACCCTAAACAGAGAGTAATGGCATAATACCTGACCACTGTGACTGACCCAAAATTAAGAAAATATTTGACTATGTACAGACTCATTGAGCATAGCCTTGCTATTGAGAGAGGTCGCCATAGGCAGACCTGGCTCTGAAGAGAAGACAGGATATGTGCCTACTGTCCACAAAATTAGGTGGAAAGTGAGCTACACTTCCTAACCTCCTGCCAAATGTTTGACAACATTTGAGCCACATATTTCCCACAGATCACACAGACCTACAAAGAATTAGAAAACAAATCAAACATTGATAAACTTCCATATCTGTTAGGCGAAATACCACAATGTGCAATCACAGCAGCAAGATTTGTTGCCCGTTGCCATGAGAAAAGGGCAACCAGTGGAGCACAAGTAACATTGTAAATATCACCAATACTTATGTTTATTTTGTACTACAACTATTTGCACATTGCTAAAACACTGTACATAGCTGAAAATATAACACTTTACATTTCTAGATCTTCTTGAAACCTTTTTGAGTTTACTGTTAATTTCTAATAGTTTTTTGTTGATGTTGTTACTTCTGTTTATTTCACTTGCTTGGCAATGAAACATATGTTTCCCATGCCAATAAAGCCCCTTTGAATTTAATTGAAAAATTGAGAGAGAGAGCAAGAGAGCGAGAGCGCAAGAGAGAGAGAGCAAGAGCGCAAGAGAGAGAGAGCAAGAGAGCGAGAGACTAAGTCTCTAAGGACCGAATCCTGACATTAGAACCACACGCCTCCCATTGACATCAACCCATGATAACACTAAAGTCGGAGTTATGTGCGCGAATCTCATTCCTAATACAACTAAAGTAATGGGCATTTCCATAACAAATCACAACACCCCTATTGTTCAAATAGCTTACTAAGGTTACCAAAAACTGTTGTTGTACTTAAACTGATCAATAAAATGTAACTCTGAATGTTGATGCAGCATTAGTTTAACACCGGGTAATGTTTACAGATCTTTTGACAAGCTAGTGAGAATTGTGAAATTATGAAACACTCAGTATTAACATTGGGCATTAGTAATCATGCATCGTAAAGACCATTGAGATAAGGAAACTCGTCCCTGGTGGGTACTCACAAAGCCAGCATGATAGCTTGGTCCGGGGGGTCCTGGTGGCCCGGGTTGTCCCACTGGTCCCATTGGTCCAGGAAGGCCAGCCAATCCACCCTGTCCTGGCTGACCGGGGTTGCCAGTCAATCCCTGTGCGCCCTGTGGAATGGGATGATAGTCAAGATTAAAAAACAGTCATTATCATATTGATGAGCCATTGTTCCATTTGTTGGCTATATTACAGCATCTGAGTAGGTTTCCATTGTCATTGTCAGGCATCCATTATCAGCAATATGCAAAGAATAAGATCCAATCCACACACCACACTCTTTGAAAAAAAAAGGGTTCCAAAAGGGTTTTTCAGCTGTCCCTATAGGAGAACCCTTTTTGGTTCACGGTAGAACCCTTTTGGGTTCCATGTAGAACTCTCTGTGGAAAAGGTTCTACATAGAACCCAGAAGGGTTCTAACTGGAACCAAAAGGGTTCTACTTGGAACCAAACATAGTTATTCAAAGGGTTCTCCTATGGGAACAGCCAAACACATCCTTTTAGGTTCTAGATAGCACCTTATCTTCTAAGAGTGTACTAGTAGGACACACTTCACACAGGTATTAATCACATTGTAGGGCAATCTAAGCAACATTAGGAGAAACTGACCAACTGTAAATAAGGTAATTCGACAGTTGAAATAGTCGTCTAGCCTGAAACATGATTTAGAGATCATTAGGACTGTCCCCGACAACAAAAATCTTGGTCGACGAAAGTGTATTTTTCCATATATAGACATCCTATGTGTTTTAATCAAATCAACTATATGCACTGTGCTTGTTTGATGCTTTAAGAGACCCTTTTGATGAAATAATTAAGACACACAAATGACTAGAGCGAGTCCGACCACAATTGATTTGTGCCGGGCCGGGCTCAGACTTGCTGCGCTGTATATTTTATTTTCTTACAGCGAGTGACTGTGACTAGCACCCGTTGTCTCCCTCTCCTCCCTGCTGCAGCGACCACCACAGACCATCAACAGTGTTTATCGCGCTGTCCGTGTTGCTGAAGCTGCAACATAATTACAGCCATTTCTGCCTGAAAAGTTATGTTACCGAAATCCCTGATTTGTTTAGGAAAAACAGTCCCTATTCCCTCAACCCTTGCTCTCTTTACGTGACACGTACAGTGAGGGAAAAAAGTATTTGATCCCCTGCTGATTTTGTACGTTTGCCCAATGACAAAGAAATGATCAGTCTATAATTTTAATGGTAAGTTTATTTGAACAGTGAGAGACAGAATAACTACAAAAAAATCCAGAAAAACGCATGTCAAAAATGTTATAAATTGATTTGCATTTTAATGAGGGAAATAAGTATTTGACCCCCTCTCAATCAGAAAGATTTCTGGCTCCCAGGTGTCTTTTATACAGGTAACGAGCTGAGATTAGGAGCACACTCTTAAAGGGAGTGCTCCTAATCTCAGCTTGTTACCTGTATAAAAGACACCTGTCCACAGAAGCAATCAATCAGATTCCAAACTCTCCCCATGGCCAAGACCAAAGAGCTCTCCAAGGATGTCAGGGACAAGATTGTAGACCTACACAAGGCTAGAATCGGCCTGGGGCTCCATGCAAGATCTCACCTCGTGGAGTTGCAATGATCATGAGAACGGTGAGGAATCAGCCCAGAACTACACGGGAGGATCTTGTCAATGATCTCAAGGCAGCTGGGACCATACTCACCAAGAAAACAATTGGTAACACACTACGCCGTGAAGGACTGAAATCCTGCAGCGCCTGCAAGGTCCCCCCTGCTCAAGAAAGCACATATACATGCCCGTCTGAAGTTTGCCAATGAACATCTGAATGATTCAGAGGAGAACTGGGTGAAAGTGTTGTGGTCAGATGAGACCAAAATGGAGCTCTTTGGCATCAACTCAACTCGCCGTGTTTGGAGGAGGAGGAATGCTGCCTATGACCCCAAGAACACCATCCCCACCGTCAAACATGGAGGTGGAAACATTATGCTTTCTGGGCGTTTTTCTGCTAAGGGGACAGGACAACTTCACCGCATCAAAGGGACGATGGACGGAGCCATGTACCGTCAAATCTTGGGTGAGAACCTCCTTCCCTCAGCCAGGGCATTGAAAATGGGTCGTGGATGGGTATTCCAGCATGACAATGACCCAAAACACACAGCCACAAAGGAGTGGCTCAAGAAGAAGCACATTAAGGTCCTGGAGTGGCCTAGCCAGTCTCCAGACCTTAATCCCATAGAAAATCTGTGGAGGGAGCTGAAGGTTAGAGTTGCCAAACGTCAGCCTCGAAACCTTAATGACTTGGAGAAGATCTGTAAAGAGGAGTGGGACAAAATCCCTCCTGAGATGTGTGCAAACCTGGTGGCCAACTACAAGAAACGTCTGACCTCTGTGATTGCCAACAAGGGTTTTGCCACCAAGTACTAAGTAATGTTTTGCAGAGGGGTCAAATACTTATTCCCCTCATTCAAATGCAAAACTTACAAAATCAGCAGGGGATCAAATACTTTTTTCGCTCACTGTATGCATCGCATGCACATGACCAATAGGCCCTGACCTATAGCATATCATAATCACATCAATAAATTGGTTATAAATAACTCAGAACACCATAACACGAGACAGAAAAATGGACGCAGATGACGTGACAAACTCGAAACGGGGGAATGTTTGGTTGCTCAGGAGGTAAAGGGGAAGTCAGTTGTGGAAAATACTGGAGATCAAGAAAAATAAGGTAAGGAGCAAGCGCTGCGTGCATATTATGTGTGACAAACAGGTGATGTTAGATTACAATATAAATCTTTTGACCGTTTGGAACAATGTAAACAACACTAAATAAATTCTAAACATACCAGAGAGTCTGTTGTAACGTTTTTTTTGGAAAGCCTTTATTACAGCAAAGACTAAAAACAGTCGCATGTATTCGTGAATGCAACTGCTTACATAGGAACTGTTTATTTATTGTGTACGCTATTTAGCCTATTCAAGGGTTGCTTTGTTATTTTATTTTAAAACTAAAACGCTTGATTGCATTTCAAATCATGAATGACTTGATTGCTGTGTGATGACATGAACAAATGAATGATTGATTGATACAACAGCCTATATAAGTATTGAAATATAGGCCTAAGTAAGTTACAGTATTAAGACTAAACAGGATGCGCACTTAGACCTACAGCTCCATTGTGGTTAAATAATAATAATAATAATAATAATAATAATAATAATAATAATAATAATAATAATAATAATAACAACAAGAAGGAGATCAAGAAAAAGGAGTGTTAATATTATTATAAATATAATTTTTTGGACAATTTGGAACAGTGTAAACAACACAAAATGAATTATAAGTAATTCCAGAGAGGCTGTTCTAACAAAACAAAAAATTGTAAAGCCTTTATTACAGCATAGCAAAGACTAAAAGCAGCCGAAATTGTTTATCCAACATTTTGTGGTTGCATGAGGCTCGGTGCTCACGGAATCAGTAGGCTACACAAGCAGGATCGGTCTTATTTCTGTAGATACAGCACATTTGGAAAGTATTCAGACCCCTTCCCTGTATATACATTGTGTTACGTTACAGCCTTATTCTAAAATGTATAAAATATATTTTTTTCCTCATCAATCTACACACAATAGCCCATAATGACAAAGAGAAAACAAGTTTTTAGAAATGTGTGCAAATTTATTAAACATAAAAACAGAAATACCTTATTTACGTAAGTATTCAGACCCTGCAGAAATGTTTTGGTACCCTTCCCCAGATCTGTGTCTCAACACAATCCTGTCTTGGAGCTCTACGGACAATTCCTTCGACCTCATGGCTTGGTTTTTGCTCTGACATGCACTGTCAACTGTGGGACCTTATATAGACAGGTGTGTGCCTTTCCAAATCAATTTTAAAAAAGTCTGTAACGTAACAAAATGTGGAAAAAGGCAAGTGGTCCCGTGTAGCTCAGTTGGAAGAGCATGGCGTTTGCAACGCCAGGGTTGTGGGTTCGATTCCCACGTGGGGGCAAGTATGAAAATGTATGCACTCACTAACCGTAAGTCGCTCTGGATAAGAGCGTCTGCTAAAATGTAAATGTCTGAAACTTTCCATATGCAATGTATGGATGATTTATAAAGCCAGGCACATTTAACAGGCTACTGATTATAGACCTAATTAAGTTGGGGTTTCCTCTCTCCTTTACTTTTCTTAGACAATTAAGGCAAGGGCTGTTTTCTCGTCTCCTAACTCCGCTGCTGCCTCCGCCGCATTGTTCTCAACACCGATATGCTGGGTAACTTTGCTATTATGCACATAGCAACATGGTCTAGGAAAAGGCGCCTATTCAACAGCGCACTGATGTTTCAGAACCGCGGACAGCGACCACTATCCAACGCGGGAGAAGGCCCATTTGTTATAAAATAGTATGTTTTATTAGTGTTGCACCATTGTTCTTATGTGATATAACCACATACAATTTCAGTAGCACGTCTCAGAGTGATGGACTGTGCCATCCCCACGGCCTCCACAATGGATTAATCCACTCAGACAGGCGCGAATCAGACAGGTGTCTTGTACATCATGAAAATTATATATTTTCTGCTACTGCTCGACTAAAGAAATCTCGTTCGACCCACAGCCTATCGACCAAACAATCGACCAGTCGACTAAATTGGGTCAGCCCTACAGTTCATGCAGACATGCTAAATTGATTTGTTTTAGGCATTCCACATTCTTAACATATTTTTTAAACTACATTTAGTACAGCACATTAAAACAAAATCAAGGGTCGTCAACTCTGGTCTTGGAGAGCTACTGGCTGTGCAGGCATTTGGAACAAAAGCATGCGCACCCAGTAGTTCTCCAGGGAAGTGGGTGTAAGAGAAACCTGGGTCGTGTTCATTAGGGCATCCAACAGAAAACAATATAAAACCTTTTGCAAGTGAAGTTCAGGTAGCCCCTCCCTGTTTCAGTCTGTTTGGTGCCTAATGATCACAACCCTGCCTTAGAGACACAGAAAGTCCACTCTCCCATGCTGGGGACCTGGTACCTGCTGCATATTGGCAGGTGTAGGAGAGGAAGATGACGTAGAGTAAGAAGAGAACAGGTTGGAGAGATAGCTAGGAAGGTAGAAGGAGGAGGAGCTTTGCTGGAGGAAGAGAGGAATAGAGGGAACACTTAAGCCCTTGCAGAATACTGTATGTTTTCAAATCTGAATTCTGTGTTTTCAAAGGAGTTTTTGATAAAGTAAAGTAAAAGGCTCGGTACCCACCTTCGCGCCGACTGCTCCCGGAAGACCGAGTTCACCTGGATCACCCTGTAGAGGGGGAATGTAGAGGTGATCAACTTGAGTTAATTCAAATAAAAAAAAAAAAATGACATTTTATTTGCCACATGCGCCGAATACAACAGGTGTAGACATTACAGTGAAATGCTTACTTACAAGCCGTTAACCAACAATGAAAAGTAAAATAAAAAAAGCGTTAAGTAAAAAAATAAAAGCAAATAACTAAAAAGCAGCAGTAAAATAAAATAACAGTAGGGAGGCTATATACAGGGGGGTACCGGTACAGAGTCAATGTGCGGGGGCACCGGCTAGCCGAGGTAATATGTACATGTGGGTAGAGTAAAAGTGACTATGCATAAACAATGAACAGAGTAAGAGCAGCATAAAATAGGGGGATGGGGTGGGATGTGTGGGCAGTGCAAATAGTCCGGGTAGCCATGATTAGCTGTTCAGGAGTCTTATGGCTTGGGGGGTAGAAGCTGTTGAGAAGCCTTTTGGACCTAGACTTTGCGCTCCAAGTACCGCTTGGCGTGTGGTAGCAGAGAGAACAGTCTATGTCTAGGGTGGCTGGAGTCTTTGACAATTTTTAGGGCCTTCCTCTGACACTGCCTGGTATAGAGGTCCTGGATGGCAGGAAGTTGGGCCCCAGCGATGTACTTGGACGTACGCACTACCCTCTGTAGTGCCTTGCGGTCGGAGGCCGAGCAATTGCCATTCCAGGCGGTGAAGCAACCAGTCAGGATGCTCTCGATGGTGCAGCTGTAGAACTTTTTGAGGATCTGAGGACCCATGCCAAATCTTTTCAGTCTCCCTCTTCACGACTGACTTGGTGTGTTTGGACCAAAATAGTTTGTTGGTGATGTGGACACCAAGGAACTTGAAGCTCTCAACCTGTTCCACTACAGTCCCGTCGATGAGAATGGGGGCGTGTTCAGTCCTCTTTTTTTTTCCTATAGTCCACAATCATCTCCTTTGTCTTGATAACGATGAGGGAGAGGTTATTATCTTGGCACCACACGGCCAGGTCTCTGACCTCCTCCATATACAGTGGGGAAAAAAAGTATTTAGTCAGCCACCAATTGTGCAAGTTCTCCCCCTTAAAAAGATGAGAGAGGCCTGTAATTTTCATCATAGGTACACGTCAACTATGACAGACAAATTGAGAAATAAAAATCCTGAAAATCATATTGTAGGATTTTTAATGAATTTATTTGCAAATTGTGGTGGAAAATAAGTATTTGGTCACCTACATACAAGCAAGATTTCTGGCTCTCACAGACCTGTAACTTCTTCTTTAAGAGGCTCCTCTGTCCTCCACTCGTTACCTGTATTAATGGCACCTGTTTGAACTTGTTATCAGTATAAAAGACACCTGTCCACAACCTCAAACAGTCACACTCCAAACTCCACAATGGCCAAGACCAAAGAGCTGACAAAGGACACCAGAAACAAAATTGTAGACCTGCACCAGGCTGGGAAGACTGAATCTGCAATAGGTAAGCAGCTTGGTTTGAAGAAATCAACTGTGGGAGCAATTATTAGGAAATGGAAGACATACAAGACCACTGATAATCTCCCTCGATCTGGGGCTCCACGCAAGATCTCACCCCGTGGGGTCAAAATGATCACAAGAATGGTGAGCAAAAATCCCAGAACCACACGGGGGGACCTAGTGAATGACCTGCAGAGAGCTGGGACCAAAGTAACAAAGCCTACCATCAGTAACACACTACGCCGCCAGGGACTCAAATCCTGCAGTGCAGACGTGTCCCCCTGCTTAAGCCAGTACATGTCCAGGCCCGTCTGAAGTTTGCTAGAGTGCATTTGGATGATCCAGAAGAGGATTGGGAGAATGTCATATGTCATATGGTCAGATGAAACCAAAATATAAATTGTCGTGTTTGGAGGACAAAGAATGCTGAGTTGCATCCAAAGAACACCATACCTACTGTGAAGCATGGGGGTGGAAACATCATGCTTTGGGGCTGTTTTTCTGCAAAGGGACCAGGACGACTGATCCGTGTAAAGGAAAGAATGAATGGGGCCATGTATCGTGAGATTTTGAGTGAAAACCTCCTTCCATCAGCAAGGGCATTGAAGATGAAACGTGGCTGTGTCTTTCAGCATGACAATGATCCCAAACACACCGCCTGGGCAACGAAGGAGTGGCTTCGTAAGAAGCATTTCAAGGTCCTGGAGTGGCCTAGCCAGTCTCCAGATCTCAACACCATATAAAATCTTTGGAGGGAGTTGAAAGTCCGTGTTGCCCAGCGACAGCCCCAAAACATCACTGCTCTAGAGGAGATCTGCATGGAGGAATGGGCCAAAATACCAGCAACAGTGTGTGAAAACCTTGTGAAGACTTACAGAAAACGTTTGACCTGTGTCATTGCCAACAAAGGGTATATAACAAAGTATTGAGAAACTTTTGTTATTGACCAAATACTTATTTTCCACCATAATTTGCAAATAAATTCATTAAAAATCCTACAATGTGATTTTCTTGATTTTTTTTCATCATTTTGTCTGTCATAGTTGACGTGTACCTATGATGAAAATTACAGGCCTCTCTCATCTTTTTAAGTGGGAGAACTTGCACAATTGGTGGCTGACTAAATACTTTTTTCCCCACTGTAGGCTGTCTCATCGTTGTTGGTGACCAGGCCTACCACTGTTGTGTCGTCGGCAAACTTAATGATGGTGTTGGAGTCGTGCCTGGCCATGCAGTCATGCGTGAACAGGGAGAACAGGAGGGGACTGAGCACGCACCCCTGAGGGCCCCCCGTCTTGAGGATCAGCGTGGCAGATGTGTTGTTACCTACCCTTACCACCTGGGGGTGGCCCGTCAGGAAGTCCAGGATCCAGTTGCAGAGGGAGGTGTTTAGTCCCAGGGTCCTTAGCTTAGTGATGAGCTTTGAGGGCACTATGGTGTTGAACGCTGAACTGTAGTCAATGAATAGCATTCTCACGTAGGTGTTCCTCTTGTCCAGGTGGGAAAGGGCAGTGTGGAGTGCAATAGAGATTGCATCATATGTGGATCTGTTGGGGCAGTATGCAAATTGGAGTGGGTCTAGGATTTCTGGGATAATGGTGTTGATGTGAGCCATGACCAGCCTTTCAAAGCACTTCATGGCTACAGACGTGAGTGCTATGGGTCGGTAGTCATTTAGGCAGGTTATCTTAGTGTCCTTGGGCACAGGGACTATGGTGGTCTGCTTGAAACATGTTGGTATTACAGACTCAGTCAGGGACATGTTGAAAATATCAGTGAAGACACTTGCCAGTTGGTCAGCGCATGCTCGGAGTACACGTCCTGGTAATCCGTCTGGCCCTGCGGCCTTGAATGTTGACCTGCTTAAGTCTTACTCACATCGGCTACGGAGAGCGTGATCACATAGTCATCCAGAACAGCTGATGCTGTTGTGCATGCTTCAGTGTTGCTTGCCTCGAAGCGAGCATAGAAGTAATTCAGCTCGTCTGGTAGGCTTGTGTCTCTTGGCAGCTCGCGGCTGTGCTTCCCTTTGTAGTCTGTAATAGTTTTAAGTCCTGCCACATCCGACGAGCGTCAGAGCCGGTGTAGTATGATTCAATATTAGTCCTGTATTGACTCTTTGCCTGTTTCATGGTTCGTCGGAGGGCATAGCGGGATTTCTTATAAGCGTCCGGGTTAGAGTCCCGCTCCTTGAAAGCGGCAGCTCTACCCTTTAGCTCAGTGCGGATGTTGCCTGTAATTCACGGCTTCGGGTAAGTACGTACGGTCACTGTGGGGACGACATCATCGATGCACATATTGATGAAGCCAGTGACTGATGTGGTGTACTCCTCAATGCTATCGGAAGAATCCCGGAACATATTCCAGTCTGTTCTAGCAAAACAGTCCTGTAGCTTAGCATCTGCGCCATCTGACTACTTTTTTATTAACCGAGTCACTGGTGCTTCCTGCTTTAGTTTTTGCTTATACAGTGAGGGAAAAAAGTATTTGATCCCCTGCTGATTTTGTACGATTGCCCACTGACAAAGAAATGATCAGTCTATAATTTTAATGGTAGGTTTATTTGAACAGTGAGACAGAATAACTACAAAAAAATCCAGAAAAACGCATGTCAAAAATGTTATAAATTGATTTGCATTTCAATGAGGGAAATAAGTATTTGACCCCCCCTCAATCAGAAAGATTTCTCACTCCCAGGTGTCTTTTATACAGGTAACGAGCTGAGATTAGGAGCACACTCTTAAAGGGAGTGCTCCTAATCTCAGCTTGTTACCTGTATAAAAGACACCTGTCCACAGAAGCAATCAATCAGATTCCAAACTCTCCACCATGGCCAAGACCAAAGAGCTCTCCAAGGATGTCAGGGACAAGATTGTAGACCTACACAAGGCTGGAATGGGCTACAAGACCATCGCCAAGCAGCTTGGTGAGAAGGTGACAACATTTGGTGCGATTATTCGCAAATGGAAGAAACACAAAATAACTGTCAATCTCCCTCAGCCTGGGGCTCCATGCAAGATCTCACCTCGTGGAGTTGCAATGATCATGAGAACGGTGAGGAATCAGCCCAGAACTACACGGGAGGATCTTATCAATGATCTCAAGGCAGCTGGGACCATAGTCACCAAGAAAACAATTGGTAACACACTACGCCGTGAAGGACTGAAATCCTTCAGTGCCCGAAAGGTCCCCCTGCTCAAGAAAGCACATATACAGGGCTGTCTGAAGTTTGCCAATGAACATCTGAATGATTCAGAGGAGAACTGGGTGAAAGTGTTGTGGTCAGATGAGATCAAAATCGAGCTCTTTGGCATCAACTCAACTCGCCATGTTTGGAGGAGGAGGAATGCTGCCTATGACCCCAAGAACACCATCCCCACCGTCAAACATGGAGGTGGAAACATTATGCTTTGGGGGTGTTTTTCTGCTAAGGGGACAGGACAACTTCACCGCATCAAAGGGACGATGGACGGAGCCATGTACCGTCAAATCTTGGGTGAGAACCTCCTTCCCTCAGCCAGGGCATTGAAAATGGGTCGTGGATGGGAATTCCAGCATGACAATGACCCAAAACACACGGCCAAGGCAACAAAGGAGTGGCTCAAGAAGAAGCACATTAAGATCCTGGAGTGGCCAAGCCAGTCTCCAGACCTTAATCCCATAGAAAATCTGTGGAGGGAGCTGAAGGTTCGAGTTGCCAAACGTCAGCCTTGAAACCTTAATGACTTGAAGATCTGCAAAGAGGAGTGGGACAAAATCCCTCCTGAGATGTGTGCAAACCTGGTGGCCAACTACAAGAAACGTCTGACCTCTGTGATTGCCAACAAGGGTTTTACCACGAAGTACTAAGTCGTGTTTTGCAGAGGGGTCAAATACTTATTTCCCTCATTAAAATGCAAATCAATTTATAACATTTTTGACATGCGTTTTTCTGGATTTTTTTGTTGTTATTCTGTCTCTCACTGTTCAAATAAACCTACCATTAAAATTATAGACTGATCATGTCTTTGTCAGTGGGCAAATGTACAAAATCAGCAGGGGATCAAATACTTTTTTCCCTCACTGTAAGCAGGAATCAGGAGGATAGAGTTATGGTCAGATTTGCCAAATGGAGGGCGATGGAGAGCTTTGTATGCGTCTCTGTGTGTGGAGTAAAGGTGGTCTAGAGTTTTTTGTACATTTAACATGCTGGTTAGGTAGAACGGACTTATGTTTCCCTGCATTAAAGTCCCCGGCCGCTAGGAACGCTGCCTCTGGATGAGTTTACTTATTGCCTTATACAGCTCATTGAGTGCAATCTTAGTGCCAGCATCGGTTTGTGGTGGTAGATAGACAGCTACGAAAAATATAGATGAAAACTCTCTTGGTAAATAGTGTGGTCTACAGTTTATCATGAGATACTCTACCTCCGGCGATCCCATTCAAGTCCCATAGGTACTTCTCTTCAGAAAACAATCAATGATGCCATTTGGTAATGACACAAAAAGCCATGATGAAGAGATGGAAAGAGCTTGATCATTAGAATAATTTGTGTTTTTTCAGTCACCTTCTCTCCCCTGGCCCCTGCAACTCCTGTTCGACCATCAGTACCAGGTGGGCCGGGTAACCCCTAAAAAGCACAAGTTTAGGACTTAATATTATGTTTATTAACTTAATCATCATCATAATCATTCCACTTTGCACAGTGTATCAGCGGTGTGGTGAGTCAATTGATTATTAGTTACAGTATATTAATAAAAAATATTTGTAAAATATAGATCAATGCACATAGGTCACCTTCCCTCTGACATTATGATAAAGCACAGTACATCCATTACAAATAATCATGGATAGAAACACAATGAAACACTTATGACTATTATGGTTCCACTGTGGTTTGTTACATGAAAGGCAAACAAATGGAGAGAAGGGTGCATCTCCTGAGGACCTACCGGTTGACCAGGGGCACCATCTTGTCCTGGGGGACCTTGGGGGCCAAACGAGCGAGAGAGCCCTGTCCCATCAACGGCGGGACCTGGGGCCCCGGGGGGTCCAGGAGGGCCAGGCAAACCAGGCAGTCCCTATCACCCCAGAAAATACACAGAGAATACATCATGAATCATGTTAGCCCATTCAACTCCTCTCCTCCCCCTGCAACTGTTCTCCCAGTTTGTTGATGCAAAAAATAATGTACAATTCTCAGTCAATTTAGTAAAATAAAAGTAAATAAATCAATACATTTTTGTCAGAGTAAACTGCTGATGGACGTCCATGAACCCTAGTTTGTAAAGGACAACATATCTTAAAAGGAACATACTGTATCAAATCAAATCATAGCTTGTGACCAAATAAAGCAAGGAATGCTTTCAGCTTGACATCGGGTAAGTAAATCAAGGCCTTTCCAAATTCCTTCAAATGCATTTCACAGCTCAAGTCGCGTTCCAATTTGAGGTAGGACGCTGTGCGCTCCTTGAGTTGGATGTTTGATCAGGCGAATACATAAAACAATCTGTACTGAGTTTGGGGTTGTTTATACAGGTGTAGTGGAGCCCTAACAACGCACCGAGATTAAGTTTCCCCTAGGTGCAGATCTAGGATCAGCTTCCCTTCCCCCAATCCTAATCTTAACCATTAGTCAGGAAAATGCTAAACTGACCCAAGATCAGCGTCTAGGGGAAACTTCACCCTACACCCCTAACAACTGCACCTGAACCAGTGTGGGATGACGAGGCAATCTATGGCCCTTTTGCTTATGGAGAAGAAAAGTGTACCTACCCGAAGAGTCTCCAAGTCAGGGAACCCAGAGCCTTCCATGTCCACAAAGGTCTGAAACAAAGAAGGTGAAATAGCTCAGACACATCATAGAAGTCATGTGCTCCACAACTACTGTAGCTCTCTTGACCCCTTCTTCCCATCTGAAAGAATTTAGCTAAAATATGATTTGTTGATCTCAACTGAAAATGTTTGGTATCAACAACCCTGTTCTGGTGGTTTCAGGGTACTTTGCTAGCTGCAAGTGGTTGTAGAAAATACATAACTAGGCCTTTGGCTCAAATGACTGAGGTCAATGTGGACTCACCGGCCGGTCGTGTCTGGATGCTGCTGGGGGTCCGGGGGGCCCTGGAGGTCCACTGGGGCCCGGCTGGCCCTCACCACGGTCACCCTGTGGAGCAGACACAAATGAACGACTGACTGCATTAGTGATTAGCTAGTAATTGCCCTAAGGGGACAAATAAACTTGTATTGAATGACCTAGGCATGGGCTGCGTGATGAATATCAGCCTATTCCCTTCATAGTGCACTACTTTTGACTAGAGCCCAAGTAGCGCCCTATAAAGGGAATAGGGTGCAACTTGGGACACAAACAAGGGGTACATCTCAATATGGTCATGTGGTTTATTACACAAGATCTGAAGCAGCGTTCGAAACGTTTCAATCAATAAGTCTTCTTTGACTTTTGTTGAACTGGATTGATCCCCCACTCATGGCACTGGCTATTACTGACACTGGTCTTTGACTCATTGAGGCAGGCAATCCACAGATAACAGACTGCAACTGACGACAGGTGGATAATGTCTAGCCTGGTCCGAGATCTGTTTGTGTTTTCTTGCTAACTCCTTTGTTCAGTGTCTTGCCAAACGACCATAAGAGTTGGCTATACAGAATAAACAGATCTGGGACGAAGCTACATGATGCCAGCTTCTCAATACAACAATGTCATGACATGACAGCATATAGTACCTTCTCTCCTTTGAGACCGGAGTCTCCTGGTGTTCCAGGGAAGCCTGGCGGTCCAACAGGGCCCTGGGTAAGAGACAGAGCAGAGAGCAGACTAGTATCTTGAGAAATACAAGTACTGGCAATTAAAGATGCTACACCTAAGCTGTGTTCGAATACCCATACTAATATACTACATACTTAATGAGTATATACTATATACTATTAATTAATTTTTGTATACTGTAAACAAACGGTCTCCTTTCAGTTGAGTGTACTATAACTTCGCCTGTCTACCGGAAGTTGATGCTGTTGCTATGCAACCTATTGCTAGCTTGTTAGCATAACAAATTACTAGCTAGACATCTTACGATTTCGGGTGTGTTCGTAAATTCAATCTGGAGTGCCAGAGTGCTCTCGTAAATTCAGAGCGTCGTCAGATTGTCCGTTTGTAAATTCGAAGCGTTCAGAGCGCACACTGTGTTCTGACCTCACAACAGCAGTTAAGCACCCAAGCTAACTGGCTAACTTGCTAGCTACTGTACTCCCAGACAAAAATGAGAGAACACCTCACTCTGAACATTTTACTCGTCCTAGCAGAGCTGGTTAGGCTGTTTTCATGTTATCCAGAGCGTTGGTGACTGTAACTGTGCTGCTGGCAATTACGCTTTTTTGAGGACGTTTACTGACACCAGCCATATTCAACGGGTGTTGAGCGTTCGTAAATTCATCAGTTATTCTGCGCTCTGGCACACTCAGACGAGAGTGCTCTGAAATCGTAGTAGATAGCCAGAATTAACAATGCCCATTGAGAACGGACAACAACTATACCACTTAGCTAAGCGAAGAATGACGTGAATAATCAAGTCAATAAACGCTGGGTAGTTAGTTAGATAGCATATAGTTAATATATTGGCAAGTTCGACGATGTATTAGTAGCCAACTAAAGATAGGTAGCTAGCTAACATACTGGTACATACTGCTGTAATGATATGCTATGTGGTTCGTAAGTTTAGCGTAACTAACAAATTGTCACGTAACTTATTTGAAAAGTAATTACTTTATTACATTGGTCAACATTTTCTTAACATTTGTTATAATTAGTTAAAGCAATGAATTTGTATCCGCTCTCGTCGGACTTCGGCTGAATATTTTCTACCATTTTCTTCAAAATCTGAAAACGTTGTGAAGCCACGCCCATTTTCTGAAGAATTGCATTATGGGCCCTAAAACTACGGAAATAGTGTCCACTGCTTGTACACTTCGTATTTTGGCGAATTTAGTACGACATCCGGGAAGTTTTGGCATACTAACTATATCCATACTATGACCAATAAGCATACTACATACTAAATTTACATCACAATAGTACTGTTAGTGCAGTTAGTATGAGTATTCAAACACAGCTCCAGAATTTCTCCCCTATGTGGAAGCTAGGTGAATTGTAATAGCACTAGGCTGCATTCAAAACAAATCTCTCCCCGCATCCCATTTCCCCGTAATATGGCGGAGACTCGCGCTTGAGCCTTTTACTTTCGGTAAAAAACTGTAAAAAACAATATTTTTGGTTATTGAAAATATATTTCACAGCGCTTTAGATGGGACAATGATTCCCTACACTATTCAGTGCTTGTTTTGTAACATAAATTGAAATTGAGCGAACAGTGTAGGACTTTAGCAACCAGGAAATTACAGAGTGATTTCTACATTGGCCACTTGACCCGATTTCCACTAGATAACACAAACCACAAAGTCAAAACAGCTTTCCCATTTTGACAACAGAAGCCACTCTGGTGGGAGAAATCAATAAGCGAATATCACAGCTAATCACAACACAGGCGGGTAAGTAATACTCTGAAACACTATCATTCCACTATTACTGCAGATATATTAAGGACATTGAAATTACAATGCAAAAAAATTAAAATAAATCCTATGTGTAGCACCTTTAAGGCAAACCATCATCACTGCACCACTAGTTATCCATTACATGGTAATGTTCAAAGTACATTGAATAAGTTGTCAACTTACTTGAGATCCATCTTCACCAGGATCACCCTGTGAAGAAGAGACAAATACAACAAAATTAAAAGGATGGCCTACTACACTGATCAAAAAGGAAAGGATTTAAAACGACGGGTGAATTGCAACCATTGTTGACCACCGTTTTATCTCCAGGTGATCTCTCGTTAAACCATCAATACGCACTAAGATCACCCGCACAGGTTATATGAACGGAAAACTCATGTTAGTACACTCATTACTTTTTATTTTCCAATTTATGCAATCCATGAATTACAACTTGTCTAATAAAGTATGGCTATTTATTATCAAGAGGGGAAAATAAAATATCCTGGTCTAAAATGTGTCACAAAATAATTAAGTTCTGCCTGTTAGTTGCAATTGGCCATAAAAGCTAAGCACTATTCCAGGTAGAAGTGGCCCATAGGCACAGATATAGGATTACTCATAAGGCTTAAATCATCCTACTGTACATTCCGATTCTCAATCCTTCTCCCGAAGTGCCCACTTGCACACTCCCTCTAATGGATTTAACAATGGTGGAAACTCCCTCGAGCCAATGTTTACCCCAATCCAATGCTTTTAAATCCATGATGGGAGTGTGCAAGTGCATTGGGAGAAATGTGGAGAATCAAATCACAGCTGACTGAATAACTTTCTTATTGTTTGCCCTCTGGTGGTATGGAGGAGGAAGGGCAGGGTAGGCAACTCACAGGCTCTCCGTCGGCTCCTGCGGGTCCCTCAGGGCCTGCGGGTCCCGGAGTTCCAGCTAGTCCTCTGGGACCTGCAACCGTCTGAATCACGGAGCCGTCGCCACGTGATACCACCTCTGCCGCGGGCCCCGGGGAGCCGGGTGGTCCGGGGGGACCAGCGGGGCCGGGGTCGCCCTTCGACCCAGGGTATCCAAAGCCTGCTTTTCCCTACGGAGACAAAAGGACAATCAAAAAGTCATTAAAAAGTTATACATCATCATTGTTTCTAAAGAATACCGTCTTGGTATGGAGATGGGAAACCATTATGTTAGCTTCAGGAACAACTTTTTAAAAATAAAACTGGTTGTGTTGTACATAACAATATGGGTACAGTAATTAGTACATCATGCTACACATACCAGATATAAATGTGACTTTAAATTAAGAGAATAAAGAAGATGATAATGGTGGGAGTTGGCATAATTTGTCGCAGTTCAGGAGGTGAAGAAAGACAATTTTACTTCCAATTGATTCAATGGATGACAGAGTTAAAAATGAACTGAACACAAAGGCTTTGACATATCCATAAAATCCTCCCTTCAACAGTAGGTCGTAGAGTCCACACTAATCTGAGCAAGAGATTTAAGTACAAGGGTAGGCGAGTGCTTCATTCAAAGTCACTCCATCTTGATCAAAATGCATTGACTGATTATAATGAGGCTATATAAAAAGGTATGGGGGAGACTGATTATAAAATACAAAAGACCAGCACATGAACAAGACAATTGGAGTGCCATTCGTTATTATGTGGTTATTTGGACCACATGTTTAGAAGTAGTGTACACACACATCCAGTAACTTGCAGGTGCAGGGTACAAAAAGTAAAGTCAGAAAGATAGATACATTTTAAAAAATAAAGGCCGATACCTGCTTTCTGTTGAAGGCCCGTGCAGTTTTATTGTGCAACGTTTCGAACTTAAGGTCTTCGTCCAGACAATAAATAATAAACCTGAGGGAGCATTCAACAGTATTTGGGACCACAACAAGGTGACAATAATAGATCATTTGAACATACCTTCATTCCCTTTTCTCCAGGCACTCCCTGCAGGAAAAAACACAAAGAACATGTTAGTATCTATGTATATGACCAAACAATTGTGGCGTGTTTGCAAGCAATAAGATTTATGGGTGCAGGCTTCACCTGGGCCCTGTATGAGTTCTTTCAAAAAGCATCCTTCCACACTAGCAAGTGTTGTGACATTGTGAATTGAGAATAAGTGCTTAAGAAATAACACATTCACCAAACATTAGGAACCCCATCTTAATATTGACTTGCACCCTCCCCCTCCCTTTTTGCCCTTAGAACAGCCTCAATTCATTGGGGAATGGACTCTACAAGGTGTCCAAAGCGTTCCACAAGGACGCTGTCCCATGTTGACTCCAATGCTTCCCACAGTTGTGTCAAGATGGCTGGATGTCCATTGGGTGGTGCACCATTCTTGATACACATGGAAAACTGTTGAGTGTGAAAAACCCAGCAGTATTGCAGTTCTTGACACAAAACGGTGCGCTATCCCATTCAAAGGCACTTAAATCTTTTGTCTTGCCCATTCACCCTCAATGGTACACATACACAATCCATGTCTCAATTTTCTCAATGCTTAAAAACCCTTATTTAACCTGTCTCCTCCCCTTCCTCTACACTGATTGAAGTGGATTTAACAAGTGACATCAATAAGGGATCATAGCTTTCACCTGGATTCACCTAGTCAGTCCATGTCATCGAAATATGTTTTGTACACTCAGTGTATATCCTGTATTCACTTCAATATATGGATATTGAACACAGGTTCTAATGCACCTAGAGCATATGAAGCTTTTAAATAGAAAATGAATAGACATTTTGGTATGTCATCTTGTTCACACCGTAATGTTTTTTTATAGAAGTTTTAGACCAACCATGTTGTTTCATGGAATTTTAACTAGTACACTGTATGAATGTGTCATGTATTTGTTTATTTAAAATTAATCAAAAAGTATGCACCTTCTCTCCACGTGCTTCTCCTCGTGTGCCCGACTCAGACCCAGAATCTCCCTTTGGACCGAAAGGACCTCTGTCTCCTTTCTCTCCTCTGTCACCCTTCTCTCCTCTAGATACACCCGGGCCTGGAAAACAAAAGAAAGATTGAGAGAAAGAAAGGCAAAAGTTATTACCTCTTCAAAAATAATGAATGGTTGCATCCTTATCCTAAACCTACATTTCCTCCCCCACTATACCGGCAGGAAATGGCTTTCTCGTTTGTTGGCCAGAGCATCCTTGTGTCCTGACTACCGACTGTAATTTATAGGTTGTCGAGAAGCCTTGGAGGATATGGTCATAACCTTCTGGACGGAGTCAAAATTCCACACCTGCATGCACATCGTTTCCGTAAATCCATGTTTGGCCTAGTCCTCATCCCATCATTCCACCAACCAAGCAGGCACTTTAAATTGGTAAACACTTAATTTGGATAGCCCCTATAGATATCCCAAAACCTACAAGTGTCAACTATGACATTTTCAACACAAAGCAAAGAGACAGTTACATTTAAGCAGACGCTCTTATCCAGAGCGACTTACAGTTAGTGAGTGCATACATTTTCATACTGGCCCCCCATGGGAATCGAACCCACAACCCTGGCGTTGCAAACGCCATGCTCTACCAACTGAGCTACACGGGACTGTTGTTGTGCAACGTAGTAAAACAGTTGAAGATGACACCTTATAGTTTGGGGAAAGGTAATGAAGCATCTATAAAAAATAAGTTCTACCCACAGTGCCAATCACTTACAAGTCCAGATACATATGCAATCCATTGCATGCCAATGCAACATGCAGTATGGCATATCCTGCAGTCCAGAGTGAGAGCATCCGAGTCCGACACTTTGTGGGTGCATCTCAATAATCTGAAGTGACTTCTTCTCCGTGTCCGTTTTCTTCTATCTCCACTAATGTAAATTCCTGGTAAAAAAGGTAATCCATTTTTTTCTAATGTTGTGTTCGAGACCACCTAAAGCGAGACCGATTCAAGACCAAGACCGGAGCAAATCGAGTCATCCAACTCGGAATCCAACTCGGAACTCCAAGTCGGGAACTCGGGCCTCTTTCTAGAGCTCCGACCTGAAGATCACTGACATCATGATTCAACCTTGTTTTTTTCAGAGTTCCCAGTTGTCTTAAAAGCACCTTAAATCCAGAGAATGCCAGACTTTGATGACAAAGTTTGATGGCATAATTTGCCCGCAAGAAAGACAGCCGCGCCACCTTCCTGTTCAAGTGAGCACAGCACAACAAGGTGAGTCCAAAAATGTATTGTTTGCTGCTGCATAAATGATTTAATATGCCAGGGAGATATGTATACTGTAGCTAAGAAAGTAATACTAAGTGTATGTTGTGTAGTAAGCTGTTAGTAGCCCATGTGCCTCACCCTAATAATTTGGTACCTTTCCCCCTCATAACTTAGCCTACTGTTCTGACTTGGTGGTGCACATGTAGCCTGTTTTACGGAAATGTCATCATCAAATATTGTAAGAGCTTTCATTGTCTGCTGATATGCCCCCTTTATTTACCCTACGATTCTGACTTGGTGTACAGGGAGAATACTGTAAGAACAGCCCATGTTCTGAATTATGTCACTGTACATTTCAAAAGTGCTGAACAAATAGTTATATTGACTACGTCCGTCTTAGCTCGCTGATTAATGTCTTAATCGAAATTACTGATTGTCTCTTATACGCTCATTGTTCCCTTATGCCATAGTTTGTACATCTTACATTTCAGTAGAAACAACACTTGTTTAAGCAAGTCAGCCATAACAGCTATGTTTTTTAAAAAGGCAGTAAATGAGGCTGAATGAACTGTTTCGCTGCCAGACAGGTGTAGCTGTGGTAAGCATTCACCAAGATTTACATGCTACAATCGCAACTGGCCATTTCAGACTATTGAGATGACACCGCAGTTGTCCTGTTGCAGTCCTGGAGCAGCAGACTTGGACTCCACAGTAAACCGGCCCGCGTCATCGACATTGACTGAACAGAATCCAAGAAGAAGTAAGACACTTTCTTTTACACTATTTCTTGGTACACAGATCAATGTGCATTCCTGTGGCTTGAACTACAGTACCAATTGTGGTCTGAGAAAAAAAAAATGGCACCAATAGTTGGCAAAGCTAGTTTTATTGTTGTTTATTGATTGGACAGGGGCAAGGAAGTGAATTAAAATTGTGTCTCAATTCTTCAGTTTAGGTGACCAACACAATTGGCACCAACACTCACTTGTCACATTTCTAGTGTGGTCTAAAGGTCTAAATGCAGTCAATGTAAACCTGACTGGCCTACACACAGCCCTGACCTCAACCCCATCGAAATCATTTGGTATGAATTGGAACACCAACTGCGAGCCAGGCCTAATCGCCCAACATCAATGCCCGACTTCACTAATGCTCTTGTGGCTGAATGGAAGCAAGTCCCCGCAGCAATGTTCCAACATCTAGTGGAAAGCCTTCCCAGAGGAGTGGCGGCTGTTATAGCAGCAAAGGGGGGACCAACTCCATATAAATACCCATGATTTTGGAATGAGATGTTCGATGAGCAGGTGTCCACATACTTTTGGTCATGTAGTGTACAATTATCTGTAAGCTCCCTCAGTCGAGCAGTGAATTTCAAACACAGATTCAACCACAAAGACCAGGGAGGTTTTCCAATGCCTCACAAAGAAGGGCACCTATTGGTAAATTGGTAAAAATAAAAAAGCACACATTGGAGATCCCTTTGAGCATGGTGAAGCTATTAGTTATACTTTGGATGGTGCATCAATACACCCAGTCAATACAAAGACATATGTGTCCTTCCTAACTCAGTTGTCGGAGAGGAAGGAAACCGCTCATGGATTTGCCCATGAGGCCAATGGTGACTTTAAAATAGTTACAGAGTTGAATGGCTATGATAGGAGAAAACTGAGGATGGATCAACAACATTGTAGTTACTACACAATACTAACCTAATTGACAGAGTGAAAAGGACAGAATAAAAATATACTCAAAACATGCATCCTGTTTGCAAGGCACTAAAGTAATACTGCAAAAATGTGGCAAAGCAATTCACTTTTTGTCCTGAATACAACATGTTATGTTTGGGGCAATTCCAATACAACACATTACTGAGTACCACTCTCCATATTATCAAGTATAGTGGTGGCTGCATCATGTTATGGGTATGCTTGTAATTTACCAGACACTGGGAGATGAATTCACCTTTCAGCAGGACAATAACCTAAAACACAAGGCCAAATCTACACTGGAGTTGCTTACCAAGAAAACAGTGAATGTTCCTGAATGGCCAAGTTACAGTTTTGACTTAAATCTACTTGAAAATATATGGCAAGACCTGGAAATGGTGGTCTATCAATGACCAAAAACCAATTTGACATAGCTTGAAGAATTTTGAAAAGAATAACGGGCAAAAGTAGTCCATTAAGCTCTTAGAGACTTACCCAGAAAGACTCACAGCTGTAATCACTGCCAAAGATGCTTCTACAAATTATTGACTCAGGAGTGTGAATACGTATGTAAATTCTATATTTCTGTAATTCATTTTCAATAAATTTGCTAACATTTCAAAAAATATTACACTTTGACATTAAGGGGTATTGTGTGTAGATGGGTGAGAAAAAACAATATATTTAATCAATTTTTAATTTAGGCTGTAACAACAAAATGTGGAATAAGTCAAGGAGTATGAATACTTTCTAAAGGTACTGTATGTCTCATATCAGTTCACGGTTTGGGTAAGTTTGTAATATTTGTGATGGATATGTATTTGCATTGAATTTAATAGGGTATCCCTTAAATGGGTAATGCAATTTAAAATAACCAGTGGTGGAAAAAGTACCCTATTGTCATACTTCAGTAAAAGTAAAGATACCTTAACAGAAAATGACTAAATTAAAGTGAAAGTCACCCAGTAAAATACTAATTGAGTAAAAGTCTAAAAAGATGTTGTTTTAAATATACTTAAGTATCAAAAGTAAAAGTAAACGTATTCATAATTTAAAGTCCTTACATTAAGCAAACCAGACGGCACAATTTTCTTGTTTTTTATTTATTTACTGAGAGCCAGGGCCACACTCCAACACTGAGACATCATTTACAAATGAAGCATTGGTGTTTAGGGAGTCTGCCAGATCAGAGGCAGTAGGGATGACCAGGGTTGTTCTCTTGATAAGTGTGTGAATTGGACCATTTTCTGTCCTGCTAAGCATTCAAAATGTACTTTTCGTGTCAGGGAAAATGTATGGAGTAAAAAGTACATTATTTTCATTAGGAATGTAGTGAAGTAAAAGTAAAAGTTGTCAAAAATAGAAAAAATAAACAGATACCCCAAAAAACTACTTAAGTAGTACTTTAAATATTTTTACTTCAGTACTTTTCACCACTGAAAATAACCAGTAGTCTACCTAAATCATGAAAATAATTTGTCATCACATAGCTTGCATATGGTATGAACCTTTCTCATAAAATCTTGTCAAAAAATGTGGTCCATGTAAATCATTATCAACTGGCCACTGTTACTACATGAAAATACAGCGCCTTGCAAAGTATTCATCCCCCTATTTTGTTGCATTACAACCTGTAATTTAAATAGATTTTTATTTGGATTTCATGTAATGGACAAAAATGTCAAAACAATAAATAACGGAAAAGTGGTGCATGCATATGTATTCACCCCCTTTGCTATGAAGCCCCTAAATAAGATCTGGTGCAACCAATTACCTTCAGAAGTCACATAATTAGTTAAAGTCAGTCCACCTGTGTGCAATCTATGTGTCACATGATCTCAGTATATCTACACCTGTTCTGAAAGGCCCCAGAGTCTGCAACACCACTAAGCAAGGGGCACCACCAAGCAAGCGGCACCATGAAGACCAAGGACCTCTCCAAACAGGTCAGGGACAAAGTTGTGGAGAAGTACAGATCAGGGTTGGGTTATAAAAAATATCTGAAACTTTGAACATCCCACGGAGCACCATTAAATCCATTATTAAAAAATGGAAAGAATATGGCACCACAACAAACCCGCCCACCAAAACTCACAGACCAGGCAAGGAGGGCATTCATCAGAGGCAACAAAGAGACCAAAGATAACCCTGAAGGAGCTGCAAAGCTCCACAGCGGAGATTGAAGTATCTGTCCATAGGACCACTTTAAGCCGTACACGCCACAGAGCTGGGCTTTATGGAAGAGTGGCCAGGAAAAATGCCATTACTTGAAGAAAAAAGTAAGCAAACACATTTGGTGTTCACCAAAAGGCATGTGGGAGACTCCCCAAATATATGGAAGAAGGTACTCTGGTCAGATGAGACTAAAATTGAGCTTTTTGGCCATTAAGGAAAATGCTATGTCTGGCGCACACCCAAGACCTCTCATCCCCCCGAGAACACCATCCCCACAGTGAAGCATGGTGGTGGCAGCATCATGCTGTGGGGATGTTTTTCATCGGCAGGGACTGGGAAACTGGTCAGAATTTAAGGAATGCTGGATGACGCTAAATACAGGGAAATTCTTGAGGGAAACCTGTTTCAGTCTTTCAGAGATTTGAGACTGGGACGGCGGTTCACCCTCCAGCAGGACAATGACCCTAAGCATACTGCTAAAGCAACACTCAAGTGATTTAAGGGGAAACATTTACATGTCTTGGAATGGCCTTGTCAAAGCCCAGACCTCAATCCAATTGAGAATCCGTGGTATGACTTAAAGATTGCTGTACACCAGCGGAACCCATCCAACTTGAAGGAGCTGGAGCAGTTTTGCCTTGAAGAATGGGCAAAAATCCCAGAGGCTAGATGTGCCAAGCTTATAGAGACATACCCCAAGAGACTTGCAGCTATAATTGCTGCAAAAGGTTGCTCTACAGAGTATTGACTTTGGGGGGGTTGAATAGTTATGCACGCTCAAGTTCTCTGTTTTGTTGTCTTATTTCTTGTTTCACAATAACCAATATTTTTAATCTTCAAAGTGGTAGGCATGTTGTGTAAATTAAATTATACAAACCAGGTTGTAAGGCAACAAAATAGGAGGGGGGGGGGGAATACTTTAGCAAGCCACTATATAATACAGATGCATGTAACACATTGGTAACACTTTATAATAACTTTTTACAAGCCAATAATAGATCATTTATACTTACGCATGTTACACAAATCATTAACACAAATCATATAAATTATGCTTGGGGTTTGTGCATAAAGACACATTTCTGTTCTGTAAATTAATGGACAATAAAGTACATCTTATCTTATATTAATATTATTATAAAGTCCTACCAACACATCTACAATAGTCAACCAATGTGACTCGTGGTCTTGCAAACCCATACAACAGTCTGTCATGTCTAGACAAGGGCTGTTCCAACTCTGTTCCTGGAGCGCTACCGTCCTGTATGTTTCCACTCCAACCCTGATCTAGTGCACCTGATTCCAATAATTAGCTGGTTGATAAACTGAATCAGATTATTTACAACTGGGGTTTGAGTAAAAACCTACAGGAGGGTAGCTTTCCAGACACAGGGCTGGGGAGTCCTGGTCTAGACCATGACCTATTGAACTCACCCGTTTCTTTCTTGGGAGACACCTCTGGTTGTTGCCGGGTCACCGGGGGCTGCTGAATTGGGCGTGACGACGGAGGAGTAGTCTAGAGAAAGACGGTAAAACAGCATTGAAAAACAAACATAAAAATATATCCAGCTGAGCTCCAAAGAGATAAAACGTGCATATTGATGCTACATGAGTATTTGTAGATCTGTAACAAAGAAAACCATTACATTTATGGAGCTACAGTTGAAGTCGGAAGTTTACATACACCTTACCCAAATACATTTAAACTCTGTTTTTTACAATTCCTGACATTTAATCCTAGTAAAAATTCCCTGTCTTAGGTCAGTTAGGATCACCACTTTATTTTAAGAATGTGAAATGTCAGAATAATGGTAGAGAGAATGAATTATTTCAGCTTTTATTTCTTTCATCACATTCCCAGTGGGTCAGAAGTTTACATACACTCAATTAGTATTTGGTAGCATTGCCTTTAAATTGTTTAACTTGGGTCAAACATTTCGGGTAGCCTTCCACAAGCTTCCCACAATAAGTTGGGTGAATTTTGGCCCATTCCTCCTGACAGAGCTGGTGTAACTGAGTCAGGTTTGTAGGCCTCCTTGCTCGCACACGCTTTCTCAGTTCTGCCCACAAATGTTCTATAGGATTGAGGTCAGGGATTTGTGACGGCCACTCCAATACCTTGACTTTGTTGTCCTTAAGCCATTTTGCCACAACTTTGGAAGTGTGCTTGGGGTCATTGTCCATTTGGAAGACCCATTTGCGACCAAGCTTTAACTTCCTGACTGATGTCTTGAGATGTTGCTTCAATATATCCACATAATTTTCCTTCCCCATGATGACATCTATTTTGTGAAGTGCACCAGTCCCTCCTGCAACAAAGCACCCCCACAGCATGATGCTGCCACCCCCGTGCTTCACGGTTGGGATGGTGTTCTTCGGCTTGCAAACATCCCCCTTTTTCCTCCAAACATAACAATGGTCATTATGGCTAAACAGTTCTATTTTTGTTTCATCAGACCAGAGGACATTTCTCCCAAAAGTACGATCTTTGTTCCCATGTGGAGTTGAAAACCGAAGTCTGGCTTTTTTATGGCGGTTTTGGAGCAGTGGCTTCTTCCTTGCTGAGCGGTCTTTCAGGTTATGTCGATATAGGACTCGTTTTACTGTGGATATCGATACTTTTGTACCTGTTTCCTCCAGCATCTTCACAAGGTCCTTTGCTGTTGTTCTGGGATTGATTTGCACTTTTCGCACCAAAGTACGTTCATCTCTAGGAGACAGAACGCGTCTCCTTCCTGAGCGGTATGACGGCTGCGTGGTCCCATGGTGTTAATACTTGCGTACTATTGTTTGTACAGATGAATGTGGTACCTTCAGGTGTTTGGAAATTGCTCCCAAGGATGAACCAGACTTGTGGAGGTCTATAATTTTCTTTCTGAGGTCTTGGCTGATTTCTTTTGATTTTCCCATGATGTCAAGCAAAGAGGCACTGAGTTTTAAGGTAGGCCTTGAAATACATCCACAGGTACACCTCCAATTGTCTCAAATGATGTCAATTAGCCTATCAGAAGCTTCTAAAGCCATTACATCATTTTCTGGAATTTTCCAAGCTGTTTAAAGGCACAGTCAACTTAGTGTATGTACACTTCTGACCCACTGGAATTGTGATACAGTGAATTATAAGTGAAATAATCTGTCTGTAAACAATTGTTGGAAAAATTACTACAAAGTACATGTCCTAACTTACTTGCCAAAACTATAGTTTGTTAACAAGAAATGTGTGGAGTGGTTAAAAAAAAAAGTTTTAATGACTCCAACCTAAGTGTATGTAAACTTCCGACTTCATGTTGTGATGATTTTTGTTGTTATGTGGTAATAATATGACCTAATATGACCATAAAAATACATCCAGCTCCAAGGACAACTCAAAGTTGGCTTCCCAACTGGCATATTGCTAAATTGATATTTGTACAGTAGTTCCCTAACCATAAACAATGACTTGTAAAGAGATTATGTTGGATGTTTTAGGACATGTTTGGGGTAATCATACATTCTAATTTTCAGAAGTTGTGGTACAACTTTGGCACTCAAATACTCAAAGTTGGCTTCTCCACTTCCATAATATTGCCAAATAGCTAGCTTATTTGTAGTTTTCAAACAAAGAAAACAATGACATTTAAGGAGTTTTTGAGTTTGCAAGACATGCATTTCACTGTACATGTGCATGCGACATTAAAACTTGACACTATACAGTGGGGTCCAAAATTATTGACACCCTTGGTGAAGATGAGCAATAATGACTGTATAAAATAAAAAATTCAAATACTGAGCTATATTGTATGCAAAAAAAATTGGGAAATTATATTATTTTATACTAATACAATTGCTCAGAGAAAGATTATGTAATATTGTTTTTTTCTAAAAAAAAGGTAGTGGTCAAATTATTGACACCCCTAAAGATTCTTATTAATAAAGTAGTCAAAAGTTTAGTATTTCATCCCATATTCCTAGCACACAATTAACTACATCAAGCTTGTGACTCTACAAACTTGTTGGATGCATTTGCAGTTAGTTTTGGTTGTGTTTCAGATTATTTTGTGCCCAATAGAAATTAATGGTAAATAATGTATTGTGACATTTTGGAGTTAATTTTATTGTAAATGAGAATAGAATATGGTTTAAACACTTCTACATTAATGTGGATACTACCATGATTACGGATAATCCTGAACGAATCGTAAATAATGATGAGTGAGAAAGTTAGAGGGTCAAAGATCATACCCCCAAGACATGCTAACCTCTCACCATTACCAATAACGGGAGATTAGCATGTCTTGGGGGTATGATGTCAATAATTTCAGACTCCACTGTATGTACTATATGTTTTGTGTTTTATTTTTGTTATGGGGTAATCAAACGTGCTAATGGTTGGCAGACTAGCACTGTGTCTGGTGTCCATTATGTAATTTCCTCTCGGGCTAGCTTACCCTAAACAAATGAATACCCATGACCAAGCAAAAACACTCTCTCTTCCCCTCTGTGAGTTAGTCTCTACAGTGGTGTTGCAAAGAGCTGTGATGGTGGCGCCAAGTTTATGTGTGCCCGTTATGAATATACAATAGTGAGTTGACCCTGTGAGCGAGACGGTGGGTGTACGTTCTCCTACTGGGAGTGGATGGGATGGCGACAGGCAGCAGGTATTTTGGTTGGGAGGAACATGTCTGGCAACAGGAATGTGACCCATTTTGGGCTCCAGCTCTTAAGATAGTGGTCAGAGAATAGAGTGGAGGAGCTGGTCTGTGTGTGCACATGTTTCAGTGTGTGTGTGTGTGTCTGGGTGTAAGTGTCAGGGTGTGTGTGGCATGGTGTGTGTGTGTCTGTGTGTGTACTGTGTGTTTGTGTGTGTGTTGGGGAGTAGAGACAAGGAAGGACTGCCAAAGATCTGTCATCACCGCTAGCGCTCTAGAGATGGGAGAATCTGCAGGGGGGAAGAGGAGAGGCCATTTCCAGACTCACCCCCCTCAGGGAGAGGAAGATAAAACCTAACACCCGTGTTTTCTAAGCTCATTCTTCACCAGGTGACACGCCTCATATTGTCACCTGTGGAATCTGAGAGGGGAGTACTGGGTGGGAGAGATGAATGGATAGATGAATGGAGGGGGGCAATGTGAAAGAAAAAGTATGGAATTCTTCACAAAATTAACCAGTTTCCTCTGTGGGCAAACATTCTTCCTATTGTAGGGCCTGAAGTTGGCTATGTGAAGAATTTGACTCAGTGAGTGTTATATGACAGATCCAATGGGATATATGTAATAAAACAGACCTGCACGTATACTCCCATGCGCTCATCATTTCTGAGAGGTGGGAGTGAAGAGGGTGGGGACAGACGAGGCACTGGGTGGTGATGGATTTGAAAAACACAAATTAATTTAACCATAGTGTCACGATCGTCGTTAAGAGAGGAGGACCAAGGCGCAGCGTGATGGCTTGGTGCGAGGAGCAGGGACAGGCCGGACCGGGCTGGCGACGCACCCCGTAGGCTTGGTGCGAGGAGCAGGTACAGGCCGGACCGGGCTGGCGACGCACACCGTAGGCTTGGTGCGTGGAGCAGGGACAGGCCGGACCGGGCTGGCGACGCACCCCGTAGGCTTGGTGCGTGGAGCAGGGACAGGCCAGACCGGGCTGGCGACGCACACCGTAGGCTTGGTGCGTGGAGCAGGGACAGGCCGGACCGGGCTGGCGACGCACCCCGTAGGCTTGGTGCGTGGAGCAGGGACAGGCCGGACCGGGCTGGTGACGCACACCGTAGGCTTGGTGCGTGGAGCAGGGACAGGCCGGACCGGGCTGGCGACGCACACTGTAGGCTTAGTGCGTGGAGCAGGGACAGGCCGGACCGGGCTGGCGACGCACACCGTAGGCTTGGTGCGTGGAGCAGGGACAGGCCGGACCGGGCTGTGGAGACGGATAGGAGACCTGGAGTGAAGAGCTGCCACAACCTGTCCTGGCTGAATGCCTACCTTTACACACTCTGTGTGAGGCATCAGCACAGGACGTACAGGGCTGTGTACCCGTACTGGCATAACAGCACGTGACACTGGCGCAGGATATCCGGGACCGAGGAGAGGCACTGGAGGCCACGAGCGCTGAGCCGGCACACTCTGTCCTGGCTGCATGCCCACCTTCGCACAACACGTGCGGGGTGCTCGCACAGGACGTACCGGACTATGCCGGACCACTCGTGGCACAGTGCGCAGCTCCGCATACCGCGGAACCTGCCCAGTCTCATGCTGCCATGCCTGAGTACGGGGAGTTGGCTCTGCTCTCCATCCAGGCTCCGCCAACCTGCCTTCTGGCCCCCAAAACCCGGTGGCCTCCTCTCCAAATCGCCCTGTGGCAGCCTCCAGCTGCCCAGCCGCCCATGCCGTGTGCCCCCCCCCTAAAATTTTTTTGGGGTTGCCTCTCGTCCGTCCGACGATGACACTGCTGACGCCGCTGCTCCTCTCTCGCCAGGGCCTTAATCCTAGCCCATGGCCCTTTGCCCCCGAGCATGTCCTCCCAGGACCACGATTTGCCCACCTGGGCCATCGCCAGCCTCTCCATCTCCTTACCCGGCGCTTCCTCCCATGTCCAGTCTGCCTGCTCCTGGACACGCTGCTTGGTCCTTGTATGGTGGGTTCTTCTGTCACGATCGTCGTTAAGAGAGGAGGACCAAGGCGCAGCGTGATTAACGAACATGTTTATTTATCTTTAGTGATAAATACGGACAATCAACAAAACAACAAACGACTCGTAACGTCCTAGGTAACATAGACCAACACGGAACAAGAAACCACAAACACAAAGGGAAAAACAGACAGTTTAAATATGGCTCCCAATCAGAGACAACCAGCCACAGCTGACACTCGTTGCCTCTGATTGGGAGTCACTCAGGCCAACATAGAAATAAACAACCTAGACCTCCCAACATAGAAATACACCACAATGAAAGAACACACCCTGGCTCAACATATAGAGTCCCAGAGCCAGGGTGTTACACATAGAAGGCACAAGCCCAATTTTGCCCGATGCAGATTGAAACTTGTCTGCTATATGTTCTCTGAACTAAACTATTTAGTTCACAAAGCTAATGCAACAAGATAAAGCTGGCACAAGGACCATATTCACACACCAAATACACACACGCCTAATCCCGGACTCTACATGAGATTCGAGACACAATTGTGTGAGAAATGTAATGAAATAAGATGTCTGTTTACTTCACTGTCACGAGCTGAGTCTTAAAATAAAAAAATCTCACACAATATTAAACTATACGCACTTTCACCCAGACAACTGTGTAATGGGAGTTTGCAAGTTTTCTTAAGCTTGACGGTAGGTAACTCATCATACCAAAAATGATTTAACTTTCAACACTTCTAAGTGTTTGAGTGGCTGCTTTAATACAATCTGCACTGTAGTAAACATGTATGTCAAGATCACATCCTGCACAGTTACAACAAGCCCTTTAATGGAGCAGGAACAATGTTGTCGTACATCTGCAGTGCGGACTTTATTGAATTCCTGCCCTTAGTGCACCATTGTCCGAGCTTGAGCGGGAGTCAGATAGGCTCAAGCTCAGACAATCTGGTCAAAGTCAACGGGATGTTGGGTAACAGCTGCTCCATACGATGCTAATAAACACGTTGGGTGGATGGAAAGCCTGTGTGAAGTGGCACAAGGCTTCAAAGTCAGCCCGTGCACCTGGAGCCCTGTGGAACCTACAAGGTGTGGCAGGCCGAAGACAGAGTATTAGACCTCCGCTTCAGGCACAGCTTTTCCCGCCATCTCTTTCCGTTACCTCCATATTCCTGTTCTAACAACTTTTAAGTCTGATTGAGAAACCAGTCAAAATAACAAAACAGAACCTTTGAGATATCATCGCCCTGAGCTGGATCAGACACATCTGGTTTTCTACCTAGTCTTCCACTGTAATTGGACCGGCGTGCCCCGACTGTGGCGTTGTATGGAGGCTGGAGGTTGTGCTGCAACATTTGCTAGTTGTAGAGGGTAAAGTAATCGAATACAATGCATTGCCCAGGTCTGTGGGAGTAGTGTGTGGGTGTGTTTGTATGTTGGTGGCAGGGATGATGCTCGTGTTAGTTTAGGACATCGTCCAGGTGATAACCCACAGCCAAACCGGCCATATACATTCCCCACTACCCACCCCCTCCCCACAGTTTGAAATACATAGTGCACTATAGTAGTGAATAGGGTGCCATTAGAATAGGGTTCCCTACATAGTTTTACAGAGTTCCCTACATCCCTACTAAATAATGAATAAGGTGCCATTTGGGGTGCAACCCATGTGTCCGTCGCTCACGAGAAGAGAGTAAAGTCCTGACACATCAAAAGGTGAAAATTCACATGCTTGTGGGTGAACGCCAACATATACAGATAAATGGATTTCAGGGCACGTACCGTAACTGTCGGTCTACCGTCCTCAACCCACACATATTTTTGTACCTCCTCGTCCCATTTTAGAGGTGGGAGAAAGAGGGAGGAAGAGAGAGATCCATCACATTCATTATGTGACTATTATTCAAAAACTATTTTCATACAAATGAGGCACTACAACAGCTATGCGCAAAAATATAAACGCAACATGCAACAATTTAAAAGATTTTACTGAGTTATAAGGAAATCAGTCACTTGAAATAAATGATTTAGGCCGTAATATATGGATTTCACGACTGGGAATACAGATACGCATCTGTTGGTCACAGATACCTTTAAAAAAAGTAGGGACGTGGATCAGAAAACTAGTCAGTATCTGGTGTGACCATCATTTGCCTCATGCAGGACACATCTCCTTTGCATAGAGTTGATCAGGCTGTTGATTGTGACCTGTGGAATGTTGTCCCACTCCTCTTCAATGGCTGTGCGAAATTGCTGGATATTGACAGGAACTGAACACGCTGTCGTACACATCGATCCACAGCATCTAAAACATGCTCAATGGGTGACATGTCTGGTGAGTATGCAGGCCATGGAAGAACTGGGCCATTTTCAGCTTCCAGGAATTGTGTACAGATCCTTGCGAAATGGGGCCGTGCATTATCATGCTGAAACATGAGGTGATGGCAGCGGATGAATGGCACGACAATGGGCCTCAGGATCTCGTCACAGTATCTCTGTGCATTCAAATTGCCATTGATAAAATGCAATTGTGTCCGTTGTCCCTTGCTTATGCCTGCCCATATCATAACCTCACCGCACCATGGGGCACTCTGTTCACAACGTTGACATCAGCAAACCGCTTGCCCACACGACGCAATGCACGTGGTCTGCGGTTGTGAGGCCGGTTGGACGTACTGCCAAATTCTCTAAAAGGACGCTGGAGGCGGCTTACGGTAGAGAAATTAACATTACATTCTCTGGCAGCAGCTCTGGTGGACATTCCTGCAGTCAGCTTCTTGATACGCCACACCTGTCAGGTGGATGGATTATCTTGGCAACGGAGAAATGCTCACTAACAGGGATGTAAACAAATTTGTGCACAAAATTTGAGATAAATATGCTTTTTGTACGTATGGAAAATTTCGGGGATCTTTTATTTCAGCTCATGAAACATGGGACCAACATTTTACATGTTGCGTTTGTATTTTTGTTCAGTGTAGTAAAAACCCATCATGTGGCGACATTACCAAACTTCCTACAACCAGTACATAGCCAAGCCTTGCTGCTCAAACTCTGTGACCTTTGAAACGTCGCGGATAACCTGGTTTTAGATCATGGTCCCCAAGAGTGTAGATCCGAAAGGGAAAAATGCTTAGATAGACTGAACGCGCTTGTATGTGGATGGCAACAACATTTTAACACTAAAATGTTAGTCAAACGATCATACCGGGCCGTTCTTCTTCCCGTCCAGTTTCCCTTCCACGTCGCCACTTCCGCCGTCCCCTGAAGCCTGGGCGGAGAGAGACCAGGGTTGTATTCATTAGTGCAAACTGTAGCAAAACGTTTTGCAATGAAGAACTAGTGTTTCTTCAGGTAGGTCCCTCCCGATTTCAGCCCCTTTGCTTCTGTTTGGTTCCTAGTGAACGCACCCCAAGTTCCCTCTAAGTTTAAGCCTCCCCATATCCTGCTAAGCCAACTGTATAAGCGCTATGCTGCTGCGCCTTTGTTTATGTATGGGTGGGCGGGTCAAGATTCACTTACCACATCCGAGTCATCCCCTTCCTCCTCACACTGTCTTTCAGCAGCCCGGGGGTCTCCAACAACCCTCAGCTCCCCAATCACCCCCTATGAAGGAAAACACACACAGGCAAGCACATATACGCAGGCAGACACACACACACACACACACACACACACACACACACACACACACACACACACACACAGTTGTCAATACATGGCTTTTGATGTCTGGTGTGTGTGTCTGTGTGTGGGGTGACGTAAAACAAGGCATGTTGTGGTGCTGCTGCGCACAGCTGGTCCTCTGCCTGTACACGTCCGCATTCTTCTGCCCCATTAAGCCCACACGCTTCGGCCCTGCTCTAAACATAAATCAAACATATATCTTCCCTCTGAAGTCCTGTGTCTTCAAACATGTGTACCTGATCTGTGTGGTGTTTGTTGTGGGAAAGCCCCCCTCGCTGGAGAAGCCGAGGGGTTTATTACAGCCGCCCAAGTGTTGAGAAATGAAATGGATGCCTGTGATATGACACTCATCTTCCACTGTCCCAGTCCATCAAAATCGCCACCACAAGAGCTTCTTTCAATGTCTCGCATTAATAGCATCTTATGAAGTCAATCAAAAAGCCAAATCATGTGATTCAGGAGAATTTGCTTTTAACATGTTTTAAACGTATAAAAGCTATAGTTATGAAGAGCTTCTCTTTCGATGAATGTCCACAAATGTGTTCACGAGCCTTCAATGTCCCTAAATAGCTATCAAAGATATTTATTTGATTTATTTGATGAGGACTTTGTTAGACAGTTTTCCAATATGAAGCTGAGTCTGTATACCCTATGTGCCTTTTCATTTCCAATTGTCACGCCCTGACTCAGGGGACTCTTATATGTTGAGTCAGGGTGTGGTGTTCTATGTTGTGTTTTCTATGTTGTCATTCTAGTATGTGTAGATCTATTTTGGCCGGTGTGGTTCCCAATCAGAGGCAGCTGTTGCTCGTTGTCTCTGATTGGGGATCATACTTAGGCAGCCTATTGGCACTCGTTAGTTGTGGGCTCTTGTTCCGTGAGTAGGCTTGTTTTGTGTGTAGCCTTAGGACTTCACGTTTCGTTGGTTTGTGGTTTTGTCGTGTGTTTATTATTTAAATAAACATGTACGCATTTCACGCTGCGCCTTGGTCTGACCCGTCCTTAAACGAATGTGACACCACTGTTACTTCCAGGCCTGGGAGCAGGTACTATCTTACCCTATTATAACCCAAAATAAAAGGTGATATTACTCTGTTATTTATGTTTCTGTTGTCATTTGAGTCTGTGTAAATGAACAATGTATAGCTTTAAAATATGTTAAAACTATCATGTCAATCTCATGGACTATTTAAACATTTGACTTTAAACAATTACCTCAAAAGGTAATTCATTCTAACTGGCCTGTACCACCTCAGTGCAGGCATAAGGGTTCAACTCCCTGCGTTGAGTCTACAGATAATGCAATGATAAGTGTCTGAACTCAAGCAATGCCTGGGGTCTATGTAAACAACCATTGTTTGCCTCAGCTGCCTCTAAGAACTGTCTTTAAAAATATGAAAACCTCCCTTCCACACAGCTTGTAGGAAAAAAGAGACAATGCCCTGACATTTGGCCAAACCCTTTTGTCTAAATCCCCTCATTTGGTCTTGTCAAGATAGGACAGACCGGTCTTGAACCCAAATGAGAGCTATTAGGGACTCTGCTCTGAGTATTCCGAGTCCCTGAGGTGTACTTTTCTTGAAGACGTGCCCAGCAAAATCACAAAAAAAATGGTAAAAAGCCTAGCAAAATCAGTCAACAGTGGGTAGGACTACACACATTCCCATATTTTAAAGGCCATGCCATGGACATAAAATGAACCCATGTCCGTCAATCTTTTTCTATGTCTATCTCAGGGTCAATACGCACAAAAAGACTATCCCTCAAATTGAGGTTTTTGTATCGCCCGTTCGTACTTTATTGGAATAAAGATACCATTGCTTCGTCTGACCATGTTTTAAATCATCCAATTATCTTCGTTTAATCAGACAGGGTTTCTGACCATCTGTACATTTATAGACAGCAAGTAAAACAATAATTACGATGCTGTCTGGGAACTAATGAATCCTCGCAGAAATATGTAAGTAAGTCAAGCAATAAAAAAGGCATTCAATATTGCGTTATTTGTCAAAAGGCAGGTCAAATGTCTTTCTCTTTCAGTATGTGTCTATACCTGTTCTCATTCTCACATCATATGATTGCATGGCTTACCATGTTGTGTACCCCCAACAGCACATATTTTTGCGAATCAGGTGTGCTTGTCCAGGGCTACAATAAAAATGAGTACGGTTGGGGGTACTCAAGGACTGGAGCTGGGAAACACTGGCTTAAGATACTGACTTGAATCTTTTTCTTGGAGGGGGATCAATTTAAGTTGAATCTCAACTTTTGCTTTATCCTAGCAACATTGTCCCAGTGCAAGCCAAATAGTCAGAAATAAACTGTACTAAATTTCATTCATTAATTTCAAACAGGGTTCATTCTCGGAATGTTAGGTCTTAACCTTTACAGATTTGAATGTACAACCGGTAACACTTTAGTATAGGGATGACATTAGGCCACTGATTTGCAAGATAAGTAGCAAATAAGTAGCATATTCATTGTTTCCTTATTCACACAAGTAGAAAATGAAACACTGAATAAAGGCCTGATACATAGCTTATAGCACACAAAGGTCTAACTAGCTACTTATATACACACTTTAAACTGCCAATTAGTGACCACTACATGATCCCTATGCTAAAGTATTACCCTACAATCTACTGAATGAGGAGATACCAACTTCAGATAACAATGTCAGCGAAAACTAAACAAAGGGCACAGCCTTGCATTTGCTCGGAACATAAGGGCAATTGTCCTGGTCACAGAAGCAGCTGTCTGCTTGTGCCCTCTGCTTACAGGGACACCTGTCTTTGTGTGCTGGGTGCTGGGTGCTGCAGAGCGACGGTATAAGGGTCAGCTGCAGCACTTACACAGGGGGGTGGAGGGGAGGGCCAGCTGGAGCTAATTGATCCCCTACCATGAAGTCCACCAATTATACCTCTGTGTTTCCCAGGAGGAGACAGGGAATGGTCGGGGTCAGACCACTTTTATGTTTTGATTTAAAGCAGGCCAATTAAGGGCAATCAAATCATAAAAGGGGTTAGCCTGACACAACGGTTTCCGTTTCACGTGTCTGACTCAGCCTGGCTAGGAGGGCAGCCCTGACCGGTCTGATTTCCGATTCCACTTGCCCATGACACCGATATATTTCTCCAGTAGGAAATGTTATAAGGATAGTAGGGCTTGAGATAAGTGCACATAAGTCAAAACTATGAATTCATCTTGGACTGCCTCGGACGTTCTGATTTATGATTTCTGCTCAAGTTTGAGTTTGAGACAGAATTGCGGACTACAGATCCTACTCTTATGCTATTATTATCATCCCATAGGCTATTCAGGATAGGGCCCTAAGTAAAATATAAGACAGGGTTTGGGGTAAAATTGCCTTTCAACTCCTTCAATCCAGGAAATGATGAATTATACATTTTCGCATTGACGAAGTTGAAACACAACGGACCCGAAATCAGATATAAAAATGTCCAGTAATAGCATGATACATACCAGGAACTTATTGGGATCGGCCCCTCCGGCTTGGCCCACGAACACCCCGGCTCCGGCCTCCAGCTCCATCTCATCTGGGGACCTCTCGAAGCGTACCACTTGGGGTTGGTCGTCGCAGTTGATGTAGAAGGTGACCTTGTCGTCCAGCACGGAGATGGAGAAGCGGTTCCACTGGTCGGCCAGGTTATGCACGGAGAAGGTGGCCGCCACGTACGACACCTGCGAGTCGGGCTCTGTGTAGTAGAAGATGACATTCTGCCTGCTCGCCTTGACTGGCGACAGCTTGACGCCCACGTACATGATCTTCTGAGAGGCGTCTGTGACCGAAAAGATGACACCGCCCTTGGTGGACTGGGGCTTCAGGTTGAAGAGGAGGGAGAAGTCCCGGTAGAAGGGGCTGGGAAGATGGGCGCGTGCCAGCTGGCCCGTGTTGGCGTCGGGACCAAAGACGTAGCCGGGGCTGTTGTCGGGGCCGTAGATCTTTGTGATCTCGTCTGGGGGAGGGTCCCCGATCAGGTGCAGGAGGGAGACACCAATCTCATCTACTGAAGAGAAACAGTAAGTTAGTACAGAGCACACAGGAAACGCTGATGACGGGGTGGGCTGCATGGCGGGATTGGGTTAGAGTGCTCTATTAGTGTGTTGGGGTTTGACACTGTGAGTTTTGGTCTGCAGGGTAAAAGCAGACTGCCACCACTTTCTTAGTAGTGTTTTGTGAGGGAGGGAAGTGGGCAGCAATGTTATTAAACGTGTGTCATTAAACCCAGTGTCCAGTGTCACTTGAAGATCTGCATTAACGTAATGATATTTCAATGATTCCTGGTCTAATATTTAAGAGAAATATGACGTGACATTGGAAACTTCCTTGGATAAATTGTGCATAGCATACCAACATGTCAATCAACTCCAAACGAGAATGGAAATTAGATATCAGGGAAATATTACAAACAAATAAATTATATGGCTGAAGTTAATTGCAACTGACACACAGCCCAACAAAACACTGTGCTAGAACACTTTGCAATGCTAAACAATGACGTTTTGCTCTTAACTTTTGAAAGCCGACCCTACAGTGGGGAAAAAAAGTATTTAGTCAGCCACCAATTGTGCAAGTTCTCCCACTTAAAAAGATGAGAGAGGCCTGTAATTTTCATCATCGGTACACGTCAACTATGACAGACAAAATGAGACAAAAAAAATCCAGAAAATCACATTGTAGGATTTTTAATGAATTTATTTGCAAATTATGGTGGAAAATAAGTATTTGGTCAATAACAAAAGTTTTTCAATACTTTGTTATATACCCTTTGTTGGCAATGACACAGCCAAACGTTTTCTGTAAGTCTTCACAAGGTTTTCACACACTGTTGCTGGTATTTTGGCCCATTCCTCCATGCAGATCTCCTCTAGAGCAGTGATGTTTTGGGGCTGTCGCTGGGCAACACGGACTTTCAACTCCCTCCAAATATTTGTTATGGTGTTGAGATCTGGAGACTGGCTAGGCCACTCCAGGACCTTGAAATGCTTCTTACGAAGCCACTCCTTCGTTGCCCAGGCGGTGTGTTTGGGATCATTGTCATGCTGAAAGACCCAGCCACGTTTCATCTTCAATGCCCTTGCTGATGGAAGGAGGTTTTCACTCAAAATCTCACGATACATGGCCCCATTCATTCTTTCCTTTACACGGATCAGTCGTCCTGGTCCCTTTGCAGAAAAACAGCCCCAAAGCATGATGTTTCCACCCCCATGCTTCACAGTAGGTATGGTGTTCTTTGGATGCAACTCAGCATTCTTTGTCCTCCAAACACGACGAGTTTAGTTTTTACCAAAAAGTTATATTTTGGTTTCTTCTGACCATTTAACATTCTCCCAATCCTCTTCTGGATCATCCAAATGCACTCTAGCAAACTTCAGACGGGCCTGGACATGTACTGGCTTAAGCAGGGGGACATGTCTGGCACTGCAGGATTTGAGTCCCTGGCGGCGTAGTGTGTTACTGATGGTAGGCTTTGTTACTTTGGTCCCAGCTCTCTGCAGGTCATTCACTAGGTCCCCCTGTGTGGTTCTGGGATTTTTGCTCACCGTTCTTGTGATCATTTTGACCCCACAGGGTGAGATCTTGCGTGGAGCCCCAGATCGAGGGAGATTATCAGTGGTCTTGTATGTCTTCCATTTCCTAATAATTGCTCCCACAGTTGATTTCTTCAAACCAAGCTGCTTACCTATTGCAGATTCAGTCTTCCCAGCCTGGTGCAGGTCTACAATTTTCTTCTGGTGTCCTTTGACAGCTCTTTGGTCTTGGCCATAGTAGAGTTTGGAGTGTGACTGTTTGAGGTTGTGGACAGGTGTCTTTTATACTGATAACACGTTCAAACAGGTGCCATTAATACAGGTAACGAGTGGAGGACAGAGGAGCCTCTTAAAGAAGAAGTTACAGGTCTGTGAGAGACAGAAATCTTGCTTGTTTGTAGGTGACCAAATACTTATTTTCCACCATAATTTGCAAATAAATTCATTAAAAATCCTACAATGTGATTTTCTGGAGAAAAAAAATATCAATTGGCTGTCATAGTTGACGTGTACCTATGATGAAAATTACAGGCCTCTCTCATCTTTTTAAGTGGGAGAACTTGCACAATTGGTGGCTGACTAAATACTTTTTTCCCCCACTGTATATGGGGGCATTTCTCAAAGGACCTAATTCAAACAAGCCAACTCCTATTGCCTGCCTTAAAATAATGGAGTGGGTTATAAAAACTAATAGCAACTTTGACATCCCCCCAAAAAGCATTGGGAGAACACTTCTCCTGGGACCTATAAGAACCTAGATCCCTTCAACAGACGGAGGTATTTTAGCCCAAAGTCCCTTGTGAATGCATGCCGACATGACATTCTTCCCTCACTGACATTGGATAAGGGGAACTCCATGCTAGCCAGTCTCAGATTGTTTTAACATGGGGGTCAGTTAAGGCCAGGCACCACAGGCAAAAATGACATTTTTGCATCTACTTATCAATTTTGAGATTATTTTGTATTTTGGTCCATCTAAAAAGAAATGTACAAAAGTTGATGGAAATGTATCATCACACATAATATAAAAGCCCTTTTCATAGAGAATGTTACAAACCGGAATATGTGTAGTAGTGGGTATTGGGTCTAAATAGAAGAGATGGGTATCGGGTCTAAATAGGTGTTTGGCATTTGGTAGTCTAAATTCAGTGTACTTTAACTGCCATTTCCCAAAAGTCAGACTCTTCCTACACGCCAACACATTTTTCTCAGCCTCTCAGAAGCATCTGCATTCATCACAGTGTGTGTGGTTATCCTTAAACATATTATTCAGACTTATACATAGGTAATTGTTGATATGTTGTCACATTTTTATTCTAGATGACATTTTCTTCAAAAGTATTTACAGATAAGATGAAAAAAGTATTTATCCACAATCTGCTATGTACAAGTCCAGTCCTGGAGTGTCTTAACAAAATGAAATACAAAAATGTAGGCCGACTTCATCCAATGTCCAGAAAAATGTATTTGTGTGATATGCAAATACAGTATGTGCATATTTAATGAATTTATATATTTTTATTTGTAAAAATTACCCTATTAGGATGTGGTGCCACTCATTCCTATAATTTCCAGTGTTATATAACACTAATATGTGAGAACAATATTTTTGTGAACAAATGTTTCATGTTGTCCTTATAATAAGGTTGGTAGCAACATGTGAAAATCGTTGCGTAATCTGTTGCAGCTCAAGTCGACTACAAAGCCCACAATGCAATGCTCTCTCTATGGGCTGGCTGGACGTACTACAATAATACTAAAGTCAATATCAGCATGTGAAATAGCTATTTCGCTGTAAAATCGCCTAAACAAACTGCACTATCAATTTAGGAGTCTACAATCTCACCATATCGATGTGACATTCGCAACGGGCACCATGCAATGCACTAAAGAGGCAGACAAATAGGGGAAATGTGTTAGACCCTCTGTTAAAGTTCTCGAGGTAGGAATATCGCAAAAGTATGATCAATGGCTCATTCAAGAGAAGACAACCCCCCGCGTAATGACATCGGCCAGTATTGAAATCTAACGTGTATGATAGACGTTTTCGCGATCTAAAAGTCGTATTCCTATTAACTTCCAGTGTAGTGAGAGCGGCTTTATCGCAATGCTATGTCATACAGACCAAATTTATGTATGCTTGAACGGCAATTGCTCAGATAATGATGAAAACATGAAATGACCCAGGGAATCGGCAGAATATCGCTCAGAGATGCGCAAAAACAATATAGCATTCAAAATGGGTGAATCATTACTTTAAGTGACCCCATACTTATTTTGATTTCAAACGACAGCATTTCAAATAGATCCAAGGGGGATATGACCGACTGTATGCAATATTGCAAGGCACAAAGTGTACTACCAGTGTGTGAACCTTTTTTCGTTGTCTGTATGACTTTGAAGTAACTCGTTAGGATCTAACAAGATCGTTAACAAAGTGACACAGCTTAACAGAAAACGGGAAGTCTGATAGAGAAAGCTTACAAAACCAAAGTCTATTCAAACAAGTGCCTCCGACTGCTTTTTCCAATGTGTTTCGAAATGTGAATCACTTTCTCACCCAATCATGTTTTGGAAAAAAAGTTAATCTAATCTAAAAAAGGGAGGACGATTATCCTTGATTGGACCGCAAATGAAATCAGAGTTAATTCACACTGTATGTTTCAGTTAGATCAGATGCACTACAAGTACTGAAAAGACCATTGAGACCTTACCACCCAGATTCTTGTTCCGGGGGTTATAGATGTACATCTAAACCGAATGCTTATGACCAGTGGCGGCTCCTGAACAAATTCTCAGGGAGGGCAATTTTTCTGATGATTTAGGTGACCTACACACATTTTTAAAAAGATATGTCCAGCAACAACATGAAGACAGGGGCAGCATATAAGTCAATACCAGAAGCATTTATTGACTGATCTCAAAAGTGTTGGCTTACAAAAGCAAAATAAGTTATCACAGTAAAAATAATCAAGGGTGTTCTTTCACATTCCTCAACACTGCATAAACAATATGCATTTCCATAAACAAATGAAATATCAGCTGAAAATACAGCATCTTGGTATTTGTTCAGATTGCAGGATCAACAAGAGCTTTTACCACATTTTTTGATATCTGTTTAATCTTACCTTATGGCCTGCACTTGCTTGTGAAGCTGTCGAGGGCACGTTTGATAGAGACAGCATCGATGTCCTTCTTCTGTAGCTTCTGGTACAGAATGTCGACGTGGGGCATGATTTTGTGAAAAAGCCGCAGGAAAAAAATTAAATCTTCATCATGTAGTATCCTCACGTAGCCAGCTGCCTCTCTCAAGGTGTGCTGGTCAAATGAACCCAATGAACCCGTCCGGATGGCTTCAAAACATTATATGAGGTCGTCTCGATTCTCGTAGACAGTGTTCACGACTCTGCTGTTGCTAACCTCATCGTTGTGGCGGCGGACAGCTAGCCTGTATCCCTCATCCAGTTGAGTGGCAATATTCACTCTCCCAAAAGCAGACAATCTCAAACAGCTATATGTGGGTCTTTGACAGCTAATTTTTCTTAATCTTTTCTGAAAGATGGTGTATGTCGGTTACACCAGTCGCTGTCCAAGCGGTGCTGTCTGCTGTGCCGCCTTCAGGGTGGAAGAGTAAGCAGGGGTAGCAAAAAACTGCATTAGCTACATCGCAGCCTGCTAGCCAGGTTTTCCGTTCATACCAATTTTTGGAAAATCCTCGGGTGTAGGACTTCCCCCCTTTAGTAGACACCTGTTGAATTATTAAATTTGGTCTGGGGGGTCCTAATTGTTTCGTTGCCAATTTATCTTCATTTGTTCGCCGACAAAAAGGAACTTCTTTCAAACACACAATCGAGTTGGACTGAAGCCTAGCCATTTTGATAGTAGTAGTGAATTGAATGAGGCTGCTACCTGGTCTTTTCTTAGTTACGTTCATTCGTGGTTACGTTATGTATGACGAAAGCGCGTAAGTGCAAGCCCACAGACACCCATAGAGAATGTATTGAAAGCTTTGAAATGTGACAAAACTAGATTTTACATGGGAGTCTATGACAGACTTCTGGGCGATTTTCAACCTGACTGAAATCGCCCAAAAAACGGGCGGGGCCATTTGAAGCACGACTTTAGCCTGATTTGACATTTAGTGGCTGGCAGATCAGACGTGAACACTGATAACTGCTGTTGCCGTGATATAATTTTTTATAAATTTATAAAAAAAAAATATTTTTTTTTATTTAATTTTTTTTTAAATAATTGATTAGAAAAAAAATCCCTTCCTTTTCCCGTTTGGCAGTGCGTCGCCCATATCGCCCTATTGAACAAGCCGTCCCTGCTTATGACACTCATCACAACACAGAATTAGGATCTCTGTGCATCACAAGATCATCACAAAGAAACATAGGTCTAAGGGTAATCAGGCTGTAGTTTTGTAAGTAGAAGACAATTATGCACTGTATAATCTGCATAAGGATAAATTCTATATAAGAAATTAATTACATTTAAAATATATATAATAATAATAATGATACATTTCTGAATGGAATCAGTGAATTCATTCATTTGATGGAATTTATTAAATGGAATTCCTGACTTCTACTCCAACATCTTTCAGCGCACACACACACACCAGTTCTCCTTTAATTAGGTGACCTCTGTTAAATGTCATCATGTCAGTGCAACAGGAAACCTACAGCTGTGTTCCCCAAATATCTGCACTCCCTCTTCCATCACCCCGGGTGACTGGAACTGGGATCAGTGCATAATAATGGGGGAAGTTTTGGAAATAAACAGAGAACACAAAGACCTGTGTGTCCTCTCGACCCCAAATCTGCATATTGTGATTTGTAGTGAGAAAATGCACCTCTATCGCACAGTGATAAGAAAATAACCTTTCTCAAATTGTCCTATTTCATCATAATTCTAATTCAAAATATAAATCAATATATCTTTATAAATATTGAACATTATGGGAGATAAAAATCTTATCAGTCAAGGATAAAGAAGGAACCTCAAATGGAAAAACAAATGTTTTTTTTTCTTTTTCTACAAAGCCTCTACATATTTGTTTGATCATCTTTGGAGTATCAGCTGACATGTTTTTTTAAGCCTTTACAAAACATTATTTGAGAAACTTCAGATGACTGATAAACAAGTTATATGAGTCATTACACAAGGTTCAACGTCCTCCTGGGGAGCTATGAGAAGTGTAGGCCATTAGGGCCTGCAGGGGGTTAGGTTGAAAGGTAAAACATATGAGGTAATCTACTTAACCCAATGCCAAAGCTATGGAAGAGCACTCCTATAAACATAATATAAAAAAGGTGTGGTGTATATGGTCTGAAATAACAGCGGCCCCTTCCTGTGTCTCGCTTATTGCATCGTCAATCTATCGGTGCCAGAGAGATTAGAACATAATTTGACACAATTGATGAAAAAGCCAAACAACTCTCTATTTGGGTCATGTTCTGTTCTCCAACCCAGCTAGACACCAATGTGTGCATATCAACACTATAATGTTGGATTTAAAAGTTCAGCATGCATAATTCTGTATATGTGACTAGTTTCAGGAAACTAGGCATATGTCGCGCGTCACTACTTCACAGGAGAGCCATTTGAACATAACTTTTTTTTTTTTTATGCATTTTTGGGCAGAAATGCCTTCTGGAAAATGTGAACTTACATGTGCCTTAATAACACATTTGTATGCCATCTGTAAATAAGAATACAATTGTTAAATTACGAGCCTAGTTGGTTTAGCCACAGAAAAAGACAGCAATCTTCCCGCAAGCCATGATTGCCTGAGATAATGAGTGGGCTGGACATGCCGAGAGATGAGTTCGAATTGGTCTGCCATGTAGCGCGCTTCTGTCTATTTGAGCTGGTTAGTATGTGTAGGTAATCCTGTCTAACACAGCTTAAAAAAATATATATATATATATATCTTGCGGAGTAGAACTGCATAAGTGTTGCTCTCCACTTTCTGGAGGACAGAGTTTTCAAATCAGTGGAATTAGAGTATGATAGCTAAGGAGATGGACAAAACATCTCTCCGGATTACATCTTCAAACTAAGGGCAACCATGGCATCTGTGACAGAGGGAGAAGCGTCCATCCATGTATATGGGTAAGATAGTCTAGCTAGCTACATTTTCAGATATTACACATTTCTAATTTTGTCAGCAATTAATTTTCATTTCAAGTTAAAGTGTACTGTTAGCTAGCTAGCTAACGTTAGCTGGCTGGATCGCTAGCTAACATTACGTGTATGATCTGTGTAGTAATATTATTCGTATGTCAGAGCCATTTGCTTTGCTAGTTATAGCCTAATGTTAGCTAGCTAACATTGAACCTGGTTTGTTAGCTACCTGCAGATTCATGCAGGGTAGTTACGTCATGAGTTGGGATTATGGTTCATTGTTTAGCTAGCTAGCTACATGTCTTAACAAAAAGACTCCACTATGCAAGTAACCATTTCAATAGAATGTTAATGATGTCACTGTGACAGCTGTTGATAGACATAGCTGGTAAATTCGCTCTGGCTATCTACTCCGATTTCAGAGCACTCTCGTCTGAGTGTGCCAGAGCGCAGAATAACTGACAAATTTATGAACACTCAACACCCGTTGAATATGGCCGGTGTGAGTAAACGTTGGCAAAAAAACGTAAATTGTTGCCAGCAGCACAGTTGCAGTCACCAACGCTCTGGATAACATAAAAACAGCCTAACCAGCTCTGATTGGGTGAGTAAAATGGTCAGAGTGCGCTGTTTTCTCATTTGTGTCTGGAAGTAGCTAGCAAGCTAGCCAGTTAGCTTGGGTGCTAGACTGCTGTTAGGACAGAACGCTCTGATCAACCCTTAAAGAGATGGGTGGGGCTAAAGCTTAAGAGGGTGTGAACGATGCCAAATGGGTGTAGACAAAGAAGAGCTCTCAGTAGGCATACCAAAACATTGAAAGGCCATTTTCTCAAAAGTGAGGTTACAAGTTTATCAACTTTCAAAGCAGAATTACTTTCCCATTGTTCCTGAACTGCAGTGTATGATATACAATTTTCTAGCTCTGTCTCTACTTTTATCCAATGTAAAAAACACAATTTCAAATGTTGCTACATAAGACCGTATCGAGCCAGTCGGTCACATATTACCTAAGTAAGCAAGACATATGACCCTAAACAGGACTAGGCATTTGTTGCTGCAGGTGAGGGCCCCATTCAAAAGACCAGAGGGTGTTGTGGGTTCATGACTATTGCCCCGTTAACAGAAAACAATAAATCGTAATTCGCACTGCCCCACAAGATGTTAGTCAGGATAAAGTGAGAGTGACGCCTCGAGGGGCCACAGACGGACGGGCAGGCCTGCACTTGCAGGTCAACACACAAACCCCCTCACTCTCTCTGCCAGTTCTCAATGGTAAAAAGTCTGGTGGGGAGTGGGCCAGCAACTGGAGGGTTGCTGGCATCAAAGTCCTAGTCATCATCTCCTGCGCTTGTGCAAGGCACCACTTAACCCCTAAACGTCTGCAGGGGCGTTGCACTTTGGCTGACCCATGGGGGTGTCTCAGGGTTGTTGGGATAAAACAAAAAGACAAAGATCTGTGTCTTATGACAATAGACAAACAGAGCCTTTTCCCGAACAGAGCCTAGTCGCTCAGTCTGAGATCATAGAGTTCCTTCTGGAGGGAAAGTTTTGCCTCCTCTCCACCTTCCACGGGCGGCAGGTAGCTTAGTGGGTAAGAGCGTTGTGCCGGTAACCGAAAGGTCGCTGGTTCTAATCCCAGAGCCGACTAGGTGAAAAATCTGTCGATGTGCCCTTGAGCAAGGCACTTAACCCTAATTGCTCCTGTAAGTCGCTCTGGATAAGAGCGTCTGCTAAATGACTAAAAATGTAAATGTAAAAATGTTCTTAATGCCCTTACCTCATTTTCCTATGATATGGTCATCTGATCTTTCGATGTGCCTTGCCAAACCTACTGCACGAGTCCTCCTTTTCCTGGCACTGTGTGCTCCTACAGCATTCTGAGTTTTCCGAACACAAGCCCCCTCATTATGGAACAGTTAACCTATTATGCCGACCAGATCTAGTTTCACCCACAGGCTTTTTTTAGTCACAACTTGCTATGAAAAGACAACTAGCTCGATTTCCCAAAGACAAGTGCTGACGGAGTGGGTACCACTTAAGCTCTGCAGACTCGGTACCGGGCCCTAATCCTATCACCTCAGAAAATGACGAGATCGGAATGTTATACCTTGGGCAATTTGGCAGGGTGTTCCTTCAATGCTTCAATGAATAGCTCTGGAAAAAACTAAATGGCAACCAAAATGACGAAAAGTAATTGAAAACTGTTAAATCAAGAGGTACTCCACATGGTCATCCTCCAGCTGAAAATTACTTCTGTATCTCTACCATACTAAGGACAATTTAATTGGTCTTCCCATTGTAACAGAAACAAGGGAGCTAGGAGCTTCTGTCAATGAATGATTGAGAACATTGTGCCCATAATTGGAACCCTCAGAGTGCAGCTTAGAAAACTTTTCCTTGGCAAACACCTGCGTGAGATCTGTGCCAGCTTTAAGCCTTCCTGTCATGGGATACAATATTAGACTCCCTGCAAGGAACCACTGCATTGTGGATAAAACATTGTTCAAACTATAATTTTGAAATCATGGCTGGTTAGTCCTTGCATCCATAGTGAATGAATTTAAGAGTGGTTACATTTCTACATCCCGCCGCTATTTAAAACAGAGGCAGGGTGCCTACTTTGTTATTGTTTGAACTGCAGATTGCCCTTTTATGAAGCAATCTCCTTTTTTATATAGTTTATTTATTCAGACAAGACCAAAATAAACAAACAAGATACATACACATACACAAACATATACATTTACATTTACGTCATTTAGCAGACGCTCTTATCCAGAGCGACTTACAAATTGGATATATACTACCTAACATCAACATGACTTTCCTATCTCTATTCCCACCCACCCTATCCCTCCAGAGGTAGGCAGGCCTATAGCCTATAGTCTATGAAATGGCCAATAGGCCTACTGAAGGATGTAAGTGCATACATAGCAACACAAAACAAAAAGAAAACAATGCATGGGAGATGTACCAACAAATATTACAGGTCATTCTTCTTTCCCATTGGTCATACGATTCATACGGAGCATCATCCTATACATTGGCCAATGTATACACAATTCACGGAGACAATTTCATTCATCATCAGGTATATTTACACATTGAAGGGAGAATATCATTAATGATATAGAAATACTGGGGTATCTTAGAACATGGATAACTAGTTACTAGCGCCACCTGCTGACCACTGCAGGAATGGACCCCATACTAGGTCAGTCAGTGCCCTTACCCAATGTCTCCTTCTTTTCAAAGAGGACTTTCTAGGAAATGTCCCCAATTTACCACGTTAAAACAAATAAAATGTAAATGCAATTGACCCCAACAACCCTGATATCTGTGACCGCTTATCTTTCAAAGGAAAGCAAGTGACCATGACTAAACCATAGACATGACTAAAATGGCTAATGAGTTAAACCATTTGTTTTCATGCCACTGGGGTGCTCCCAGTTGTTAACGTGATAGAACTACCCACTATCTGATCCACTCATGCACAAGGTCAATAGCAGTGCAATGTTCCCACAGGCAGTGACCCTCACACACATCTCTCCATATAGAAAGTGTGTGAACTGCCTCATTGTAGTCTGCTGTGCAGGGCTCTGATGAAGTCAACATGACAACCCCCTGTGAACACACCAAGCACTCGCCCAAATTCCGGCTCAGAATTATAAAGGGAGGCGATGAGAGACTGTTCCATAGGCGGCCCATCACCATTCAAATGACTAGCAGGGGCATGAAGGGGTACAGATAGGGATAAAGAAAGTGCCCTCTCCCACACACGATGGCCATAGGAAATGTAGATAGCGGTAAGTGTTTGAAATAATAGCCATGACGAAGCACACCAAACACTATGAAAGTATTTACCAGCGAGGGAAGGATGTGGTGGAAGTGTGTTGGGGGTTGGAAAATTACCCATATTAAGTTTTAGGCCTGGTCTTTACAGGTTGTGAAACATTAGCTCGGCAATTCAACCGTGTCCTGCAGTCTAATGAAAGCTGAAGCCGTCAACCTGTTAACTCTGTTAACATTTCAACACTGAACTGCACCACTGCAGTTCACTTCAGAAAATCGAATAATTCTGCCATCGTAACAGGTACCATATGAGTAGTTTTTTTTTACTAAAGTAAATCACACATTTGTGCATGTTTTAAGGCAATTGTGTGCTCAGCATCTCAGCGATCGCCCAGAAAGGGAGTAATATGATAAGAGAGCCATTTGTTAGGTTACACCCAAAACTCATTTGTTTTGCGCCAGCTGATGGACTTCAACCATCAATCCATACCTGAGAGTCAGCCTGTAGTGTCTGAGGGACCATTATGTGGATGAGTGCTACCAGATGATCTTTTAGTGGGATTTTTTTTTGGTCTCGACTAAGATGATAGGCTGTAATGGATAGATAGAGCTGTACCTCAAGGCAGCTCTAATAGGCAATACCAAGCACAGATGCCTCAGCCTCACTGCTGAACTACTGCTCTTAGAAGCGGCAATAAAAATTCCTGCCCTCAAGGACTAATTCACTCACTAACATGAGTGCAAAGTATGACTTGTCCTACAGTCATTTACAATGTGACTTTTATTTAATTTAGCTGGCACATATTCTGAATGTTTCAGAGAATCACATTGGTGTTTCCTACACTTCTGAGACTTTTCAGATTCACTCCACAGATTCACTTAGTGTCGGACCAGAGACATCTTGTCCACTAAAGCCTGTCAGTGGAGCATGCTGTGTTAGAGATAGCAGTGCCGTAAAAAGAGATAGTGTAAAGACTGATGATATGAATTTGAGCACTTACTGAAACTCCAAATACACCACCCTGGTCAGGGTGAAAATGCATAACTTTCCACCACTACATTTATTTTACAACTTCGTAATCTGGAGCCATTTTCAGTACCTTTAAACACCTACTTCTTGTAAACTGTGGAATGCCTTACCCCAAAACATTCATGGGGTCTTAATAGGGCAAACAATGTGCCCCTTCTTTTTTCGTCCATTTCCTTTTGAATTACTTCCGTCATTGAAATATACACTATATATACAAAAGTATGTGGACACCCATTCAAATTAGTGGATTCGGCTATTTCTGCCACACCCGTTGCTGACAAGTGTATAAAATCAAGAAAACAGCCATGTAATCTCCATAGACAAACGTTAGCAGTAGAATGGCTGCTCAGTGACTTTCAACGTGGCACCGTCATAGGATGCCACCTTTCCAACAAGTCATCTCGTCACCTTCTGACGTGCTAGAGCTGCCCCGGTCAACTGAAAGTGCTGTTATTGTGAAGTGGAAACGTCTATGAGCAACAACGCCTCTGGAGCAGCGGAAACAAGTTCTCTGGAGTGATGAATCACGCTTCACCATCTGGTGGTCCGATGGACGAATTTGGGTTTGACGGACACTACCTGCCTGAATGCATAGTGCCAACTGTAAAGTTTGGTGGAGGAGGAATAATGGTATGGGGCTGTTTTTCATGGATCAGGCCCCTTAGTTCCAGTGAGGGGAAATCTTAACACTGCAGCATACAATGACATTGTAGATGATTCTGTGCTTCCAACTTTGTGGCAACAGTTTGGGGAAGGACATTTCCTGTTTCAGCATGACAATGCCCCCGTGCACAAAGCGAGGTCCATACAGAAATGGTTTGTCGAGATTGGTATGGAAGAACTTGACTGGTCTGCACAGAGCCCTGACCTCAACTCCATCGAACATCTTTGGGATGAATTGGAACGCCGACTGTGAGCCAGGCCTAATCGCCCAACATCAGTGCTCGACCTCACTAATGCTCTTGTGGCTGAATGGAAGCAAGTCCCCGCAGCAATGTTCCAACATCTAGTGGAAAGCCTTCCCAGAACAGTGGAGGCTGTTATAGCAACAAAGGGGGGACCAACTCCATATTAATGCCCATGATTTTGGAATTAGATTTTTGACGAGAATGTGTCCACATACTTTTGTAGTGTACCTACACCACCTACTTTCATACATTGTACCATTTTCATGTTTTATCATTTTAGGAAATGTGCCTGTTGAAGTATTTGAAAAGTTCTGTGCTGATTCAGAAAACCGCCTACAAAAGAAAATGCACTCGTTTGACATAGCAACCATAAGCATGTGTTTCCACATTACTACCTGGCAAAGAGAATAAAGTAAATTGGAGCTCAACATGTGGTTTAGAGATTTTCCCACAACATGCTTAGGCCAAAAGTGAATCCTGAGAGTCCCCTCTCACTGTACCATAACAGCAGGGTGGGATCTAATCATGAGATCGGAGGCTGCTAGAAAGGTCAGTGATAGCTGTTGGCTGACTTAACTGAATATAATGAGCTACCATCCTGGTACACTGATGGCATAGGCAAATTATTGCTCAACCCAACTTCTGCCCAACTAGCGGAGGAACAATGTTGCATGTGCAGCCAGCCACTTTTATATGCAGACTGAACAGGGTTTATGTTGTACAGGGGGGAAAAAAAAGTTCTCTACCAGTATCATTTATCTTTCCCCATCATGCTCAAGGCCATTGAAATACATGCAACTGGTGTCAATATGTCTCCAAGTTGAAACAGTCATCAATCTAAAATAAGATCAACTGTCATGCAAGTATATTCACACACAAAGGTGGGCTGGTTGAATGTATCGTGCCAAACCACAAAAGCCAAAATAATCACTTCCCATGCGCTCAATGTAACATACATTGACATGCAACAGGTTTGGGCTGTTAGGAAAGCACCAGTGCCATGCTTGTTTAGTCTTTGCTCACACCGTTGTTTTTGCCGAAGGGTTGAGTTGCAAACGGAAATACACTGGTTAGTCCCCTGAACCGTCATATAATGCACTTAAAACACACTGTGTCAGGATGACCCTAAAAAACACGAGAAAAATGTCAAAGGACTACTGGGTGATAAAAAAAGAAACGGAGGGTGAGATTGGGGATGGTTGAAAATGGATTCCCAAAAAGGGGATACATTTTAACCAGGGATTACCTTTCTGGTTACTAACTGACAAGCACTGATACCCGTCGTCCTCATCAGGCAAAGAGTGGCACTCCATAGGGAGGTGGCCCTCATCGAGGACTGTCCAGCAGCTGTCCTGCAGGACCTCGCAGAAGCTGCGGCAAGGCCAAGAAGGTGGCAGTCCCTGGGGGCACCTGGGCACCAGCAGCAGGCAGAAAAACCACTCCAGGCTATGGTGGCAGCGCGACCCCAAGAGCCACGCCCAAGAGCCCAAAACAGCCCGGACCTCCTCCACGCTGCCGTGATTGAAATAGTTGGGCAACACAAAGCTGTCGCCACCCATGGATTTGCAGAAAGGCAAACGGAAATCTATGGGCAAGCAGCGTGGGGATTCCAGGGCCGGCGTCTCACTAGTAGCTAAGAGAGAGTGGTTGCTGTCGAAAGGGGTTAGTAAATCACCTGAATCATCAGAATACTCTGTTGAGTTGAAATGATTGGCATTCCAACTAGAGCTACTGTTAATTATTATATTGCTACTGCTGCTACTGGGAGTTGTCTCAAGAGAGACATTAACACTTGGGACGGGCTGACTGTCTATGGGGAAACCCGTAGCATGCTCCTCAGCTGTTCTGTTGTGCTCGGCCAAAGCACTTTCTGCAAGGTCCACCTGGGTAATACCCAGCATCTCAACATTCTCTGCTAAACCTATGAGGTCTGTGGGTAAAACTTTTCCCTCCTGGCTCTCCCACATAGAGGCTCCTGGTTCAGATCCAGATTCAATGCTAGACCCAGATCCAGATTGAGACCCAAAACCAATTCCAGACCCAGGTCTTATTTGAGACCCATGTCTGATTTCAGACCCAGATCTGATTTCTGACCCAGATCTGATTTCAGACTCTGAGTCAAATTCAGAACTAGATTCAGATTCAATTTCAGACGAAGAACCAAATCCAGTCCGGGCTCCGAATTCAGAACCAGACCCAAATCCCGACCCGATTACAAATCCAGATCCAGATCCACTTCCAACCCCTGACCACGCCCAGAGACCAGATCCCATACCCTGTACTGCGGACATGTCATTACCAGGTTTACTTCCCCTTGACGTGGGCCGACCGGCGCCCTTTTCCATTGGGCGCTCATTCCTGGCTTGTGACCTCACAGTGATCAGCTTGGGGGCCTCCGAGTCCTTCGCATTCTGGTCCGAAGTTTGCACAAACGTATGTATCCCGCTTGCTATATCAATGATATCTGCCCCCACTTCTTCAATGTTCTCCGGCGTTGGTAATTCACTGCTAGTCACTGGGTTCCCAGATCCCTCATTGTCCAGTAATGGGGCCTCAGTGGTACCGTCTGTACTGCCCCAGGAAAACCAGAATGCCTCACAATGGCCCACCAAGACTACCACTAAAAGGGAGATACCCAGCTGGAATCCATTCTTGCAATCCATAATGCTGCTGCCCACTCGTCCTCAACCAGCAGTGTTGATCAGGTTCCCAGATTGAACTGTCACATGCCCACTGCCACTGATTCACTCCACATGCACCATTCTCCTCCAGCACACTGCAGCCCACCAGCCAGAGGGGGAGAAGTGAAGAGGATTGCCATATTTCGAAGGCGGGGGCAAGGAGGTCTCATCCTTATTGGCTGCCCTTGTAACGTTTCCCTCCCACAGCTCCTCCTCCTCCTACCCTCTCTTTGTCCCAGCAGTGAAAAGGGTCTCTTCTATTGACTGATACCTTTAGAGAAAACAGCTGGTTGACTTTCAATGTAAATGTTTGTGTTTTTCAATGTTTTACAGAAAAGGGCCATTTGTTGCCCTTGAGTTAATCTCCTTGTACAAACATGATAATAAGAAAGTCCACCAGCCTATTTAAAAAAACTAAACTAAAGTATGTGAAAATTGATGGGAGGGAATAGTGAGTGTGCAGGGTTTTATGGTCTTGCCGTTTACCTATGTAATTTCATCTGAAGTCTAGAGGGTTATAAACGTAAACGTTAAATGCATTACATACTCCACCACTTCTGTGAAAGATAAACATACACTACCGGTCAAAAGTTTTAGAACACCTACTCATTCCAGGGTTAATTCTTTATTGTTTTATTATTTTCTACATTGTAGAATAATAATGAAGACATCAAAACTATGAAAGAACACATATGGAAACATCTAGCAACCAAAAAAGTGTTAAACAAATCAAAATATATTTTCTATTTGAGATTCTTCAAATAGCCACCCTTTGCCTTGATGACAGCTTTGCACACTCTTGGCATTTTCTCAACCAGCTTCACCTGGAATGCTTTTCCAACATTCTTGAAGGAGTTCCCACATATGCTGAGCACTTGTTGGCTGCTTTTCCTTCATGCTTCCATCTGACTCATCCCAAACAATCTCAATTTGGTTGAGGTCGGGAGATCGTGGAGGCTAGGTCATCTGATGCAGCACTCCATCACTCTCCTTCTTGGGAAAATAGCCATAACACAGTCTGAAGGTGTGTTGGGTCATTGTCCTGTTGAAAAACAAATGATAGTCCAACTAAGCCCAAACCAGATGGGATGGCGTATCGCTGCAGAATGCTGTGGTAGCCATTCTGGTTAAGATCATCCGTTCACCCACACCGCAAAGACATGGCGGTTGGAACCAAAAATCTCCAATTTGGACTCCAGACCAAAGGACAAACTTCCACCGGTCTAATGTCCATTGCTCGTGTTTCTTGGCCCAAGTCTCTTCTTCTTATTGGAGTCCTTTAGTAGTGGTTTATTTGCAGCAATTCGACCATGAAGGCCTGATTCACACAGTCTCCTCTGAACAGTTGATGTTTGAGCTGTTCTTGCCATAATATGGACTTGGTCTTTAACCCCCCCACCCCCCCCACCCCCACCCCCCCCTTGTCACAACACAACACAACTTCTATCATGGTCCTCTGTAGCTCAGCTGGTAGAGCACGGCACTTGTAACGCCAAGGTAGTGGGTTCGATCCCCGGGACCACCCATACACAAAAATGTATGCACGCATGACTGTAAGTCACTTTGGATAAAAGCGTCTGCTAAATGGCATATTATTATTATAACTGATTAAATGAAACACATTAAGAAGGCACACCTGTTAATTGAAATGCATTCCAGGTGACTACCTCATGAAGCTGGTTGAGAGAATGCCAAGACTGTGCAAAGCTGCCATCAAGGCAAAGGGTGGCTATTTGAAGTATCTCAAATATAAAATATATTTTGATTTGTTTAACACTTTTTTGGTTACTACATGATTCCATATGTGTTATTTCATAGTGTTGATGTCTTCACTATTATTCTACAATGTAGAAAATAGTAAAAATAAAGAAAAACCCTTGAATGAGAAGGTGTTCTAAAACTTTTGACCGGTAGTGTATGTGGTGAACATTCACTTATTCATTTCACCAGACAACATTATAAAATACCCTATTACCTATTTGTCATCTGACAGCGGTAATGCAAAGATACATTTTGGCTAGGAAGGAACACTGTCAAAATCTTATATTATGATCCAGAGATTAGTCTAATCATACACTGCTCAAAAAAATAAAGGGAACACTTAAACAACACAATGTAACTCCAAGTCAATCACACTTCTGTGAAATCAAACTGTCCACTTAGGAAGCAACACTGATTGACAATAAATGTTACATGCTGTTGTGCAAATGGAATAGACAACAGGTGGAAATTATAGGCAATTAGCAAGACACCCCCAATAAAGGACTGGTTTTGCAGGTGGTGACCACAGACCACTTCTCAGTTCCTATGCTTCCTGGCTGATGTTTTGGTCACTTTTGAATGTTGGCGGTGCTTTCACTCTAGTGGTAGCATGAGACGGAGTCTACAACCCACACAAGTGGCTCAGGTAGTGCAGCTCATCCAGGATGGCACATCAATGCGAGCTGTGGCAAGAATGTTTGCTGTGTCTGTCAGCGTAGTGTCCAGAGCATGGAGGCGCTACCAGGAGGCAGGCCAGTACATCAGGAGACGTGGAGGAGGCCGTAGGAGGGCAACAACCCAGCAGCAGGACTGCTACCTCCGCCTTTGTGCAAGGAGGAGCACTGCCAGAGCCCTGCAAAATGACCTCCAGCAGGCCACAAATGTGCATGTGTCTGCTCAAATGGTCAGAAACAGACTCCATGAGGGTGGTATGAGGGCCCGACGTCCACAGGTGGGGGTTGTGCTTACAGCCCAACACTGTGCAGGGCGTTTGGCATTTGCCAGAGAACACCAAAATTGGCAAATTCGCCACTGGCGCCCTGTGCTCTTCACAGATGAAAGTAGGTTCACACTGAGCACATGTGACAGACGTGACAGAGTCTGGAGACGCCGTGGAGAACGTTCTGCTGCCTGCAACATCCTCCAGCATGACCGGTTTGGCGGTGGGTCAGTCATGGTGTGGGGTGGCATTTCTTTGGGGGGCCGCACAGCCCTCCATGTGCTCGCCAGAGGTAGCCTGACTTCCATTAGGTACCGAGATGAGATCCTCAGACCCCTTGTGAGACCATATGCTGGTGCAGTTGGCCCTGGGTTCCTCCTAATGCATGACAATGCTAGACCTCATGTGGCTGGAGTGTGTCAGCAGTTCCTGCAAGAGGAAGGCATTGATGCTATGGACTGGCCCGCCCGTTCCCCAGACCTGAATCCAATTGAGCACATCTGGGACATCATGTCTCGCTCCATCCACCAACGCTACGTTGCACCACAGACTGTCCAGGAGTTGGCGGATGCTTTAGTCCAGGTCTGGGAGGAGATCCCTCAGGAGACGATCCGCCACCTCATCAGGAGCATGCCCAGGCGTTGTAGGGAGGTCATACAGGCACGTGGAAGCCACACACACTACTGAGCCTCATTTTGACTTGTTTTAAGGACATTACATCAAAGTTGGATCAGCCTGTAGTGTGGTTTTCCACTTTAATTTTGAGGGTGACTCCAAATCCAGACCTCCATGGGTTGATAAATTTGATTTCCATTGATCATTTTTGTGTGATTTTGTTGTCAGCACATTCAACTATGTAAAGAAAAAAGTATTTAATAAGATTATTTCGTTCAGATCTAGGATGTGTTATTTTAGTGTTCCCTTTATTTTTTTGAGCAGTGTATAATTTCTTAAAGATCAACTGCCCCTAAAAAACTACTAATCCCTTTGAAAAAGGCCTACAGTGGGGAGAACAAGTATTTGATACACTGCCGATTTTGCAGGTTTTCCTACTTACAAAGCATGTAGAGGTCTGTAATTTTTAATCACACTTCAACTGTGAGAGACGGAATCTAAAACAAAAATCCAGAAAATTACATTGTATGATTTTTAAGTAAATAATTTGCATTTTATTGCATGACATAAATATTTGATACATCAGAAAAGCAGAACTTAATATTTGGTACAGAAACCTTTGTTTGCAATTACAGAGATCATACGTTTCATGTATGTCTTGACCAGGTTTGCACACACTGCAGCAGGGATTTTGGCCCACTCCTCCATACAGACCTCCAGATCCTTCAGGTTTCGGGGCTGTCGCTGGGCAATACGGACTTTCAGCTCCCTCCAAAGATTTTCTATTGGGTTCAGGTCTGGAGACTGGCTAGGCCACTCCAGGACCTTGAGATGCTTCTTACGGAGCCACTCCTTAGTTGCCCTGGCTGTGTGTTTCGGGTCGTTGTTATGCTGGAAGACCCAGCCACGACCCATCTTCAATGCTCTTACTGAGGGAAGGAGGTTGTTGGCCAAGATCTCGCGATACATGGCCCCATCCATCCTCCCCTCAATACGGTGCAGTCGTCCTGTCCCCTTTGCAGAAAAGCATCCCCAAAGAATGATGTTTCCACCTCCATGCTTCACGGTTGGGATGGTGTTCTTGGGGTTGTACTCATCCTTCTTCTTCCTCCAAACACGGCGAGTGGAGTTTAGACCAAAAAGCTCTATTTTTGTCTCATCAGACCACATGACCTTCTCCCATTCCTCCTCTGGATCATCCAGACGGTCATTGGCAAACTTCAGACGGTCCTGGACATGCGCTGGCTTGAGCAGGGGGACCTTGCGTGCGCTGCAGGATTTTAATCCATGACGGCGTAGTGTGTTACTAATGGTTCTCTTTGAGACTGTGGTCCCAGCTCTCTTCAGGTCACTGACCAGGTCCTGCCGTGTAGTTCTGGGCTGATCCCTCACCTTCCTCATGATCATTGATGCCCCACAAGGTGAGATCTTGCATGGAGCCCTAGACCGAGGGTGATTGACCGTCATCTTTAACTTCTTCCATTTTCTAATAATTGCACCAACAGTTGTTGCCTTCTCACCAAGCTGCTTGCCTATTGTCCTGTAGCCCATCCCAGCCTTGTGCAGGTCTAGAATTGTATCACTGATGTCCTTACACAGCTCTCTGGTCTTGGCCATTGTGGAGAGGTTGGAGTCTGTTTGATTGAGTGTGTGGACAGGTGTCTTTTATACAGGTAACGAGTTCAAACAGGTGCAGTTAATACAGGTAATGAGTGGAGAACAGGAGGGCTTCTTAAAGAAAAACTAACAGGTCTGTGAGAGCCGGAATTCTTAATGGTTGGTAGTTGATCAAATACTTATGTCATGCAATAAAATGCAAATTAATTACTTAAAAATCATACAATGTGATTTTCTGGATTTTTGTTTTAGATTCCGTCTCTCACAGTTGAAGTGTACCTATGATAAAAATGACAGACCTCTACATGCTTTGTAAGTAGGAAAACCTGCAAAATCGGCAGTGTATCAAATACTTGTTCTCCCCACTGTATGTGCCATTGACAGTAGTCAGAAACATTTATTCTAGTGTCAAAATTGACTACAAAGTAAATAAAATAATTTTGGTCATGAAGTCAGTCTCGTCTAAAACTGAGTTTGGCACCTCAGTGCGACACAACGAGTGCGACAAAATGAAGGTTGGGTTTGCATTAGAATTAAATCAAATCAAATGTGTATTTGTCACATGCGCCGAATACAACAGGTGTAGACTTTACCATGAAATGCCTACTTACAAGCCCTTTCCCAACAATGCAGAGTTAAAACGTTTTTAAAAAGTACATAAGGAAATAGTAACACAACAAACTAACAATAACAAGGCCTATATACAAGGAGTACCGGGACCGAGTCAATGTGCAGGTGTACAAGGAAGTTGGGGTAATTGAGGTAAGTTGTTCATGTACAATGAGGGAACAAAGTATTTGATTCCCTGCTGATTTTGTACGTTTGCCCACTGACAAAAAAAAGGATCAGTCTATAATTTGCATGGTAGGTTTATTTGAACAGTGAGAGACAGAATAACAACAAAAAAATCCAGAAAAACGCATGTCAAAAATGTTATAAATTGATTTGCATTTTAAATGAGGAAAATAAGTATTTGACCCCCTCTCAATCAGAAAGATTTCTGGCTCCCAGGTGTATTTTATACAGGTAACGAGCTGAGATTAGGAGCACACTCTTAAAGGGAGTGCTGCTAATCTCAATTTGTTACCAGTATAAAAGACACCTGTCCACAGAAGCAATCAATCAGATTCCAAACTCTCCACCATGACCAAGACCAAAGAGCTCTCCAAGGATGTCAGGGACAATATTGTAGACCTACACAAGGCTGGAATGGGCTACAAAACCATCGCCAAGCAGCTTGGTGAGAAGGTGACAACAGTTGGTGCGATTATTCGCAAATAGAAGAAACACAGTCAATCTCCCTCGGCCTGGGGCTCCATGTAAGATCTCACCTCATAGAGTTGCTATGATCATGAGAACAGTGAGGAATCAGCCCAGAATTACACGGGAGGATCTTGTCAATGATCTCAAGGCAGCTGGGACCATAGTCACCAAGAAAACAATTGGTAACACACTACGCCGTGAAGGACTGAAATCATGCAGCGCCCGCAAGGTCCCCCTGCTCAAGAAAGCACATACACAAGCCCGTCCGAAGTTTGCCAATGAACATCTGAATGATTCAGATGAGAACTGGGTGAAAGTGTTGTGGTCAGATGAGACCAAAATGGAGCTCTTTGGCATCAACTCAACTCGCCGTGTTTGGAGGAGGAGGAATGCTGCCTATGACCCCAAGAACACCATCCCCACCGTCAAACATGGAGGTGGAAATATTATGCTTTGGGGGTGTTTTTCTGCTAAGGGGACAGGACAACTTCACTGCATCAAAGGGACGATGGACGGGGCCATGTACCGTCAAATCTTGAGTGAGAACCTCCTTCCCTCAGCCAGGGCATTGAAAATGGGTTGTGGATGGGTATTCCAGCATGACAATGACCCAAAACACACGGCCAAGGCAACAAAGGAGTGGCTCAAGAAGAGGCACATTAAGGTCCTGGAGTGGCCTAGCCAGTCTCCAGACCTTAATCCCATAGAAAATATGTGGAGGGAGCTGAAGGTTCGAGTTGCCAAACGTCAGCCTCGAAACCTTAATGACTTGGAGAAGATCTGCAAAGAGGAGTGGGACAAAATCCCTCCTGAGATGTGTGCAAACCTGGTGACCAACTACAAGAAACGTCTGACCTCTGATTGCCCACAAGGGTTTTGCCACCAAGTACTAAGTCATGTTTTTGCACAGGGGTCAAATACTTATTTCCCTCATTAAAATGCAAAACAATTTATAACATTTTTGACATGCGTTTTTCTGGATTTTGTTGTTGTTATTCTGTCTCTCACTGTTCAAATAAACCTACCATTAAAATTATAGACTGATCATGTCTGTCAGTGGGCAAACGTACAAAATCAGCAGGGGATCAAATACTTTTTTCCCTCACTGTAGGTAGGGGTAAAAGTGACTAGGCAATCAGGATAAATAATAAACAGAGTAGCAGCAGCATATGTAAAGAGTGTGAAAGTATGTCTATGTGTGAGTGTGTGTCGCGTCAATATGTGTGTGTGTGTGTGTTGTGAGTGTGAGCATATAGTGCATTCGGAAAGTATTCAGACCCGTTTACTTTTTCCACATTTTGTTAAGTTACAGCCTTATGCTAAAAATCTTCCTCATCAATCTACACACAATACCCCATAATGACAAAGCGAAAACAGGTTATACATTTTGCTAATGTATTAAAAATAAAAAACTGAAATACCTTATGTACATAAGTATTCAGACCCTTCGCTATGAGACTCGAAATTGAGCTCAGGTGCATCCTGTTTCCATTGATCATCCTTGAGATGTTTCTACAACTTGATTGGAGTCCACCTGTGGTAAATTCAATTGATTGGACATGATTTGGAAAGGCACACACCTGTCTATATAGGGTCCCACAGTTGACAGTGCATGTCAGAGCAAAAACCAAGCTATGAGGTCAAATGAATTGTCCGTAGAGCTCCGAGACAGGATTGTGTCGAGGAACCGATCTGGGGAAGGGTACCAAAAAAATGTGCAGCATTGAAGGTCCCCAAGAACACAGTGACCTCCATCATTCTTAAATGGAAGAAGTTTGGAACCACCAAGACTCTTCCTAGAGTTGACTGCCCGGCAACACTGAGCAATCGGGTTGAGAAGGGCCTTGGTCAGGGAGGTGACCAAGAACCCAATGGTCACTCTGACAGAGCTCCAGAGTTCCTCTGTGGAGATGGGAGAACCTTCCAGAAGGACAACCATCTCTGCAGCACTCCACCAATCCTTTATGCTAGACGGAAGCCACTCCTCAGTAAAAAGGCACATGACAGCCCGTCTGGAGTTTGCCAAAAGGCACCTAATGGACATTCAGACACTGAGAAACAAGATTCTCTGGTCTGATGAAACCAAGATTGAACTCATTGGCCTGTATGCCAAGCGTCAGGACTGGAGGAAACCTGCCACCATCCCTACGGTGAAGCATGGTGGTGGCAGTATCATTCTTTGGGGATGTTTTTCAGCGTCAAGGACTGGGAGTCTAGTCAGAATCGAGGGAAAGATGAACGGAGCAAAGTACAGAGATCCTTGATGAAAACGTGCTCCAGAGCACTCAGGACCTCAGACTGGGGGAAAGGTTCACCTTCTAACAGGACAACAACCCTAAGCACACAGCCAAGATAACGCAGGAGCTGCTTCAGGACAAGTCTCTGAATGTCCTTGAGTGGCCCAGCCAGAGCCCGGACTTCAAGCCGATCAAACATCTCTGGAGAGACTTGAAAATAGCTGTGCAGCGACGCTCCCCATCCAACCTGAAAGAGCTTGAGAGGATCTGCAGAGAAGAATGGGAGAAACTCACCAAATACAGGTGTGCCAAGCTTGTAACATCATACCCAAGAAGACTCAAGGCTGTAATCGCTGCCAAATGTGCTTCAACAAAGTACTGAGTAAAGTGTCTGAATACTTATGCAAATGTAATATCCGTTTTTTATTTTGTATGAATTTGCAAAACATTATAAAAACCTGTTTTTGCTTTGTCATTATAGGGTATTGTGTGTAGAGTGATAAGGGGAAGAAAAAAACATTTAATAAAAAGGCTGTAACGTAACAAAATGTGGAAAAAAGGGTCTGAATACTTTCCGAATGCACTGTGTTGGAGTGTCAGTGTAGTATGTGTGAGTGTGTGGGTATAGTCCAGTGAGTTTGCATAGAGCCAGTGCAAGAGAGTCAGTGCAAATTCGTTTTTCTAAAGGGTGTCAATGCAAATAGTCAGAGTAGCCATTATGTCAACAAATCATGCCCCCTTTTGCCAAGCTTCACGTGCAAATCGCCCCTCAGCCCACTTCCCTTCCCTTCAGTGAATGAGTTATTTTACCCTTCTCAAATCGAACAGTAATCTGCACCACTCGGTCACGTTGTCAACAAAGCAGCATGATGTATCGTCCAGAAACATACATCAATGTTCCTTAAAATAAATGTTTGAATTTTCAAACTACATAGTTTTCATTGGGAAGGCAGATAGTGGTTTTTATCAAAAACAATCACTTTTGCATGTGAAAAAGAATCCTACTCATTAGTACACGTGCTTAATTAAGTCACTTTTGTTTTGAGCCGACTTTGCCGTCAGACAGAGCGGGGCACCTGGCTCACGCCCGGGAGGCAGCCCGGTTCCAAATTGAATGCGATCGACTTTCAGCTGGTGCAAAACACACCTACACGGGCTTCCCGGGCGAGATTAATCAAACCCCCTCCCTGAATGGGGATCCATTGTTTCATTGCCCCCAACACGTTTGAGACTAAAAAGCCCTAGCTATACGGATTGACCAACTATGGTTTGCATGCCCTGCCAAGGACCTAGGTGGTTGGAGTTTGTTGGTCCCCAATGGTGGTGAGTATACTGGTACCTAGAAATAAGACAGCTGGTTATGTATACGCTAACAAATGGAATTGTTTTAAGATGGTCATACCTAGGGCTGTGGCGGTCACAAAATTATGTTAGCCGGTGATTGTCAAGCAAATAACTGCCAGTCTCAGTGTAATTGACCGTTAATTAACATACACATTTAGCATCTCCTGGCTTCCACTGATGCAGACCTTTGGAACATCTACATTTTAAAGAGTCTAATAAATCCATGTTATATAGCCTACATCTGCACAATAAATCCATTAGTTATTTTAGACAGGCCTAAAGAAACATGATATGAAGAAAAAGTAGTCTATTTCAGAAGAACAGAATAGCATACACTGAGCTGTCCTTATGTTAGGTCCTCATCTGGCTATGCCATATGGCTGTAGGCTACACTAGTTCATTTAGCAGACAAGATTTGCTTAGAATTCCTTGGCATTATTTTATAGTATGAAGAATAGAATTGAACAAAGCTGAATAAAATATAAATTATATTTTCTCCAAACGATTTGAGGGAGTGCGCACATGCGGCTATTCTGTGTTGAGTGGTTAACAAATAAATAGGTACTCCTATATGCTTAATTTCAAATCAAATCAAATGTTATATGGCACATGCGCCGAATACAACAGGTGTAGACCATACCGTGAAATGCTTACTTACGAGCCCTTAACCAACAATGCAGTTCAAGAAATAGAGTTAAGAAAATAGTTACTAAATAAACTAAAGTAAAAAATTAAATAAAAAGTAACACAAAATAATGAGGCTATATACAGGGGGTACCGGTACCGAGTCAATGTGCGGGGGTATAGGTTAGTCAAGGCAATCTGTACATGTAGGTTGGCGTAAAGTGACTATGCATAGATAATAAACAGCGAGTAGCAGCAGTGTAAATACAAAGGGGTGGGGTCAATGTAAATAGTCTGTGTGTCCATTTGATTAATTGTTCAGCAGTCTTATGGCTTGGGGGTAGAAGCTGTTAAGGAGCCTTTTGGACCTAAACTTTAGTGTTTAGAGTTATTTTAGAGTTATTCATGTAACTTTAGTTGTTCTACAAACGTTGGGCTATATGTTTTGATTTTTAATACACTGTAAGGCTGCATAATGCGACTCTAATGATGATTTGAAAAAAGTTGCATGAAAGGCATGAGCTCTGCTTTGTTTTTTTGTGCAGGCTGTACACACTTCATCAGTCTCCCATTCACAATTTGACAAGTACTTGATAATGCCTCGAATTTCCCAGCGGCATCCCCTTTGTGTGGTCGTAATGCCCCCTATAAAAATCCATGCCTTTTGCGGCCAGTGGCCGTTGTGCCCTTAGGCTGAATATAATAATTATAATTCCCTTCTCCCTGAGTGCTGCGTGCTCCGAAGCGCCTCTCACTCACATGGCTCTCCATCACATGATCGGGTCTTTCTCACAGGCTACAAGTTTAGACAGACACATCGGGGACGCAACTGCGCGCGTCGTTATCCAATTCCGAGAACTGTCCACATTTACTTTCCGTCAGCCGACAAGATGAGTAGGCCTAACAAACAACAAAAGCACTAGCCTATGTCAATCTACTATCCCTCATAGTACAAAAGTTGACCTATTCTATTCTGTGCGAGAAATAAATATTCCAAACAGTCTGGGACAGTCCCAAATTAGCATCAAAAAACATTTTTTACGCAATGAAGCTGACGCAACAGATCAGAACGTTTATCTTAAAATGTTGATAAACTATTCGGCTATTTCTTCACATTATAAAGCGCAGCAATGCGCACACGGCAGTAGGCTATAAGAGCGAATGTTAACTTAGCGGGAAAACACCATTATCAAAAGTGACCGCAAATGCGTTTATGCATGTAATGCTTTTATTATAAAGGTGCATTTTTATGGTGGAAATGATCTTCCCCAAACTTGAAACTCACGCGCTGCTTACGTATGCCAGTTAGGCTCTACAACCCTTGTAAAGCGGATTAATGTGATTACTTTTAAGAAGTTATTTGGCAACTTTAGTTGTGGTACAAACCTTATCAAAACATATAGGCCTATGGGCTAGGCTACATGAGGTGTACTACTATGATTCGAAAAAGTCGGGGGAAAAAGGCATTGTTTCTTGCCTTACGCTGGGCATCATTCACAAGTGATAATATATTATTCATAAGTGATAGGCTAATATTGTCACCCATCAGACTATTATTGATTTCATCTTGTCTTTGCATATATTAAATAATATGTGTGAAATTTGTTTTAATTTAGAATGGACCATTATTATGCACCTGTCTCGAAAAAGGGGCAGGGGAAAAAATACATGTAATCTATGCACTTAAATAGCGAATGGAGGACGCTTTTCCTGTGGTTCATTTTTAAAACAGCCAGGTAGGCTATACGTCTATTGTAAAGAGAAGCAATGTTCTTAATATTAGGAAAGTTGAGAAATAAATATAGTAAGCCTATAGAAAGCTGATGGGATCCTCCTCTTTTTAATAGAGGCCATCACTCTTTTCTCATGCAATTGTTGCGCAACATGAGCTCATGGGCTCTCATGAAGTGTTTGATAAGATTTTTGATTACATTTGCATTGACGTCAAAGTGCTTAGAGGGACAATAGAGTGCTGAGTACCAGGCAGTTGGCAAGTTTGGTGACTCGTGACCGCCGGTGTGGCGGTAATACGGTCACCGTAACAGCCCTAGTCATACCATGGATCATTTAGCAATTTGATTTTGAATTTTAGAACCCCTTTAGGACTCAAAAATAGAAATCAAAAAATATTTGATAAAAATATTGAATTTGGTCTTTAATACTATAGCTCATAGAAATGCATTGAATAACACATTCATAGATGGCAACAAAAAAAAAGACAGTAAAAAAAGAAATCATAAGGAATAAGGTTTGAAGTGTCTGTCCTATATCTAGGAGATATAAGAAAGCTCAAGAAACATGTGTTTTTTGGACACATATTTAACCACTTATTTTATTCCACTCATTTGTATGGGTTACCCACTTGTGGAGGTCGTAGGGCAAAACAGTTTGTGTTCGTGAGTCTCCCCTATCCATAGAGTGGTCATAATAGTTTGTAGGCCAAGCCGTCCCTACGCTACAGACATTTTCGTGAGACGACTGATTTTCAGGATGTCTCATGGTCTGACAAACACTGCAGTAAGCTTGGTCACCTACCACCGCAGTTGCGGAAGGCCGACATAGGTGATATCTCTAGCTTAAACTGACAGATTTTGATAGGGATTTTTTTATTATGTTAATTAGATTGACGAACATGTGCATCAATAGACTCTTCAGGTTTTAATATTCTAATTTACTCAAGTAAAAGTAGCCCTCATAAGAAACTACTAAAGTAAGAGTAAAAAAGTATCCGGTCAGAAAACTACTAGTTACAAATGTAGTTTGGTAATTTTTTAGATCTTATGGTAAATTGTGACAGCAAACAAAAATAAGAACTTAGTGCAATTGATTTGACATTAATGTATTATTTAAGCCTGCCAGCACCATCTTGCAGATGTCCTCCAGCACAGGTAGGCTGTACAGTTTCAATTACGGTCTTATTCAAAGTTGACTTTTTCTCAATGTGCTCAATTTCATAAAAAGGTTAACGGTACTCGAGACAATAGCATTCAATAGCATTAATGAAAATTAATTTCACAATATAATTTCAAGTACATGTGATGGTGAATACGTACTAAAAAGATTAACACTAAGTGTGATGTTTATTTTTTTACTCAGAATGAAATATCAAGGATGATCAGGTAAGTATTACAACAGTCAAACAATTTAAAATGTCTATCGATCACGTTACTAGTATCCAAATCAGACACATTTCAGCATGGAATTAAACATCAAGGAAGATATTCAGTTAAGAATCATGTAAGTAATACATAATCAAAACAGATATCAATTGCCAGAGTCAACTCAATAATCTTTTTCCTGCCAAGGCCCTCCACCTTCCTCTTCCGAACCTCTCCTTTCCACTTTGAAGGGTCTTTTTTTGAGGGGCTGGCCATTCTCCTCCCCCTCTGTTGTGCCGCTACAAGCTGTAAATAAAAAGAAAAACAACATTTTATTTTATTTCTAGTAGCTACAGTGGGGAAAAAAAGTATTTAGTCAGCCACCAATTGTGCAAGTTCTCCCACTTAAAAAGATGAGAGGCCTGTAATTTTCATCATAGGTACAGGTCAACTATGACAGACAAAATGAGAATTCTTTTCTCCAGAAAATCACTTTGTAGGATTTTTTATGAATTTATTTGCAAATTATGGTGGAAAATAAGTATTTGGTCAATAACAAAAGTTTCTCAATACTTTGTTATATTCCCTTTGTTGGCAATGACACAGGTCAAACATTTTCTGTAAGTCTTCACAAGGTTTTCACACACTGTTGCTGGTATTTTGGCCCATTCCTCCATGCAGATCTCCTCTAGAGCAGTGATGTTTGGGGGCTGTCGCTGGGCAACACAGACTTTCAAATCGCTCCAAAGATTTTCTATGGGGTTGAGATCTGGAGACTGGCTAGGCCACTCCAGGACCTTGAAATGCTTCTTACGAAGCCACTCCTTCGTTGCCCGGGCGGTGTGTTTGGGATCATTGTCATGCTGAAAGACCCAGCCACGTTTCATCTTCAATGCCCTTGCTGATGGAAGGAGGTTTTCACTCAAAATCTCACGATACATGGCCCCATTCATTCTTTCCTTTACACGGATCAGTCGTCCTGGTCCCTTTGCAGAAAAACAGCCCCAAAGCATGATGTTTCCACCCTCATGCTTCACAGTAGGTATGGTGTTCTTTGAATGCAACTCAGCATTCTTTGTCCTCCAAACACGACGAGTTGAGTTTTTACCAAAAAGTTTCATCTGACCATATGACAGCTTAACCAGTTTATCTAGAGGCAACTTAATGTGACAGCCAGCTAGTTAGCTATTGCAACACACATCTGATTAATCTGTTCACTCTTTATGCCAATGACAAGGTGGCTAGTTAAATTTTTATAAAAAACAGGAGATTAAACATTCTGTCAGATTCTGAGTGAGCCGAAACAAACTAACTACCTAGCTAGTTAGCTACCTAGAAATGTAATTTGCACTCGCCCTCAAAACACAATTTCAAGCAGAATTACAGTGCATTCGGAAAGTATTCAGACCCCTTGACTTTTTCCATATTTTGTTACGTTATAGCCTTCTAAAATGGATTAAGTAGTTTTTTCACCTTTCAATCTACAGACAAAACCCCATAATGACAAAGCAAAAAACGTTTTTTTTTTTTACAAATTGTAACATATATATGAAAAATTTAAAACTGAAATATTACATTTACATAAGTATTTTGACCCTTTACTCAGTACTTTGTTGAAGCACCTTTGGCAGTGATTACAGCCTCGAGTCTTCTTGGGTATAAAGCTACAAGCTTGGCACACCTGTATTTGGGGAGTTTCTCCCATTCTTCTCTGCAGATCCTCTCAAGCTCTGTCAGGTTGGATGGGGAGCGTCGCTGCACAGCTATTTTCAGGTCTCTCCAAAGATGTTCGATCGGGTTCAAGTCCGGGCTCTGGCTGGGCCACTCAAGGACATTCAGAGACTTGTCCCGAAGCCACTCCTGCGTTGTCTTGGCTGTATACCTCGGGTCATTGTCCTATTGAAAGGGGAACCTTCGCCCCAGTCTGAGGTCCTGAGCACTCTGGAGCAGGTTTTCATCAAGGATCTCTCTGTACTTTGCTTCGTTCATCTTTCCCTCAATCCTGACTAGTCTCCCAGTCCCTGCCGCTGAAAAAAATCCCCACAGCATGATGTTGCCACCACCACGCTTCACCGTAGGGATGGTGCCAGGTTTCCTCCAGACGTGACACTTGGCATACAGGCCAAAGAGTTAAATCTTGGTTTCATCAGACCAGAGAATCTTGTTTCTCTGTGTCTGAGAGTCCATTAGGTGCCTTTCGGCAAACTCCAGACGGGCTGTCATGTGCCTTTTTACTGAGGAGTGGCTTCCGTCTAGCATAAAGGATTGGTGGAGTGCTGCAGAGATGGTTGTCCTTCTGGAAGGTTCTTCCATCTCCACAGAGGAACTCTGGAGCTCTGTCAGAGTGACCATTGGGTTCTTGGTCACCTCCCTGACCAAGGCCCTTCTCAACCCGATTGCTCAGTGTTGCCGGGCAGCCAACTCTAGGAAGAGTCTTGGTGGTTCCAAACTTCTTCCATTTAAGAATGATGGAGGTCACTGTGTTCTTGGGGACCTTCAATGCTGCACATTTTTTGGGTACCCTTCCCCAGATCGGTTCCTCTACACAATCCTGTCTCGGAGCTCTACGGACAATTCATTTGACCTCATAGCTTGGTTTTTGCTCTGACATGCACTGTCAACTGTGGGACCCTATATAGACAGGTGTGTGCCTTTCCAAATCATGTCCAATCAATTGAATTTACCATAGGTGGACTCCAATCAAGTTGTAGAAACATCAAGGATGATCAATGGAAACAGGATGCACCTGAGCTCAATTTTGAGTCTCATAGCAAAGGGTCTGAATACTTACGTAAATAAGGTATTTATGTTTTTTGTCTAAATGTCTAAAAACCTGTTTTCGCTTTCATCATTATGGGGTACTGTGTGTAGATTGATGAGGAAAACATATTTAATCCATTTTAGAAAAAGTCTAACGTAACAAAATGTGGAAAGTCGAGGCCTGAATACTTTCCGAAGGCACTGTATATCCGAGAAAGACTTATCATACTCCAGAAATATATAATTTTACAAAAGCAGAAGGTACTTAAAGTGCAACTTACCTCTGATCATATTTGGTTAAGAACCCACAAACAAAAATCTCCTTAGGAGTGAAGACCTGCGCTTCACTTCAAAAACTGTGGTGAAGATAAGGGGTTTGATGGACAACTTTGAGAGCCAATGGACTTAAGAGTTTTGATGACAAGCTATTTTGAAAATATTTCATTTGTCAAGGGGTCGTGAAACGTTCTTACAGAAGCAAATAGTATCGATTCATGTAAAAATAAAAAATTAAGAGTGACAGAGTGATGGTTTTCATCTGACAGCAACAATATAATAATATAAATCTATGAAACTGAAGTGATTTGGTCAAATGTAATGGAGTAAAAAAAGTAAGTTAGCAATTACTTGAGTAAGAGTACAAGTACAGCCCACAGAGAGTAACTAAAAAACGATTAGTTCCTCAAAAAATTTACATTACTACCCACCTCTGGTACTAGCTAACTCATGTATAACTACAACAGTGTACTAACTAATAGCAACAAACTCAAACCAACCCAGGGCCATAGAAAAACATGTTACAGTTGGTTGCATAGTGTAGCGGTGTCAACTGTCTGAACGTAATCCAATCTGGAGCCAGTCAGTCTACATCTGTAAAGCATAGAATTAGCAAAGGTGGGTATCATAACATATCCAGCAATTGTTTAGCGACCTCCAAAAATAATTTAATTCACTGTTTACTTGCTATTTTCACAGCTTGTCAGGCAATACCTCAGAATAAAAGTGTCATGTGACACAAGAACCCTTGTGACACCTCCTTCATTGTTGCCAGTCTCCCTCGACTCCTATGAAAAGGACTGATAGTGAGTCAAGTTACTGCCCTGATGACAGACTGCTTCATCAACAACGACAGGTAATGTGTGTTATGTGAAATGTTGTATAAAAAAATACCCAACTTGATAACCTAGTAGACTAATTCCACAGCAAAGCAGATACAACTAGTAGTCATTTTGGTTGTGAAGTACATTGGCAAAAAGCTTTGTCATTTCTTTACAACAAAATGCAATTTACCACTTGGCTGTCTATTATATCACCCTGTCACAGGCCCTCCCAGTCAACACCACTGCCTGCTGCAGTTGTTTGAGAGATGTCCAGTTTGCAGCCGAACATGCAGCATAGAGAAGACCAGCAAAGGGGCCCTCATCAGCAGACATGCCCTCGCTGTAAGCATTCCTATGAATGGAACAGTCAGCCTCAGGTTGGCAAGTATCCGGCCAGCAACCTTCACCTGTCAGTGGCAACAGCTTTCACAGGCTCATCATTTGTACAAATATAGAAGGTATCCCACTTAATTACTTTGATACGTTTGATAAATTATGTTTCACAATTGGGTTATGTAAACTGACATTATTTGTTGCTTATA